>NC_137346.1:24894444-25494444 GCF_965287045.1 Carcharhinus amblyrhynchos | reverse complement strand
ACTTGAGAATAGTGAAAGTTATGAGAATGCAAAATATACCAAATGGACCTGTATTCTCTTAGTATCTTCTGTTTTGCAATCACCTGATGAATTGCCGTATGGAAAGCATGCCCCCTCACTAAAAAAAACATAACATACATCATGTTCATAGTTAGTCAGTCATTCTTAATGTTTTCCTACCTCTTACCTGCTAACTTGTGCTCCTTTCACAGTGCCAAAGCAAGCAGCATATTCCCGCTCTCACATTTACAGCCCTCCTGAATAAACATTTAAAAATTATCCTATATTCTATTAAATTCACAGACCATTTTTTAAAGCCTGTAATCCCTCACTAGAAATCAGCTCAAACAAAATGACAATAACACGTCCCCAAGACGTACTTCTACTGCTGCTGAAATGACTGTCAGTAAATTGCGAGTTCACTAAGCATTTTCTTTTATCTTTTAGGAAAGCAACATACTTCTAAATGGCCCTCAGACCAGGAATCAAACAAAATGTCCTGTCACTTCTTGTCATAGTACATCAGTGCATTAACATGTTGCACCACAAGCTAACAAGAGTGTTGTTCTGTGACTTCAGTGTAAGCCCTCATGCTACAGCATCTATTCCCTTGGTTCATTGAAAAAAACTAGAACATTTAACCACTTCACTATCAATTTAGCTCCGTTAGGTTTAGCACTACAATATTTCTAACATCCTCAATATTTCTATTGTTTCAGCTCTTCTGCTTTCTCCATGTTCTTTCCTAAATTATAAATGCTCTTATGTACCTTTATCTGTCCCACATCCTAATAATGCCACCCTCCAGCCTACATCAATAACCAATTTCCTCCTGTTCCACTGCCACTAACCAGAGCATTTTACACCTTGATTTTCTTCTACCTCTCGCATTCATTTTTCATGACTCTCCTGCATCAGCTATCAACAACTCTGCCCAATCACCCATCTATTTCCCCTAGTCAATGATCATTGCTGCCATCTCTCTTCACTCCCAAGAACCATAATTCCCTCACCCACATGTTCAATTTTGCTTATTTTGTTTCCTCCTCACCAGTTAGCCTTTCCATAGCCAGAGGTACCCACCCACATTCTGGTGACCTAACACCCCATACCCAATTCCAGCAACATTGAACATGCATCTGAAGTGTTGCCAAGTCCTGCAGTCACACTCCAAGCTTTGTCAAATCATGACATCTAGCCCAATGCTGCTCCATGGATCAACCATTTATCAATACAACCCACCGCTCACTTCATGGTGCTTCAAATCAGCCACTGATTATACTCTTAAATCCTCTCCTGCTGTTTTCACACATTACCACTACCATCTGAAAGCCCTAATTCCAACACTCCAGCCCAACATTCCTCCCAATTCTTCCCAAAGCGGAACACTATTTTCTCAATATTATCATATTCTGGTATTCCTTGGCTGCTAACAGATGTCAGGACTGCCCTTTCAAAAACAACTATTTACAATGTGCCTTTAACATAATAAAATGTTTCAAGTTGTTTCACAGAGACACTTAAAAAAAAAGCCACATAAGCAACTGCAGATGACAAAAAGCTTGATCAAAAAGGGTGGCCAGGACCATAGGTAATAAACTGCAAGTCAAGATTATCTCCCATTCGGCATATACCCTGGGACTTCCCTGTGCCTGGTCAGTTCATGTACCTCCCCAAAACAACTTGCTTCATCACATGTGCCTGGATGAGAGAAACTGGAAATATCAATACTAAGATATCTCAAGTTCTTTATCATCACTTGTTGCCAAACTAGCTCTAAGCCAAACTCTCTCATTACAGCACCAACTTCTCACCACCAAGTCTTGTCACTTCCACACTCAACTCACTTAAGAGACTCAACCCCCAAACTTTCTCTCCATAACACAATATACCTCAAAAGCATTTTTCCATACATTTACATTAATTCTTAATTTCCTTCTTCTCACATGCGGTTCATTCCACAATCAATTTTGCATGCTCTGTTTTCACGCTTCTGCCCTCCAACTCAACTTTCCCAGTAAATCAGTTACCACCAATCTTTCTGCACTTACCCTCTGCTCCCACATCCTCCAGCACCTAATATAATTAAACACCAATTAATCATCCAGGCTAGAGCAGGGAGATGAAGTAAGAGTGTGTGTGCGCGCGCATGCGCGCATGCAAGCACAAATATAAAAGTGGTTGGACAAGGGGATAATGTCTTCTGATTAGTCATCACAATGGAAGTTGTTGACAACTAATCAAAGAAAGTTCCTCAACCACTGACCAATAGAAAATATGGTTAAACAGAAAAAAAATATCGTCACTCAAAAAATTTCACTCATCAGCAAGCATGGGCAAAGTGACATCCCGACTTTATCAAACTTGTTTTTAACATAAGAACATAAGAAATGGGAGGAGTAGGCCATCTAGCCCCTTGAGCCTGCCCCGCCATTCAATAAGATCATGGCTGATCTGTCGTGGCTCAGTTCCACATTCCTGCCCTCTCCCCATAACCCTTAATCCCCTTGCCTATCAAAAACCTATCAACCCGCGTCTTAACATATTTAGCAAGGCAGCCTCCACCGCTTCAACGGGCAGAGAATTCCAGAGATTCACCACCCTTTGAGTGAAGAAGTTCCTCCTCAACTCCGTTCTAAATCACCCCCCCCTTTATCCTGAGGCCGTGCCCTCTAGTCCTACTGTCCTTTGAGCGGGAAGAGCCTCTCCATCTCTATCCTATCCATCCCATTCATCATCTTACACGTCTCAATGAGATCTGCCCTCATTCTTCTAAAGTCTAACGAGTACAAGCCTAGTTTATTCAGCCTCTCCTCATAGTTCAACCCCCTCAACTCCGGAATCAGCCTAGTAAACCTCCTCTGCACTCCCTCCAAGGCCAAAATATCCTTGCGTCAGTGCGGCGACCAAAACTGCACACAGTACTCCAGCTGCGGCCTCACCAGTGCCCTGTACAGCTGCAGCAAGACCTCTCTACTTTTATATTCAATCCCCCTCGCTATGAAGGCCAGCATCCCATTCACCTTCCTGACCACCTGCTGCACCTGCAGGCTGGGTTTTTGCGACTCATGTACAAGGACCCCAAGGTCCCTCTGCACCGTCGCATGCTGCAGTTTTTCGCCATGTAAGTAATAGTCCTTCCTACCATTATTCCTACCAAAATGGACAATCTCACATTTGCCAACATTAAACTCCATTTGCCAGTTCCTGGCCCATTTGCCCAGCCCGTCTAGATCCTTCTGCAGACTCTCCACACCCTCCGCACAATTTGCCGTTCCACCAATCTTGGTGTCATCAGCAAATTTCGACACCATACACTCGGTTCCCTCCTCCAGATCATCTATATAAATGGTGAATAGCTGAGGCCCCAGCACCGACCCCTGGGGCACTCCACTAGTCACCAACCGCAAATCCGAATAGCACCCATTGACCCCACTCTCTGCCTCCTATTTGACAGCCAATCCTCTATCCACACTAATACCCTACCCCCAACTCCATGCCCCCTGACCTTCTGCAATAACCTCTTGTGAGGCACCTTGTCAGCTTGTCCTGGCAGTATCTTGCATTTTCCCCTGTCAAATTAATTGATGTGGTTCTTCTCTAAAAGCCTATTTATGCTTTTAAAAATGTCTTCAAAGTGTGGTCAACAATCACTGCATTAAATATTAAAACTACTTGCAATAAAAGTGGTTGGAACTTCAATAATTTACTGAATTTGTCACAATCTAAGTTGGAGAAGTGCATGTCTTTTAAATCTCCTAAACAAATTTGGGAATCAATGCAGCATGACTAAGCACAGCATGATTGAGGTCCTTCAATATCGGCTAGCTATATTATTTCATTATTCGCCTTACCCAAACTATTGCATCACTAAATCACATCTTTATTCCCCACAGTCCTATAGCACCTTCTCATTTGATCAGCTCAGCTCATTTCATCCTTAACAGCTCTCCTTTGTTCTCTCAGTTTCTGTACTGAATGACAATTCACTGTTTTCAATTTCCATCTCAGTCCCTCATTCTGTCTTCAAGTTCAATTTGGCATGGTGGCACAGTGGTTAGCACTGCTGCTTCACAGGGCCAGGGACCTGGGTTTGATTCCCAGCTTGGGTCACAGTGGAATTTGCAACCATTCTCTCTGTGGACAGCTATTAGCAGTCTTTTCCCCTGGTTTGTGGCTACGGCTTATCTTTCATTCCCTCAGCCTGCAGTATAAATATCTCCCGCTTTCAATGCTTTTTAGCTTTGACATCTTTTGACACACTTTTAGACTTGAAATGTCAGCTCTTTTCTCTCCTTACAGATGCTGCCAGACCTGCTGAGACTTTCCAGCATTTTCTCTTTTGATTTCAGATTCCAGCATCCGCAGTAATTTGCTTTTATTGTGAATTAATATTAAATGTTTAACAGATGCGGTTCATTAATGCATTTGGTTCTTATTTTTATATCATGCTTGATTTATTTTCCTAATTAAAGAGGAAAATTAGACAACTTCCATAGCGTCAACGGAGAAGCTGGAAGCTGGTAAACCGAGGTGTTACAATGCTATGACTGGTAGGAATCTGCAATTCTGTTCATGTGACAAGTTTAAACAGGCAATTCCACTGCACATCTGGGCATAGGAATTTATAATGGAAGAATGACAATAGAGAGAAAAATTTGACAACAGAAAGTAAGATTTAGTACATGAAAAAGTAGCGACTGATACAAGATTAATATATTATGACCAGACAATGCAAATGTACATCTTCAATTGTCAATCTTCAGTAACATTGCACCAGAATGTCTGGTGGAATTTTGACTGCCTGAATCTGAGATACAAATTACTGCAGTGTCTTTAAGAATCCAGTTGGGGAGCTGCCATACATTCACTTCTGAAGTTTGCAGAATAGAAATAATGCCCTCTAATACAGGTTTTAATAAATATGCAACCAGTTCCAAAAGAGAAAAATTCTCCGATTTATTTTCCTTCTGCCAACTGCAAAGTCATAGAAGGTAGTCAAAAATATAAAACTGTAGCTGCCAAAACAATTCCTATCAAAAGTTACATTTTGTACAAGTTATAGGTACAATGAAAACATTTGAAATAAATACAAAATTTTCCTCGTTGCGTCTTGTTCTTAGCCCCAAAAGCAGTTTTCTGTTTAGTCAATTTGATTAGCACAAAAATCTAAGCTGTGTCTGCTTTCATCAAAGAACTCATTTGAAACTACTGCCATTAGAAACGAAGTAAAATAGAAATAATTTCAAGTTTGAAGATACGCTTTCACACGGTTAAGCAAATCAGGGCCAATGAAGATCAGAGAAGGGAGGGAAAATTGTTTCATCCACATTTTTAAACATTTTTTGACTTTCAAAGTGATAAATGGACCATTTACTGAGCTTATCACCTGAACTTCTGAATCATAGCTTTACTAAATGTAAATTCTTTAAAATTGGAATTCCCTTATGACATGAATTTCTGACCTCATAAGTACGTAAACATGTTGCTAGTATGCAGAGTATGCCATTAAATTTCAGTTATTAAATCATTTGAGGGAGACGCCAGCAACAACTAATGACTGCCCCCAAGGCAACAAAGATATTTTTAAACAGAAAAACAAGAAAATGCTAGAAAATCTCAATGGGTCTGACAGCATCTGTGGAAAGAGGACAAAGCTGATTTTGAGTCTGGATGACTCTTCATCACTGATTCTACAACAGCCAACTCAGAATCCAAACATGGCATCAATCAGAATCACTCTGCTCCTGGTCTCATTACAGCCTTGGTCAAATGAGCTGAACTCCAGAGGTGAGGCCAGTGTGACTTCCCTTGACATCAAGGCAGCATTTGCCCAAGTGTTACATCAAAGAGCATTAGCAAAACATGTCAATGAGAACTCTCCAGCGGTTGGAGTTATACCAATACAAAGGAAGTTGGTTGTGGTTAATGTCAGTCAATCATCTCAGCTCCAACATATCACTGGTGTGATTCCTTAGGGTGATGTCTTAAGTTCAAAGATCTCCAGCTGCTTCAGTAATTACTTTTCCTTCAACATATAGCCAGATTTGCGGATGATTCCTAACAGATGTTTGTTGATGACTGCACAGTAATCATGTCCACATGCAAGAGCTGAACAATATCCAGGCTTGGGCTGATTTGATTTGTCATATGTATTAACAGTGAAAATTATTGTTTCCTGCGTAGTATACAGACAAAACATAACATTAATAGAGCAGGAAACTAGAGAGTGAGAATATAGTGTTACAGTCATAGCTAGAGTGTAAAGATCAATTTAATGCAAGTTAAGTCCATTCAAAAGTCTAACAGCAGCAAGGAAGCTGTTCTTGAGACAGTTGATATGTGGCCTCAGACTTTTATATCTTTTTCTCCAAAGCAAGAAGTTGAAAGAGAATATCTGGGGTGTGCGGGGTCCTTAATTATGCTGGCTGCTTTGCTGAGGCAGCAGGAAGTGTGGACACAGTCAATGGGTGGGAGGCTGATAAGTGGCCATTAATATTCATGCAACGCAAGTGCCAGACAATGATAATCTCAAACAAGAGAGAATCTAACCTTTTCCCCTGATGTTCAAAGGTATTACCACTGTCGACAGGGACAAGGAGGGGGTGTATGCCATACACTAACTTAAACATTCACTTCCTCCACCATCTACAAGAAACATTGCAGCAACTTGCCAAGGCTCCTTCAGCAGCTCCTTCCAAACCTGCACCCTTTACAACCTTGAAAAACAAGCCTAATAAAGAAAGAAAATTACAGCAGGCAAGCAGCAAGTTTACCAGCTACAAAATACCCTTCAAACTGATCCTGATCTGGAACTATGCCTCTATTCTGTCATCAAAAACCTGGAACTCCCTTCTTAACACCAGTGTTGATGCAATAGTTCAAGTAGGTAGCTCACCATTGCTTTCTCAAGTGCATTTTGGGAAGGGCAACAAAAATGTTGGCCTTGCCAGAATATTTGCATAAAACATTTTTTTTAAATCTAGAGTCTCTACGAACGGAATATCAGATTGTAATGGTTGCCAGAACGTCTGAAGAACAAAGGCTTTGAACACAATCTGTGTAAAAATATTTGACAAATATAGCTTAGGTTAAACTAAACATTAAGTGTGATTATATAAATTTCAGCAAAATGCACCATACAACAATGCACTGCCATATGGACATACGATAGTACACTCCCTCCCACCAACAAAGACCTCTTTCAAGTGCACTGATAAGGTCAGAAAGCCCCAGCTGAAAATGCGTCAAAGCTTTCCTATAATATTTGCAAGTACCACTTGCATGAAACTAATCTCTTGAATTTATGTTTGTTTACATTTATTGAAGGAGCCTTACAGAAAAATTTATTTCATTGTGTTCAAGAACAGTGCATCTCAAGTCAAAATAAATCACTGCAACTAACATTTTGTAGTTTAAGTGGAACCCTGTTTAGTAACGACAGTTATAAACTGATTAAATATTTGGCAATTCACAATGGAAAACTACATTTAAGGGACAATTTTTTGACGGCAAAATGAGAACAGCCAGAAAAAAAGTCACATTTTTAAAAATTACCCAAAGACAAGAAAATAATATATTCCACAATGATTGAAATGGTTTATAATTTTGCAAAAATTGTCTACTTGTCAAAAATTGGGTAAATGCAACTAAACAAACTTCAAGCCTATTACACTTAAAAGGGCTGGAGACACGTAGACTTCAGAGGTTAACAAATAGAAAGGTAAAATTTATCTGCATGCTTGCTGGAGGAGGGAGCTTACTGCAGCAGGGGAAGAGGCTGGTTACTCAAAAGGTGCTATTGTTATCAAGCTCCAGACAGAACGGGCTCAGAAAACCCTGGGAGCTGTTCTGTGAACCAAGGATCCCGAAGCCTGGGGAACCAATGTGAGGGTAGAATGTCACAGGTTCCATGCTGGAGGGGATTAGCAACTCTGGGAGCCATTTTATAGTTCAGTGCAGCCAGAAAAATGGAGTTCAGAGAAACAAAGGGGCATCATCAGGTTAGCAACCTGCAAAAGAGCTGGAATTGTGCCAGTAAATACAGGGAGTACAGCTTTGTGAATCTGCTGAAATTCATTGAACTATTGGGAGGGGAGTTATTGTGACAATCCAAGTCAGAGCAGTTTGAGGGTTTTTGAGGCTAGATCTTTGAATGTAGAGAGTTGTCATCCCTGGTGACAGAGTTTTAACAAGACGTTGAGACTCTGTGGCCACTGGTACCTGATTGTGTTGCTCAGAAATCCATGGGATCTATTTTGGTCACATCTGCCATTAACTGTGCTGTGTTCAACCACAGTTTGCCTGTTAATTCTTATTTACAGAAAGAAGTCTCAACAGCAGCTTAAAGTCCAACAGGTTTGTTTGTAGCAAACGCCACAAGCTTTCAGAACAGGCTCCAATTCTTATTTGCCTCATGTTAATTCCAAATGTTACAGAATAAGACAAATATTCTAAATTGTTCTACTTTTCTGATTGCTTCACAAAGTTGTTTGTTTGTTTTAAGGCTGTCAAATTGTGAGGCTTTATTCTCTTCGGGAGTAACTGCAATTTTAGCTTTGTTTACTTTAAACAAAAAGTTGCTGGTCTCCCATCGGATCGCAACAACTACTATGAAAATAAAGTCCATCCACCAATTCACTTCATTAACATAAAATGTATGAACATTTCTGCTCAGGCCAGCATTCTCTTCCTTGCAGTCTCTTGATTAGCTCTTTCATACATTGTATCCTGATTAAAAACAACACTCCTTAATTCAGAGACATCATAATTTGTCAATACAAAAAGAGCTAGATGCTTTTACCAAATAACTGAATAGTGCAATGAATTGGCCATTGTTTAGGGTCTGAGCAAAGCAAATGCCCGTCCTACATTTCAAATTTCTCACATCTAAATCACAAAGTAGAAACAGAAAGCGATGGAAATACTCAACAGTCAGGGGGCATCCATGGGAAAAATATAGTATTCAGCATTTCAGGCCTATGGTTCTTCCTCAAAACCTTAAGTCTAATTGACTTTCCTCAGGTGAAACGTTTGAATTGTTGAGGGCTATTACTTTTTCCCCAGATGCTGCATGACCTGATGTATTTCCATCCTTTTCTATTGTTCTTTCCAGCATTTGTATTTTTGTTCTCTTTCATGCGAGCTCCAGCTCGAAACACATTCAAGTCCATTCATGTGTAACTTTGTAGAAAATAGCCCAGAAGAAATCCTGAACTATGACAGAGCTGGACAATAAAAAAGTATTGTTTAATTGTGTCTCATATAATTGTTATTTTATTTGAAAAACAAGGATTTTATAACATTGATCAGAATATTCTTGCAAGTCCAAAAATTTAGACTTTAAATAAAGACAGTAGTTGTAGAAATTTCAGTTAGATTTTATTGGATACTAAAAATAGTCTTTTGTTGTTACAATCAATTTAGGGACCAGGAATTTTTTGTTTAAAATAGATGAAAATTGAAATCTGTTTTCCATTGGAAGAATAAAACCACAGATTCCATGGTCATAAACAAAAAGTAGACTGTGACATACCAAGTCAGAAAAATGTAACGATTCACAATATCTATCTTATTCTGTAACATTCAGAATTAACATGAGGCAAACATTAACAGGCAAGCTGTGTTTGAACAGCCACACTGCACATTAAATCACAGATGTGACCAAGAAAGATCCAATGGATCACTCAACAGCCACAGACATCAGTGACCATTGAGTCAAAAAATCTTAATCTCTCTCTCAGGATTCCAATTCTTCACTTTTGAAGGTCTAGCCTCAGAATTCCCTCAACTTTTCATTGCTCCAATTTTCACTGCCGCAATGACTGTTCACATTGCAATGGTTCAATCTCTCCTGAGACTGTGTTCCACAGGATTCACAAAACTGCACCAATTACTAGTATACTTCCAACTTGTTTTGCAAACTATTAATTTAAATAAACTGGCACTGCTTCTCGGTTTTTCTAAATTCCTATCGTCTTCCCAGGGCTTCTTTTCGGTGCTGTCTCCTGCAAGGAACCTCTGACCTTCTGCTATCTTCCCAGCACCTCAAGGCTTCTGCTGAGCCTGCTCATAACTCCCAGAGCGTCTTTGTGAGCAGCAGACCAAACTGCAATCAACTCTCTCCCCCAGAAAACACACAGATAAATTGAAACCCAAGCTCCATCCATCCCCATGATGTAGCCTGTAAGGGCTCAGCAAATGTTTTGAAACTGATTTAGATCCAACTCCCAAAACATCTCTCTACACTGTACTTCTTTGCAAGCAGGACAAACATCACATCTCCAGTTTTCCATCTGCTGCTTTATGGCTCCATCTCTTCTATTCTGACAATGAAACAATCATGGATAACCTTCTGAACTGCTGTTTTCAATGAGCTGTTCTGGCAATCTCTAAAATGCAGCATTGTCAGTTATGTTACCTTCCCAAATGTGAACATTACTTCTAAAACATTCACATGTATTAGATATTCATCACAATATCAAAGTCAAAATCTCAAGGTGCCTGAGAATAAGTTTGTCATAAACAAATCATATTTAAGATTCAAGAATTCACCTGTACAGAAAGATCAAAAAGTCAAAAATCAAATGAAAATAACCATGACCACTCTCTAGCCGCATAATCCAAGCGCTCAGAGGACAGACATGGCTTCTCCATTCATCAGCTTTACTAAAATTGTGGGGGCTGGGCAATCTCAGATTTTCAATATGGTCTTACAAATGTGTCACTGTAAAACTACAATTATAGTTGAGTAAACATGAGGATTTGGTACATGCATTTTGTGTCCCCATGTTACATAGCATAGACCTATTCCAAATCAGCAACCGTTTGTTGAATACAGAAACAATTTTAATCCAGTCAGTCAGACAAGGAAGTCACTGGAACACACAACAATTAGACCGAAGTAGTTCAAAGGAATCCTGGACTTGGATGAATTTTTGTTCATGGAAAAATCAGTTATATTTTAGTATTGTAATGTTATTTTAGAAACAGAAGTATTATGTAACAAGTTACAAGGAAATGTGCCAAAAATTAGAATTTTATTTGCTATTCCCCCATGCTATTATTTTTCAGAGACAAATTCCTCCATGCTTATTTTCACTTTCCATTTACAGTATTTAAAAACAAAGAAAAGTTCGGGAAAGTACCTCTCAACTACCTTCTAAAATCACCATACAAAATTGACTGACCAGGGGTTTTTGATATCAGATTAGCCATTTAGTCAGTCTAAAATCTGAGATGCTGTCCCAGTATTTAATTGACAGCATGGCCAGTATATGTATTGGAAAAATGGTATTGCCACTTCAACCAATCTGCTCTCTTGAAACTATTTCCACTAATGCCCAAATTCATCTCCTTAATCCTTTGGTGAAAGGTAGTTTTAAATAGCTCCTGCCCGTCAGGTACTATCCCCATCTTTTGGGTCGGCCATCATAGACATCTCCTGAAAACTCTGCTCAATTCATCTATCCCCCCAAACTATAACTCCAACTTTTCTTTCCCCACAGTCCAAAAGTGTCAAACATTCTCACAACCCTTCAATCAGGTTTGTTCTGATCCAGTTAGAGACCAGTAACTTCTTGTTCAATGTTCAAAATCTAAAGTACTTACTAACAACAAATCCACAAGATTTCATGGCTTCTAAACAAAACTTGAGTCAGTAAAGTAAAGCAACTTAATATCTATTTTATATTCCAACAATGAAAATTAACACAAAGTACATGCAAATTAACTGGATGAAAACACTATACTGCAATGTAAATGGCAGATGTGATCAAAACAGATTCCATGGATATCTCAGCAACCTACCCAGATGTCACTGCGCATAATGAAACAACCTTCTATTGCCTTTCAAGTTTCCCAGAGAGATTGTCCAGAGCCCTCACTGCTCGGAGCTGACCAACAGCATTTTTGCTGCTCAAAGCCTCAACTTCCCAGTGGTCTCCTCCCAGTGAACTTTCTCTCCAGGTTCTTTCTCTGTGGGATGTCTCACTCATTCCTCTCTGACCCAGGACTCCACTTATAATGGTGCCTAAAAGAGACAGTCCTGTGATTATTGCGTTTGCACCATGCAGATACAGTTCCAATATCTTGGATGACCAAGCACTAATTGAGAAAACAAAATTAGAACGGAGCATGCACTGCTCGTCACTCTGCTATGTTCCACACATGCAGCAGAACTCTTGGGCCTGCTGGGAAATGATGTCCTTGGCCTCTGGCTGGAATAAGGCAAGTTCACAGTAAACTGGTTTTCATTCATGCCAACATTTGATACTCAATCCCAATTGCCCTCAAGATGATGATGGTGAGCAGCTTCCTCAAATCACTGCATTCCATCTACAGGTGCACTCAGTGCTGAGGAAGGGGGTTCCAGAATTTTGACTGAGCAGTGAAGAAACCGGGATATAGTTCCAAGCCAGGATGATGTGGGGTTTGGAGTGGAATTTGCATCCACTGGCTTTGTCCTCACAGGTTTGGAAGGTGCCAAAGGAACATTTACGAGTTGTCCATTGCATTTTGTATATGGTATACGGATGACGGAAGTGAATATTAAAATGATGGATGGGATGCCAATCAAGCAGACTGCTCTGCCCTGGATGATGCTGAGCTTGTGTGTTGGAGAAATAAACCTACAGACAAGTATTCCATCTTAATAGGAAGACCTCATATTCTTAAACTGTCTCCCCTTGGGCTAGTTTCCTCCATCTCCACCTTTTCCAATGGGCATTGGTCAAATTTGTGCAATCTATCTTTGTAAGATAAGTCCTTCATCTCAGGGGTAAGTCGAATGATTGATTCTTCTCAGAACCACTTCTAATACAATTATGTTCTTTTTCAAATGAGACCAAAACTAGGAGCCTAGGTGTAATCTCACTAATGCCCTACACAGCTGCAGTTAAACCTCCGTACTTGTACATTTCATTCCCCTTGCATTAAATACCAACATTCTATTAGCTTTCCAAATCACTTCTGTATCTGCACACTAACCTTTTGTGATTCTACGTTGAGCCTGTGTATAGTTTGCTTAATTTATGCAAAAACTTCATTTTAAGACATTTCTGCCAGTGCAATTTCATTTAAATGCTACATTTAAAAATTAACTAACTCAGCATTAACTTGACTACATTTTAAAACTCAGACAATCTAGGTTAACTAGAAAAGTGACTGCATTTATAAACTTTTTATAATCCAAAGTTTTCATAGCCAACATCTGCCTGGGTGGTTTCACCAAGTTAGAGACAGCATGTGCCAAACAATTTCAATAATGAGATAACAAATCACATATTGTAGTTTCAACTCTGTTTTCGGTTTAGTTTAGTCTGTTGAGTTCTGTTTTGATGAGTACAGGACTGTCAGGCTCTTTGTTTGCTTTTGCAATGATTTAATTTTAAATTCTATTCAATAAAAAGAAATTCATCGTCCCACTGCCATCTTCATCTATTCAAAAGGAATGAAATGGACCCTACATAAGGTCATGGTTGATCTGGTTGTTGCCTCAATTCCACATTCCGCCTATCCCCAATAACTTCATCAGTCAAGACTTTAATTACCTCTGCCTAAAAAAATTACCAATCCTCGCTCCACTACACACCAGAGAATTTAACTGTGGAAGACACAAAAAATTCGAGAGAAAAAAAATTTCTTCTCATCTCCATCTTAAAATGGGAGACCTCTTTAGAACAATGCCCCCTATTTCTCATCTCTCGCACAAATGTTTTGCAGCGTGCATTCTTTTAAGTCCCCTCAGGATGTTTCAAAAGATCCTCTCATCGTCTAAACTCCAATGGATATATGCCCAGCCTTTCCTCCTGAGATTTCTTAAAAGAAACCAAAACCGTTCACAGTACTCTAGGTGTAGTCTCGCACTACACAATAATATAAACAACCCACTTTTATATTCTATTCCCCTTGCATTAAACATTCCATTTACCTTCCAAATCAATTGGTATGCTTGCAAAACCAACTTTGTTACAGTATTTCTTGTACCTCAATTTTGCAATCTCTCTCCTTTTAAATAATATGCTGCCTTTCTAACTCTTCCTGCCAAAATGGACAAGTTCAAATTTCCAACATCAGCCAAATTTTTGCCCACCCATTTAATCCATGTCTTTTTTCAGACTCTCATCCTTTGCACGGTTTTCCTACTCAGCTTCGTCTCATCAGCAAATTTAGCAACCATATATATTTGGTCCCTTCATTCAAGTCATTGATATACATTATAAATAGCTGAGGCCCCAGCACTGATTCATGTGGCACTCCGCTTGCGTTATGATGGAGAGGAAAAAAAAATGGAATTATCCACAGAAATACTGGACTCTATAAAGGCCGAATGGACAATGGAACTCTTGTGTTTCCAGACAAGGTACTTCAAAAGCTTCCAAAGACTGATTACTGTCTCTGGTAAAGACAAAGGAACATAATGACCATGTCACCTCAAAGTCCACGGGAGTAATTGCCTCGACAGCCTGCAATTTTCCAGTTTCCCCTTGGAATGCACAAAGGGAGTTAAGAGAGCTACCTGACTGCCTATGCTTGTGTGCCGTGAGGAAAAACAGTTGGAAGTTTTCCACGCTGAAGCCTTGACACAGTATTGGTGCAGAAACGAAATAACCATTTTTTGCAGGAAGATCTGAAACACCCTCTCTCTCTCTGTGGAAATCAACCAGCTAGCAAAAAGCAATCCCAGCTGGAAAAAAACAAATATTTCTATCAAATGACAGAACCAAAGAATCATTCATTAGCAGATGTCACTGAATATATGATGCACACTGGCTTTCAGGGGTGGTGTGCAGTTCAGGCATGCAATAGGAAATCCTCCTGATTTCCATGCAAAGGGTGCCAATTGTAGGTAGCACTGCAGAGTTTGTGCAGTGGTGTGTTTGAATTGTTAGTGGGACCTGGGATGGAACGTCCGTGGTAAACCACAGAGCCTTTCTCACCAACAGGTGGCAGGCTGGAGGGTATGACATTAATGGGATTTGAACAATGACGCTGGGGAACTCCGGGGAAGACCAACATGGAACATCCATTCAGCGCTTCTGGCTGAAGATTGTTGCAAATGCTTCAGCCTTATTATTCGCATCAATGTTCTGTGTTCCTCATTAGTTGGGGACTGTCCACCATTGCTACAATAGTAATGCTTGGGCACGTGGCACCACCTCATATGGAACCCCATGGGGATCTTTCAGCAGGCAGGTGGCATGCTCACCATCCAAGTCCCGCTCTAGTGGTGACTCCTGACCTGATATTGGTCCACAAGCCCCTGCACCCATAGGGGTCCCCCATGCCACCCCACACCATGGCAGCAGCTAATTCGCTGCTCTCTTGTATCTTGGAAATTGTGGTAGGCAGTCCTCACCTCTGAACCAGATCCCTTGCCCCCACGGTTGAGGTTAAAGCCCTCTCTGCTGTCCAAGTTGCCCCAACATGGTACAGGTAAAGACCAATGATACAGTACCATTTTCCTCAGTAGAGTGCCAGTGGTTCACAAATTAAAACCTATTTCTCCCATACCAATCTATGATCCACATATTCAACTCTTTAATCTGATTTATCCTATGCCAATTTGCTCATGACTCAGGTAGTTATCCATATGTTACCACCTTTAATGTTCTGCTTTTTGAATTAAACCCTGTCCATACTCCTCAGTTGAATCTCTTTCCTACTTCTATCTAGTTGTGTAATCACTCTCCATTTAAGAACATAAGAAATAGGAGTAGGCCATCTAGCCCCTCGAGCCCGCTCCGCCATTCAACAAGATCATGGCTGATCTGAAGTGGATCAGTTCCACTTTTCCACTTTCTCCCTATAACCCTTAATTCCCCTGTCAGAAACCTATCTACCTGTGACAAATATATTTAGTGAGGTAGCCTCCACCACTTCAACTGTCAGAGAATTCCAGAGATTCACCACCCTGAGTGAAGAAGTTCCTCCTCAACTCTGATCTAAACTGCCCACCGCCCCCCCCTTAATCTTGAGGCTGTGTCCTCTAGTCCTGCTATCCTTTCTAAGCGGGAAGAGTCTCTCTACCTCTACCTATCTCCTTCATTATCTTATACGTCTCTATAAGATCCCCCCTCATCCTTCTAAACTCCAACGAGTACAGACCCAGTCTATTTAGTCTCTCTTCATCGGCCAACCCCCATCACCGGTATCAGCCTAGTGAACCTTCTCTGCACTCCCAAGGCCAATATATTCCCTCAAGTGCAGCAACCAAAACTGCACACAGTACTCCAGCTGCAGCCTCACCAGTACCCTGTACAGTTGCAGCAAGACCTCCCTTTTATATTCTATCTCCCTCACTATAAAGACCGACATTCCATTCGCCTTCTTGATCACCTGCTGCACCTGCAGACTGGGTTTTTGCAACTCGTGCACAAGGACCCCCAAGGTCCCTCTGCACCGTAGCACGTTGCAGCTTTTTGCTATTTAAATAATAATCCCTCCTACTATTATTTCTGCCAAAGTGGATGACCTCACACTTGCTAACATTATACTCCATCTGCCAGGTCCTCACTCACTCGCTCAGCCTATCCAGATCTCTCTGCAGACTTTCCACACCCTCCACGCAATTTGCTTTTCCACTCGTGTCATAAATACTGTTCTTTCTACTAAAATGGACAAGTTCATATTTCCCACATTATGCTCCATCTGCCAAATTTGTGCCCAATTAAACTACCTATTCTTTTGACTCTTCACCTACACTTGACAAATTACTTTGACCTATTGGGGTACCATTGACCAATATCTGCCGAAAACTCAAAGGTGCCACTTGCCCAAGCATTACTATCGTAGCAATGGTGGACAGTTAAACTAATGGGGAGCCCAGAACATCAATGCAAATAATAAGGCTGAAGCATTTGCAACAATCTTCGGGCTGAAGTGCTGAATGGATGTTCCATGTCAGCCTCCCCAGAGGTTCCCAACATCATAGTTGTCAATCTTTAGCCAATTTGATTCACTCCACGTGATATCAAGAAACGGCTGAAGGCACTGGATACTGCAAAGGTTATGGGCCCCAAAACATTTTGGCAACACGACTGAGGACTTGTGCTCTGGAATCAGCCACATCACCAATACAGCTACAATAGTGGCATCTACCCAGCAATGTGCACACAAAAGAGGACAAATCCAACTCAGCTAATTACTGCCCCATTTGTCACTCTCAATCAAAAGTAAGTGTAACCCAATGGAAAGGGTCAACTGTGCTATCTAGAGGCATTTGCTTAGCAATAACCTGCTCAGTGACACTCAGTTAGGGTTCTGCCAGGATCATCCAACTCCTGACTCATTACAGCTTTGAAATGGACAAAAGAGAGCTAACCGCCAAAGGTAAGGTGAGTGTGAATGTCCTTAACGTCAAGGCAGCATTCAACCAAGTATGGTATCACAGAATCCCAGTAAAACCTATTAAGCAGCTGGAATAGAAATATCAAGCTCAACTGTGCACAACCTGTGCTTTTCATGTATAGAAACGGTAGAATGGAAGATCTGCAGAACAACTCCATGAGACACAATGACAGCAACAGATACAGTTACGTAACATAAGCAGTAAAGACTGATGCCAGGACCCTCCATCTAAAAAGTAGTGCTTAGTTCTGAAGAGTTTTGTGGCCAATTGCTTGGTTGAATAATTTACAAGATATCCTGAAAACAGCGACAATATTAGAAATGGTATTGAATTCTCCTTTTGAAACCACTCAGCCTCATCAAGGCTGTTGAAAATCTCTAAGAAATTCGAAGGCTTTTAACAACTGGAAGTATGTTTTATTTTTATTCGTTGTAGGGCAGTTATATCAATTGCCAACACAAAAACTATATTTAATACATTCTGATAATTTGCACAGTTAAAGCTCATGACAATGGAATTCAATAAGTGTGTGATGATCTTAAGTACTCTGTCTAAAGTTTTAACACATGATGAGATGGAACAGGAAGAAAACAGGCCAGAGAAATATTGATTTTCTTTTTGCAACCTCTATTTGGTAAGGTGATAAATTATGCACACCTCTAAATACCACAGCAATCTACTCTGCTTTATTTAAGTACCATATTGAGTTTATAGTTTTTTTTAAATCCACAGACAACAGCAAACAGATGGACATTTAAGGCAGCAATAAAAAAGTAATTGACCAATTCTTGCAGCATATCTTCTTGAAAGATGAACAACTGCGCCACAAAGATAGCTACAAAATTAAATCTAAACAACACATTCATCTAGAACCATAGTAACACTGCAGGAGGTGATTCAGCCCATCAAATCTGCACCGACAACAATCCCACCCCAGGCTCTATCCCCACAACCCTACACATTTACCCTGCTAATCCCTCTAACCTACACAGCCTAAGGGATAACTTAGCATGACTAATCAATCTAAACCTCATCTCTGGAGTGTGGGAGGAAACTGGAGCACACGGAGGAAACCCATATAGATACAGGGAGAATGTGCAGACTCCACACAGAGTTACCCAAGCTGGGAATTGAGCCCGGGTCCCTGGTGCTGCAAGACAGTAGTGCTAACCATTGTGCCACCTGTTTCCTGAATCTTTTCTTCGAGCATTCTCCAAAGTTTTACTGACCCCCAAGCTGAGGAGCAAAGCATTTTAGTTTAAAGTCATTGATTCATTTTAAGACGAAGTTGAAATAAATTCCGTGGTAAATGATTTGTGATGGAACAGGCTGTTGCTGGGAAGGTTGACAGGTCTAAATCAGTACCAATTTTAAACCAGGATAAGAATAATCAGTTAAAATAAATGTGATTGAACACATTCCAAAATTTTCTAGTCACGCGCACTTCCATCAGCTTTTTCTTGTTGTATCACAAAAGGTTTTAAATCTGCCTTTCATAGGGCATACAAAATCCTTGCATAAGGCATCCACATATCTCAAACTGGTTTAACTATAGGCAGCAGCCACTTTGAGATTACAAAAGAAGTCAATGTTATCGACTCAAAACACTGAACTGAATACATAACACAACTGATAGCTGTTATGTATTAAAAATATCGTGACAAGACGTTAAATGTTAGTTTTGTCAAATGTCGAACTCCATTTTTAACCTTTAACTGAGCTAATTATCAACAATCATAATAATCATATGCTAATTTTCAGTGAGCAAATAGTAACTAGAAGACACACCAAAAGTGGAACAATTAAATCTCCAATTCATGCAATAACATTTACTGTAATTTTACCAAAACTACAGCAAACATGTTAAACATCTGTTATGGTTCAGGACAGAAACTCCAAAGGATCCTGCCTGGATCATAAGTTTTGCATCTTGAATTTGGCTAGGATAAGCCTGAGATGTTTCACTTCAGGTATGACTGAAGTGACCTATGAGGGAGATTTTATCAAACAAAGTTTATTTAAAAACATAGTTAACGCATACAAGTATGAAAATTAGCAAGAACTTTTGTCAATTACAAACAATGATAACGTATAACACTTAAAAAATCTACAATGTTCCAATCAACCCAATCCCATAGGCAAAAAAACCCTTTTCACAGGTTTAACAGCACAGACTAATGCTCACGTGATACTGGAAATTGACTCCCTTGGTTGGAGAATTGAAAACTCGGTCTTGAAATACTCAAGAACCTCTGAGATCATCAGGGACTTTAGGCAAACTACTAACAGTAGATTTTTTTCCTTCAGGAAGACGAAACCTTGCTTTAAGATCACCAGCAGAATTTCAAAACAACAGAAAATGAAACTCTAAACTCACTAGGAAAAAAACATGTCCAAAAACACGATTGTCCTCCTAACAATGTAGGATCGTAAAACTAATCCCAAAGTAAACACAAACAACTCCTATTTAAACCACTTAAGTAACAATAAAAGGGCTCATCATAGTCAGCCCAGACACAATTACATTAGCTAAGGCTGTGAGCTGAGAAACACAAAGCTGCAGAGATCATGATTAAAAAAAACACATTTAAAAACATGTTTAAAGATACACTAACATCTCACATTCCTTTGCGAAGTGTCAGAATCTGCAGTGACGTCGGTATCCAACGTTGTGATCTATAACATACACTTCCATGACCAGTACGACAGCAGTGGTGGTGGCGGTGGCAGCAGCGGTGGAGGAGGGGGAGGTAGGGGTCCAGGTGTGGAAGACCTGGGGCATGAGGGGGGCCCGGGCAGCATGAGATAATGACTTTTCAAGTTATCATTCTTCATTATCAAGGAAAAAATACATGTATTCAATGACTTCACTTCATATGCAGTCAGTTGTTTTTCATGTTTATTATCTCACGATTGAGAGCATGGTATTCTAGTTGCATAACAAGGGAAACAGCATTTTACTAATGTCATTCAGCAAGTCTGTGTAAATCAGCTGTGGATTATTCACACATCTCTATTTAGGTTTTAAGTAAAATGCTTTCTTTATAGAATAAATAAAGCTCTCCAAAACTCTCCAAAATAGATACAAGTCTAAACTCTAGGATTAGAACAAAATGCTTATAGTAGAATTTGTAAAGTGCTGACTGTTGGCTTGCATATAAGACAATAAAAGGGGCCAAAATGTTCAACGCAGAGCACAAGCCATCAATGTTCTGTGTCTTTTGTCCCATAGGATTGTAAAGGTGTTAGCTATAGTTACAAGGTCCAGCACATAGAAACTTAACGTGGAACTGAGTACAGTGCTGCCCACACAGTGATGTAAGGGAGTCTTGCATCAGAGATGGATTAAGAACTAAACATGGAGATAGCTCATGGCCCATACTTTGTAATAAAGACTTCTTTAGGTGACACCATTCTGTAACCACGACCTTTCCCGATCAAATACTCATAGTGGTACTAACCAAACTAGTATGAGGAGAGAGGGGAGCTATGGCAGGATTTGAAAACATGGATGAGAATTTTAAAGGTGATGTCAGAATAGGTGCTAATGTTGGTCAGAGGAAACATGGGTTCTGAAAGGGCCTTGGTAATAAGGCTTAAAAAGATTTACTCTTCAACTACCCAATGATTGATGCTAAAAATGAGGATTGAATTCCCTCAATTTACAGCAGTATAAATGTCAAGCTAAATTCATGTCTCCTTTTTGGGCTGATTCAGGTAGAACAACAGAATTGTGCTAAGAACATTAAGTTCACTAATTTGCCTTCCTTCCCTCTCTTTCTGAAGTGGATAAAGTACACACATCATGATCTGTACCAAAATTCAAACCAACTTTCTCTTAAGCAAAGCATTTAACATGAATCTGCCTAAATCAGGGAACTCCAATGCTGACATTAGGTAAATGACTTCAGATCTAATCTTGCTCAAATATTTGCAGCGAATTAAAACTGCTCTTACTAGTTTGGTTAGTACCAGCATTAATTTAGTACAATTCTATTTCTTGTATCTATTTTATGAACTTAAACAGAAGACTAACATCGATCAATAAATCTCATTTAGAAATAGGACTGTCCTCAAATCATTGTCACACCATTTCTATTTCGATACCAATCATCTATCTTGCATTCTGCTGCCCTAAGCTGATATCCCCACATTGTTTCACTGTTGTGAAAGTCAAATATCCTTTACCTAAAATCTTTGGGGCCAATCACATTTCAGTTTTCATACACTTCTGGTTTTCAAATCTACCATATATACTTTAGACCTAGGTCCACTTACATTACAATAGCCTGAATCTAGGCTAGCTGTAGTCTTAAATGTAGGTTGTTTTGCTATTTGCCAATTCTCATGTGCCCTACTTCTTACCTGTTAACACAATGTAGTTATAATTTTTTTTAATACAAATTAACCGCAAAGCTATTCAAAAAAGCTTGGCTTTTCAATATTCGGAGACAGGCTATTTGACCTGAAGTTCACTTTTAAGTGCTTCACTTGGGCTAGTACCCAAGCTTAATAGTGGATGACAGTTATTCAACTTTTAAACATCAATTTTCTTTCAATGTTTTGCCCATTAAGACTCATGAGTCTTCAGGACATTTCTGCACAATCTCAATTCTTTTTAAATGAATAAAAAATTGGATTGTTTCATTCATTAAGTTCTTCTTTAGCAACACAAAAGGAAAAGGAAATTTCCAAAAAAATATGGTGAGGATATTTCTTTTCCAAAAGCAAATAGATTTGTTGCAGTGGCCCAATATAACATGCAATTTTAAAATTCAGTTTTAGACGTTCAAAACATTGTTAATATTGGACTTGTTTTTAGCTTATGTAATTGGTTTAATAATTTAGACTATTGTTCCTTAGATTTAAAGGACTATTCTATAATGCAAATTAAACAGAAAATTCACAATCTAATAATATCTTCCTCCTGACACCAAACTCAGTAAAAAAGGAAAGGTATTGAGGCTGTTGGGAAGAGATGGGACAAGGTTCATCCATCGAGAGGTACCTTCTGTGTATTATTCACTCGTTGGGACTTGTTCCATTCAAGTTGGTGCACCTCACTGGAACAGAAGTAAAAAGGAGCAGCTTAAACAGCTCAATCACAAAATGAAGGCTTAGAATAATACTGCAGAGAGGGAGACCTGTTGGCCCATTGTGCCCACTGGCTCTTTGGTAGAATTATCAAGTTCATCCCTCTCCACTGTGCTTTCCCTTTAGCCCTGTTAATCTTTTCCCTTCAAATATTTGTTAGATGTTCTTTTCAAAGTTACTACTAAATCTCCTTCCATGACTCTTCCATAAAATGCATTCCGCTTGCACTGACTCCAAAGCCCAATGTGGGCATGTTCTAAGATTCCTTTTCACTGTCATCAGTCTGTGCACTTCAGCATGACCACCACCTGGCCTGATCCAAGTGAACTGAGACATTACAGGAAAGAACCCAGTCCACAAAAAACAAAGAATCCCAAAAGATAACCCAACATAAAATTTTCAGAATCTGTTTCCTGGTACTAATCAATTCACAGTTGTTGGTTCTCAAGTCAACTGCACCTGAGCATCCAGGATGCATTCCAATTCACCCAAGCAAAATAACTTCCAAAGCACCACTGGCACAAACAAACCCAATTGGGGACTGACTACAACAGCAAACCATACATTAGAACTACTGCATCTAAGTGAAATCAATCCTGAAATTAATGACACTTATTGCGCAAGTGTATGCTGTCATATCAGAAACTCCAAAGTATATTGTGAAGTTAGGCTTGGGCCTAACTGTTTTTGATTTTGGCACGTATGTGAGTGTAAGGCGTTTTACTGCAGGTGTGATTCTATTGACCCACAAGGAAGTTTTTATTAAAAGAAACTTTATTTAACAATACAATTTAACTGTGACAAACAGAATTAGAATAACTTATACCAATTGAAATACTTAAACATGACAAGGTATGACTCTTAACTACTAGCTATCTTTATTAGTTCCAATTTAAGCAATATCCCCACAGGTGTAAACTCATCTTCAGAATCAGTTGAAAAACAGAGGCTTGTGCGAGTTGCCAGTCCTCCAGCCTTTTAACCCCTCTGGACAGAGATAGAGAGAGATGTTTGTCTACTGACTCTTAGAGAAACCCATCTTCAAACAGCAGAACTCTAGAGGAAGACAGGTTTTCACATAGCAGTACTCCAAAGAGACAGAGGGGGAGGAAATACATCTTGCCTTTTGCAGACCTTTGGAGGTATCTATTTTCGAGCAGGTCTCAGACTTTGTTTTCCAGAGAGAGAGAGAGAGAGAGAGAGAGAGAGAGTGAGTGTGAGTGTGAGTGAATGAGAACAAGGGGAAAAGAGTTGCACCTTCCGATTTTAATTCAAATGGCAACTGCCTGCTTTTTCTCTCAAAAAAACTTAGCTCTGCCCATTCACAGGGCTCTGACTTACTGTCAATCAACTGAATTAAGCCCCATTCTGAAAAACTAAGACTAACAAAAATGCATTAGCTTAGATTAAAACAAAGACTCCATTAACTGGGAGCAATTATTCTTCTGTATTATCAGCACATGGACTACCAGTTGCAGTCAATCAGTACATAATCAGTGTTGAAGTATAAGAGCCCTTGCCAAACAATATATGGAATGCTCTATTACACTGGCAGAAGTATAGAATATAAAAGGGTATAATGTTGGAATTGTATAAAACACTGGTGATGCCACAACTGGAGCAGTGTGCACAGTTCTGGTCACCATAATTACAGGAAGGACACAATTGCTCTAAGTGTGCAGAGGTGGTTTACAAGAATGTTGCCAAGGCTAGAAAAATGTAGCTATGAAGAGAAATTGGAAATGTTGGGGGGTGACTTGGTAGAGATGTGCAAAATGATGAGGGGAAGAGATAGAATGGACAGGATATTATTTCCCCAGGAGGAGTGTTCTAGAACAAGGGGACATAGATTCAAAATAAGTGGCAGTAGGCACAAATTGGACACAAGGGCAAGGGTGGTGGGTGTCTGGAATTTGCTGCCCAAGTTGGTGGTAGCAGCAGAGATCTGGATCTGTACCTTAAGTGCTATAAGATAGAGGGCTATGGGCCAGGTGCAGGAACTTTGGGATTCTCAGGCAACCATAGATAATATAGGCCAGATGACATCCTCCTGTGCTGTAAATTTTCCATGGTTCTATGTTTCACAGGAAACAGTGTCAAAAATTTACAGCAAGGAAACAAGTTCTTCGACCCAACTTGTCCATGCCACTTTTGTTTTAAGCCGGCAAGTTAATCCCAATTGCCTGCATTTGGCCTATATCCCTCTATACCCATCATACCCATATAACTATCTAAATGCTTGTTAAAGACAAAATTGTACCCGCCTCTACTATTATTTCTGGTAGCTTATTCCAGACATTCACCACACTGTGAGAGAGAAACAATTGCTCCTCTAGACACTTCTGTACCTCTCCCCACTCAACTTAAACCTATGCCATTTAGCTATAGACTCCCCTACCTTTGGGAAAAGATATTGACCGTCAAACTGATCTGTGCCCTATATTATACTTAAGTAGGAAAAAAAAAGCATTTAGCTAAAATATTTCCCCTCAATCAAGATCCATTCTATACAGGACTTTGGTGACCAGGAAGGGAACAGAGAAGCTAAAACACAACGTAACAATTTGTTTATTTGAAGCCAAATCTGATAAAATGCCTTACCACAATCAAAAGTACACAAGTTTGATGAATACTTTCAAATAATAGATGGGCCTATTTCTGACAAGGGCAAAGATCATCTCAAAAGATGTTGTTACTTTGTAATGTTAAACAGGGTCATCGCAGTCGCTTTGCATTGATCACCCACAGGGGTCAAGAAGAATTCTCCCCTCTCTTCCCCCTCCTAACCCACACACACACTTCTCCAGATGATTACCTAACTCTGGGTATATGTTTTGTGCTGCATAAATTACGATAGTATAGATCGCCTGGTTGAATCAATGTAGGTTCTTTCCTGTATTTCTTTCATACTTTTAACTGGAGAATCATAGCAGAAATATAGCCTGAATTTTACTTGGCCTCGGGAGACAGGAGTAGGAAACTTCCAAAAATGGCAGGGAGGGACTTAGAAGGAAAGCTCAACAGCTTCCTACTGCCACAGGATGTTCCCAATGGCAGGAAGGTGCAGCTGGTGGTGGACAACCAAATAATATCGATCAATTGGCTAATTTATGGTGATCTGCTGCCACTGCTGAATTGGGAGACCACTGGGTAAACAATTGTCATCTCCCAGCAAGGGCAACAACAATTGCTTACCCAGATCCCAAAAGCCGTGGCGGGGTCCTCCTTAATGGCAAATCCATATTCCACAGAGAGATCCTGCAGGAACAGCCAACCTTGCAGTTCTAGTCCCAGTGCAGGAAACTTCAACTCTCCAAGAGAGATCATGAAAAACAGCAGTAGGCCATGCCCTATTGAGCCAATTCTGCTAATTTAATAAGATCACTACTGATCTGATTGTTGGCTTAACTTCATTTTTCTAACTGTCCTGCATAATCCTTAAATCTCTTGATCAAAAATCTGTAACCCAGTCTTAAATATCTTCAATACCTAGCTTCCATTGCTCTCTATGGAAGAGAATTCCAAAGACTGGGACATGAACTTCCTCATCCCCACCCTAAAATGGGGGGCCCTTTATTTTCAAACTGTGCCCTCAGTTCTAAATTCTCACATGAGGAAATATCCACTCTACATCTATCCTGTCAAGCCATGTCTACATCTTCATGTTTCAATATGATCATCTCTCATTCTACTAAAGTCCAATGAGTATTGCAAGCCAACCAGCTCAATCTTTCCTCCCAAGTCAACTCCTTCAACCCAGGAATCAGCCTAAAAACCTCACTGAAGTGCTTCTGACACAAACTCAAGCAAGGAAGCCACAACTGTGTATAGCTTCTAGATAGCTAGGGCCTGACTAGACCCAAAACAGTTTGAAGAAAATATACCTGACCTTTGAGAACACCTCAAAATAGAGGTGCCTTCGTCCTCTCCCTGCAATCCTAGCAACAGCCACCTCTATCAGCTCAGGACCTGTTTTTGGTCCAGACAGTGCAATGTCATAGGTTTTACTAAGATTCTGTCCAATGCCTTGTTCGGGTACATAACTCAAAAATTGACTATTTATTTTGCTGGTTAAATGGCAGATTAAAAGATTTGTTGCTGGTACTAAATACATTGTAATTTAAGTAAGTGAGAACTATTACAATGTACTAAAAACAAGGGTTAATAGGCCATATTTTTTTTGGAAATCAAGTATTCCATATGACTAACTTTAACTTTCAATGTTACATTTTGGTGCTGAAGAGTCCCTTGAATTAATCAAGTGTACATTGACAAGTATGATTCCAAGAAAAGATATGGACAAGAGGTTCTACAATTTACCAAGAATTACAATAACTATTGATGGCAAACTATACATCATGCCACAGGATGTGGTGAGCTGATCAAAACCACTTGGCATTACACTCAAATTAATTCATTCTAAAAAAATTAAAAAGGATGATCCGTATATCTCATTTCCTCCTTTATTTGTTGCTTTTCTAATCAAACATTTAATGGCAGAAGATTTACCTTTAGTTTGAGTCGTCAATTATCAGCATCGTAACCTATCAGCAATCTTAAAAAAACTGATGTACTTTGATCAGAGCAACTAACCAACAGAGAACTTTTACTTGTTTTACATAACATAAGAAATAGGAGCAGGAGTAGGCCATCTAGCCCTACTATCCTTTCTGAGCAGGAAGAGTCTCTCCACCTCTATCCTATCCATCCCATTCATCATCTTATATGTCTCAATGAGATCTCCCCTCATTCTTCTAAACTCTAACAAGTACAAGCCTAGTTTATTCAGCCTCTCCTCATAGCTTAACCCCTTCAACTCTGGCATCAGCCTAGTAAACCTCCTCTGCACTCCCTCCAAGGCCAAAATATCCTTGCATAAGTACGGCGCCCAAAACTGCACACACTACTCCAGCCGCGGCCTCACCAATGCCCTATACAGCCGCAGCAAGACCTCCCTACTTTTATATTCAATCCCCCTCGCTGTGAAGGCCAGCATCCCATTTGCCTTCCTGACCACCTGCTGCACCTGCAGGCTGGGTTTTTGCGACTCATGCACAAGGACCCCGAGGTCCCTCTGCACCGTCGCCTGCTGCAGTTTTTCACCACGTAAGTAATAATCCTTCCTACCAAAGTGGACCACCTCGCACTTGCCAACATTAAATTCCATTTGCCAGTTCCTGGCCCATTCGCCCAGCCTATCTAGATCCTTCTGTAGACTCTCCACACCCTCCGCGCAATTTGCCATTCCACCAATCTTGGTGTCATCAGCAAATTTCGACACCATACACTTGGTTCCCTTCTCCAGATCATCTATATAAATGGTAAATAACTGAGGCCCCAGCACCGACCCCTGGGGCACTCCACTAGTCACCAATCGCCAATCCGAATAGCACACATTGACCCCCACTCTCTGCCTCCTATTTGACAACCAATCCTCTATCCACGCTAACACCCTACCCCCAACTCCATGTCCCCTGACCTTCTGCATACAAAAATAATTTTGTAGCCTTTTCACCCTCTATCAACTGACACCAAGTCACAGAGGAAGATTGAAAGTGAGGTTGAGGCAGGAGGTGGCAAAAGATTTGCCACAGATGATGGGCAGCACAGTGGCACAACAGTTAGCAATGCTGCCTCTCAGCGCCAGGGACTTGGGTTAGATTCCCATCTCGTGTCACTGTCAGTGTGGTGTTTGCACATTCTCCCCTTGTCTGTGCGGGCTTCCTCCAGGTGTTCCAGTTCCCAAGATATGCAAGTTTGGTGGATTGGCTATGCTACATCATCCTTTAGCATCAGGGAGACGAGCTAGGGTAAATGTATGGGGTTTTGGGAATAGGGCCAGGGTGGTATTGTAGTTGATGAAGACTCAGTGGCCAAACCCCAATCTATCCAATCTCTCCTCATAGCTAAGACCCTTCATACCAGGCAACATCCTGGTAAACCTTCTCTGCACTAAAGCCTCCACGTCCTTTTGGTAGTGCAGTGACCAGAACTGGACGCAGTACTCCAAATGTGTCCTAACTAGCGTTCTATACAGCTGCAACATCAGACTCCAGCTTTTATACTCTATACCCCATCCTATAAAGGCAAGCATACCACATGCCTTCTTCATCACGTTCTCCACCTGGGCTGCCACCTTCAAGGGTTTGTGGACTTGCACACCTAGGTCCCTCTGTTTCTATACACTTGATGGCCCTGCCATTTATTGTACAACTCCCCCCTACATTAGTTCTTCCAAAATGCATCACTTTGCATTTATCTGGATTAAATTCCATCTGCCATTTCTCTGCCCAATTTTCCAGGCTATCTATATCCTGCTGTATTGTCCGACAACGTTCATCGCTATCCCCAAGTCCAGCCATCTTCGTGTCATCTGCAAACTTGCTGATAACACCAGTTACACCTCCTTCCAGATCATTTATATATATCACAAATAGAGGTCCCAGTACAGAGCCCTGCGGAACATCACTGGTCACAGACCTCCAGCGGGAAAAAGACCCTTCGACTGCTACCCTCTGTCTCCTCTGGCCAAGCCAGTTCTCTACCCATCTAGCCACTTCTCGTTGTATCCCATGAGCCTTAACCTTATTAACCAACCTGCCATGAGGGACTTTGTCAAACGTCTTACTGAAATCCATATAGACATCTATGGCCCTTCCTTTGTCAACCGTTTTTGTCACCTCCTCAAAAAACGCCACTAAATTTGTAAGGCACGACCTCCCTCTTACAAAACCATGCTGTCTGTCACTAATGAGATTGTTCTGTTCCAAATGTGCATACATCCTAAGAATCCTCTCCAACAACTTCCCTACCACAGACGTCAAGCTCACCGGCCTATAATTACGTGGGTTATCCCTGCTACCCTTCTTAAATAACGGTACCACATTTGCTATCCTCCAATCCTCAGGGACCTCACCTGTGTCCAATGAAGAGACAAAGATTTCCGTCAGAGGCCCAACAATTTCATCTCGTTTCCCTGAGCAATCGAGGATAAATGCCATCAGGCCCTGGGGATTTATCAGTTTTAATGTTCCCTAAAAAACCTAACACTTCCTCCCTCGTAATGGAGATTCTCTTTAATGGGTCAACACCTCCCTCAGACACTCCCAGTCAACAAGTCCCTCTCCCTCTCCTTTGTGAATGCTGATGCAAAAATATTCATTTTGGATCTCCCCTATTCCTTTGGGCTCTAAGCATAATTCCCCTCCTTTGTCCCTGAGAGGTCCGATTATTTCCTTGATAACTCTTTTGTTCCTAACACATGAATAAAATGCCTTAGGATTCTCCTTAATCCTGTCTGCCAAGAACATTTTGTGACCTCTTTTTGCCCTTCTAACCCCCGTTTGAGTTCTTTCCTACTCTCTCTGTATTCCTCCAGAGCTCTATCTGTTTTCAGTCGCCTGGACCTAACGTACACCTCTTTTCTTTTTAATCAGATCCTCAATTTCCCTGGTTATCCACGGCTCTCAAATCCTACCTTTCCTATCCTTCCTTCTTACAGGCACGTGCCAGTCCTGCAGCCTTATCAACTGTTCCTTAAAAGACTCCCACATGCCAGACGTGGACTTACCCTTGAACAGCCTCTCCCAATCAATGGCCACCAATTCCCGCCTAATCCAGCTATAGTTAGCCTTCCCCCAATTTAGCACCCTACCCATATCCTACCCTATCCTAAAGTTAACAGAATTGTGGTCACTATTTGCCATGTTCCCCTACTGAAACTTTGGCAACCTGACCAGGCTCATTTCCCAGAACTAGGTCCAGTATAGCCCCCTCTCGAGTTGGGCTATCTACATACTGTTCCAAAGAACTTTCCAGCACGCATTTTACAAATTCCTCCCCGTCCAGACCCCCAGCCCTAAGCACTTGCCAGTCTATACCAGGGAAGTTAAAGTCTCCCACTACGACAACCCTATTTTTTCTGCACCCATCCAGAATCTCCTTACATACGCGTTCCTCCACTTCCCGTGGGCTGTTGGGTGGCTTGTAGTATACCCCGAGCGTAGTGATTGCACCCTTCCCGTTTCTGAGCTCCACCCACAGCGACTCATTACATGACCCTCTGCACCGCTGTAATATGCTCCCAAACTAATATTGCCACTCCACCTCTATTAGCCCCTCCTTTGTCTTGCCTAAAACACTTATACCCCGGAATACTCAACTGCCAGTCCTGTCCTTCTTTTAACCAAGTCTCCTTCACCGCAACCACATCCAAATTCCGCATAAGCATTAAGGCCCTAAGTTTGTCCGTCTTACCCATTACACTCCTTGCATTGAAGCGGATGCACTCCAGACCCACTCAGGTCATCCTCCTCCAGAATGCTCTTCTTCTTAACTAGCCTTGCCCTGGGCCCCAGCTTGAACCAGCCTCAGTGCTTACTGACCTACTGTTTTGACCCCCACTCCCCTGCCACGCTAGTTTAAACCCTGCTGAAACGCTCTAGCAAAACTCCCAGCCAGGATATTTGTGCCCTTCCAGTTAAGGTGTAACCCATCCTCTCTGTACAGGTAATTTAACTTTTCATCAGAAATTTGGTGCCTTGAGCACACTCAGTGCTGAATGAATTCTCAGCCTAGATTGTTTGCTTAAATCTTTAGTGTGGGATTTGAGCCTGCAACCTTCTGACTTAAAACCAATTCAAGATAGCCATTTACTTTGCAGGAAACATATCGCCAGTTTAAACTTAGTCTTGGGAAAACAATGGTTGGTCACATTACAAAACTAAAATTTATTAAAACTGGTATTGAATGGATTGGTATTCTGATCCAGTCTTTTTCTTAATCCACATCACCAAATATTATTCTGCAAAGGTGATAAATAGGTGTGAAAGAAATCCCATTTATTTGTACTTATTAATATTGATTTGATGTCTCATCTTGTGCAATTGTGATTGTACTAGTACTGCTTGTGAATTTCAATGAATTAACTTAAATGGAATAAAAGCTCGAAATGCATTACACTCAGAATGAAAGGAAATGAAAATATATCAGGCATTTTTCCTTTCTCCAAACTCCCTCAATCCCCTCACAAAAACTGCATGCTGCGTAAGAGACAGCAGCTTTCTGATATCTTTTATGTTCTATGCCAGTTTTACATCCATGAGTTATCACAACCAAGCCTACTCTGCCATCTATATATTTGGGCTTAGTAACAGCGATCAGAATGTTATTTAACTCAAGCTCCAAGATGTCTTTCTATAACTTTCCTCATTTGCAGTCAATCAAATTGCAGCTTTTTTTTCAAAAATCAAGTGATATACATGTACGTAGAAAACTATCAGACTGGATAGTGAACAATCAATTAGATGTGAAAGCTGCAATGGCTCAACTAGTTCAGACAATTCATAGCTATGCTAAGCAGACTAGAAAGACTAGTTTTAATACTTTGTTTGTGCAGAATTAAAGGATCTCAGCTGGGACAAAATTAGGGGACAGAAGGCAGAATCAACCTCTCATGACAGTACATCCTTACATTTACTTCCTTTGTGCATAATACCCAATCCCATCCGTTGTCTGTTGCATTCTAGGTAAGCACATGAATGGTCATTTTATTAAGGAATAGCTGGGTGAGTGGTTTCCTTTAGAGATGTAATCTAACACCAAATCAATGTTCACAAAAGAAAAAGGAAAAATTTGATGAAAAAGGAAATAATGCCCCTCCTCATGACTACTCTAGAGGGCAAGGTGGAGAGCTCCACTGCAATACAGTAGCAGCACAGTTGCCTCCAAAACAGGTGAATACCAGCTCAAAGGCTTTTGCTCCTCATATGGCAGTAGAATCACATTTACATTACGTGAATAATTCCCTCTTAATAAATTTGCACAGGAAAGCATGGTAGTATGCGTGTTGATTTTAATATGTACGATATCTGCAGGATCGTGCTCTTTGTGATGCAAGTGTAACATAGAAACATAGAAGATAGGAGCAGGAAGAGGCCATTTGGCCCTTCAAGCCTGCTCCACTATTCATTAAGATTGTGGCTGATCACCCTTTTGGAGGTTTTCATAATCATGGTCACAGCCTTGGGTGATGTCATTGCTGGAAGGAGAGGAAAAAACTGGGAGCTCAGGTGATTTATTTTATTTTGCTAAGACGTTTGATAAGGTTCCCCCATGGTAGGCTCACGAAGAAAGTAAGGAGATGTGAGGTAGAGGGAAATTTGGCCAATTGGATAAGTAACTGGCTATCTCATAGAAGACAGAGGGTGGTGGTGGATGGAAAATTTTCAGACTGGAGACCAGTTACCAGCAGTGTACCACAGGGATCAGTGCTGGGTCCTCTGCCATTTGTGATTTTTAATCAATGACTTGGAGTTGGGAGCTGAAGGGTGGGTCAGTAAATTTGCTGATGACACCAAGATTGGCGGAGTAGTGGATGAGATGGAGGGCTATTATCGGTTGCAAAGAAACATTGATAGGGTGCAGAAAAGTGGCAGATGGAGTTTAACCCTGATAAGTGTGACGTGATTCATTTTGGAAAGACAAATTTGAATGCGGATTACAAGGTCAATGGCAGGGTTCTAAGGAACATGGAGGAACAGAGATCTTGGGGTTCATATCCACAGATCTCTGAAGGTTGCCACTCAAATGGATAGAGCCGTGAAGAAGGCCTATGGTGTGTTAGCGTTTAACAGGAGATTTGAATTTAAGAGCTGTGGGGTTATGCTATAACTGTACAGGACCTTGGTGAGACCACATTTGGAATATTGTGAGATTAACTCACTATAAGGAGGATGCAGAGGCATTGGAGAGAATGCGGAGATTTGCCAGGATGCTGCCAGGTTTGGAGGGTAGGTCTTATAAGGAAAGGTTGAAAGAGCTGGGGCTTTTCTTTATAGAGCAGAGGAGGATAAGAGGCGACTTAATAGAGCTTTACGAGATGATGAGGGGGATAGATAGAGCGGATGTTCAGAGACTATTTCCTCAGGTGGATGTAGCTGTTACTGGGGGCATAACTATAAAGGTGAGAGATATAGGAGAGATGTCCGAGGTAGGTTCTTTGCTCAGAGTCATTGGGATATGGAATGGACAGCCTGCTGATAGTGGTCGGACGCTTTAGGAACTTTCAAGCAGTTATTGGATAGGCACATGGAGCACACGGGATTGATAGGGAGTGTGATAGCTGAATTGTGGTTTCGTACAAAGCTCGGCACAACATCGAGGGCCGAAAGGCCTGTGCTGTGCTGTACTGTTCCATGTTCTATGTGACCGAAGCTTTCAGCTTTCAGTTTTGTTTTGGCTGCAGTGTTAGAGGCAGTCTTAGAAGCAAGCTGAAAATAAGTCTCTTTCTCTCTCTTTTGCTTTGAAAATTTTACCAGTTAGCTGAAAGAAAGGGTTGTTATCATGCTGCAGTAATTAATCTGTGCTTTGGTGTTTTGGGGAGCTGATACAGGCTGCTCTAAGTTTTCAAGATCATTAAAAATCAGCATTCAACCCAAGGAACTGGATTCTAATATCATGAGCTTCAGCCCGTACAGTGATAAATCTGTTTGAAGGATTATATTTATTGGAATTTTTGGTTTTGATTGGATCATCACATATATTCATTAAGGGTTATACATTGGTGGTGTTTGTTGTTTTTATTTGTAATTGGTATACGTTCTTGTTAATTTTTTTCACTATACATGTTTATATTCTTTAAAAAAAATCTTTGTTTGATAAAAGCTCCCTAGTCCATCTTTTAACTCACACCTGAAGTGAAGCATCTATGCTCATCCTAGCCAAATTCAAGATGCAGAGCTTATGATTCAGGCAGGCTTCATAAAATATTTTGGAGTTTCCAACCTGAACCATAACAGCTTTGAACTATAAATGCTAATAAGCAACTTTTTACTTAATAACCCAATGTCTGTTAAAACATTTCACTATTTCCAGACAATCTACTTACAGTACAAATATCCATGAACTCAATACTAGTATTTGCACAAATTGAGGACTGAAACTTTGAAGATCTTTCACAGAAAGATGTTCAATCTAAAGTGAAATAACATGAAATTGCATTTTGTATGAAATGCAAAAGCATGGGATGATACTGCATCTTTCAGAAATGTACACGTGTCATGTTTCTTGCGCAGGATTTTTTTTAAGTATAGATGGCATCCTCTTATTACTGTAGCAGCATAATTGATCTTAATTACTGGGATGCTTACTTTAATACAGACTAATGCAAGACTGCTATGTTAGTGTTTTCCTGAGGTTTTTCAGAGTGGAATTGATTTGGTTTTTGACAGGAAAAGGCATGTGACAGGGTGGGGCTTATGCTCACAGACAAACACAATTCAGTTGTTGCTGGAAGCTGTGAAAGTAGCACTTTGACAATTGGAGACAGATCTCTTTCTTTGAAGTCCTGCTGTTTGAAGTTAGATCTTTGCTTGGAGTCTGCTGTGTGGGAGTCAGAAGACAGGTGCCTTTCTGTATCTCCGCCCATGGATAAGGGGTTGGAAGTCTAGCATCCATGTGAGTATATTGGTTTTTGATGCTGATTGGTTCCAAAGTAGGATTTATATCCATGGGAATATTTCTTAGATTGGGACTATGGAGATATAGAGCTGTTAAAGTATTTTAATTGCTAAAAGTTATGCCAATTATTATTATATCCTAACTTTGTTCTTAAATAAAGTTTGTTTTAATAACCAACTACCTCATGTGTCAACAAAATCACACTTGGAACAAAACAACAAAAGTGTCATACTAATGCCAAAATCAAAAACTAGGATCTAGGCTAACTTCATAATGTACCTTGGAGTTCTTGATCTGGTCCCTAACATTTACAAAGAGCCACAGCAAGCCTTGGAAAGCCAGCAGTTAATGAAACCTACCAAATATTTCAGCCATTAAAAGAAATCTGTCCTTCATTTCTGGGCTACGTAGAAACATTTCAATTCTGTACTATAGCAAAATTAGAAACTTTTGAATGGAAAAATTGTTTACATGTTCTTAGAGTAGCACATAACAGATATTTTATGTTTCATATCAGAGCTAAAAAACAAAACTACTGAACTGATTGCAACCTAAGTCATAACGAAGGGGTGAGTGGCTTCACTTATCCAGTTCTATATTGTAACACTCAGCTGAAGCCTCATTTACATATTTGCAAAATCTCAGCCAGCTTATCGGAAAGGATCAGAACCGAAATGAAGTATTCTTGTGTCATCAGCCACTGCCATATATGAACTCTTATTCTCACTTTCTCAAAGTACTTTCATTTGTTAGCAAATCTAAACAATTTTTAATGTATTCAGATATCAAATATCCAACCCAGTGTCTTGGTTTAACTTATTCAACACAAGTCGTGATCTTCCCTTTGAAAAATAGAAGATTACAATAGACATGAAACTAGATTTTACTGTAGTTTAAGTTCAAATTTAAAATTTTTTTTTAATCTATTTGTGGGACCTGGCATCACCAGCTGGCCAGCATTTGTTGCCCATCTCTTGTTGCCTTAAGGCAGTGGTGAGCTGCCTCTGGAAGTGCTACAGTGGATTGACCCACAATGCCATTAGAGGAAATTCCATGATTTTGACCCAGCGGCTGTGAAGGAATGGCAATATATTTTGAAGGGTGACCTAGTGGTCAGCACTGCGACCTCGTAGCACCAGTGAACTGAGTTGAATTCCAGCCTTAGGTCACTGTCCAAGATTCTTTGGGGAATTTCTGCAGTGCACCTTGTAGATAAGACACATTGACACCCTACACCACCAATGCTCAGTAGCAGCAATGTGTGTGGTGGGATGTCAATCAACTGGGCTGCTTTGACCTGGATGGTGTCAAGCTTCTTGAATGCTGTTGGAGCTAAAAACTTATCCAGGTAAGTATTCTATCATATTCCTGACTTGTGCCTTACAGATGACAGACAGACTTTGGGGAATCAGGTGGTGAGTTACTCGCCATAGCATCCCTAGCCTCTGAGCTGCTGACTTGTGAAGGGTTTTAAATGGCCAACAGATTGAGGTCAGGGCATGCATTTCCCCAAAAAAGTGAAAGACAGAAGTGGCAGCATTTGGGAACCATGGACAACAAGGGAATTGGAATCTTAGTCAAAAGGAAGCACATGATAGGTTTGGGAAACTAAAAGCTGAAGAAGTCCTGAGGAGTATAGAGATATTGGGAAAGAACTTAAATGCAGAATTAGGAGGGCTAAAAGGGCCCTGAAAATGTCTTCAGCAAACAGAATTAAAGCAGAATCCCACAAAACTCATCTCCAAAATCCATGGCTTAGGGCATGACTCCTCCAACTGCGATTGGATCCTAGACTTCCTAAACCACAGACCATAATCAGTAAAGATAGGCAACAACACCTTCTACACAATTATCCTCAGCCCCAGTGACCGAAAAGACCACGTCCTCAGCCCTCTATTATACTCCTTATACACTGATGACGGTGTGGCCAAATTCTCCTCCAATTAGATTTTCAGGTTTGCTGATGACACCAGCATAGTGGTTCAGATCTCAAACAATGACAAGACAGAATACAGGGAAGAGATTGTGAATCTGATCAGTTAATGCAATGACAATCTCTCCCTCAATATCAGTAAAACAAAGGTGATGGTTATCGACTTCCAGAAGCATTGTGGAGGACATGCCCGTCTAGATCAATGGGGATGAAGTGGAAATGGTTGAGAGCTTTGTTTCTAGATTTCCAGATCACCATCCTGACCTGTCCTGGTCCCTCCACTCTGTGCTATAGTTAAGGTGACCCACCAATGCCTCTACTTTCTCAGGAGGCTAAGGAAAATTTGGCACACTTGCTATGACTCTCACCAACTTTTACAGATGCACCATAGAAAGCATCCTTTCTGGATGCATTATAGCTTGGTATGGCTCCTGCTCTGATCAAGACCTCAAAAAAAATACAAAGGGTCATGAACAAAGCTCAGTCCATCACACCAACCAGTTTTCCCATCCATTAACTTTGTCTACACTCCCCTCCTGCCTCAGAAAAGCAGTCAGCATAATCAAGACCCCATACACCCCAAACATACTCTCTTCCACCTTCTTCAAATCAGATAAATACACAAGTCTGAGGTCACATATCAACAGACTCAAGAACAGGTTCTTCCCAGCTGTCAGACTTTTTAATGGACCTAATTTATATTGAAGTGTATTAAATTCTCAAATACCTTAGCTATGATTGTAACACCATATTCTGCACCCTCTCCTTTTCTTCTCTATGAAGATATGCTTTGTCTGTAATGCACACAAAACACTTTTCATGCATACTAATGCATGTGACAATAATAAATCAAATCAAAAGAATCGCAAGGCTTTTTATGCACGCATTAGGAGCAAGAGTATCAAAAAAGAGAGTAGACCCACTTAGGGACAATGGAGGGAAGTTACACATGAAGCCACAGGAAGTGGGTGAGATCCTGAATGAGTATCTTGCTTCGGTACTCACCAGGGAAAAGGATGTGATGGATGGAGGTCAAGGATGGGTGTGTGAACGCACTAGAGAATGTCAATATATCGAAAGAGAAAGTTTTGGGCATCTTAAATTGCATTAAGGTAGACAAGTCCCCAGGGCCTGGGATCTATCCCAGGTTACTGAAGGAGGCAAGGGAGAAATAGCTGTGGCCTTAACAAATATCTTCACATCCTCTTTGACCGCAGATGAGGTTCCAGAGGACTTGAGAATAGCTAATGTTGTTCCCTTGTTTATGAAAGGAAGCAGGAATAATCCAGGAAATTGTAGGCCAATGAGCTTGCCTCTGTAGTGGGAAAGCTTTTGGGGAAGATGCTGAGGGACAGGATACATGCACATTTGGCAGAAAAATGACTAGCTAGTGACAGGCAGCATGGTTTTGTATGGGGAAGGTCATGTCTCACCAACTTGAGTTTTTTTTGAAGTGGTGACAAAGAATTGATGAGGGGAGGGCTGTGAATATAGTTTATATGGAAATAAAGCGTTTGACAAGGTCCCACATGACAGACTGGTACAGAAACTAGAATCGCGTGGGATTTGGGGTGGGCTGACTAGATAGATACCCAGTTGGCTTGGTCATGGACGACAGTAGCAGTGGAAGGGTGTTTTTCAGAATGGAGATCTGTAGCTAATAGTGTTCTGCAGGGATCAGTGCTGGTACCTCTGTTGTTTCTAGTAAAACGATCTGGAGAAAAATGTGGGTGGTCAGATAAGTAAGTTTGCGGATGACATGAAGATTGGTGGAGTTGCTGATAGTGCCAAGGATTGTCACAGAATACAACAGGATGTAGATAGATCGGAGACTTGGATTCAAATGGATATGGAGTTTAATCTGAACAAAATGAGAGGTGATGCATTTTGGAGGATCAAATTCAGTTGTAAATTATTGGGTAAATGGCAGAACCCTTCAGAACATCAACAGAGCGGGGTCTGCGCATGTAGGTCCACAGTTCCCTAAAAGTAACAACATAGGTGGCCAAGGTGATTAAGGCGGCTTATGTCATCTTTGCCTTCATCAGCCAGGACACTTGAGTACAAGAATTAGGAAATCATGTCGCAGGTATACAAAATCACAGTTAGGCCGTGTTTGGTGTTTTGCGTGCAATTCTGGTCACCACACTACCGGAAGGGCGTAGAAGCTTTGGAGAGAATGCAAAGAAGGTTCACCAGTTTGTTGCCTGGTCTCGGGGGTGTTGACTATGAGGAAAGATTGAATAAACTAGAATTGTTTTCACTGGATAGATACTGAGGGGAGACCTGATAGAGGCCTACAAAATAACGAGAGGTATGGACAGTCGGAGGTTCTTTCCGAGACGTAAACGACAACTACAAAGGAGGCACAGCTTCAAGGTGAGAGGGGGAAAGTTTAAGGAAGATATGGAGTGGAAGTTTTTCATGGAGTAGTGGGCGCCTGGAATGTGCTGCCAGAGGTGGTGGTGGAAGCAGACACATTAGCAACGTTTAACAGGCATCTGTGCGGGGACATGAATAGGAAATTCAGAAGGATACAGACCAAATAAGGGCAGAACCTTTTTTTGGTTAGTTAGGACATCACAATCAGCATAGGCTTGGAGGATCAAAGGGCCTGTTCCTATGCTGTACTTTGTTCTTTGTAGGCACTGTATTTATGTGGAGAGTCCAGCTGAGTTCCAGGTCAGTGATAACCCCAAGGATGTTGACAGTGAGGGATTCTATGATGGTAACACCGTTGAATGTCAATTATCTGCTTTCACACTCAAAATCGTGTTTATTCCCCTCCGCCGATCCTGGACAGGTGGTCTCTGGCTTGATTATCTCTCGGGAAACTTTTAGACAGGTTTTTCAGTTTGAAAAACAATTAACATTCATAGTTGAAAACGAGGAGAAACTAAACAATTTGAAAGAAATAATGGGAAACGTCAAAACTTCCTGCAGCTTTAAGAGAAACATCACATATAAAAGACAATTTTCTATATGCAAAGCAGTGACATAATTGGTTAGTATGGTGACTGAGCTGAGAAAATAAACTAAACAGTCTGAACTTAGAGGGCTTGAAGAATCACATTTCCAAGATAGAATGATTTGTAGGATCACAAATGATTCTTTGAGAGAACATCTTTTGCTTGATGTGGATCTCACAATGAAAATAGCAATAAATATCTGCAGAGTGGCTGAGGCAACAAAATGCCAGATTAAAACATGTGACAGAAGTGATTGCACCTCAAATTCAAGCAGCGAGTGCTGAGGAAAAACAAATTGACAGCTTGAAGGTAAAAAATAATAAAACTGCTACTGATACATTTAAATGCCATTGATGGGTAACAATTACCACTTATGGTAAAGCAGTGCAAGAATGTTGATGAGCCAAATTACTTTGCACAGGTGTGCAAATTGAAGAAAGTACACAATTGCGGCTGACGATGTAAACAGAATTGAAAATTTTCATTTGTGCAGTAATTCCAAATTCAAAAATTGCCAGCATGATGGTGGATTTCAAGCAAACGTCATTCCCATTAAGTCTACGTCATAAGATAAGCAAAGGAAAACAGCTAACTACAAAACTGAAACTGTCTACTTCCACAGCTCAAAAATTTGCTGTAGGGGGCCAACGCACACTTAAGTGAACTACAAAAAACTCTCAAGGAGTTCCATTCATAGCAGTGAAAAATGACACCACACGCATTCTTGGGACCAAGGCTCATGAAAATCCCCAAAGTTAATCAAGAGAATGATTGTCCAATGACATCTCTAGTGATTAAAGATTGGTTCCTAAAAGGAGGACACATCATCAAGATTGACAAAACTGCGATACCCAAAATATATCCACCCAGGAAAATACCAGTAATGTTGAAAGATTAACTGAAAGCAGAGTTGGACAGAACAGAGAAACTTCATAAGAAAATCAAAGATGTGACAAAGTGGGTTTATCCAATTGTAACTGGGGAAACTTCAGATAGGACTCTGTGTCTGTCTTGATGTGGAGATGCCGGGATTGGACTGGGGTAAGCATGTCTTGATCCCAGAGATCTAAACCAGCAAGTACAAAGAGAGCATGAGCAACTGTCCACAGTAGTAGAGAACGCATCTAAGATAGATGATGCTAAATACTATTCAGTCCTAAATATGGTCAAGATGGACAAAGTTCCTATCTTTGTACCATCAGCACCATTTGGGTGCTACAGGTTTTTACACTTACATTTGGTATTAATGCAACTCAAGGTGTCCCACAAAACAGTGAAACAGCTGCTTGAAGAGTTAGAGGGCATGCAAACCTATGTTGATGATGTGTTGGACTGGGGAGTCACATTAGAAGAACATACCACAGACTGAGGCAAGTGCTAGCAAGAGCTAGAGAAAGGAGCTTTAAGTTGAAGGAAAAATGCATGAAATCAAGTACTTTGGAAATGCGCTAACAAGAGACTGAAGCCAGATCAGAATAAAATTGAAGCAATGAATACACCACCTCAGAATTTAAGATTTGGCAAAGGTTTTTGGGCAACATGACTATCTTGGCAAATTCATTCTGCACGTCAGAGCTGACCAGACCAGTGTGTCAGAGAGCTTCTACAAAATGACGTGGAATGGCAATGGAAACAAAATTATCAAGAATCTTTGACCAGTCTAACGAGAACACCGACCCAGACACCAATGCTGAAGTAATAAGATGTCAGTCAAGATATCAACGAACACTTCAAAAACTTGCCTAGAAGCTGTCCTCTTGCAAAATGAAGCACCAGTGGCATATGTTTCAAAGGCAATGACTGAATCACAGCAGCATTATTCCCAAATAGAGAAAGAAATCAAGTTTGGCCCAGATGCTCCCACCAGCTTCTCTATAGCAAAAATTTGGAGGCCGAGTCTGATCATAAGCCTTTGGAAGCTGTACTTCAAAAGCCACTGAATTGTGCACCACAGATGATTACTGTATCTGCAGAAGTACCAGGTCAGAGTTAAATACAAATCAGACAGAGAAATGTACATCAGACATTGAGTTCAAGGAAGCAACCAAGGATGATGCCACCCTGAATTAACTGCAGCAATTTGTGAAAAATGGGTTGGATCACACATTAGAAGAATCCTTTCTGCTGTACTGGAGTGTTGGAACTTTTGAGGGGAACTTCATGTAGCAGAGAGGAATTTTTCCAAGGGGAAAAAAAGATAATTCCTGCACCACTGAGGAAAGAAATGCCACAATTCAAATGAAAGTCAACTCAGCATACAAACATGCAGGAGAACAGCTCACTAATGTATTGGCCTGGAATGGGAGCACATATTGAGAACACGGTAAATGCATGTGCAGTGTGCCAAAAGAACAGCAAATCACAACAAAATAACCACTTCAACCATACAAGTGTTTCAGAGTGGCCCTGACAGAAATTGGCAAGGACTTTTTCATTCTTTACAACAATGAATATCTACTAGCAGAAGATTATTACTTCAAGTTTTTTTTGAGACTGTGCTGCTGAGAAAGAACAATATGAACATCACTATAATTAATCATTTGAAATCAATCTTTGCCTGCCACAGTATATCTCAAGTGCTCATTTCAGACAAAAGTCCACAATTCTCAGGCACTGAATTTCAGTAATTTGCACAAAAATGGGAGTTTTGCCACGTTATTTCAAGTTCCAAATGTCCACGATCCGACGGAGTGGTGGACGGTACCGTACAAACCTTAAAAAAAACCTGTTGACAAAGGCAAAGGTGGACAGAGGAGACCCCTACCTGGCCCTGCTAGACTTTAGGAATACTACAGAGGGCACTGATTCATTTCCGGCAAAGGGGCTTGATGGGGACGTGATTAAGAACTAAGCATTCAACTTTGCCCCAACTGCTATTTCTGCAGTCAGCCACAACATGCAGGATATGCTTAAACACAGACAGAAATAGAAACAATATTTTGATTGAGGAGCCCGACATCTGTCTGAACTGAACATGCAAGATAGTGAGGATTCAACAGGAAGGGATCAGAAATTCTGCTTGTCACTGGAATCACAGGAGAACCAAGGTTTTACATAGTAAACCTCTAGTCTGATAGCAGTAAAAGGAGAAATTCCTACAGAAAACAAATGTAACATGACCGTGCTCTGAACCAAAAAAAGTGTAGCTGAAGATCAAGAACTAGAATCCAGTGAAACAACAGATAACCAGACAAAGCCTGAGTCCTGAAAACCAAGGTGACAATGCTGAAGCAGGTGCCTTTGTCCTTCAAAATCATCTGTTTTGGCAAGTCAGTGGAAGAATTGTAAAAAAAGCCACAGAGATACAAAGATGAGCAAAAGACAAATCAGACTGATCAAAATAGGGTGCAAAAGAATAAAGATATTTTGCATACTTGAGTAGACTATACTCCATCTATTCTGTTCTAATATTAACTAATTCAGTGTTTTTGTGTTTTGAAAATGGAAAACGTCAGAGAGATTGAGTAGTGGATTCTAGTATTAGACATAACAGCACATTCAATACTTCATGGAGTTACCGCACCTGGGGATCAGATAGCACATGTAAATATAAGCTGAAACTAGCCTGCAGGCCTGCATAAACGTATACATATTCTGTTCTTCATAAAATTAGTTAACAATAATGAGAAACAACATAAAACACCATATCCTGCCCCTCAGCTGATGAATCAATACTCCATGTTGAACACCATTTGGAGGAAGCAGAGTGGCAAGGGCTCAGAATGTACACTAGATGAGGGACTTCAAAGTCCATTACCAAGAGTGGGTCAGTAGCACCACCACAGACAAGCTAGTCAAAACCAAAAGGACATAGCCACTAGATTGTGTGCCACAGGAGGAACCTGCAAGAGGGAAAAACATACTTGATCTCATCCTCACCACCTGCCTGTCATAGATACATCTGTCCATGAAAGTACTGATAAGAGCAGCCAGTGCACAGTCCTTGTGGAGGCAAAGTCCTGTCATCACACTGAGGATACATTCATTATAGTAATGCCACATAACACACTGAATGGTCAGTATGGCTTTGTGAGCCATACTGGATAAACAGTCTATTCCTATTTCTTCTATTCTTGGAATAACATTAGATTTGAATCAACTTTGGCAGAACAACTATAAATGTGCCACGTATACGTACATCTGCTAAAATGTACAGAAAAGTTTTAAAACTCAACCTTATTCAGTTACCTGCCTTCCCACATGAAAATAATCCCAGCGGTTTAAATTGCTCTGGAACTTCCACATACTATGTGAAACATGACCTTAATCTTGCTAGCACTGTTTGGGTTTCTAATTTATGAAATTATTGCATTCACACCACACAAATACATTCAAAAACTCACCTCTGCAACTTTAGGTGGAACCCCATCTCCAAGTACTTCCCTGACAAAGGCTTGTTGGTTCATATAATAAGAAAGTCCACTGGTTCTCTTGAAAGCATCCTTTAATCTTTTCAGTTCTACATCTGTAACTGTATCAAAATGAAATATCAGTTAGCATTCATATACTGTACAAAACTGCAAAGATTAGTAGTGATTTTTTAACCAAAATTTCACATTATATTTTGTGTTAAAAAGTACTGATGTTGTGCACAAATTTCAAAAATGTTTCAAATTCTGAGCTAGCCTCAAAATTCCAACCACAACGAAACAGAAAATGAAATGGTGGACTGAAAAGTACTTCTTCCAGATTAAAATGTACATACTTTCTACCAGTACTGCTTAGGCATTATAAATATTTGTGAATTGTTAATATTTGTTTATTTTAGCAGACGCAAATCACTGTATTGAGTGTGCAATTGAAACTAATAGCATGGCATTTGCAAAAGGCAGAACCGTGTGCGGGCTCTTGACAGCTGCAAGGACAAAAGCAGCTTTGAAAATGGAAATAAACAGTTAGTAAGATAGCTAAAAAGAGGTTTTTTTTTAAATAAAAGAACTTATCGGCTATTAGCTATTTTCATGGGAGAGAATCTCAAGAATGGAAAGCATTCAAAGGCTATAATTACCCACCTAGCCAGCTGGTGGAAACCTGTGACCAACAGTCATTGTGGGATGTACTTGCAGTTGGTTCATCCAACACTGCCTCACATTTAACACTCAATCTGAATCATAGTTCTAATAATTTAGATTTACTTGACCCTCTTGTCGTGTTCTCCTTAAATGGAGAAGCACCTGATGAAATCACATGGAGTTATGTTTTAAGGTAGAACAAGTCATCATGATTGCACTCCAAAATGGAAGATTGCTGGTTGGGTCTCTGCACACATTATTAAAGCATTTCAGTATCACACAGATTAACTTTGAGTGCCATTACATCAATTCAAATTCACACCTAGTGATCATTGCACTATATATTTCACATTTACCTCAAGTTCACCTCCCAAATTCGCTTTTACTTTAGTTTGAAAAACTTCTCACCACTTTTTTCTCAGTACTTAAAATATTGAGCAGAATGTCCCTTCCAAATCCTGCAACAGAAATATTCAAATTCCAAATAGCCAGTCTCTTGAACTGTATGCCCAGGAGGAAGAAAACCCATGCAAAGTCTGTGTTTAATATACAGACTTCACTCCACTCATCAGTAACTTTGAAACATCAATGCTTTGCATCCACCTTTTTTAAAACTTCCAACAACTGGTGAAAAATGCAAGATGTACAATTTAAGATCTATTTTTGTATAGTGCAATCTACCTCTGCTTTTACTGACTGTTAAGACAGGATCATTGATTTTAGAGGTATTTATCCTGAAGTCAAATGCAGCGATGGAAACCAGCAGGATTGGATTTATCTAGCATTGAAAATTATTTTTAACAGATTACTAGAAACAGATTTAGCAGGTTATTAGAAAATATCAACATTTATTAAAACAAATTGCTCTAAAGTTTCACAGAAGCACAAATTCAAAAATGTTCATTCCAGCATGCCAAAATTCAGACTGTACTTAAAAAATTCTCATTTTAGAGTTCAAGATATTAGAGTTCATTGTATAAAAGCTGATATTTTCACTCAACAGTCTGCAAAACTAAAAACATTCTTTTACACTATGTCCACTTCAATTCTGACAGTCCCTTTAAAAATGTTAGGCTTCTTAGCAGAAGGAGAAATTTGAGTTATATAGGAACTTTTATAACCAAGGACAGCAATCTGCATGGATAAAATTATTCCGTAAGAGTCCCCAAATCCTCGTCTTGGATGTGAACTATAGCAACTTCTTTGACAGAAAAGTCAACCAGCACAAAACAGCCAAGTTCAGTGAAATCGACCTCACATCATAAAGTTGACTTACATCAGATGGTAGGCATGGGCATTAGTGAATAATTATTAATTCTGGTTGAACTACCAGGATAGTAGAGCAGGAACTAGACGAATCATGGTCCATTTTCATATAGCAACTCCTATTCAACAGTGCACCAAAACAACTTTTCAGTACATTTTGCCTGTCTGTACTCAATGATTTTGCATAACCCTTGTGGGTCCTGCTTTGTTCCAATGGTACTCATTAGCTAATCAATGCTAAACTGATTCAAGTACAGTGAAACACTGCACATTCTGACAATTTACCTGTTTATTCATCCAATGCCCATCTTGATTCCTGTCACATGCTTACCAATTTAAAAAAAATCTACATTTACTTTGGCAATTACTGTGATCATTTTGAACACTTAAATTGGCAGGAGGAGAGAAGTGGGGCTGATGGCACCAACACTAAAGAAGTAATCTGTGCATCTTAAGGGCAGGAAGAAATCAGTCTGGAAATTCACCCTCAACCTCTCCAACCCAGTGGAAGATGGGATCCTCAAATACTGCAATTTTGGTTTTCTTCCCTAGCTTGTCTCTAGGGTTTCCTTCACTAGTGTCCCATGGTTGCGTTTTCTGTAACAGGAGCAAGTTCTTGGGGAGAAAGTCAAGGTTGGTAGGAAGTCCAGAAACCTGGGCAATTTCATCCACGTTGACACTGAAAAACAAGATTACTGTCACCTCAGCCAAAACGTTCTCCAAGAGATACCTGAAGTACCTGAACAAAACGTAGCTGAAAAAACCAACATACAGACTGCAAAAAGGAAAGCTACGAATTCCACTAATTCCAGATCAGCCAGGATGAAGAATCAGAAACAGAGTTGAAGTGGACTTTGCATCTTGGGGTTGAGGACTCATGTACAGAAGTCAGTTTTTCAGAGAGCATTCTTTAATTAACTAATTAATAAAATCACTATTTTCACGGTGAAAAAATCCCTTTTCACTGAAGAGACATCCAATGTAAAGCTTTATCCAGCATGTATTTTAGTGGTACTTGAAGTATGGATAACACACCTCTTTTACAAAAATGCTCATGAGCAAAGGGTTTTTAATTATAATGGCAACAATCTTGCTATCTTTTTTATATTAAGCGCTAGCCCAGCTTCATAGTTTCTCCTACCCTTCTTTATCAACTTCTTTGTCAATCTTTGTTGACATTTAAACCTCTCCCAATCCTCTTCTCGCCCACTACTCTTAGCTACTCTAAACACCTCCGCTTTTAATTTAACACTTTCCTTCACCTCCTTCGTTATCCACGGCTTATTACCTCTCCTCCTACTGTCCTTTTTGACTATTGGAATAAATTTCCGCTGAGCACCAAGAAAGATCTCCTTAAAGATTCTCCACTGCTCCTCAGCAGACCTACCTTCCAATGCGCTCCCCCAGTCCACATTCACCAATTCTTCTCTCATCCTACCGTACTCCCCTCTGTTCAAACAAAGGACGCGCGTCCGGGAACGCACTTTCTCCTCCTCCATCTGCACCAGAAACTCCACCATACAATGATCACTCTCCCCAAGAGGATCCTTCACCGCAAGGTCCCTAATTCTGCCCGCCTCATTACATAACACCAGGTTGGTCGCTTACAGAATGAGAAGGGGGACTTAGTGGTAGGGGATGGGGATATGGCTGAGGTCCTGAATAACTTTTTTGTTTCTGTCTTCACGGAGGAGGACGTGAATAATTTGCCGGGTGTTAGAGATGGAAAGGTGATAGGACTGGAGGGTCTTAATGACATTACTGTTACAAGAGAGGCGGTGCTCGACAGACTGGAGGGGCTGATTGTGGACAAGTCGCCAGGACCGGATGGAATGCATCCGAGGGTTCTGAAAGAAATGGCGGAGGTGATAGTGGATGCCTTGGTGGTTATTTTCCAGACGTCGCTGGATTCCGGGGATGTGCCGGAAGATTGGAAAGCGGCTAATGTTACGCCGTTGTTTAAGAAGGATGCCAGGCAAAAGGCAGGGAATTATAGGCCGGTTAGTTTAACGTCTGTTGTAGGTAAAATGTTAGAATCCGTCAAGGAGGAAATAGCGAGGCATCTTGAGAGGAATTGCTTGATAGAGCAGACGCAGCACGGTTTCATTAAAGGGAAGTCGTGTCTGACAAAATTACTGGAGTTCTATGAGGATGTGTCTAGGGCGGTGGATAGAGGAGAGCTGGTGGATGTGGTCTTTCTGGATTTTCAGAAGGCGTTTGACAAGGTACCTCACAAGAGGTTATTGCAGAAGGTCAGGGGACATGGAGTTGGGGGTAGGGTGTCAGCGTGGATAGAGGATTGGTTGTCAAATAGGAGGCAGAGAGTGGGGGTCAATGGGTGCTATTCGGATTGGCGATTGGTGACTAGTGGAGTGCCCCAGGGGTCGGTGCTGGGGCCTCAGCTACTTACCATTTATATAGATGATCTGGAGGAGGGAACCGAGTGTATGGTGTCGAAATTTGCTGATGACACCAAGATTGGTGGAACGGCAAATTGTGCGGAAGGTGTGGAGAGTCTACAAAAGGATCTAGATAGGCTGGGCGAATGGGCCAGGAAATGGCAAATGGAATTTAATGTTGGCAAGTGCGAGGTGGCCCACTTTGGTAGGAATAATGGTAGGAAGGATTATTACTTACATGGTGAAAAACTGCAGCAGGCGACGGTGCAGAGGGACCTCGGGGTCCATGAGTCGCAAAAACCCAGCTTGCAGGTGCAGCAAGTGGTCAGGAAGGCAAATGGGATGCTGGCCTTCATAGCGAGGGGGATTGAACGTAAAAGTAGGGAGGTCTTGCTGCGGCTGTATAGGGCATTGGTGAGGCCGCAGCTGGAGTACTGTGTGCCGTTTTGGGCGCCGTACTTACGCAAGGATATTTCGGCCTTGGAGGGAGTGCAGAGGAGGTTTACTAAGCTGATGCCGGAGTTGAGGGGGTTGAGCTATGAGGAGAGGCTGAATAAACGAGGCTTGTACTCGTTAGAGTTTAGAAGAATGTGGGGAGATCTCATTGAGGCGTAAAAGATGATGAATGGGATGGATAGGATAGAGGTGGAGAGACTCTTCCCGCTCAGAAAGGACAGTAGGACTAGGGGGCACAGCCTCAAGATAAGGGGGGGGCGGTTTAGAACGGAGTTGAGGAGGAACTTCTTCACTCAAAGGGTGGTGAATCTCTGGAATTCTCTGCCCGTTGAAGTGGTGGAGGCTGCCTCGCTAAATATTTTTAAGACGCGGGTTGATGGGTTTTTGATAAGAGAGGGGATTAAGGGTTATGGGGAGAGGGCGGGAATGTGGAACTGAACCACGACAGATCAGCCATGATCTTATTGAATGGCGGGCTCGAAGGGCTAGATGGCCTACTCCTGCTCCTATTTCTTATGTTTATGTTCAATCGGGAACAATGAGACAATTTTTTAAAAATGATTTTTTAAACAGTCTATTCATACCTAAAGATAAAAGAAAATAATTGAAATTATATCCCAACATTATTGTTTGGAAATTTTGCTGTTAAACACCTTGACACAAGCCAAAAATGTTGTGAAAATCCTATGCATTGTTCACAAAGCACCAGGTGGCAGACAAGAAATAAAAACAATATGCCGGAAATACTCAGCAGTTCAGGTAGCATCTGTGTGAACGGTTCTGGCGAAAAGTTATCCTGACTGGAAACTTGAACTCTTTCTCCACAGATGCTGTCTGACCGGTTCAAGTATTCCCAGTTTTTTTTGTTCTTATTTCAAATTTTTGATTTCATTTATTGTTACACGTATTGGAATACAATGAGAAGTGCTGTTTCATGCACACTATGCAGACAAAATACACTGTTCAGAGAGTACATAGGGGAGAAGGAAAGGATAGGGTGCAGAATATAGTGTTGCAGTTACAGATAGGATGGAGAGAAAGATAAGATTAGCATAGAATAGATCCATTCAAATGTCAGATGGTAGCAGGGAAGAAGTTGGTTTGTACGTGTTCTCAGACTTTATACCTTTCTTTGATGGAAGAATGTGGAAGAGTACAATGGGGTGCATGGGGTCCTTGATTATGCTGGCTGCTTTTCCAAGGCAATAGGGAATGTAGAAGGAGTCAATGGATGGGAGGCTGGTTTGTATGACCAGGGCTACAATTCACAACCCTGTGTAGTTTCTTGCAGACTTGATCACAGCAGAAGACACACCAAGCTGTGATCCATCCGGAAAGCAGGCTATGGTGCATCTGTGGACTTGCTGAACTTCCTCAGTCTTCTGAGAAAGTCGATGCACTGGTGGACTTTTAAGTATAGCATCGGTGTGGTGGGACCACAACAAGTTGATGACGTGAACACCTAGAAATTTAAGGCTCAATAACTTTTTGCTTTGTATTGGGTGACGGAAAAGATCTGACATCCCTAATAGTATCCCAGAGTAACAGAGCATCTTAATTTCAAAGCAGAACTGTTCAATTGTTTACAATTTTAAGTAGCAAATTTAGGCAGAATTATAGTTTGAAAAGGACAGGTTCTTATACTTATTTTTAAAAAGTTTTGCAATCAGATAAGGCATTGCCAAATAAAATTTTAGCCTAGATTAAATGTTTATTTGCATAGTGAAGTTGAAGCCCAAACCTTGTGACTCCAAGGAGAGTGCATTAGCAAACTAACCCAGATAACGAAGAAATAATTTGCATTTTACATTGCACCTTTCACAATCTGAGGACATTCCAAGCACATTACAACCAAGTACTTACATTAATGTTGTGACAGTATTTTAAAAGCTCTAACAAAAATTAACCATAGACAGTACCGACTATTGCTAAATAATCATTGAATGACTATGAAATTAAAGGTATGTTTAAACCATAACACCTGGTGATATCAGCAGACTATGTAGCTGCTTAATATATTACTATCCTGTTTATGGATACACCAAGGTTTTACTTGAAAAATTCTGAATTAGGGCATATGCTTTTGGAAAAAAGGGCTATAATGTATATTTAGCTATTACAACAGGAAATGCTTCTGTTTTGAGAAGATGTTAATGATCTACTGCGCAGTACACAAGTAGGGTGCATAATAACACCAACACGTTTATGCCTAGATGATTGATGCATATTTACATCCATAAATTTCCATATGGCTGTTCCCATTGTCAAACTGGTAATAAAATGAGGAAAAATCCAAAAACACATCAAACCAACCTTAATTCGTAAAGTGCAAACTGAACCAAGTAGACAAAACTTTCTATAACCAAGGTGGTTTACTCCATTTTGTTCCATCATCAGGTCAGGACCTGACACTGATTTGATTGTATTTACACTAACAGGCATGGCACAACAAAACTGAATTGCATCACTGATCCATAATTATGTTAAAGAAAAAACAAATTCAACAGTAAATCATCCATATTACTGCTTCCAGTCCCACAATAAAATTTTCACATAACACAAACTTATTGCTGGATTCCTGAGACAAGTATCTAAAAGTTCATTCTTTTGTCATGTTCTTAAAAAAATGATTTTCTGCTGAACCAAAAGGAAAGCTGCTACAAGTTGGTGCTGTCTAGTAAACAAGAGATTCACAGTTCAAATCACAGCGCCTCAGCAAAACATGGCATTTTTAGGAAGGTCTTGTGGTGCAGTGGATATTATCCTGCCTCTCAGCCAGAAGCTCTGGGCTGGCCAAGAAAGGTGCCAACAGATTGAGTATCAACCTGCAAAAGCAAAGCAGTATACTGGTCAGCCATGTTTTATGCAGAATGGCACTCCAAGCTATAGGCCTTTGGTGACAGGTTAGTGACTTGTTTGAGGTAAAAACTAGTTATGGGAACAAAATGAAAGTCTGCCTTGTGCACCATTAGGAAACTGAAACAGCAATAACTTTCATGGATAATCATTGCTGTTTAAAGCAGCACAGTGGTTGATACTACTGCCTCACAGCATGAGGAGCCTGGCTTCAATTCTAACCCTAGGTGACTGTGTGGGGTTTGCACCTTCTCCCGAGTCTGTGTGGACTTCCTCTGGGTGTCCCCGTTTCCTTCCACAGTCCAAAGATGTGCAGGTTAGATGAAATAGCCATGCTAAGTTGTCCCTTAGTGTCCCAAGATGTATATTTAGGGAAATTTGTGGGGTAAATGTGGGATTACAGGGATAGGGTCTGGGTTAAATACTTGGTGCAGACTCACTGGCCTCCTCCTTCATTGTAGGGATTCTTTATAAAAGTTACATGAGCACAGACAGGGGCAACCCTTTTTCTTTGGAAGCTACCAACGAGAACAAAATAATTAATCTCACATCTCATTGTACAGATCCTTTTTTTCGGGGGGTGGGGGGGGGGGGGGGGTGGTGGTGGTGGTGGTGGTGGTGGAGGAATATCAAAGCTCATTACGCCTGCAGAGCCGTGAACACTCATTTCACACCTGCGATTGTTTAGGTCCATTTCAAAAGGGGAACATTGAGGGAACAATGGAATTCTGGCCAGAAGCACAGAAATGGATTAAGCTGTAAGTAACCATCAGACCACATGACCCAACCCTCTGGCTCTTTGTGCAGTTTCAACATAATATCTTTGGTCTAATGAGCAGCTTGATGTTTAACATCCAGCTGGTGAACCATCAAGAAGCAGAACTCCAGGCCTTAAAAGTCAAATTTTAAAATCAATTCACAATATTCTTGGAATCTGATGTTATGTTAGCAAAGTGGAATTATAGCCCATTCTCAGCTGATGTCAGCTCACAAGGAAATAAAATTTCCCAGTGTTAGGTTACTGGTCGAATATAACACATAACAATATAGTACACACACACACACACACACACACACACATCTAAAAATGGCATGGTGTCAAACTGTATTTCATAACACAAGTCAACCATCTTAGAATGCTTTGCATTAGTGGAGATATACAAATACCAATTTTATTTATAGAACTCTGCTTTGAAAAAATTTTAATACACTTGAAAAAATATGTCATTAAGTTTAAGGCAATCATCCTGACTAGAATAAATCTCTCAGGGTCGTGTCCTAGACCCAACCATCTTTTAGCTGCTTCATCGATGGCCTTTTTTCCATCGTAAGTTCATAACTGGGAATGTTCACAGGTGACTGCAGTGTTCAGCACTATTTGCAACTCCCCAGACATCAAAGCAGTCCATTTACAAATGCAGCAAGATGTGAACAATATCCAGACTTGGGCTGGCAAATGACAAGTAACATTTGTGCCACAAGTGCCAGGCAATGAATATTTCCAGCAAGAGAAAATCTACCCATCACCCCTTGAGATTCAAAAGCATTATGGTTGCCAAATCCACCATCAACAAATTGGAAGTTACCATTGGCCAGAAACTCAACTGGATTAGCCAAAATACTGTGACTCTGAGGGCAGATACGGAATCCTGCAGAATACTCACCTGTCCAAAGCCTGTTCACTATCTACAAGGTACAAGTCAGGAGTATAATGGAGTACTCTCCACTTGCCTGGATGGGTGCAGTTCCAACAACACAAAAAGCCTGACACCATCCAGGATAAAGTAGCCTGATTGATTGCTACCCCTTTTACCAACACGCAATCCCTCCACCACCAATTAAGTGGTAGCCATGTGTAGCATCTAAGCGAACTCCATCGGTTCCTTAAGCAGCACTTTCCAAACAAAAGACTGCTACCATTTACAAGGACAAGAGCAGCAGTGAGAACTCCATCCATTGGAGGCTCCCCCCTAAGTCATTTACCATCATGACTTGGAAATATATTGCTGTTCACTGTCACTAGGTCAAAATCATGGAATTCTCACCCTAACAGCACTATGGGTGTTCCTAAATCTCAAGGACGGCCACACTTCAAGGCAGCAGCTGACCACCATCTTCTAGGGCAAGTAGCGATGGGCAAATACTGGCCAAACCAGCGAATGCGGGGTTCGGACATAGCTCAGCACAACATCGAGGGCCGAAGGGCCTGTATTGTGCTGTACTATTCTATATTCTGCAAAATGAATAAAATTGCTGTCAGAGATACTCTGTGGAGGAGGGTATGCTTTTGCCATCTTTGCCAATAGACTCAGCACTGTGGGCCACAATCTCTAATGGTATGAAGTTACTCACTAGTTCCATTAGATACTAATCGATAGGTCTTAATGAAGTCTTTGCATTCTTACATCAGTTAACTTTATTTACAAGAACTACACACGCATATATAGTAGAGGGTTCAAGCCAAGAGTTGTCTCCATGCTAGCTTGTGCACATGGCTCGGTCCAACAGTAGAATGCCCCCCCAAGTGCAAACCACACATTTTCTTACATCACTGTATGGATGATGCTGTGCTCAGTCCCATATTAACCTTATTCATGGCAGGTGCTCATACCTCCCCTTAAGTCTTCATCTCATGAATTTCAAATTATTCTAGTTTATTCCTTGGATTTACATTGTTATCAATAACCCATCTTCCTCTTCAAGTCTCCAAGTTCAGATGTTCAGGCAGTCAAGAGGCCATATAATCCTCTATATCTCATTTTCCCTCCTGCAAGACTTGGAGGCTGCTCTGGCATCTGGGTATCTTTCCATCCTCTTTCTCTATTGCTTGGCATTAAACTGCTCTTAGTTGATTTGCCAGTTGTGGTGATAGGATGTTGATTTATTCCTTTTTTCTGGGGTGAGTGAACATTGCACTTGCCAAGTGTTTTATTCTCCTCTTCCACCGTGTGGCAAACTGCAACACGTACGGAAGTTAAGTTTCAATAACGGAACTTTCACGTCTGCTTGTTTTGCAATTTGAGCCAACTTTTTTGATTTTCCAGTTGTTTTTCAAGCCGAAAGGCCTGATCCTATGCTGTAATTTTCTTTTGTTTTTATGAATCTTATCAGTAACAACTCTGGCAAATTGAATTGTTTTTTGACCAAGTTGTAAATTTAACAGCTTCAGCTAGGTATTCAGTTCTTTTCAGAATACTTCTTCCATGGTCACTGACTACTCCTTGGACTCTAGTAATTCATTCATTAGATCTTCCACCTGTTTTGTAGAATTAATTTTTTTGCTTTTAAAATCTGGATTTTTCTTCCATACTGCACATTCTATCTTTCATGTTATTCAGATTGAAGTACAAGATGTTCATCACATTTGGCTGTTAATTTTGCTTTGAAACAACTGTTCTACTCAAGTATTTCCTTTGCCTGTTCCCTGCATTTTGCACAACACTGACTGGAAACTTCTGATACTCCAATTTCATAAAATTTTGATTCAAGATCCATTTTTGCTGTATTTGTTTCTATAAGTTCATCAGTTAAGCGATTCAAGTCCTCTTTCAAGTGTTTTACTTCTTGTGAGCAGCATTCCTGTTTTCTCATTGGTTTTTGGTTTTCTTTATCAAACACATCGTTCATATTAAAAGTTGAATCTCTACAATGATCAGTTTTTCCCTCGGCAGAGTATAATTCCTTTGGGCTTTTGTAAATTGTTTTGGAGACTCCTCGATCTTTTTTGTGAAAGCTTCCACTTTCTCTTGCTTTTCAAGGTTCTTGACTAAGATCTTTTAAGCTCTGTCTATTCCATAACATTAAGCTTAAAATATTCAAGCTGGTTGAGGATTTATTAATGCACCACATTAAGGTTCCTTCATAAGCATGTTCAACAAACCAGGATAAAAAGGTATTAATCTGACTTTCTATATAGATCTAGCAGTTTACAAATTCTCTGCTACAGGATGCCCAGTTTTCCGTGGGCTTGACACTTGGAGGAGTCCAAACTAATCTGATTTTTGATTCATAACTAAAAATTTTAAAGTGTAGGTTCAGCTTTAAGAAGTTGCTGAAATTCAAGATCGTGCAGTCGTAAATTTGAAGACTGACTTGACTTGCAGTTTTTGGTTCAGCCCCCCAAAAAATTTTGAACAATGGCTGCTTGGATCGACTGGCTGCAGACTTCAGTTTTAGCACTATATTTTAGTGTTGCAAAAGCATCAAATCCTGGTCTTTGCTAGTCTTTAAAGCTTACTATTTTGTCATGATTTTTCTGACTTAATTTCTGCTTTTCCTTCTCAAAGTGAGCCCAGACACCACATGTTCAAGTGCTGACTCAGCAATTGAGTCTCCAACAGAGATTTTAAACAGCAATCTCTAATCATTGAACTATTCGCAAATTTCTCAGGACTTGTTTTACCCTGGAAATTGAAAATTTTAGCTCACTTCTGTTAGGTCTGTCGTCTCTACACCTTGGAATTGTAGCTGGACTTCCAAGAAATCCTATGGAGTCTTCGGCTGCAAAGAGAAATTTTACACTTCTCATTTCAGCTTTCAAAGCTGATTTGGAGCTTTCCCTGACAATTTTCCTCAGCATGTCTGCTTCTCCAGTCTTCCTTCAGGTTAATGTTTCATCGAATTTTTCTTTGGTCTTGCAAAATTTTTCTATTTCCCTACATTTTTGAAAGGTTTGATTCACTGCCATATTTTAAGGTTTTGGAAAATGTTTAATGGGTCTTAATGAAGTCTTTGTAGTCTTATGTGGATTATTTCTTGACTACATGAACATACATATACAGTAAAGGGTTTAAGCTAGGAGCTGTCTTCACTCTTGCTTTTGCACATAGCTCTGTCCAAGTGTTTGTGTACCTCAGTGTGTGGGCAGTACCAAACTCCGTTCCAACATTTACTCTTATGTAACAGACCCTTACAACAAGTTCCACACCAAAGTTGGCTGAAAAACGCAGCATTCTACAAGTTTTTAATGGCATGATAATGATCATTTGTAAACCAGCTCTCTGGTCTGAAAAAGTTAACTCTATGTGTGTAAAATCTCATTCCCTCAGAATTAGTGTGAGGTTTTTTAAAATACTTCTGATTGTATCTTCTATCTCATTGGGGAATACAGATGGGATTAACATTTTGCTTTTACAACATTCATTTCTATTTATAAAACACAATGTCAGAATTCCCTCCCGTGGATTATTCAACTACTTGTCACCTAATCAGCTGGAAAGAGAGAATTCTATGTACACAGGATTATAGACTACACATTGAATAATGCACAGACATGACAAAGAAAACTTGTCACTCATGCCCATTTGGTTCCTCATGGGAGTTGGACTGCGGCTTCCCCTTCTTCTATTCACTGGAAAAAAAGACATGGCAACTGTCAGCAGCTCTTTATGCTGCTGGCAGACAAGGGATCCCTTGTCTGAGATCCAGATGATATCAGGGCCTAACTACACTGCTCTCTTCTTTCTGGATATGTCCAGTGAGGATGTTTGTAGAGTTTTGTGAAAGGACCTGCTGGTCAGCCTGGAGGCTACCAGAAAGCTTGATGCCCCATTAACCTGGCAAAGCTGCCCACACTCTTGACAACCTCAGTAGGGGTAAGACCTCGTGGTCAGACAGGCTGACAGTGGAGTTCTTGAAGGTGTTCTGGGATATCCTGGCAACCAACTACATGGCTGTTTGGGGGAATGAAACCAGGAAGACGCCCCATTCCTGCTGCAGGATTGTGATCACTCAGCTGCCCAAAAAGGGATTACCACCACAGTCCCTCCCTCTCAGCACAGTCCATAAAATCTTTACCACAGCCATGTCCCAGCACCTTGGCACTGTGCTGGACCATGTGATCCACCCAACCAGTCCTACACGGTCCATGGTGAGGCCATGATAACATCCACAGAATCCCTACGATGCAGGAGGCGGCCATTCGGCCCATCAAGTCTGCACCCATTCTTCAAAACAGCATCTTACCTAGGCCCACTCACTACAAAATCCCCAGAATCCCACGCATTTAACATGGCTAATTGACCTAATCTGTACGTTTGGGCTGTGGAAGGAAACCAGTGCACCTGGAGGAGGGTTCAGCTACATGGAAAATTAGGGAAAGAGAACTCAGGAGATGTTATTAATGGAAATATTAGAATTCAAAAAGATAAAAAAACTAGCATAATGGCACTTTACATAAATGCTTTCAGCATTCGAAACAAGGTAAATGAGTTAATGGCACAAATAATTGCGAACATGATTTAGTGGCCATTACAGAGACATGATTGCAGGATGGCCATCTCTGCAAGTTAAATATCCAAGGGTATCAGGCTATTCAGAAGGTCAGACAGGAAGGTAAAGCAGGTGGTATAGATCTGATATTTAAGAATGACATCTGGATGGCAGAGAGAGATGATTTAGGTTCTGTGGAGAAAAAGTTTGAATCCATTTGGATTGAAATTAGAAATGAGAAAAGGTTACTGATAGGCGGAGTCTATAGGCCGCCAAATAATATCACGGTGGGGCTGGGAATAAACAAAGAAATAACTGATACATATAAAAATGGTATGACAATTATCATGGAGGATTTTAATCTATGTCGATTCGTTCAACTGGGTTGGTCAAGGCAGCCTTGAGGGGGAGTTCATAGAATGCATCCACAACAGTTTCCTCAAATATGTAATGGAATCTATGAGGGACCAAGCTTTACGGGATCTGGTCCTGCGTAACCAGACAGGAATAATTAATGATCTCATAGTTAGGGATCCTCTCAGAAGGAGCGATCACAGTATGGTTCAATTTAAAATACAGAGGATGAGAAGGTGAAATCCAATATCAGTGTCTAGTGCTTAAAACAAAAGGAGGCTACAATGGGATCAGGGGAGCGATGGCTAAGGTAGACTGGGAGCAAAGTCTTTATGGTGGGACAATTGAGGAACAGTGGAGGTCTTTCAAAGTGATTGTTCAGTGCTCAGCAAAAGCGTATCCCAGTGAAAAAGACTGTAGGAAAAGGGATCATCAGCCATGGATATCTGAGGAAATAAAGGAAGGTATCAAATTGAAAGATTGTGCACAAAGTGGCAAAGATTAGTGGGAAATTAGAGGATTGGAAAAGCCTTAAAAGTCAACAGAGTCACAAAAAAAGCTTTAAGGAAAAGAAAGATAGATTGAAAGTAAACTAGTTTGGGATATACGGAAAGCCACTTTTTGTTTTATATATTTGTAAAAAATTTTGCTATGGCATGGTTTAGAGGATGAGAAGGGGGATTTGATTAATAACGGGAAATGAGGAGCGGCTGAGGCATTGAACAGGTATTTTGCGTCAGTCTTCACGGTGGAAGACATAAATAACATGCAAAAACTGATGAGGTGACGGCAATGCAAGTGAGCACTAGAAACGATCCCTAAAGATCCCTAGCGTTGGGCAAGCTAATGAGGCTAAAGGTAGACGAGTCTCCTGGCCCTGAAGGAATGCATCCCAGGATACTAAAAGATGGCGGGGGAAATAGCAAATATGCTCCTGGTAATTTAGCAAAATTCGCTGGACTCTGGGGCAGTTCCAGCTGATTGGAAAACAGCAAATGTGATGCCACTGTTTAATAAAGGAGGTAGACAAAAGGTGGGTAACTATAACATTGGTTAGCTTAACTTCTGCAGTGGGAAAAATGCTTGAAATCGATCAAGGGAGATTTAGTGAGACATCTGGATAGGAACTGTCCATTGGGCAGATGCAGCATGGGTTCATGGAAGGCGGATCATGTTTAACTAATGGAATTTTTTGAGGATATTCTGAGGGAACAAGTGGATGTGTATCTGGATTTCCAGAAGGCATTCAACAAGGTGCCGCACTAAAGACTGCTACATAAGATAAAAGGTGTACAGTGTTATGGGTAACATATTAGATAAAGGATTGTTAACAACAGAAAGCAAAGAGGGGGGGATAAATGGGTGTTTTTCTTGTTGGCAGTGGCCTGTGGTATGCCTCAGGGATCAGGGTTGGGACCATAATTGTTTACAATTTACATAGATGATTTGGAATTGGGGGAACCAAGTGTTGTGTGCAAAAGTTTGCAGATGGCACGAGGATGAGTGGTAAAACAGTGTGCAAAAGGACACAGAATATCTGCAAAGAGATATAGATAGTTTAAGTGTTTGGGTAAGGGTCTGACAAATGGAGTACAATGTTGGAAAATGTGAGGTCATCCATTTTGATAGGAATAACAGCAAAATGGAACATTATTTAAATGGTAAAAAATTGCAGTATGCTGCTGGGAGTCCTTGTGCATGAATCACAAAGTTGGTTTGCAGCTGTAGCAAGTAATTAAGGTGACAAATGGAATTTTGTTCTTCATTGATAGAGGAATAGAATTTAAAGAGAAAGATTATGTTGTAACTGTATAAAGATGCTGGCATGGGCACAAAACTGTACTTTGTACAGTTTTGATCTCCTTAATAGAAAAAAAGATGTACTGGCACTGGAGGGAGGGCACAGGAGATTTACTAGGTTGATTCCAAAGTTGAGAGGGTTGGCTTATGAGGAAACACCAAGTAGGCTGGGACTATACTCATTGGAATTTGGAAGAATCAGAGGGGGACATTAGAGAAAATACAAAATACTGAAGGAAAAAGATAGAAGCAGAGAGATTGTTTCCTCTGGGAGGTGAAACTAGGACTAGGGGGCATAGCATCAAAATAAGGGAAAGCAGATTTAGGACTGGATTGAGGAGGAATTTCTTCGCCCAAAAGTTGTGAATCTGGAATTTTCTGCCCATTGAAGCGGTTGAGGCTACCTCATTAAATGTTTTTAAGGCAAAGATAGAGAGGTTTTTGAACAGTAAAGGAATTAAGGGTTATGATGAGTAGGCAGGTAAGTGGAGCTGAGTCCACGAAAAGATCAGCCATGATCTTACTGAACAGCAGAGCAGACTTGAGGGGCCAGATGGCCTACTCTTGCTCCTAGCTCTTATGTCCTTATGAAACACTGCAGACACAGAGAGAACATGCAGATATTTATCCAAGGACAGAATCGAATCTGTATCCCTGGCACTCTGGTTCCTACTTGACCACAAGCATTTGACAAGATGGACAAGTACTTACTCAAAACTCTGCAAGCGTTCGGGTTTCAGACATATTGTTGCCAGGATCTGATTAGTGTACACTGCCAGTGTCTCGTTAAGTTTGAGGGTCTTTGATTGAGGGCCCTTCGATTTTGGAAAGGCGTGGGGCAGGGCTACTCTTGACCTGGCAACCCATGTTCTATTTGCATGGAGCCTTTCCTCCTGATAACGTGCTCATATTCACAAACCTGGATGACCTGCAGAGGATGTGTGAATGCTAGGCTGTGCCCTTGCTGCTTCAACTATCAGCATCAATTGGACCAAGTATTCTAAACTCTTGGATAGTCCATGGCAGATGGATCCTTACCCCAAGGAGTTAAGGCCTTTTGCTGGAGCAGGACAAGCTTCCTCTACTTGGGAGTTCATACTTGCTCTACTGAGGAATCCTGACCAGTAAATTGGGAGCTAGAGGCCAAAGGTCACTGCTTGACTGAATCACTGGACAGAACAACTGAGTGCTGTCTTACATAGGTTACATTCTCATCATCAGCCACTTGACTGCTTTACTTCCAATGCTGTGGTACTGACTGGTCACTGAACCATCCCTCTGATTTTGTCTCAAACATCCAGAGAACGTTGTGCGGTTTTTATGGGACAAGAGACTGCACTGGGTTGGTACTGAGATATTGAGTGTCCCACTTAGGAGGGCAGTGAGGTACTGTGCCTTCACACCCAGATGGTGGTGATCTTTCACCTTCGGATTCTGCAGTGATACCTTCACAGAGTCCCTTTCTCGATGGTATGTCTTGGTGACATACTCCTTCTGCTAGATGCACGGCCTGAATTATGACATGCAGCTCCTGTTCGTTGATCTAAAAGATCTTTGAGCAGGTCCTGGTAAAAGATGGGTGACTGCAAGGAATAATCAAGATCTTTTAGATCAACGAACAGGAGCTGCATGTCATAATTCAGGCCATGCATCTAGCAGGAGTATGTCACTCTTGCAGTCACCCATCTTTTACCAGGACCTGCTCAAAGACTGGCCCAGTCACCGAACACAGCTGCTCTCTTCCTTCTGAGCCCAATGTCACTGGTGGTTGAGGTACAACTGCGCTGTGAACTCTTGTCTAAGCATACCCTGCTCCAACAGAATTTCATATTGGCCCTAAGCCCCAACAACCACCACCACCACCATTCCCTCCCCCCCACCCCCCAACCACCACACACACCTCATCTAGAGTTTTTTTTAGGCTGAATTTCCCTTTTGTTATTTAAGAAACCTTTTGTTACAGTTTTGTTTGCATTTCAGCCCTACGCTCTATAGACATCCGGTGCAGAAGTGGGTGGAGAAGGAGGTGGATCTCGTGAACCTGCTCCTGGGCCTGGCAGAACTGCAGTAGGTAATGGAGAAGCTCATCAGATCTATCTGCCCTAACACAGCTCTCATTGTGACCAGGTGTCCCGAAGAGGCAGCATGCCTTTTCCATGCCTACTGGGCACCACAGGGGCAGGGTGCCTTACTGGTTTAATGTTTTAAGTTTGATTTGTTCTTGTTTCAGGAGGCTCCTCTTTAAGCCACTGCTTTTTTTTAAAAAAAATCCTTTAGTTTATTTAATTTAGTTCATTTGACTTGACTCAAGAGTTGCCTAGTATGACCAACAAGCAACTCTAGTCCAAAACAGATGGTTGATGTAGAACAGGGGTTCCCAAACTGTGGGCCACAACCACCAGTGGGAATTCAGGACCAGATTTTGAGGTGACACGCTTTGAGGCAGTGATGGCTGTTGAGCTTGGGCTGAGTTTTGCCAGGTACAAGGCCCCTTAAACACTCTCCCTTTCCCGTACTTCTGTTCTGAAGTCCAATTACTGCTGCAACAATAGCCAGTAAAAAGGTGGGCCTTCACCTCTTTCAGAACAAACCCAGCAGTTTTAATGCAGCCAATCTACCTCCAAGCTCTCTCTCATCTCTCTTCCCCATTCCAAATCACACCCAACCCAAACCATGCTCCTCATTCTACAATATTTTCACTCTGGTGGTCACGCAAAGTCTGTAGCATTAAAAAGGGGTCATATTGGGAGAAAGTCTGGCAAGCACTGACCTTGGAAATTACATAATTGGAATAATGTTGTGACCATGCCAGTACCTTCTATATCTAGACAAGAAATTTGAAAGTGTATGAACATGAGTCACAACTTCATCACAGGAAGAGATTGAATGGGGGAAAATTATGTGAACAACTTTATAAAGAACAGTATTGGAGTCAACCAGGTCACAGGTGTTAGTGAGGAAAGATTCAAGACTAATTTGGGCTATTGAGTGGTAAGATAAATATTTCTCAATACTCTAAGTTAAGCACAAAGAGTGCAAAATCCTCCTCTTCTAAAAAAGCCAGTTTCCATCTAAAAGGGAAAAATGTAAAGTGAATAGAACACAAGCTGTAATTTGACCAGCTATGAACAAAACATACCATAAGAAAGTCAGGTACAAATGAAGATCAATCGCACATTTGAACTCAGCTCTGTAAAACTCATACTCCACCACTTTTAGCATCCAACCGCATTGAGAAATTTTAAGCTGGCAAACTAAAATGCCAGCTAAAGCTAAAGGACGAGTGAAGTGGATTGGAGGAGAATCTGAATCAAAAACCCAGGGAGCTAAAAAAAAGCTACCAAGGGTGGGAAGGAAGATATTGGGCATGGGCAAAAGATCAGAATTGGAGAAATGCAGTGTTTTTGAAGCAAGTTGTAGGATTGGAAGAGATTACAGAGATCGGCAGAGCAAGATCATGGATTGATTCAAATACAAGAAAAAGAATTTTAAATTTGACATGCTGCCAGACTGGAGTCAAATATAGGTGAGCAGAGGAATGATGAATGAATGAGTGAAGCACAACAGTTTTGGCTGAGCTCAAGCTTACAGAGCATCAAAAATGGGAGGCCAGCCAATACAACATTGAAGTATATTGAAATAATTAAGCATGGAGGTAAGCTCATAAGGAATTTCAAATCTTCACCTTCAAAGATCTAGGCTCCAAATTCTCCCTAAAAGTCAGACTTGGCTGTCTCAATGTTGCTCGTCCTGATGGCCTAATCTGTTTTTCTAAGTGTGCGTTCCTTGGTTTCTAGGCTACACTCCAGCATTGAATTATGGACACAACTTTAGATCTAGCCACACTGAACAGAACATTACTGCTCCAAAGGATTCCTTTTCCTCAATGGCATACAGCAGAGTCAGTCATTTTTCACCTCCCCAAGCTTCACTGAGCCTTAACTGTACAGAACCATCACATGGCATTTCATTCACTGCCTGGAGCCTCTTTCTTTACTCCTCCCCTAGTGGAGTCTCTGTTGGTTCTTATTGTCTCCTCCCAGTGGTTCCTTCCTGATGGTCTGGCTCTCTCACGATTTCTTATCTGGGTCCTCCCTGAGTCCACATCCAGTAGTTCTGCTTGTCATGGGATTCCCCTGTTTATGTTGCTAAAAAGGGTCACATAAGTGCTTTTTTGTGCCATATAGATGTCCTAGTGATCTCTGCAATGGCCCCTGGAGTACTTGGAACACTGGACTGAGCATGTGCAGCCTATTGTGGCACACAACTCCCAAGGCATGCCAGGACTTGTGTTCCTCAGCTTTCACCAGGAAACTACCCTAGAGACAGGTACATTTTAATTTCATAAAAAGGTAATTCTTCCCCCTTTGCATTTCAATTAATCCCCCTCCCTCCCCCTGCAATTTTCTCGCCACGTATTTATCCAATTTCCTTTTGAAAGTTACTACCAAAACTCTTTCAATAATCTTTATAAGCAGTAATCATCATAACTCACTAATGAAAGTGTTCCATTCTCACATCTGGCTTTTAACAATTACTTTAACATCTCTGCTGCATATTCTTCTGCCAGTAAAAATAGCTATTCTATCAAAATCTTTCATGATTCCAAATCTCAGAAGCTGTGCAATATAGCAAAAAGAAAGTCAAGTAGATCTTTGGAAGTCAAGACTAAAGTGACTAAATGCAAAATGGGATACAGTGTAACCAAAAGGGAGGAGTTGGCAGTCATAGGAATGTTGCTACACTGGTTGGACTCATTTCAAAGACTTCAGTTTTTGTTTCCTTTTGATTGTCACAGTTGAAGAAGAAATTAAGGACACACATTGAGAACAGAAACAAATTTACACCATAAAATGTATTTCAATTCTGTCAACACTACTACACCCAAGTAGAAAATAAACTCAAAATACTCTCCACCTTGGGTACTGCACAACATTGGCTGTGCGTCAAAAGTTTCACAATAGCCTTACACAAAATGAATACAAATATTTGCCATTACTTAACAGTACAATTCACCAACATAATTGCACGTACAGTACTGCATTGACAAATCGTTCACAGGAACTACTTTGAAACATCGTCCTGCAAGGTTAAGTGAAACTAGATTTGCAATGCATTACTAAGTGCGAATGATTATTAAAAGCAATAGAAATTGTAGTGCAATATATTGATCGGTTAGACTTTTTACCATGACCGAAATATCCCAATGCAAATGCCTGATTACAACAAAAGCTCCAGAAAGAACAATTTTGTGAAACATTTAACTTGGACATTTTTTTGCCTCAGCAATTGCCAATTAAGATTCAACACCCTAGTCCATGTTTGATAGCACCCTGGTAACAATGCAAATGCTACAAAATGATTGTTGCACTGCAAAGTGACTGCTGCAACTTAAAAATCAAATGTAAAATTACTGAGTTTAAAATATAAGCAAAAATAAAATTGACAATTTCCTCTGTGACATAATAGCCTGTTGTCTGTCATCAGGTTAATTTCTGCCAGCCACAAATCTAAATCCCACATACAGTGAGAATTTTTTTTAATAATCACTTGAATGTTAAAACCTTCAGGCCTTTGCCACATATTGGAAATGAAGATCATTAACTATTTGGCTGTCAAAGAAAAACTCAAGCTATATTGCCTGAGGGCAGTAATGGAACTTTGCAGTTAGAAAAAAAAGGTTTGTTACAATCTATTGGAGTTGGACATTTTCAGTTCACCGGTTCTTTTCCATCTCTCTTTTGCAGTACAAATTACTCATCAATTTGGTAGAGCTATATATTTCTCTGATTCATCACTTCCCCCTCCACTGTTTATCTGAATTGCTAAGCTCAACTAAGCTGTGAAACCTTTGTATGCAAAGTATTGGAAAACAAACAATGGTTTAGTTACTCCACTGACATAGATCACACAATATTCTGCAGTTTTTTTTGTAATCATCAAACCAAGCAATAGATTCCGCTGAGCTCAGTGGAGCCCTCACTGAATTGTCAGGAACCAGTCTTTAATTATGTGATTGGGGTGCACCACAGCTGCAGTCCGGGTTCCCTGCAAGTCAATTTGCTGCACAAAGGCTTTAGCCAGTGCAAAAATGGTTGCAGAATGCCCAGTGTTTGTGTGCCATGTGAAGCTGGCTGGCTGGGCTGTGGGTTCTGTGATTGAGGAAGTGGTTTTTAATGGTAGCACGTTGGTTCTATTCCTGCTGCCATTCCTTAGCAAGGTGGTATTAGCCATACAGACTGGTGTGATAGAAAGCAGGCAGGTGAGTTGGTAAAGTCATGTATAGTGGCAGGCTTGGTTGGTGCAAGCCTCTAGGAGCTTTCTTGCTGCAATAATCCTCCTGAGGTGAAAGGGCAAGTTGTTGCTCATGAGGAGGAGTAGAGTTGATTGGAGGATACCAGAAATGAACTGAGCATTTAAAGACTGGTTGGGATCATATTGGTGCATGGTGCACTGCAGTCCAAGAGTCAATGGCAAGAGTGGTGGTCCATAAGGTTTGAGCATCTATACCCCATGAATAGCCAGCAAGTTTGCTGAGGTTGTTTCACATTTTGATCTTCGCTGCTGTCTCAATCAGATGTTTTAGTATTTCAAGAAGGACAGCGCCAAGATAAACAGGATGTTGTTTGTGATTCAGTCTCACGCCATTCAGGTCACTCTACCCATCAATACTCCAGGAAACCAATGATCCTACAAGCAAACTGAATTCAACAAGACTTCAAGAGCCTCAGTCTTACCACATCAGCAGCAATATCAATTCCTGTAGGTCCCTCACCATCAGACCTACACCCCACATCCTGCAACTCAGTGTTGAGGGCCAACTAATCAGCATTCTCACCCAGCAACATGCAACTAACACAATAAGTATTCAAGAAAAAAAACACCCTCCAACAAAGCTGGTGGATATACAATGGCTTTGATCTGATATGTCATGCTGCCCATCCAAAGCACGGGTGGCCCAACAGACCACAAGAGGGGTAGCCTACTTCTTTCACTGAACATGTTGATATCAAGATTGCAGCCTACAAGATAGCAAGTGTCTACAAGCCCCTAGTACCAACTGGGAGAAACATGTTTCCCCACCCTATCACACCCAACTGTCTATATCAGAAACTCCAATACCCATCACACAAACTAGGGCTACAATGAGGTTGGTATTGATGGCATAAAACTTGCAAAATTGGGCTTAATGTTATCCTTGACCCCAAATAGCCAAGAATTTTCCACTCTAAGATGGAGGTGTGACTACTCACCTGACCTTTGCTGGCTCAGCTCAACATTTGGCAATCCATTTCCAACATCATGCCAAATCTTGCATAGGTTCCCCCACAGCCAGCACAGACTAGCTCTGACTCACATCAGCCTTCAACTACCTAGTATCACCAGCGGTCAAACCTATACAAAGAAGGCACCAGAACAAAGTGCAGTAACTATACCATCCCATCATATCTCAAAGAGCAGCTGCTTCTGCAAAGCCATCAACAAAGCAGCCACCAAATCCATCCCATGGGGATATCACCAAGTATACACCACTCTGCCTCTAAGGGGAATGCATTTCTCTCCACAAGGAAACCAGTGATCCAGATGTCCTGGACTCTACCCACCAAACTAGATGGGAAGAGGCCACCAGAAACCTGAACTTCATCCATTCAATGCTGGAACTTTGTATGCCACCTTGGAGCAACCCAATCACTAACACCAATCCAACCATCTGTAAATGCCAAAGTAGCAACTCATCTCCTCCATATGGAAAAGATGGCCTTGAAAAAAGTGAAAAATCAACTAAAGACTGAGTGGAGAGCCTTGAGGGAATTACAATTTCAGATCCTTCACTGCAGTGGAGTTGGACAACATGCTGCAAAAAAAATCAAGCCTCTCACTTGCTGCTGACTATGACATCATCCTTCCCTCACTGATCACCAGGGAAAATTTGCCTGGCGAGTGACTGTCAGGTATTCTGACTACATGATCAGCCCAACTTAGCTGTGACAGTTATTATGGTGTGTATGCAAGTCATGCCGTGCCACCAGGGGTGAGCACAGTGTTATTTTATCATGCCATCAAATCTTCACAAGCGCCCAAAAGCAATTCAAGCTCAAGTGTTTGAGCTTCTTGCGTGACATTGGTCCACAGTCCAAGACTCAAATGCATAAAGCAAAGTTTTGATTTGATTTATTGTCACATTAGTACAGTGAAAAGTATTGTTTCTTGCACGCTATACAGAAAGCATACCATTCATACTGAAGGAAATGAATGTAAATGTAGTGTTTCAGTCATAGCTCAGATATAGAGAAAGTGAACAGGACTATTGCTGTATAGATTTCCAGTTTGATAGGATGGTTTGAATTGTAAGGAGAAGTTGAATACATTGGGACTTCTTTTTCCCCCCTGTAGCTTAGGAAGGCTTAGGGGTGGTCTTAGAGGTCTATAAAATAATGAAGAGCATTGATAAGGTAGATAGTCAACATATTTTTACAAAGGTAAAGGAGTCTAAAACTAGAGGGCATAGGTTTAAGGTGAAAGCTGAGAGATACAAAAGAAGGTCCAGAAGGCCAATTTTTTCAGAGAGTGACGAGTGTCTGGATGAGATGCCAGAGGCAGTAATAGTGGTGGGTACAATTTTGTCTTAAAGTGTTGAGAGAATTACATGGGTAAGATGGGTATAGAGGAATACGGGACAAATGCGGGCAATTGGGTTTAGCTTAGTGCTAAAAACTGGTTGGCATGACAAGTTGGGCTGAAGAGCGTGTTTCCATGCTGTAAACCTCTGACTCTATGGTGGGCAGATTTACTCCTTTGCATTCTCAGAATCATGTTAAAGTCTGACAAGTTGCATTTGCAATTTTTGCACATCTCATTCTCAATATGGACAGCTTGGAGCAACGTGCTGCCAAGATAGAAGAACTCATCCACTGCTGACAGATTCTAGTCGTGGACTGCAACTTTGGCTAGAGATTGGGGCTATCTTGGAGCAGGCTGGCATAGTAATTCATTTTTCATACTGATTGCAAGGCTAAAGTTATCGACACATCATGAAGGAATGCTGCACTGCTTGTCTAGCTCTGAAATGGCAGCAGGAATAGGCAAACAGGAAAGTGCGCTGCCCTTGGAGACCTAGTCTTTGCCCAGGGTCTTCTCAGGATCGAGTGGCTTCCCACGCATGTGATATCTGACTTTGATGCCAGGAACAATATCATGGGAGGTATCGGAGAACAGGGTTGAAAAGAAAGAGCAGACAGCCCTACTTAACTCCTTTCGTCACTGGAAACACCACCTCCACGATCATCCTCAACATTGACGCTCCACAAGGCTGTGTTCTCAGTCCCCTACTATATTCCTTATACACCTATAACTGTGGGGGCAAATTCTCCTCTTCACTGATTTTCAAGTTTGCTGACGACACCAAGTTTTAAGGTGCCCAGATCACCAACCTGTCCAGGTCCCTCCGTGCCAACACTATAGTTAAGAAAGCCAATAACATCTCTCTTTTCTCAGACAACTAAGGAAATTTGACATGTCAGCTACGATTCTCACCAACTTTTACAGATGCACCATAGAAAGATTTCTTTTTGTTGTATCACAGCTTGGTATGGCTCCTGCTCTGCCCAAGAGCACAAGGAACTAGAAAAGATTGTGAATGTAGCCCAATCCATCACACAAACCAGCCTCCCATCCACTGAATGTCGACACTTCCCGCTGCCTCAGCAAAGCAGCCAGCACAAAAGGACGCCATGCGCCCTGCATACTCTCTTTCACCTTTTTCCGTCAGGAAACGGATAGAAAAGTCTGAGGTCACATCACAACCAACTCAAGAACAGCTCCTTCCCTGTTGCTGTCAGGCTTTTGAATGGACTTACCTTGCATTAAGTTGATCTTTCTCTACACCCTATGACTGTAACACTATATTCTGCACTCTTTTCCTTCTCCATGAATGGTATGTTTTATCTGTATAGTGTGCAAGAAACAACACTTTTCACTGTATGTTAATACATGTAACAGCAATAAATCAAATAGAACTACAGAAAAATTATGACAGAACAAGGCCATTCAGCCCATTGTATCTGCACCAGCTAAAAATACCAGCCTATTCTAATGCCAGTTTCCAGCACCTGTTCTATAGCCTTGCAGGTTAAAGCAATGGTTGAGAACAAATCATCCAGACTACATGTGAGCATGTTGTTGTGGAATTGTCAAACCATTGTGCTGAATTTCTCCATTCCCCTCCAAAGGCCCTCATGGCTGACAGTGTCAAAGTCTTTGGTCAGGTCAATAAACATGGTGTCAAAGAGCTGTTTAAGTGCAAATGCCATGAGTGGTTCCTTGACCTTTCCTGAGATTACAAATTCTCCAGCAGCATTTCCTGGTCAAGATTTTGCACTTAGATGTTCAGAAGGATCTGGCAAAATATCAGCAATGGAGGAGTGAAATTCCCTTGATTGTCACAAGATTGGCAGAAGTTCCTTCTGCTGGTACAGGTGTTCAATGGAGGCATCTTTATATTCTTGTGGGAAGGTTCTTTGCTCCACACAGACTGGAAAAGTTCAGGGAGCTTCTTTACCAGTGACCTCCAGTTTTGTAGATCCCAGCTTGGTTAGCATCAGCTTCTGTGAGCGGTATTCACCTGTTGGCAAGTGCGTGACTGATGAATTGGTTCAAGAGCATCATGGAAACTATTTCAGACTTTGTGGTTTATACTTGACTGAAGTTCTTTGCTTTCTGATTCAGCAAAAAGGGTCCTGCATGTCCAAGTTTGCACTGGATCGAGCAATGATGCTTTGGTAGGCATCATGTTTGAATAGTTCTGAATTGTCACAGGGATAAACATTGTAGAGGTGATTTTTTTCCTCCAACAGTTTCTGGATAACCTCATTTTAATGCTTATGAGGGATAGAGCCAAGGGGCCTCCGGAGTAGTGGGGTACATATAGCCCCAAGGTCACCTCGTCCATCTTCACCGCACAAGTACAAGTGACACTTCAGTTTCTCCGAGAGAGATTCCTTCACAACTGCCTGAAATCTTGAGACACTGAAGCTGTTCTGGACCTTCATACCCTTGGGACATCTAGGGGATAGACGTTAGTGTTTAGTTTTGAATGCAGTGGTCGGTCCAGCCATCTGCCCTGCACATGGCTTCATGATGCACACATCCTACCTGTCCCTCAGCCTGATGACGCCAATGCTTTGTAATGTGGGTGCATCAGAGAGGTCTTGTTGCGATTAGGGAAACTAATGATTATTGGCAATAAAAGACCGAGGAGGTCCAGACTTCACATCAGCAGAAGGCTGGGAACTCCAACTCCCAGCATGCCTTGGGCATTCCATGCATGTGGGGCAGTGACCACGCAGTCCAGTTTTTTTTATTCTTCTGGCAGAGGATTGGCCCAGCGTGCATGCAAACAAAGAAAATGACACAAAAGCCCCAATCATACGATTAAGAGTGGAGCATCATAATTGATAACAGTGTCAGGCAGGAACAGAGAGAGGTCCTACGAAGAAAGAGGAACAGAGAAAGATACTTCAAACAGACAAATGGCTGTGGTTGGCATCTGAAGATCAAATGAGGCAGAAGATGAGTGACTTCATGTTGTGGGCTGCTGGGGCAAAGATACCCACTTGAAGCAGAAGTGTTCAGTTCTTTGGCCACGTCAAGTGGAAACTGTGCCTGAAAGTCCATGCTGGAATGCAAAAATTGGAAATTCAGGGGAACAGAGTCGCAGGAAGAGAGGTTGAGACTCTGCCAAATGGCCCTTAAGTGGTCTGAGTCAGAGCAACATTTGCAGAGAATTCCAAGGTTGGGGATGTGAGGAACAAGTGGGCAACCAAGAAGTTGGAGTAGACTCTCCAACAGCAGAAAAAGAAAGTTGGAGGAATTTACTAGTACTTCTGGCAACATATTTATGGAAATGTAAATTCATTTACAAAGTAGCATTTTTGCAAAGGGAACAACTTTAAAACCTCCTAAAGAAGCTGGGGATGTAATGGCTAAATTGTGGAAGTTGAACAAGTATTTATCAGCTAAAAATGCATCCATGGTATAGTATTTTTAAATTAGATCACCCCACACTAAAGGCTGGTTGCCTTTAGCTAAAAGCAGATTGAGCAACATTTTATTGGAACTATGAAGGGAAATTAGCAGGCATTTGTACACAATTGATTTCCTGTGAGGGGCTATGTGTAACATTTCAGAAATTTGCGACAAAGGAATTCAAAATTGAAAGTCAAGATTCTAGAGCTCAAGTATATAGGGTTGGACATTAGGCAGTTGGGATACCCTGACTCAACAATCTTTTCTGGAAAATGTTAATAGGATTCTGATAAATCAGGCCAGATTCTCGCAACGAAGATTCTAACATTAAGAAGCAGGTCAATTAAGAAGTTTGTTCAATTAAACTGGATGTGTGCTATGATGTATTAGAATTGAGCACCATGCTAACGTATGCTATTGATGGGGACATGAATAGTAAATAAGACATTAAAGAAATTAATGTGAGAAGAATGTATGCTCAGATTCAGATCTCAGCGACATCCCATACGTTAACCTTAAGAACATAAGAACATAAGAAATAGGAGCAGGAGTAGGCCATCTGGCCCTTCGAGCCTGCCCCGCCATTCAATAAGATCATGGCTGATCTGTTGTGGCTCAGTTCCACTTTCCCGCCCTCTCCCCATAACCCTTAATCCCCTCTCTTATCAAAAACCCATCAACCCGCTTCTTAAAAATATTTAGCGAGGCAGCCTCCACCACTTCAACGGGCAGAGAATTCCAGAGATTCGCCACCCTTTGAGTGAAGAAGTTCCTCCTCAACTCCGTTCTGAACCGCCCCCCCTTTATCTTGAGGCTGTGCCCCCTAGTCCTACTGTCTTTTTTGAGCGGGAAGAGTCTTTCCACCTCTATCCTATCCATCCCATTCATCATCTTATACGTCTCAATGAGATCTCCCCTCATTCTTCTAAACTCTAACGAGTACAAGCCTAGTTTATTCAGCCTCTCCTCATAGCTCAACCCCCTCAACTCCGGTATCAGCCTAGTAAACCTCCTCTGCACTCCCTCCAGGGCCAAAATATCCTTGCGCAGGTGCGGCGCCCAAAACTGCACACAGTACTCCAGCTGCGGCCTCACCAATGCCCTATACAGCTGCAGCAAGACCTCCCTACTTTTATATTCAATCCCCCTCGCTATGAAGGCCAGCATCCCATTCGCCTTCCTGACCACCTGCTGCACTTGCAGGCTGGGTTTTTGCGACTCATGCACAAGGACCCCGAGGTCCCTCTGCACCGTCGCCTGCTGCAGTTTTTCGCCACGTAAGTAATAGTCCTTCCTACCATTCTTCCTACCAAAGTGGACCACCTCACACTTGCCAACATTAAATTCCATTTGCCATTTCCTGGCCCATTCGCCCAGCCTATCTAGATCCTTCTGCAGACTCTCCACACCCTCCGCACAATTTGCCTTTCCCCCAATCTTGGTGTCATCAGCAAATTTCGACACCCTACACTCGGTTCCCTCCTCCATATCATCTATATAAATGGTAAATAGCTGAGGCCCCAGCACCGACCCCTGGGGCACCCCACTAGTCACCAACCGCCAATCCGAATAGCACCCATTGACCCCCACTCTCTGCCTCCTATTTGACAACCAATCCTCTATCCACGCTAACACCCTACCCCCAACTCCATGTCCTCTGACCTTCTGCAGTAACCTCTTGTGAGGTACCTTATCAAACGCCTTCTGAAAATCCAGAAAGACCACATCCACCGGCTCTCCTCTATCCACCGCCCTAGACACATCCTCATAGAACTCCAGTAAATTTGTCAGACACGACTTCCCTTTAATGAAACCGTGTTGCGTCTGCCCTATCAAGCAATTCCCTTCAAGATGCCTCGCAATTTCCTCCTTAATGACGGATTCTAACATTTTACCTACCACAGACGTTAAACTAACCGGCCTGTAATTCCCCGCCTTTTGCCTGGCACCCTTCTTAAACAACGGCGTAACATTAGCCGTTTTCCAATCCTCCGGCACTTCCCCGGAATCCAGCGACTTCCCAACGATAATTCAAGTACAGTGGGATTCATTGTATTTTTAGTGTCCATTAGTATGGGAATCAAAGAAAATAGAGTAATTAAAAGCAGAGACGACACCTCCTCCACACTTATCCTCAAAGCTGGTGCCCCACAGGACTGTGTCCTCAATCTCTTACTATACTCCTTAGACACTGATCATTGTGGCCAAATTCCCCATCAACTCAATTTCCAATTTTGCAGATGACACCACCATAGTGGGTTGGACCTCAAAACAATGCTATAATAATAACGTCTCCTTCAATGTCAGTAAAACAAGGGAGATAGTCATTGATTCAGGAAGCATAATGGAAGACATGCCCGTCTACATCGATGGGAACGAAGTGGAAATGGACAAGACCTTCAAGTTTCTAGCTGTCCAACTCACTAACTACCTGTCCCAGTCCCTTGATGCTGCTGTTATAGTTAAGAAAGCCCACCAACGCCTCTACTTTTTCAGGCTATATAGATAGCTGTTCATTCTGTGATAATGTCTATGTGAAAAAGTGCCACAGAAAAGCAGCTGAGGATTGGTCAACAAGTTACCAGTTGTTGCTTGTCCAAAGAAAGTATTGGATATTCTCGAAAAGGGACATCTTGGTTTGTATTAGATGAGAACACAGCAACTTTCATGTTGTAACCTTTAGAAAAATTGTTTTCAATATGGAGGGAAATTTGGCATGTCCACTATGACTCTCACCAACTTTTACAGATGCACCATCTGATTGTATCACAGCTTGGTATGGCTCCTGCTCTGTCCAAGACTGCAGGAAACTACAAAGGACCATGAACGAAGCTCAGTCCATCATGCAAACCAGCCTCCCATCCACTGACTCTGTCTGTACTTCTTGCTGCCTTGGAAAAGCAGCTAGCATAATCAATGATCCCATACACTCTGGATATACTCTCTTCCACCTTCTTCCATTGGAGAAAATGATTCAGAAGTCATGTACCAACTGACTCAAGAACAGCTTCCTCCCTGCCAGACTTTTGAATGGACCTACCTTCTATTAATTTGATCTTTCTCTACTTCCTGTGACTGTAACACTACATTCTATAGCCTCTCCTTTCCTTCTCTATATTCAGTGTGCTTTGTCTGTATAGTGCACAAGAAACAATACTTTTCACTGTATACTAATACATGTGACAATAACAAATCAAATCAAAATTACTTGTGCTAGAAGAGACAGATATAGCTATGTATTTATTATAAAGGGATTCCTATACAAGAGCAATTGGAGAAAATGTGCCTATAGAATGCTATATAGATAACTGCTCAATCTGTGAGCATGTCTGTTTGAAAAAGTGTCACAGAAAAAAAGCTGAGGATTGGTCAACAAGTTACCAGTTGTTTGTCCAAAGAAATTATTGGATATTCTCGAAAAGAGACATCTTGGTTTGTAGTAGATGAGAACACAGCAACTTTCATGTTGTAACCTTTAAAAAAATGTTTTCAATATGGAGGGGAATATGGAGAATGTTAAAGATCGGTTACATAGTAAACATCACTTTGTATTTTTACTGAATGGATTTCATTTGAATTACAATTTATTTTAATTTAAAGAGCGAAATCTGTTCAATGCCTAGTAGTTTAATTTAAAACATTTTTTAGGTTAAATGTTTTGGGTATTGATTAGTTATCCTCAAATGTGCATATATAGAAGAGTCAGTCAGCATTGGGTGTGAGGTTGCTAAAACGCAAAAGTAAACTTTTTACCAAAGCATCCTATTCTCAGCGTCTTTTACGCTACCAGGCTTAGGAGTTCCTCTCAAATGGGAGACCAGGATGTCGTCTTGGGCTTGGGGTGCTGCCCCGCCTTCAAGACTGTTGAACCCTAGATTGGTCTCATCTCACCAGAGTCAGTCTTTGTACATCAGTACAGACAAGTCCCTAAGTCAAAAAGATTAGGAGACCAGACAGCTCCCATCATCTGCTTATCCTCACCAAAAGCAGTTTACTGGGGTGTGGCTGCTGTCAAATGATGACTACTTGAAGCCAAAGGTGAGCGCTGAATGAGTACCAGGTGAAAGTGAGTATCAATAAAAGATAAGCCATTCCTAAGAGGACAGTAAGCCCACCTATAAATTTTTACCCCTTCCTTACACCCTACTCAGCCATATAGAAAGCAAGACGTTCTGAAAATTAATCAATGACCAGGCAGATGTAGGGATGCTACAAATAAGCTCAGCACTTGTACAAGCTAGGGAAATCAGGGTGAGGATAGAGGGTAGGTTTCTGGTTGATATCAGGATCAGCCCTGTTGCGAAAATACATACATCAGACCTTAAGTCAGTGTCACAATAAATCTCAACAGTGATGTTGACATTCAGTTCTCAAATTCAGGCATTAAGTGCCAGTATTCAAGATTTTTTGCTTTTATTAATTTTTCAGGATGCAAGTATCGTTGGTTGGGTCAGCATTTATTACTCGTCCCTAATTGTCCTCCATTTCAGAAGACATTTGAGAGTCAGCCACATTGTGGTGGGGTCTGGAGTCACATGTAGGCCAGATTAGGTAGGATTTCCTTCCCCAAAGGACACCAGTAAACCAGATGGATTTTTTTTTAAAAAGAACAATTGACAATGGTTTCATGGTCATAATGAGACTTTAAATTCCAGGTTTTTATTGAATTCAAATTTCACCATCTGCCTTGGCAGGATTTGAACCCAGATCCCAAGATCTTGTTCTGGGTCTCTGGATTATTGGGCCAGTGGCAATGCCACTGCCTCTCCAGATTTTGAGGGGGGGGGGGGGGGGGGGGGGGGGAGGTCAGGGAGAAGAGAGAGAAACGATGCATCATCAAGTGCGAGGTGGTCCACTTTGGTAGGAATAATGGTAGGAAGGATTATTACTTACGTGGCAAAAAACTGCAGCAGGTGACGGTGCAGAGGGACCTCGGGGTCCTTGTGCGTGAGTCGCAAAAACCCAGCTTGCAGGTGCAGCAGGTGGTCAGGAAGGCTAATGGGATGCTGGCCTTCATAGCGAGGGGGATTGAATGTAAAAGTAGGGAGGTCTTGCTGTGGCTGTATAGGGCACTGGTGAGGCCGCAGCTGGAGTACTGTGTGCAGTTTTGGGCGCCGTACTTACGCAAGGATATTTTGGCCTTGGAGGGAGTGCAGAGGAGGTTTACTAGGCTGATGCCGGAGTTGAGGGGGTTGAGCTATGAGGAGAGGCTAAATAAACTAGGCTTGTACTCGTTCGAGTTCAGAAGAATGAGGAGAGATCTCATTGAGACGTATAAGATGATGAATGGGATGGATAGGATAGAGGTGGAGAGGCTCTTCCTGCTCAGAAAGGACAGTAGGACTAGGGGGCACAGCCTCAAGATAAAGGGGGGCGGTTTAGAACGGAGTTGAGGAGGAACTTCAACTCCGTTGAAGTGGTGGAGGCTACCTCGCTAAATATTTTTAAGACGCGGGTTGATGGGTTTTTGATAAGTGAGGGGATTAAGGGTTATGGGGAGAGGGCGGGAATGTGGAACTGAGCCACGACAGATCAGCCATGATCTTATTGAATGGCGGGGCAGGCTCGAAGGGCTAAATGGCCTACTCCTGCTCCTATTTCTTATGTTCTTATGTCTACCTTAACATTCTACAGTCATGACTTTTTTCCTATAACTTTATTGCATTTCAGGGCAGTACTGAGGGAATGCTGCACTGCCAGAAACATAAGAACATAAGAGAAGTAGGCCATCTAGCCCTTCAAGCCTGCCCCGCCATTCAATGAGATCATGGCTGATCTGTCGTGGCTCAGTTCCACCTTCCCGCCCTCTCCCCATAACCCTTAATACCCTCTCTTATCAAAAACCCATCAACCCGCATCTTGAAAATATTTAGCGAGGCAGCCCCCACCACTTCAACGGGCAGAGAATTCCAGAGATTCACCACCCCTTGAGTGAAGAAGTTCCTCAACTCCGTTCTAAACCGCCCCCCCTTTATCTTGAGGCTGTGCCCCCTAGTCCTACTGTCTTTGAGCGGGAAGAGTCTCTCCACCTCTATCCTATCCATCCCATTCATCATCTTTTACGTCTCAATGAGATCTCCCCTCATTCTTCTAAACTCTAACGAGTACAAGCCTAGTTTATTCAGCCTCTCCTCATAGCTCAACCCCCTCAACTCCGGTATCAGCCTAGTAAACCTCCTCTGAACTCCCTCCAAGGCCAAAATATCTTTGTGCAGGTGCGGCGCCCAAAACTGCACACAGTACTCCAGCTGCGGCCTCACCAATGCCCTATACAGCTGCAGCAAGACCTCCCTACTTTTATATTCAATCCCCCTCACTAAACGCCTTGTTCAGATGAGATGATACATCAAAGATCCATCTATCCTTCCAGGTAATGTATTTGTCTCATTGCTAATTGATAGCACCTTGATGTGCCTGTATTGGGCCTCATTACAACAGCAACTATACAATTTTTTTGTACAAATGAACGGGTGTGCTGCGATTGTGAAAAGGGTTATCTAAGTGCAAGTTCTTTTGTTATTTCTTCACTCTTATGTTAACATGGCCTCATCAAATCTGTAAAAGTTGTGACTTCAAATACCACTTCAGGACTTAAGGGTACAAAATAGGTCAACAGTCCTGTACAGTTCTAAACAGAGTTACAGCATTAATGATACAACATATGTTAAGCAAAGTCATCATACTTCAAAACAACTTCAACCGATGCAAGACATTTGAAAAAATATTAGCTTATAATCTGAAATGATGGTAGACCAAATTATGTGCTTGAATTTGACATTTGCTGCAGCAGTTTGATACATTTTTACCTAAACAAAGATGCTGGACAAAGTCCCCTCTACAGGAAAAGCAGAAAATGCCTCAATACGAATGATAAAAATTGATCACAATTGATCATTTAAAAATAGATGCATTTGGCAGGAGCGTCATGCCACTTCATGCCTGAACACCGACAAGACTCGTCCTTTTGTACCTGCTTACATATTTCTGCAAAACAAAATTGGAGAATAATGTCTCCACTTCCCTCCAAGGCAACAAAACATTTCAAAAACATTGGAGAAATTGCATTGTTATGGTTTCATTGTTGGTCAAAGCTAATTTTAAAAAGTGTGAACACCTGGCTAGCAAAACATACGGAACAATGAAAGGAGGAAAACACCCCAAATTAGGCAAGTGGTAACTGGGCATAATAAAGCTGCAACACATTTGAACATTGGTTTGCTTTGAAACTTATTCAAAATATTATCTAAATCTCAAGTATGTTGCGGCTTTCATACACAAAGGTAATTTTGTATCATTTGAAAACAATCGAGAACGCGAGGCGTTCATGGCTTCCAATTGTTGATTTATAACCAGAGCCAGAATTGTACTATGCAGTTCTACAGTACTTGGGCAAGATTTTTTTTAACTAACTCCCGAGTTGGACCAACCACGCATCCTAAGGAAAGTATATTTTATTCCAAAGCATGCGAAGTTCTTTCGCCACAAGTCGTGTTTGAGGGGGACCGAAAATGACCAGTTGCTAATGACGAATGACCGTTTGCTCTTTAAATTTTTAACCAAGAGCATTCGTTCAGTCTAACTAAAGGTAACGGTCTTTCTTGTTGAAAAAGAAACTCTTGATAGCCCCGTCTTTGATTAGAGTAACATTCTTTCCCCCTCAATGAACGGGTAGGGCAATAAATACAGTTTCCGATGTATTGAGTTCCGGGAACAGCTAAACACATTAGAACAGAATCCACCGAGAAGTGACAGTTTGCTGCAGAACTCACTGGTGTCCACAAGTCTGCGTCACTCTGGGCTGTGGTGACCGCTATATGTACTCAAATTTCGTCGTAAACACGATATTAACAGGTTACATCCTGCTTACTTGAGGGACTTAAGACTTGACAGGCAAGAGCAAATTGATCGATTAGGAGTGTTTTCTTTTAAGGTTAAAGAAGTTTTTTAAAAAATGCTTGGTAATATGTCTGTTGCTATTATGTTTCGAAATTCGCAAATTAAGTTCCCCACTCGTACAGATGCAACACTGTACTGGAAATTACTCCCTTGGCAGCCCAAGTGGTGAGAAATCGCTGGCGTTATGAAAACACCCGAATACCCAGAGAGTCAACAAATTCAGGCGATAGAGACCTCGACTAGAGTAATTCAAAAATAGATTTCTACCCCTTTCAGTAACCTGCGACCTCAAACAAACCAGGGATCGAAACTCCTGATCAACACAGACCCGCCCTTCAATACCAGGTTTACACGCATGCTTGAAAAATAGGTACTTTAAAAAAATACACGGAAGACAAACGTATGCGAGAGCGCATGTTCCTCAAATCCGCCTTTGTAATAGATTTGGGCAATTTTTAAACCTGGATTTCAAAAAATAACAGCAAATCAATGTCGTGTATAAAAAGTCCACCCCCGCCCCGAAGGGACGGAGTTTCCCAGTCTTTATGGACGCGCGTACAAGCATCGGTGGTGGAATGCCACCTCGAACTGACAGACACTGGTCAGGAGCAAAAAGACCCGGTAATTAACCACCGGCTTCAATAAGAAAAATAAACAAATCAAGATCGCTTCAGACCTCACCTCGTTTCACCGCTTCATCATAAGACAGAAAGCCTATCCTTGACTCCTTGGCACCCATATTCCCCTCATTTCAGTGCTATTGTTGAAGGTGCTGGTCTTGAACCTTTTTCCCCCCTGCCGCTTCTCACTTTATTTTCTTCCTTCAATCTCTACTTTTCTCCCTCAGTCGAAGCCCGGCCTCAGGATTGTCCACAACCTCCATACTGAGTCACATGACCGGCGCGCGGCCTCACGTGGTGCCGACAACAACGGCAGCGCCGCCGAAAGAGGAGGCGCATGCGCACGCGCATCCCGGACTTTTCTGCCGCTCCGGCAATTCCTCCTCCCCCCCCCCACCTCCGGCTGGTCCCTCCCCCTGCTCCAGCACATCCTCCCCCGCCTCCAGCAGACCCCTCCCTCCCTCGGCCGGCCCCTCCCTCCCTCCCCCCCCCCCTCCGAGAGGCCCCTCCTTCCCTCCCCCCCCCGCCCCGGCTGGCCCCACCCTCCCTCCCTCCTCTGGCAGGCCCCACCCTCCCTCCTCTGGCAGGCCCCACCCTCCCTCCCTCCCTCCTCTGGCAGGCCCCACCCTCCCTCCTTCCTCTGGCAGGCCCCACCCTCCCTCCTCTGGCAGGCCCCTCCCTCCGCAGCTCCAGCAGCTCCTCCCCCACCTCCGGCCGCCCCTATCTCTTTCCCTCCTTCAGTCGGCCCCTCCCTCCCTCCCCTTGCCCCTTAACTGGCCCCTCCCCCTCCAGCTTGGCCTTCTCCTCCTCTGCGGTTTGCCCCTCCTCCACAACGGCTTGTCCCCTTCTAGCTTATCCTCCCCTCTTGGTCGCCTCTCCTGCTTCACCTCCCCTTGCTCCTCCCCCTCGTTGTCGCCACTAGACGTGCGGCCATGTTGTGAGTAGTGACATTTTCCTGAGAGCTTCTTCTTTGTCATGCTTGGTCAGTTGCTCTTACCAGCACAATTTCAGTGGTTTCATCACAATTGATATGCTGGAAAGTGATGGATTAAAAAGTACTAGAGGTGACTTGTGGGGATGTTTTATTTCACACTGAGTTACTTTGTGATGTCTTAAAGAGTGGTGGAAGCAGATTAGGTGGTTAGTTTTCAAAAGGGAATTGGATAAAGTTTTGAAGAGAAAACGTTTTCAAGGGTAAGGTGGCACAGTAGTTAGTACTGCTATCTCACAGCAACAGGCAACTCCAGCCTTGAGTGACTGTGTGGAGTCCACATGATTTCCCTGTGAAAACAAAGAACAGCATAGCACAGGAACAGGCCCTTCGGCCCACCAAGCCTGTGCTGATCGTTTGTCCTACACAGACCAACTGCCTGTATCCCTTTGTACCCTGCCTGTTCACGTGCCTATCCAAATAAGTCTTAAATGTTGCTAACGTGTCTGCCTCAACCCCGTCACTTGGCAGTGCATTCCAGGTCCCCACCAACATCTGTGTAAAAGAAATACTTCTGCTGAACCTTTCTCCCCTTATCTTGAACTTGTGCTCCCTTGTGATTGTCATTTCTGTTCTAGGAAAAAGCTTCTAACTGTTCACCTTACCTGTGCCTCTCATAATTTTATGAACTTCTGCCACGTTGCCCCTCAGCCTCCATCTTTCCAAGGAGAACAATCCCAATTAATTCAATCTCTCCTCGTAGCTAATACCTCCATACCAGGCAACATCCTGTTAAACCTTTTCTGTACTCCCCCCAAAGCCACCACATCCTTCTGGTAGTATGGCGACCAGAATTGGACACAGTATTCCAAATGTGGCCTAATCAATGTTTTATATGACTAACATAATTTGCCAACTTTTAAACTATGTGGGTTTCCTCCCACAGTGCAAAGATGTGCAAGTTAGGTGGATTATCCATGATCAATATGCACGATTGTGGGGAGAGATTGGGGGGTGCATTGGGTAGGCCTGAGTAAAATGCTCGTTTGGAAAGTCAGTGCAAACTTGGTGGCCTGAGTATCCTCCTCCTACACTGTAGGGATTCTGTGGTTCAAATAACCAATAACATCTGTCAACATGAAATGCATTTTGAAATACATTCTGTATAATGTATTTTCAGTAGATTAAAGTTCATAAGAGAATGCTAATTTCACTTTACAGTGTAGGATTGCAACATCTCTGAATTTTGTATGGAAAAAAATCTGTTTTAGAAGAGCTATTTGAAGTTACTAAAATGCAAACTGGACACTAAAAAGTCTTGGTTCTCAAAAGGATTTCTGTTTTTTTAATGATGTGGTGACCTCACTTATTAAGGTTATCAGTGAAATTTCATAAGCAGCAAATTTAAATGCCAGTCTTAAATAATAAGAATACATACAACCCCAAAAAGTTGTTTACTCAAGAATGTCCCTAACGTGTTAAAACAATTAGTTCCATGGGTTGTGCAACAAACAGTAGGGGTAGGGATATGCAACATTTCTTTATAACATTTGTTTAGCATAGCTCAGTGGATGTACTTGTTTCTTGGGCTAAAGGTCATGTGTTTAAGTCCCAAGGACTTAAGTATGCAATACAGTTCAGAGGGAGTGTTGCATTTTCAGGTGATGTGTTTTGAACGCAATGCTAAACGAAGACTTTGTCCAGGTAGACATAAAAACTTCCCATAACACTATTCTGACCAGAACAGTGCATTTCTCCTGGTGTCCTGAACAATATTTATCCTTCAAACAACACTGCCAAAACAGATTAACTGGTTATTTATCTCTTTGCTGCTTGTACTGCTCAAATTGGCTGCCATGTTTGCTTACATAACAATGACAACATTTCCAAGGTAATTCATTAGATGTGCTCAGTAACCTCTCTGGGCTGCACTTCTATCTCAGCTCATCTGCAGCTGTAATTTTCATTCACTGCTTTTTCAAATCCAGACTTGACTATTCCAATGCTCTCTTGTTCTGCCTCTCCTTCTCCATGCTCTGAACTTCAGCTTATCCAAAACTCTTGCCCATGTTTTGTCCTAACACATGAGAGACAGAGGAAATTACAAGGTTGACAGGACAATCGTGAATATAGGTGAGAAAATTTATATGGAGGGTGAACATACAGCATGAATGCCAGATTCTCCCTTTTCATTTTCCTAATTTTTCTCCTTCCCTCCAATGTTATACATTTACTTCCCCCCCCCCCCCCCCCCCCCGGTCTGAATTACCATTATTCACTTCTTCATCCTTTCCCTCTGAATCCATACTCACCATCACATTTTTCTCCTTGTCAGCAATGTATCCTCCTTTTGTCATTCATTCTGCCTTCTTTCTTTCCCTTAAGAAGTGTTCTGCTCTATCCCCTGCTCCACCATATGTTTCCTTCATCCCTTATCTTGCATTCTACCATTTTCATCATCTTTGTGTTGCATCTGCCCCTTCTCTTCGACAGTTCCAGACAAGCGAGTCTCACTGGTGATTGGGAAACTACTGGAGAAGATTCTGAAGGAGAGAATCAATCTCCATGTGGAGAGGCAAGGTTTGATCAGGGGTGGTCAGCATGGTTTTGTTAGAGGGAGGTCATAGAACAGTATGGCACAGTGCAGGCCCTTTGGCCCTCGATGTTGTGCCGAGCTTTGTCCGAAACCAAGATCAAGCTATCCCACTCCCTATCGTTCTGGTGTGCTCCATGTGCCCACCCAATAACCGCTTGAAAGTTCCTAAAGCGTCTGACTCCACTATCACAGCAGTCAGTCCATTCCACACCCCAACCACTCTCTGAGTAAAGAACCTACCTCGGATATCCCTCATACCTCTCACCATGAACCTTTATAGTTACGCTCCCTATTAACAGCTACATCCACACGAGGAAATAGTCTCTGAACGTCCACTCTATCTATCCTTCTCATCTTATAAACTTCTATTCAGTTGCCTCTCATCCTCCTCCACTCTAGAGAAAAGCCCCAGCTTCCTCAACCTTTCCTCATAAAATCTAGCCTCCAAACCAGGCAGCATCCTGGTAAATCTCCTCTGCACTTTCTCCAATGCTTCCACATCCTCTTTATAGTGAGGTGACCAGAACTGCACACAATATTCCAAATATAGTCTCACCAAGGTTCTGTACAGTTGCAGCATAACCCCACGGCTCTTAAACTCAAACTCCCTTTTAAAAAACGCTAATACGCTATAGATCTCCTTCACAGCTCTATCCACTTGAGTGGCAACCTTCAGAGATCTGTGGATATGTACCCCAAGATCTCTCTGTTCCTCAACATTCCTCAGAACCCTGCCATTGACCCTGTAATCCGCATTCAAATTTGTCCTACCAAAATGAATCACCTCACACTTATCAGGATTAAACTCCATTTGCCACTTTTCTGCCCAGCTCTGCATCCTGTCAATGTCTCTCTGCAGCCTACAACAGCCCTCCACCTCATCCACTACTCCACTAATCTTGGTGTCATCAGTAAATTTACTGACCCACCCTTCAGCCCTTCCTCCAACTCATTGATAAAAATCACAAATAGCAGAGGACCCAGCACTGATCCCTGCGGTACACCGCTGGTAACTGGTCTCCAGTCTGAAAATTTTCCATCTACCACATCCTCTGTCTTCTATGAGATAGCCAGTTACTTATCCAATCGACCAAATTTCCCTCTATCCCACACCTCCTTACTTTATTCATGAGCCTACCATGGGGAACCTTATCAAAAACCTAAAATCCATGTATACGGCATCAACTGCTCTACCTTCATCTAACACTTAGTTACCTCCTCAAAGAATTCAATCAAATTTGTGAGGCAAGACTTATCCTTCACGAATCTGTTCTGCCTATCCCGGATTACAGTAAAAAGTCTGACAACACCAGGTTTTAGTCCAACCGATTTATTTGATAATAGACTCACAAGCTTTCGGGGTTAGTCCCTTCGTCAGGTGAATGGAGAGTTCTGGCCTCAGACAGAGCATATAAAGCACAGACAGTTTAGAGATTACTGATTAGAATGCGAATCCTTACACCTAACCTGCTGTTCAAGACCTGAAGTGGCTGACAATGTGAGTGGAAGGAGCACTGATCACAGGTTAAAGAGATGTGTATTGTCTCCAGACAGTACAGTAAGTGAGGTTTTGCAAACCCAGGCAAGTCACGGGGTTACAGATAGTGCGACATGAACCCAAGATCCCTGTCTTGGGTTCATGTCGCACTATCTGTAACCCTCGTGACTTGCCTGGGTTTGCAAAACCTCACTTACTGTACTGTCTGGAGACAATACACATCTCTTTAACCTGTGATCAGTGCTCCTTCCACTCACATTGTCAGCCACTTCAGGTCTTGAACAGCAGGTTAGGTGTAAGGATTCGCATTCTAATCAGTAATCTCTAAATTGTCTGTGCTTTATATGCTCTGTCTGAGGCCAGAACTCTCCATTCACCTGACGAAGGGACTAACCCCGAAAGCTTGTGAGTCTATTATCAAATAAATCGGTTGGACTAAAACCTGGTGTTGTCAGACTTTTTACTGTGTTTACGCCAGTCCAACGCCGGCATACCCACATCATATCCCGGATTAAGCAGCATCCTTCCAAATGGTCATAAACCCTGTCCCTCAGGACCTTTTCCATTAACTTACCGACCACCGAAGTAAGACTAACCGGCCTATAATTACCAGGGTCGTTCCTATTTCTTTTCTTGAACAGAGGAACAACATTTGCCACTCTCCAGTCCTCTGGCACTATCCCCGTGGACAGTGAGGACCTGAAGATCAAAGCATAAGGCTCTGCAATCTCATCCCATGCCTCACAAAGAATCCTAGGATATATTCCATCTGACCCAGGGGACTTACTGATCCTCAGGTTTTTCAAAATTGCTAATACATTTTTCCTCAGAACATCTACTTCCTCCAGCCTATCAGCCTGTATCACACACTCGTCCTCAAAAACACGGTCCCTCTCTTTGGTAAACATTGAAGAAAAGTATTCATTCAATGCCTCTCCTATTTCTTCTGACTCCATGAACAAGTTCCCACTACTATCCTTGACCAGCCCTAACCTCACCCTGGTCGTTCTTTTATTTCTCACATAAGAGTAAAAATCCTTGGGGTTTTCCTTTACCCGACCCGCCAAGGACTTCTCATGCCCCTTCCTAGCTCTCCTAAGCCCTTTTTTTAGCTCATTCCTTGCTACCTTGTAGCTCTCAAGCAATGCAACTGAACCTTGTTTTTTCATCCTTACATACGCTTTCTTTTTTCTCTTGACAAGACATTCAACCTCATTTGTGAACCATGGTTCCCTCGCTCGGCCATTTCCTCCCTGCCTGACAGGGACATACCTATCGAGGACACACAGTATTTGTTCCTTGAACAAGCTCCACTTTTCATTTGTGCCTTTCCCTAACAGTTTCTGTTCCCATTTTATGCTCCCTGATTCTTGTCTAATTGCATCATAAATACCCCTGCCCCAATTATAAACCTTGCCCTGCCGTACAGCCCTATCCCACTCCATTGCAATAATGAAAGACACCAAATTATGGTCACTATCTCCAAAGTGCTTTCCCACAACAAATCTAACACTTGGCCCGGTTCATTACCCAGTACCAAGTCCAATGTGGCCCCACCTCTTGTCGGCCTATCTGCATATTGTGTCAGGAAACCCTCCTGCACACACTGTACAAAAACTGCTCCATCTGAACTATTCGACCTATAAAGGTTCCAATCAATATTTGGAAAGTTAAAGTCCCCCATGATAACTACCGTATGACCTCCACACCTATCCATAATCTGCTTTGCAATTTCCTCCTCCACATCTCTATTCCTATTTGAGGGTCTATAGAAAACTCCTAACAACGTGACCGCTCCTTTCCTATTTCTAACTTCAGGCCATATTACCTCAGTAGGCAGATCCCCTCAAACTGCCTTTCAGCAGCCGTTAAACTATCCTTCATTAACAATGCTACTCTTCCACCTCTTTTACCACCTTCCCTACTCTTACTGAAACATCTATATCCCGGAACTTCCAATAACCATTCCTGTCCCTTTTCTAACCATGTCTCCGTAATGGCCACAAAATCATAGTCATGCCTAAAAATTTGATTGCATTTTTTGAGCATGTAACCAAGTGTGTGGATAAGGGTAGTGTGGTTGATGTACTTTACATGGGTTTCAGCAAAGCTTTTGATGAAGTCCCACATGAGAGGCTTATTAAGAAGTATACATGGGATACCGGGTGATCTGACAAGATGGATTCATAATTGGCTTAGCGTGAGAGACAGAGAGTGGTGATAGATGGCTGCTTTAGTGACTGGAGGCCAGTGACCAGTGGCCTACCACAGAGATCCGTGCTGAGCCCCCTATTGTTCGTCCTTTATATAAATGACATAGCTGACTATGTTGGGGGTAGGATCAGTAAGATTGGCTGGATGGTTAACAGTGAGGTTGAGTGTCTTGGGTTACAGGAAGATATAAATGAGATGGTCAAATGGACAGATAAGTGGCAGATGGAATTTAACCCTGAAAAGTGTGAGGTGATGCACTTTGAAGGAGTAATTTGACAAGGAAGTGTACTATGAAAGGTCTGACACTGGGAAATTCCAAACAACGCATTTGTCCATAGATCTTTGAAGGCAGAAAGGCAGGTAAATAGGGTGGTGAAAAGGGCATATGGCACATTCCCCTTTATCAATCGGGATATGAATTACAAAAGCAGAGGTCATGATGGAGTTGTATCAAACTTTAGTGAGGCCACAGCTGGAGTATTTGGTGCAGTTCCGGTTGCCACATTACACAAAAGACATGAATGCACTGGAGGGGTTGCAGAGAGATTTACCAGAATGCTGCCTAGGATGGAACATTTAAGTTGTGAAGAGAGGTTGGATCGTCCTGGTTGTTTTCATTATGGCAGAGAAGACTGAGGGGCGACCTGATTGAGCTGTTTAAGATTATGAGGGGCATGGACAGGGTGGATAGGGAACAGCTGTTCCCCTTAGTTGAAGGGTCAGTGATGAGGGGTACAAGGTTTAGGGGGAGAATTTGAGGACAAACATTTTTTACTCAGAGGCTGGTGACAGTCTGGAATGCACTGCCTGCGAGGTAGTGGAGGCGGGATGCCTCACATCCTTTTAAAAAGTACCTGGATGAGTACTTGGCATGCCATAACATTCAAGGGCAATTGGGCAGGTGGGATTAGATAGGCAGGTTAGGGCATTTCATGTGTGATGCAGACTCAATGACCTCTGCTGCACTGTGATTTCCTTCCTTTCACCCATTTCCTTCCCCATTTACTTCAAGTCCATTATCAAACGCACAAGAAGTGCTGCTGTTCTGTGCCAATGCTGAGAAGGTCATCTCTGTACTGGAGGTTGTTAACCTCCATTTTTGCAAGTGTTCTCACCTTTCCATATAGACAAGGTGATCTCGTCCATTAGTCCTGGATGATTGCTGTCAGGAGTTGAAAGTACATGGTGCATTAGCTGTTAGGTTTAAGAAGATGAGACATGAAGTAGGTTTGTGCTTTCAAATGTTGACACTCAACGGGACCCCAAAATGCTGATTGCATGAAATGCTGATCAATTGCCTAAATGGGAAAATAATACATAGTATGAAGACAGAATTCTAGCCCACTCTGCATTCTTACCATTTTCAATTTTGATTTTGTACATTGGCAAAAATTAGCAATTGAACTTAGCATGTTTTGGTACTTTGGAAGTTCCCACTTTTTCTGAATCTTTCTTTTGCATTTCAATACTTTTGATGTTGCTGCTTCATCAGTTTAATAAATAACAATATTCAGGATCGAATAAACACTGTAATCAAATGTATCTCAGTTGAAATTCCTTCCCTCATCGTTGAGGTACAATTCTTCATTGGTTTCAATTTGCTTTATGTCAATTACATAGAACATGTGGGCCTTAATCTTTTTGACTGTGGGTCCCAGGGCTGCCAGATATATTGAACTTTAAATTGTGATTTTGCTGACTGGAGTATTTCACCTTTTGCAATGATGAAATTGATGAGCTTCTTTGAAAGCCAAGAAGCCTGCAAGTTTTTATTTACTATTGTTCCAGTTGATTTCGTGCATGGATAGCAACAAGTCACAAGATATGTAATAATGATTATGAAGAATTATAGCATAAAGTGATGATAAGAAAGAATTGATTTTGGTAAAACTTAGGTGCCAATAAATTAACTATCCTCTTCATGAAGATGATATCATAGATATGAATAAATAAGGTAATTGAGCATACCTTCATTTACTTATCCAGGAAGAATTTACATTCAAGATAACGTTCAGCTTTTTAAATGAACACGCTGTATGGTATTCCGTTATTCTATGTGAAGGTGGACTTCCTGATGTAAGTCCTAACTTTGCTTGTCACTGCTTTAAACTTATGCGTTCTTTTTGTTCTGATTTAATTTGAAATATTCTTCTTGTTCTAGATCTAAACTTAACTCATTGTTTCTCATTATATGCTTCATCAAGACCTAAAATATCCCAATTTCTCTCAACGTTCCTAATAATTTGCTCCTCTGACATTCAGGCTCAGTCTTGTGCTGCTTCTGTGCACCATATTTGGGACTTGAATGTCTCTCAATGACACAATGATCAATTTTAACCCGACCTATCTGATATGAAGCAGAGAAACATATGGTTTAAATTGTCAGTGACTTATTCAATAACTTTACCCTTTGCATTGCTGTCTTCAATTTTAATCAACTGTTTCGAGCAGGCAGCAAAGATACCAGTTGAAGCTAGTATGGTCCTCCGAATTCCCCTGTTGTTCCCTAAAAATGCAGGTTGGGATTTGATGATGTGGATTAGGTCTTGACTGTAGGTTCTAACTTTGGCCTGATTGGGAAGCCATAGTGGCTTTCCCACCAAGTGAAGAAGATGGGAAGGCAGTGCAGGACCTTCCTGAATTTTCACAGATGCTTGATGATCATCTGCAAGTTCTTGCCCCTTTCGGCCGGGGGGGGGGGGGCTTTATTTATTTATTTTGTCACAAGTAGGCTTATATTAACACTGCAATGAAGTCACTGTGAAAATCCCCTAATCGCCTGTTCGGGTAAACTGAGGGAGAATTTAGCCTAGCCAAACCACCTAACCAGCACATCTTTTCAACAGTAGGAGGAAACAGGGGCACCCAGCGGAAAGCCATGCAGACACAGGGAGAATGTGCAAGCTCCACACAGACAGTGACCCAAGCTGGGAATTGAACCCGGGTCCCTGGCACTAGCCATCATACTGCCCAGCTTCTTGGAAGCATGAATGTAAACCTGGAAGTTATATTATTTAGGTCTTACTCTGCCACTGCTGAACAGGCACCAGAGGGTGGTACACAATTTGTTCATTTTCCTGTCCAAATTCCACTTTTAAAATTCATAATAGCTCTAAAGGCACTTCTCTTATTTTAAGAATAACATCTCAATGCTTCCTTAAGAACTGCAGAAGATGTATGCTTAGCAGTTGCACAGTTTGGGAGAAAATTAAAAAGTTGAGCATTCAAAGTTGAGAGGCAATGCCTAATGGAAGATTGAAAATGATTTATCAACTCCATTTAGTTACAGTTTAGTTTGGGTCTCCAAGACCAGTATGTGGAATCATTCTGTTTGCTTACTCTAAATATGTTTATTTCTCAGCCAAGACTTGACCTGTTGAGAACATTCCAGCATAGACTGCCCGTTTATTTACAAAACATTAAACTTTAATGTAAATATGATGTGTGTCAAATTAAATATTTAAGGATGATGCACAATTTTTGTTAGTAATGTGCAAATTGTAAGAAAATGCGTGAACATTTCTTATCTTATTTTAGATTTCAATATTATAAACATACTACAACATGAGGCATTAAAATGAGGAATAGAAGAGACATAAATGCAAAAGATCTTGCCCTTGTGTATACAGTGGATGGAAAAATTATTTGCTGATGCTGCTAAATCTGAGATAGTGCCCCCTTTTGGATGTTTTGAATGTACTAAGATACAAGATTTAAAAAAAAGGTTAAAAGTAGAAATGAGAAGATTTAACAAATGATGTGCTCCTCACAAGATTTAGCCATCAATGTCAGCAGAGCTTGCTTCTATGGATAACTACCTGAATATTGAATATATGTGTAGCAATACTTCGGACTCTGTTAAAAGCTCTGAAGGTTTTATTTATTCCCGTAATTAGGTGTGCCATTTAAATTTATCATGCAATGGTCAGACCTGGACTACTCAAAGCACTGCTGAGAAAAATCCATTCCAGAAATGTTGGTGATCTTTATTTTTACATCCATGTTCCCTCTTTCTAGGTAATGGTTTCACAGGCATGCTCATGAGTCTATACTCCCCCCTCTGGCAGCATGAGTACAAATTCAGAAAGAGACAAGCTCTATTTAAATTTCTACAAATTAAGCAGTCAGACAGCTTTCAAAACTGAATCAAGCAGAGCATTATTTTTACATCGACTGCGTTGTAAATCTTCTCCTTACACTGTGTGAATAAGTCAATATTTGGTGCATGGTTTCCCAATTTAACAAATAAGCTGTGACCAAAACAAGAGACAGAAAGATAAAATTTGGAAAAAAATTAGGAAATGCAGAGAAAGAACAAGTTACATGAGCAGTAAACTTGCCATAATGTGACCAGACATAGATTTGAAGCCACACCTCTCAATGTTACCAGAGCATAAACTAAGCATAAAAATAAGCAAAATAGTGCAGGTGCTGGAATCTAAAAGATGCTGGAAAAATTCTTACTTGTCTGGAAGTATCTATTAGGAGAGAAAGCAGAGTCCTTTGAATTTTCACCAGAGGCAGAATCAGAGTATAGCAGTGTCTGGAATAACAATGGGGTTGATAGCAGCCTGGGTCCATCTTTGCTTTTGCAAAGAGAAACAGGGTGGAGGTATGAGAATGAAAAACAGGGTTGCATTGAAATAAGAAAATGGTATTTCTTTAAAATTCTTCAATTTGCACTCATCAGGCATGGAACTTTTCAGGATACTAGTATTTCAGGAGATGCTTTTGTAGTTTAAAACCCACTCAATCCCCTTCCAAACTGTTATTTGCATTCAAATAGTCAATCTGAGTGAATGTTGCAGTTCTAATACCTCATTAACATTGGAGAATTGCTTTCCAAGTGACATTATACATTTATAATTTTGACCTCATGTCGGTACTTTCTCCATCTATCCCATAAGTTAAATAAAGCAGTGTCATAAATTACAGAGGCTGAGGACCCACTGTTTCCTTCAGTGTTGGCCTTGAGGTAACTTTTGGAACATTTTACCAGTAGCTTGACCTCTCTACGTAATCATATGAAATTAAATAAACTAAAAACATTTAAGCTTAAGCATTAGCAGTTACAGGTGCATACTGAGTGTGCATGCAGATAGTATGCTGGGGCTTGCACCATTTCACTAGCTTAAAAAGAATTCTTCACTCAATTAACTTTGTGCCTTTTTAAATGAGAGAGGATACAGGGACTTGCAACAAAATTGGCTGAAGCAGACAGGAGACAGGTTGATAGGTTTCTTGCTACTGCTTAATTCCTTTTCTTCACCATTAAAGTTTACATTGATGAGAAAGCACCATCATAATCCCTTCTATTGATTTCTGAAAATCATGGGTTTCATTGAAATTGGATTCTAGGGAACATTCATGATGATGGCAAATGACCTTACATGTATTTTTACCCTGCAACAGGGCAAATATTTTAGCAGCTACTTTCAAATGAAACTATTGTTGCATTAATTTTGTTGCATCTGTAAAGGTGAGTCCATAAAGTCTGCTTCCATTATGATGAATGTTCAGTTACTCTCGTGCACTTTAAGAGAGCATGTACTTGAGTGTGCTCCTCACATTTCAAATATTGTTGAGAAAACCACATCTTAGACTTCTTTTCTTTTAACCTTTGGAAGGACACTTTATTTGGATGCTTGGATTTTACTGTGAATTGTCAACAAGCATGTCTTTCCTTGGAAGTCTCACAGTTTCAGCTATATGATCAGCATGGTACTTGGGTGGGGGTTAGAGTGAGAGCTGTTTATATAAGGGAAGAGTTATTTGTTTGAACGGCAATTATTTTAATTGATGGGGAAAAGACTGGTTTAAAAACAAAAGCTAGTGATTTACTGGAAATCACCTGATAGATATTAGGAATTCAGGAAGAAGCACACAGTCACAAATACATTCTCCAGCTCCATGATCCCATTGTTTTGACCCCCTCCCCCACCCACCCACCCAATCCAAGGTCTGCTCCAGCTCTCCACTCCAAGGCCCGCTCTGACCCCTGCTCTGAGGCCTGCTGCAATTTCTCACTCCGATCCATCTCTTATTTGTCCTTTGTTTGTGTGTCTATGTGTGCTGTGGTACTTTTCAGAAGGGAATATAATTGTGTGTACACCAGTTCTTGCAACTTATTTTTAAAAAAGTCTTGTTTTATAATAAATCAATCATTCTGAGTTTATTGGTTAAAGTCTCTCCTCTACTGGGTTTAATAGTAGCAAAGGTAAATATTGACCATTTTGCCGAGTGAGTTAAATTTTTAAACTAATGATGTGACGAGCAAAGTAGTGGAGCTAGATAAACTGTGTACTTCTACCTATTCCAGTTGTAATAGTATCTCAAAACAATGCCAGGCACAAATAAGCCCATATAGGAATGGTACCCTTCAGTTTTACTTCCTCAAGTACATTTGAGGAAGTCATTCTGAACTTGAGACCACAGTATGGAGAAAGCTGGAGGTCTTTCCCCTCTCCAAGGAGCATATCAGACTTCTTTTCACTGTATTGAAAAGTTTCAGCGAATGCAAATTTGCTACAAACATTGCAAGGGAAACTGGATGAGTTTCTGAATTTGACCAATCTATTTATGAATAGAAAGCGGGTATGGGCCAATATATTGTGATCACGTGGAACTTCTTCGATTTTCTTTGGGAGTAGCAGGGCACTTCTCCAAGCTTTCTTTTTTTAAAATTTATTTCTTTCTCTTTTTTTGCCTTTCCTATTAGATTGTGTGACTGGTTAGTGAGGATGGAAGATTGATGGGGTTCAGAATATGCATAAGGTGCACCATGACTATTGGTGGGCCAGCTAGTCTTCTGTTCTGTTTTTGCACACTCATATATGTATTCTTCTTCTATTTCTTCAGGAATTTCCATGGACTAGCTGGAGCGATTTAGAAGAAGCCAACATGTCATTGCGCCCAGTGTTACTCACTCCATCTTTTGCAACCATCAGCTCAAGTACATTTACTTTGAGGGATTTAAATAGTTTGAGAAAGGAGCATTGGATGAAGCTCTAAATAGCAGTAGATAGCAGAGGGAAAAAAAAGACCTGCTAGCTTGAGGGCTAACCCCACAGCTGCAAAACCCTAGGATTGAATCTTGCATGCCTAATGATAAAAAATACAAATGTTACCTGCAGACTGAAATGCTCAAAGGTCCAGAGAAGTCTGCAACTCATACCAGCGGTCTCCTGCATATTGGCTTTGTGGAACTGTAACCCACTGTGGCATGTGAAAATTTCAGGAACTTCTTTCACACAGTGGACGTATCTCTGAAATACCTAAGCAGCTGGGATGGAGACCATGCACTCAAATATACAGAGATGAGCGCTGAACTGAAATGCTGGAAAATTTAGTAGAAGGATGTTACACAGCATATTATGAACTTCACTACAACAGAGGCATGTCCCATAAGGATCAATGGACATGATGAAGGAGTATCCAGTAGTACGTACGTGCCTGAAGTAGGTATGGATGATTTCACAGCATGCTGCTACATTCATATACCTTCCCCTTCAAATGATAGATGTGTAAGTAAATGAGCAGGACCAGCCAGACATTACAGGATCAGATACAATGACATTAGTTGCAAATCATATCTTATGAGTTAACACAGTACTACCTCCAACCCAAATGGCAATCACGTCAATTATTGCTGCAGCTGGGAACTGGTTCCAGAGGACACTATTAGCAAGATGAAATGCAAGCATGAGGCACATACACTTACTACTTGGAGTAGAATTTGGTATTGAAGTTGTATTAGGCCACTACATGTGTACAGGCTAATCAATAAGTGAGGCAACTCGGGCTTTTGAGTGAAAGCCTCATCCCTGAGCAGGCAGCACATATTTTTTACTATCTTCAAAAGAGTTTCAACAAAATGAAATGATAAAAATATTTTCCATTAATTGTATGAGGTAGCGATATCCAACTTTTCAGTTAAACAGAAAGATAAATCTCATGAAACCAATTCACTTGTTTTAATATTTGAAGTTGGTACTATTGTTAAGTTATTTGAAGATACAAAAAAAACTAATTCCCCACAAATGTATGTCTGCATGTTATGCAAGTGCGAGGTGGTCCACTTTGGTAGGAATAATGGTAGGAAGGACTATTACTGACGTGGCGAAAAACTGCAGCAGGCGACGGTACAGAGGGACCTCGGGGTCCTTGTGCATGAGTCGGAAAAACCCAGCCTGCAGGTGCAGCAGGTGGTCAGGAAGGCGAATGGGATGCTGGCCTTCATAGCGAGGGGGATTGAATATAAAAGTAGGGAGGTCTTGCTGCGGCTGTATAGGGCATTGGTGAGGCCGCAGCTGGAGTACTGTGTGCAGTTTTGGTTGCCATACTTACGCAAGGATATTTTGGCCTTGGAGGGAGTGCAGAGGAGGTTTACTAGGCTGATACCGGAGTTGAGGGGGTTGAGCTATGAGGAGAGGCTGAATAAACGAGGCTTGTACTCGTTAGAGTTTAGAAGAATGAGGGGAGATCTCATTGAGACGTATAAGATGATGAATGGGATGGATAGGATAGAGGTGGAGAGACTCTTCCCGCTCAGAAAGGACAGTAGGACTAGGGGGCACAGCCTCAAGATAAAGGGGGGGCGGCTTAGAACGGAGTTGAGGAGGAACTTCTTCACTCAAGGGGTGGTGAATCTCTGGAATTCTCTGCCCGTTGAGGTGGTGGAGGCTGCCTTGCTAAATATTTTTAGGACGCGGGTTGATGGGTTTTTGATAAGCGAGGGGATTAAGGGTTATGGGGAGAGGGCGGGAATGTGGAACCGAGCCACAACAGATCAGCCATGATCTTATTCAATGGCGGGGCAGGCTCGAAGGGCTAGATGGCCTACTCTTGCTCCTGTTTCTTATGTTCTTATGTAAGCAAACATGTTTTAATTTATTATTTTATAATTCGTTCAGATTGTTGAGTTAATTTATTTCCTATGGGAAGCGATATTTGAGACAAATATACATTTGTACAAAGATGAGTCCTTAACAGAACTTCCCATAAGAGGAAAAGGTCACTGATCCAATGCGTCCATGCAAGTCAGTCAATCTTGATGTGCTAAGTTCTCGATATCATCAGGGAGCTACTGGTAGGTGATGCAAATCTCTTACCAACAACCTAACACCACAGCATTAAAAATTATGGTCTATGATGTGCTGTCAGTTAAAGGGAACTGATTTTAGGAGAATAAATGTAGGGAGATGATAGCTGTGTCATAGTTCATACATCAAATAGTCTAACATAAGCCACAATGGAGCTTGCCACAATCAGTAATATCTGTTTTAAGTAGATTAATTCCAGCAATATGAAAGTACCTACTGGATCATCACAACATCCCACAAACTTAGTCATAATTCAATTCAAACAAAATTTAGCCTTACCATACCAAATGAACTTTGAAGTTAAGAGAAACAATTGGTTTAATCATAATTAATATTAAATATGCCAAATTAACCCTGAAGCCACAATTTTCTTTCTATCTTAACAAAAGCTTTTATGAATATTAATAACAAGACTGGTGAAATCTGTGGACTAATTAAAAATAATTCTGGTAGTATGAACATTTTCTTTCACTCGATATGCAAGTACTACTAGGCTAATATATAATTTGCGTGTGTGCTAAAGCTGTTTTGATAGGCTAATTGTTGGGAGCGTAAGAGTTAGATTGAACTCGGAGATTTAACTCTGACAGCACATTGCTGGCATTTGGTTTAGGACATTGCAAATTTGAATTCCAGCTTCAGTTAAAATTCAGAAATAACTTTCGTCCTTTGGGTTAATTTTGCAATTTCTCTGGATGGCTATCACACTGCAGTGAAGGAAAAGCAGTGATGACCTATCCTGCTTGCTTTGATTGTCCATGACAGTGGACATTCAAGGGAATAGAGCCAACCTGGTCTACTTCAGTAAATAAATGGAAGACAAAAAAAATCAGTTTATCAGCTGGCAAAGGAACATTAAAGCCTCTTAAGAGGGCTTATTCTGATACTGTTCTCTGACAGTCACTATCATTCCAAGAATTCCAACAAGATAGTGCTATGGCATTCAAGTTTAAAAGATTTGATGGCTGTAGCCATAGAAAATAGTTACATTTTTAGGAGACACTTATTGAAGTGGTGGAATGCTTTAGCAATGTAAAGAAAATACAGTAACAACCTTTGTTCAGAGGGTCATACAACCTTCGAGGATACTCACTTGTTTAACCATCAGTGGGTACATTTAAATGCAAGCCCTGACAGACATTTTCACTCATTTTAACTTCAGTGACTTGAATGCTTTCAGGTAATTTATAGAACTCTATAAGAATCAGTTTGTGAATATCTCTGAGTGGAGGGATAATCAGTAAGAAGCTTTTATCTGCCAAAGAAATGATACATCAAGGCTTATATACACTTACAAGTGCACTTGTTTTGGAGAAATCTAAAGGCAAAATTGATTTGATTTGATTTATTATTGTCGCATGTATAAACATACAGTGAAAAGTATTGTTTCTTGCATGTGATACAGACAAAGTATACTGTTCATTGAGAAGGAAACGACTGAGTGCAGAATGTAGGGTTATAGTTTCAGTTAGGATTTAGAGAAAGATGAACTTAATGCATGGTAGGGCCATTCAAAAGTCTGATAGCAGCAGGGAAGAAGCGGTTGTTGTGTCAGTTGGTACCTGACCTCAGACTTTTGTATCTTTTTCCCAACTGAAGAAGGTGGAAGAGAGAATGTCCATGGTGCGTGGGGTCCTTAATTATGCTGGCTGCTTTGCCAAAGCAGCAGGAAGTGTAGACATAGTCAATGGATGGGAGGCTGCTTTGCATGATGGATTAGGCTATATTAACATTTGTAGTTCCTTGTGGTCTTGGGCAGAGCAGGAGCCATACCAAGCTGTGATACAACCAGAAACCATGCTTTCTATGGTGCATCTGTAAAAGTTAGTGAGAATCATAGCTAACATGCCAAATTTCCTTTTTCTTCTGAGAAAATAGAAGCGTTAATGTGCTTTTGTAACTATAGTGTTGACATGGGGATACCAGGACAGGTTGTTGGTGATCTAAAAACTTGAAGCTCTCACCCCTTCTGCTTCGTCCCTACTGATGTAGACAGGGGCATGTTCTCCTCTATGCTTCCTGAAGTCGATGACAATCTCTTTTGTTTTGTTGACATTGAGGGAAAGATTATTGTCACCGCTCTAGTTCACCAGATTCACTATCTCATTCCTGTACTCTGTCTCGTCGTTGTTTGAGATCCGACCCACTATGGTGGTGTCGTGAGCAAACTTGAAAATCGAGTTGGAGGGGAATTTGGCCACACAGTCATAGTATGTATAAGGAGAAAAACTTGAACTATGCTGTGTGCACTTGACTTGAACCACCAGGAATGTTACAGATCCAACCCTTTATCTGCTAAATTTATAGCTCTCATTTGGAGCATTTGTTGAAATAACTGCTCTCCAGTGATGTATGCTGAAACGTGTGTGCAGTTGTTGACTGATTATAGAATCTGTCTGAGTTTTGATATTCCTTGATCTTTATCACCCTATCTCCCCAAACCCTATCAAATAATCTATCAATGCTTCCTACTACTTGAAGTCTGCCAACACATGTGGAACTGTACTTTGACATGAGTCACTTTTACTTTCAGGCAGTTTGAATGCTGTTTGAGTGAGGGCCGTGCTGCATGACGCAGGACTTAGGCAGATGTACGATACCACATTCAGATATTCCTTTTGTAAATTTGAATTTTCAAAATGGTATATTCTCCCTTCTGGCAACATTCTCCATATGTATTTTCTGTACTTTTCTAGCTTAGTTTCTATAATTTTCACTAAATAGAAAATTAATAACTGCAAAGCTAATAAAATTATTAGGAAACTAATTTGACAAAAATTTGAAGAACCAGCTATTTGAAAAGCTTAACTATTGTAATTCTCTGAGGGGTTAATAAAAAAAACTTTCAAATTGTTTAAGAAAAATGAACTCATTTGGCTATTTAATGTCATGGCCAAAATTCCTCATTTCACCATGATGTTACACATGTCCTCCTCTCTAACATCTTGAGACTGGTGCCAAAATTACATGAGCTGTCTCGCAGACTACTCAAGTAATAACAGGACAGAATCATACATTTCAATGTCAGATACTCCTCCATCACCATCCCTGTATATAACTATTGCACTGGCAGGATAGGCCCACCAGATATGTGTGAAATCAATACAATATGAAAGAATATTCAAACCCTGATTTGGTATTTTAAAAAAAAAATGACTTTCTGATGAGCCTAAAAGGATGGTTTCTACAAAACACATAGAATATAGAACATTACAGTGCAGTACAGGCCCTTCAGTCCTCGATGTTGTGCCAACCTGTGAAACCAATCTAAAGCCCATCTAACCTACACTATTCCAATATCATCCATATGTTTATCCAATGATCATTTAAATGTCCTTAATGTTGGTGAGTCCACTACTGTTGCAGGCAGGGCATTCCGTGCCCTTACTACTCTCTGAGTAAAGATCCGACCTCTGACATCTGTTCTATATCTATCACCCCTCAATTTAAAGCTATGTCCCCTCGTGCTAGCCATCATCATCTGAGGAAAAAGGCTCTCACTGTTCACCCTACCTAATCCTCTGATCATCTTGTATGCTCTATTAAGTCACATCTTAATCTTCTTCTCTCTAATGAAAACAGCCTCAAGTCCCTCAGCCTTTCTTCATAAGACCTTCCCACCATACCAGGCAACATCCTAGTAAATCTCCTCTGCACCCTTTCCAATGCTTCCACGTCCTTCCTATAATGCGGTGACCAGAACCTTACACAATACTCCAAGTGCGAGCATAAAAGAGTTTTGTACAGCTGCAACATGACCTCATGGCTCTGAAACTCAATCCCTCTACCAATAAAAACTAACACACTGTATGCCTTCTTAACAACCCAATCAATCAGGAATCTATGCACATGAACACCAGGATCTCTCTGCTCACCCATACTACCAAGTATCTTACCATTAGCCTAGTACTCTGTATTCCTGTTACTCCTTCCAAAGTGAAACACCTCACACTTTTCCGCATTAAACTCCATTTGCCACCTCTCAGCCCAGCTCTGCAGCTTATCTATGTCCCTCTGTAACCTGTAACATTCTTCCACACTGTCCACAACTCCACTGACTTTAGTGTCATCCGCAAATTTACTAACCCATCCTTCTACGCCCTCATCCTTATCATTTATAAAAATGACAAACAGCAGTGGCCCCACAACAGATCCTTGCGGTACACCGCTAGTAACTGAACTCCAGATGAACATTTCCCATCAACCACTACCCTCTGTCTTCTTAGAGCTAGCCAATTTCTGATCCAAACCGCTAAATCACCCTCAATCCCATGCCTCTGTATTTTCTGCAATAGCCTACCGTGGGGAACCTTATCAAATGTTTTACTGAAATCCATATATACCACATCAACTACCCTCATCCACCTCTTTGGTCACCTTCTCAAAGAACTCAATAAGGTTTGTGAGGCACGACCTACCCTTCACAAAAGTGTTGACTATCCCTAATCAAATTATTCCTTTCTAGATGATTATAAATCCTATCTCTCAATCCTTTCCAAAACTGTGCCCACTACCAAAGTAAGGCTCACTCGTCTATAATTACCAGGGTTGTCTCTACTCCCCTTCTTGAACAAGGGGACAACATTTGCTATCCTTCAGTATGCTGGCACTATTCCTGTAGAAATGATGACATAAAGATCAAAGCCAAAGCCTCTGCAATCTCCTCCCTAGCTTCCCAGAGAATCCTAGGATAAATCCCATCTGGCCCAGAGAACTTATCTATTTTCACACTTTCCAGAATTGCTAACACCTCTTATGAACCTCAATCCCTTCTAGTCTAATAGCCTGTATCTCAGTATTCTCCTCGACAACATTGTCTTTTTCTTGTGTGAATACTGACGAAAAATATTCATTTAGCGCCTCTCCTATCTCTTCGGACTCCACGCACAACTTCCCACTACTGTCCTTGACTGGCCCTAATCTTATCCTAGTCATTCTTTCATTCCTGACATACCTATAGAAAGCTATAGGGTTTTCCTTGATCCTACCTGCCAAAGACTTCTCATGTCCCCTCCTGGCTCTTCTTAGCTCTCTCTTTAGGTCCTTCCTGGCTAACTTGTAACTCTCAAGTGCCCTAACTGAGCCTTCACGTCTCATCTTTACATAACTCTCCTTCCTCTTCACAAGAGATTCAACTTCTTTAGTAAACCACGGTTCCCTCGCTCGACCACTTCCTGCTTGACAGGTACGTATTTATCAAGGACACGCAGTAGCTGTTCCTTGAACAAGTTCCGCATTTCAATTGTGCCCGTCCCCTGCAGTTTCCTTCCACATCATATGCATCCTAAATCTTGCCTAATTACATCATAATTTCCTTTCCCCTGGCTATAACTCTTGCCCTGTGGTACACACCTATCCCTTTCCATTGCTAAAGTAAAACATAACCGAATTGTGGTCACTATCACCAAAGTGCTTATCTACCTCCAAATCTAACGTCTGGCCTGGTACATTACCCAGTACCAAATCCTATGTGGCCTCACCTCTTGTCAGCCCATCTACATACTGTTAGGAAACTCTCCTGCACACGTTGGACAAAAACTGATCCATCTAAAGTACTCAAACTATAGCGTTTCCTGTCAATATTTGTAAAGTTAGAGTCCCCCATAACAACTACCCTGTTACTTTCGTTCCTATGATGTGGAGATGCCAGTATTGGACTGGGGTAAACACAGTAAGAAGACTGACAACACCAGGTTTAAGTCCAACCGATTTATTTGATAGTAAACTCACAAGCTTTCGAGATCTCCCTCTTCGTCAGGTGAATGGAGAGTTCTGGCCTCAGACAGTGCATATAACAGCACAGACAGTTTACAGATTACTGATTAGAATGTGAATCTTTACACCTAACCTGCTATTCAAGTCTTAAAGTGGCCAACAATGTGAGTGGAAGGAGCACTGAGCACAGGTTAAAGAGATGTGTATTGTCTCCAGACAGTACAGTAAGTGAGATTTTGCAAACCCAGGCAAGTCATGGGGGTTACAGATAGTGCGACATGAACCCAAGCTCCCTGTTGACACAGTCCTCGTGTGCGGAACTTGGCTATCGGTATCTGCTTGGTGTCTCTGCGCTGTCGTGTGTCGTGAAGGCCGCCTTGGAGAATGCCAAGAGAATCCCAAAGCATGGTACATTGGGGAGACCATGCAGCCGCTACGACAATGGATGAATGAACATCGCTCGACAATCACCAGGCAAGACTGTTCCCTTCCTGTTGGCGAACACTTCGGTGGTCACAGGCATTCTGCCTCTGACCTTCGGGTAAGTATTCTCCAAGGCGGCCTTCACGACACACGACAGCGCAGAGTCACTGAGCAGAGACTGATAGCCAAGTTCTGCACACATGAGGACTGTGTCAACAGGGCTCTTGGGTTCATGTCGCACTATCTGTAACCCCCATGATTTGCCTGGGTTTGCAAAACCTCACTTACTGTACTGTCTGGAGACAATACACATCTCTTTAACCTGTGCTCAGTGCTCCTTCCACTCATATTGTTGGCCACTTTAAGACTTGAATAGCAGGTTAGGTGTAAAGATTCGCATTCTAGTCAGTAATCTGTAAACTGTCTGTGCTGTTATATGCACTGTCTGAGGTCAGAACTCTCCATTCACCTGACGAAGAGGGAAACCTCGAAAGCTTACTATCAAATAAATCAGTTGGACTTAAACCTGGTATTGTCAGATTTCTTCCTTTCGTTCCTATCCAGAATCATCTTTGCAATCCTTTCCTCTACATCTCTGGAACTTTCCAGAGGCCCATGGAAAACTCCCAACATGGTGACCTCTCCTTTCCTCTTTCTAACAGCCCATGCTAGCTCAGTAGTTGAGGCCTCATCAGACGTCCTTTCTGCCACTATAATACTGTCCTTAACTAACAATGACACACCTCCCCCTCTTTTACCGCCTTCCCTGATCTTACTGAAACATCTAACCCCAGAACCTGCAACAACCATTCCTGTCCCTGCTCTAGCCATGTCTCCGAAATGGCCACAACATTGAAATCCCAGGTATCAACCCATGCTGCAAGTTAACCTACTTTATTCCAGATGCTCCTGGCATTGAAGTAGACACACTTTAAACCACCTTCCTGCCTGCTGGTACACACCTGCAATCTTGAAACCTTATGCATGACCTCACTACTCTCAACCTCCTGTACACTGGAGCTACAAATCAGGTTCCCATCCCCCTGCTGAATTAGTTTAAACCCTCCCGAAGAGCATTAGCAAATTTCCCCTCCCAGAATATTGGTACCCCTTTGGTTCAGGTGTAGACCAATCTGTTTGTAGAGGTACCACCTACCCCAGAATCAACCCCAATTATCCAGGTATCTGAATCCCTCCCTCCTGCCCCATCCCTGTAGCCACATGTTCAACTACTTTCTCTCCCTATTCCTCACCTTGCTAGCACATGCATGGGTTACAAACCAGAGATAACAACTCTGTTTTATTCCCAGGATGTCCACAGGATTGGCCATCTGTTATGGAAGCTACCAACAGAAATTACAAGATCACAAGAACAAAATAATCCCGCTCTCAGCCTGTGGATCTCACACCTCATTGTACGGATCCCCTTGTTGCATGCAATCAACAAAAACAAAAAATGCAGCTGAATTCACATCCTAATTTGAACTATCACAAAAGAGAGGGATCAAAACTCATTGTACTGTAAGAAATGCTAATAGCCACCTGTCTCTCTCCCAAGGGAAAGAATGGATTTGGGCCAGAAACACAAAAGATATGTTAAATTGCAATCAACCATTAATAGCCCATGCCATGTGATCTTTTAGACAGTTTTAAAATTACATCTGTGGTCTCACAGGTGGACTCTTTAACATCCAGCTAGTGAACGCTAAGAACACAAGACTACACTGCTCCTCAAATCCTGTCTCTGTTAGATTTCCTACCATTGCCTACAGAACTGACTCAGTCTCTGTGTCATCTTTAGCTTGTAATTTAAACACCTACTGTAAAGTGAATTCTACAACTCCAGTTTTTAGCCGTTCCAGGTAGATACAATAAATCAAACAGTTATATGAGAGAAGAGGTTTGACATCTGTTCCAGCCACAGATGATCCTCAAAACAACATAACCAAAATGGGGTTATCATTTCTGTGTTAGCGAGAACGTGTGTGCGATTTTGTTGGTTTACCTTGTCAAACTTCACGATATACATCCTCGACAATTGTGTAATTATGTTAAAGGAGATTGGAGTGACACAGTGCTGTGAATTACTGGTTTGCTTGGAGATCTAGCTGTGGTGTCAGTCCATTAAAAGTAAGAGCAACATGTGTCAAAATGATTTTAAAAAGCACGTTCCAGCAACCCTTAGATTGAAACAGATTTGGATAGCTTGTTTTACCTACCCAATGTGCAGAAAATACAGCCAATGTTGTTGCTAATGGTTTTGGGGTTCAGTGTATGCCTGCTTATCAGCGACCAAGTAAGGAAACAAGACATAAGAATATGTTGGTACCAGTCCGGAGCTTTTGGTGTATCTTCAACATCTTCGACATCGTCAATCTAATCCCCCATTAATATCCAGTATGGCCTCCTCAAATGGAATCAAGGGATTATAATTTGAGGAAGATCCTGTAGTTCTGCTCTTCTTTCTTTTTATGTGTTATCTTTCTCTGCAAGCACATAACTGGAGATTATATTACTTAGACCTGCACATGCCATGGAATCCATCCTGAAACACAACCTGCTAACAGTAGATGAACTAAGTTGACTTACAAAGATTTCTTGTATAAAGGCAGTTAAAATGTGTGGCCGCTTACCTCTTTGGGCACCTCTTGGAGCTTCTCTTGAATCCAGCCTCCTATTTTTTTCTTTATGGACTTGGAACAAGATGAAAACTTTCAAGAAGAATTGGTGTGGAGCTTCCCATCTGAATGAAAGCAATAAAGTTCTGTTATGGCTGTGTTTGCTTTAAACCCAAATTACAAAAAAGCCATAGCGGAATACAGTAGATACAAAAAGAAGTGTTAGCTATATAAAGAAACTAAAATAAAAGTCCATGTTCTATTTAGAAATGTTCTACTTCCTGGCTGAGGATTTCTGATGCACCAACACAATTCACTTGAAATCAGCCAAATAAGATCAAGGAAATTATATTGAACATAATGGTACTCTAATTGGCAGGATATGACCAGTGACATCCCACAGAGACCTGAGTTGGGGCTTTAACTATTCACTATCTTTAAGACTTAGCTGATGGGATAAAGGGCGACATATCCAGATTTGCTGATGACACAGAAGTGAGTTGTGTTATAAGTGGTGTAGATGGCAGCATAAAATTATAAAGGGGTATTAATCAATTAATTGAATGGGCAAAACAGTGCAAAAGGATTTCAATATAGCCATGTGTGAGACCATCCACTTTGGACCAAAAATGGACAGACCAGACAATTTCATAAATAGTGAAACTCTAGAAGCTGTGCAGGTCCAAAGATATTTTGAGATCCATGTATATAGATTATTCAGATATCATCACCAAAGCAAATGGAACACTGGCAGTTATAACTGGAGGACTAGAATAAAAGAACTTAGAAGTCATGCTGTTATACAAATCCAAGGAGTACTGTATTTAGTTCTAAGCACCGCAGCTCAGGAAAGATAAATTGACCTTAGATGGAATGCAGCTTAGATTTACTTGAATGACACCTGGACTCCCAGGGTTAAGTTAGGAGGAGAAATTTCACAAACTAAGATTGTACTTTCTGGAATTTGGAAAATTAAGTAATTATGTTGAGGTCTTCAAGATATTAAGGAGATCTGATAGGTTTGATGGAAATAAATTATTTCTGCTGTTTGGGGGATCCCAAGTTACAGCAAAGGCCTTTCAGGAGTGAAGTTCAGATATGCTTTTGAGTGCAAAGAGCAGTAGGAGTTTGGAACTCTCTTCTGCAAATGGCAGTTGGTGCTGGGTCAATTATTAATTACATGTCTAGGGATATTTTAGCCAAAGGTATTAAGTGACACGGGGCATTGTTAGGTCACAGAGCAGCCATGATCTCATTGAATGATAGAACAGGCTCACAGGGCTAAGTGTTATGTGCTGCAATTTTAACGCTGCTTTAAAAATTGTCCTGCTGTGGAAGGCAGTCCTGCCCACAAAACTGGGCACGACCGCAGTCTGAACTCCTCAATAAAGTGAGTTTCACCTATTGCTTCTAAAATTAAGCAATTTTTTTGGTGCAAAGTCATTAACAGGCATGTTTAAAACTTTTTAAATGCTAACAAACAGTTGACTTAGTACGAAACTGACCAGTGTGCACCAATGAAACTAGTACATGGTTAACTGTAGTTTCATGAATAGTCATTTTCAGTGAATTTAAACCAGGCTGCTCACAGGTGGTAGACTAGACTTGCTGATGAAAAATCCTTATATTTTGTGATAAACCCATTTTCAATTGTGTTAATAAAATAGCACCTGAAAACAATTCTTAAAAAAGTTAATGAATATTTTTACTGTTTAAAAAAAGAAACAACTATTATGCTGCCTAATTGCACTGGCTCATGGAAGATTTTACATTTGTGATTATGCAAGTAAGTTGCAGCAGAGACCTGAAGCATAACTTTGCTTCAGTGTAATTTTGGGTACGATTTGTGATTGCTGATTGCAGCCAAAGTGAAAACTCTATCTAGCCTGCTGTATGTTTGAATAATCTAGTGAATTAATTAAGTCAATCAATTTGTGCGACATAGGATTCTGAATAATTAAATAGAACAATTTTATGATTAGAATTTCAGGGTGTCCATAGCTTGGGTTAAAAGTTGCTGCTTATCATTCTCCCAGTATTGCAATGCATGCTCAACATTTTCCCATGTGTTAAGACTGCACAAGCTAGCTCCATTAATTGTTAGGAAGTTATAGCACAAATTATTAAGAGTCTATATATTCTGACCAAACTACCTGGGATGGTTACTTGATACTCTTTAAGTCTTGCTTTGGCCTTGCATTAGTTCTTCTGGCAATTGTCCTCAATTTGGGTGCATGAGTGGCATGGTAGCACTGTGGTTAGCACTGCTGCCTCACAGCACCAGGGATCCAAATTCGATTCCCGGTTTGGGTCACTTTCTATGCAGAGTCTCCACTTTCTCCCTGTATCTGCGTGGGTTTCCTCCAGGTGTTCCTGTTTCCTTCCACAGTCCAAAAGACGTACTGGTTAGGTGAATTGGCCATGCCAACTTCGGCCTCAGTGTACCTGAACTGATGCCGGAGTGTGGAGACTAAGGGATTTTCACAGTAACTTCATTGTAGTGTTGATGTTTAAAAAAAAAACTGCCTACAATATTTACTGCCTGTAAGTTGTTCCCAGGCTTCCTGGAATAAATGGTTTTGGGCATTGGTTCTGAAACTACAGTGAACCCTTCAGTTTTTTAGTTATTTTCCAGGAGGTATGTGGAGTCATGTGAAAGTGTGTATGAGATGTCTGTGGTGCTTGCCAACAGGCAAGGGTAGACTGGCAAAGATCAAAATAAGGATAGGCTGACCCTCTAGTTAGGAACAGGCATATCCAACTCACTGATATCTTTATTATATCCCTGTTTTCTTAAAAGCATTATTAAAACACTATTTACATGCAGCACTTTTATATTATAAGTATTGCATAGTACCATATGTAAGTAGAGGGCAAGTTGTGGCTGTAATTACTGATCCATTTGAAAGAGGATCCTTCAGCCAAAAAAGTTCTGAGAAGCATTGTTTTCATGGAAAGTGCCCTTCTATACCATAAAAGAACCCCCTGTAAATGAGTTCCTCCGCTCATGAATCAGTACATCCAGTCCTGATAGAAACATGATGCATGCTGTTTTTAATTATAGAAACATAGAAAACAGGAACAGGAGGAGGCTATTTGACCCTTCAAGCCTGCCCCTTGGCCTGCTCAATCCTGCTCAGATGCAGGAATTTTAAGACTATGTAGTGACCACTCTGGTACAAATCACTTCTGATGGTCCTTTGGTAAATCAGCTAGTGAAGAATCATAAGTTTACTTTGTCAAAGTTTAGCAATTAAATCCTTGTGATGTTATATTTGTTCCTCATCAACTTCCTCCATATGCATTAAAGCTGATTACAATTGGCTGTAAGAAGGTGGCACAGAAGTCATAAATAATTACTTTTATCATCACTTTTAGTCTACTCGCCATTAAGAACGGTACGTTCTCTCAGTTACAAGAGTCAACAATAAAATCAAGTATACAGAACCAAAATGCTGATCAGCTCATCCATGAATTACTTGTAAATTAATATGTTTTGTGTAGGAATTTTCACAAAGGCACATTGGGACTGAAATTTCATAGTTATCTGTAATGGTTTGATACAATTGACTTCCGGGACTATTTCAGACAGTAGTAAAGAATCACGTTGCTGTAGTTCTGGAATCACAGGTAGTCCAGACCAAGTAAGAATGGCAGGTGTCTTCCCATGAAGACCATTAGTGAACGATATTTTCTTCTAACGTCAATCCAGTAGTTTCATAATTATTACCTCCGCAATTGAGTTTGGGCAACAGTAATATTTTTATCTTTGTTCATTTGTCTGTGGAAAATAAACTAAAGGATGTATTTCAACAAAACTTAATAACAATTGGATGTGGCCCATGGAAGAACTCATTAGTTTATAGCGAAGTTGTGGATCCAGATCCTGGAGTTTTTTTAAAGGAATATTTAACATTGCCAATAGGATGAATTGACTTTTTTAGAATGTCAAAGGTTGTTTTATTGAGAATGTTTGTTTTTGAATGTTGTAAATTGTCTTAGTTACAGTGGTGGAATTTGTCACAGCACTCAAAATGTGAACAGAGTTTATAGAGCTGTTTGTTGGATGTGGATTGGCTTGAAGCCTCCTCAGTAAAATGGACGCTCCTAAAAAAAAATTCATCTTTCATTATTGTAGTTACAGTGTATCAACCAGTCAGGGAAAAGACTAAAACAAGAATAGCATTTTTTAATTGTAATAACAATGGGTTAACACAGTGCAGTGGAAGAATGCACTCTACTGGGTGTTCTTTATACTTATTATTAATGAGACTAACTTTGTAATTCCGAGTCTATTAATTACAGGAGTGTCGTAGGCCCAGCCATCTTCAGCTGCTTCATCAGTGACCTTTCTCCATCATAAAGTAGGAATTGGAGTTGTTTGCAGATGATTGCACAATATTCAGCCCCAGTCCCGATTCCTGTAATACTGAAACAGTTAATGTCCGAATGCAGCAAAACTTGGACAATAACCAAGCTTGGGCTGACAAGTGGCAAATAACATTTACATCACATAAGCACCAGGCAATGATCATCTCCGACAAAGGAGGATCTAATCATTGCCCCGTGACATTCAATGGCATTACCATCACTGAATCCCCCACTGTCAACATCCTGGGAGTTACCATTGACCAAAAACTGGACTAGTTCTATAAATATTGTGGCTAGCAGAACTGGTCAAAAGCTTTGACTCACCTCCTGACCCCACAAAAGCCTGCCTACCATCTACAAGGCACAGGTCAGGAATGTAATGGAATACTTTTCATTTGTTTGGATGAGTGCAGTTCTGACAACACTCAAGAAGCTTGACACCATCCAGGACAAAGCCGCATGTTTGATTGCTACCCATTCCACAAACATCCACCACTGACGAATAGTGATAGCCATGTGATACAGTGCAGGAACTCACCAAGATTCCTTAGACAAACCCAAGATCCCACCATCTAGAAAGACAAGAGCAACAGATACCTGGGAACACCACCATATGAAGGTTCCCTTTCAAGTCACTCACTATCCTGACTTAGAAATATATCACTGTTCCTTCACTGTCACTGGATTGAAACCCTGGAATTCCCTTCCTAAATACACCTCAGGGACTATAGGGCTCAATAAAGCAGCTCACTACCAACTTCTCAAGGGTGGAATTTTTGGTGCAAGTCAGATCGCAATTTTTCCTCACTGGGAGAGACGTGGGGCTTAAACTAGCCAGCAAGCCTGGCTTCACAGAGATTGGACATCGTTTTTAAATGGTGCTCTCAAAAGTGAAATTGAAGAACCTCTCCCTTTCCAACAGACATCATGACTCCCCTCATTCAAGGCATCTTTCCCTTATACAGATCGTCTGCATCATAGCCTTCCCAACAGGTCCCCCTTCATGCCCCCCATTCACGATCCCTTTAATGTCCACCTTCATGCCCCCATGATCTTTTTCATAACCGTCTTCATGTCCTCACTTCATGGACCCCTTTATGACCCCCTCAGGTGGCACTCCTTTGGCATTGTCCACGGCACTTTGGTTGAGTCCACCTGGCACCTTGGTTGTTTCCACCTGACACTGCTAAGATGCCAGTTAGCACTGCTATGGTGCCAGGTGGCACTGCCAATTGGGCATTGTCCAGCTATATCCTTTGGGTTTTCAGTGGCTTCCAAGCCCCCCCACCATCACGCCATGTGTGGAGGCCAGTCGTGATTCTTGCCCAGTTCTCACTGCGCCAGAGGATTGGAGAATTCTGGGAACTGGAAGAGTCCGGCTTCAAACACACTGCTAATCTGTTTTCCACACTCACTGGGCAGGAAACAGATTTCATCCAGGCTCAATGGCCGGGAGGATTGCAACATGGTGTTACCCTAACGCTGAATGCATTAGACTCCTCATCCGTACCCTCCAACCCCATGCCACTCCAATGTCATCGGTTTCAGGTGCGATGTGAGTGCAGTCTTCAACAGAATCAATTCTAAAAATGAATTCTCAGCCGCAAAGGAAACTGGCTTTCAGCAGTTGCTGGCAATAATATCTTTACCTTCTCATCTTTCTATCATGGATCTGATAGGCTCATCTTGGGAATGCTTATGTGTATGTTTAATGGGGACATAACAGGCATAGGAGGAAGAAGAAGTAACACAGGGACACAGAATAGGTGCAGCATGGTGGCACAATTGTTAGTACTGCTGCCTTGCAGTGCCAGGTACCTATGTTTGATTCCAGCCTTGAATGACAGACTGCACTGAGTTTGCATGTTCTTCCTGTGTCTGTATGGGTTTCCTCTTGGTGCTTTGGTTTCCTCCCACAGTCTAAAGATGTGTAGGTTATGTGGATTTGCCATGATAAATGCACAGGGTTATGGGAATACAGCGGTAGGTTGGGACTGATGCACTTCTCTTTCAGAGAGTCAGTGCAGACTTGATGGGCCGAATGTTTTGCTTCTGCATTGGAGGGATTCTATGGCTCTATGGTAAGGCTAAATAGTACAGATTACATATTTCTCAAATATCTCACAGAAGAGGTCTGCTTAAGGAGGAAATAATTCAGGAAAGTAAACTGTGTTTACTGTAAATGCCCTACAAACATCCTGTCAAGTACTTGAAGCAAATAAACATACTTTGCAATACAGCACCTTGCATCACAAGGTTTACACGCCACATGATATATGCCATACTTAGTCATATTGCTTTCTTGTGTGGTTTTACCTAAAATGTTAGAGAAAACATTTACAAAATGGGCCAGAAAAAATCTGCAGCAACAATCGGCCCTCTTTTTTCCTCTGTCTACCATAGGATAGACTGATAGTCTTCAGGATCCCCAAAGCTGCTTTTTTAAGGAGGTCAGAAACTATTGTGTTGGAGACCACTGCTTGTGATCTAATTGAATGCATTGGAGTGCCAGATATATAAAGACACTACTAAAAAATGTCAGGTGGAAACAGGTAGTTTATCTTCACAAGTCTGGAGAGATTGTGAAATTTCCAACTGCATTACAATGTCCTGGGTGATAAGGAAATGCTATAAGGACCTTGTTCCACAAAGTGCAGGTGGTAAGACTTCCAGCACCAGCTCCAAACAACCTGTTAATGCTAAAAACCCAATGCTGCAGATGCTGGAACCTAAAGCAAAATCAGAAAATGCTAGAAAATCTCGTCAGGTCTGACAGTATCTGCAGAGAGAGAATAGAGCCAATGTTTCAAATCTGGATGACCTTTCCGGACTCAACATTGGCTCTATTCACTTTCCACAGATGCTATCAGACCTGCTGAGATTTTCCAGCATTTTCTGTTTTTTGTGTGTGAGCCTGTTAATGCTGCTTCATACCCTTTTTTTAGGAGGATGACCAAGTCATAGTCCTGAAATTTGCTAATGGCTGCTGTGATCTGATTGTCATCCTTTTCTGCCAGATTCCCTGTTTCAGATGTTGCTTCCATTTGCTCTTGTAGCAGCAGGAGATTTCAATTTCTCCCAGCTCTACCTTTTGCACCCTCATGGTTTTTTCTTTCCATAACTCTAGAGTGTTTTAATGATTCCCTTGCCCCAATATATCTGGGGCAATGCCGGTTGGATTCGCTGTATAGTTTTTGCTCTCCCTCTGTTAATTACCTTATTCTATTTTAAGATGGCATCAGGATTAGGACATCACGGCCACCAGAAATCCTGTCCACCTCACTTGCAGTAGCACAATGGCACCATTGAAATTTTGAAGCCAACTTGCTTATTCAACTGTGAAAAATATTGATGGATTATCCTTGTGCTTGCATCAGCAAATGTAATGTTCCAGTATCACCAGATGAACAGTGTAAACAGCATACACATGAAATTCTTTTAATTGGAAGAGTGGACATAAACTCTGGCCATTTCCAGAGCCAACTGTTGCTATATTTTCATCTTCTACATGCATAAACTAACATTTACAAAATATTACTCAATATTATAACCTGCCAACTATGATAAGTGTACATCAAAGTTAAATTATTATATCAAATATAAATGTTTAATTGAAGAACAAAAATGCATTTAGGCAAATTTGCTGTCAGACAATAGTATTGTACAGTAAGGTATAACTCTTGACAGTTAGAAATCTAGAATTGAAGTTGATCCAGACATTTAAGACTTTTATACAAATGTAATTAAATTTAAATTAATTTAAATTAGAGTATTTTTTTCCTTGTGTTTTTATGACATGGTGTTATCTGTAAAGATTATGTAACCCAAATATTCAAACTAGGACCCCACTCACCTTGCCACAATTTTGTGCCGTTGTTCTGCTTTGGATTTGACAAATGGTGATGAGGGCTAAATTTGGATAGATCCTGAAAAGGTGTATGGAGATTAGGGCAGCGTGGTGGCACAGTGGTTAGCACTGCTGCCCTACAGTGCCAGGGATCCAGGTTCGATTCCCAGCTTGGGTCAATGTCTGTGTGGAGTTTGCACATTCTCCCTGTGGGTTTCCTCTGGGTGCTCTGGTTTCCTCCCACAGTCCAAAGGTGTATAGGTTAGGTGCCTTGGCTATGCTAAATTCTCCCTCAATGTACCCGAACAGTAACTTCATTCAGTGTGAATGTAAGCCTACATGTGACTAATGAATAAACTTTACTATTCAATTCACGATACCACTGTCACTAACCAACAATCCCAATCAATCAGAAGTCATACCTAACATTCATATACTTCACCCTCATAAACCTGGCACTGCTGCAAATCCCACTTATATCTCAGCTTTGAAAGCGTTACTGTGACTGCAGCCACCAGTGAAACTGAAACTATCAAAATTAGTGATATCCTCACATCTAATCCTCCTCCATACATTCTACTTTCCCCTCATTCTGCAATGTCTTCTCTCTTACAAGTTGCAGATGGTGTACCAATTCACCTCTGACTCCTCCCATCCAAAGCCTCACCACAACCTTGCCCCTATACTTTTTTTTCTTCTGGAGTTTCTTGGGCAAACATCTTCAATTGCTGCATCATGACCTTCCTTCCATCATTGATTTAGATTTGATTTGATTTGATTTATTATTGTCACATGTATTAGTATACAGTGAAAAGTATTGTTTCTTGCACGCTATACAGATAAAGCATACCATTCATAGAGAAAGAAAGGAGAGAGTGCAGAATATAGTGTTACAGTCACGGCTAGGATGTACAGCCCCCAGACATACCCTCTTCCGTCTTCCGTCGGGAAAAAGACACAAAAGTCTGAGGTCACGTGGCAACTGACTCAACAACAGCTCCTTCCCTGCTGCCATCAGACTTTTGAATGGACCCACCATACAACATCTTGCCAAGTTTTTTTTGACAGGGAGAATGAAAACAGTTTTGAATGATAGACTGACAAGGTAAGAGAAGGGAGAGTAATTGACCCAGGAGATGGAATAACCAAAACTAATAAAAAGAGAGACTTGCACCTACATCATGTGCCTTTCACAAGCACTCAATATCTCAAAGTATGTAGAAGCTGATGAAAAGCTTTGTGGTATGTCACTGTTGTAATTTAGGGAATAATACTTAATTTTTAACTTTGCCTAGTTTTGTTGTACAGTTGATGTTTATTTTAGATAGTATGGGATCTTCGAATCCATCAATTCTTGTTAAGCCATACTTTAATTAGCTACCATGAAATAGATTTTTTGAAATCATCAAGTCAAATACTCCATCTAGTGGCCTTGTTAACTGACAAAACTCACTTTCAATCAATCATAAGCCAATGAAAGATAGATAGCTGGGTAGAAATAATTGTGGGCCTAGTTTTGCACCCAGATTCATTGCAACATCTACACAAATAGAGGCTGAAATTAGGCACCAATTCTGCCAGTGCAGGCAGCTAGCCTACAAGAAAATCAAATTTCAGTCTTGGATAAACTCTGACAGAGTGGGTGATCAGGCAATGTCATAGTGAGGATAAAGGTTGCAATATTAAGACTGGAGTTAATGGGAGCATTTCTGCACTCCCTAGCTATTCAATAGATGATTTTTTTTAAAAAGTAAAATACTTGCTTTTGGTTGGTGACTACATGGGACTCTGAAGAATTTTGAGAGCTCATACTGTCAATGGAAACACATTTCTCAAACAGCCCTTCAACTGGACCCTCATCAACATATTTAAATGGCTCAGTACCTGCTTTAGGCATCCCCATGTCCCGCTGTTACGTTTGCACAGACCAGCCCACTGCTAAATTGGTGTACTTTCAGATGTAGAATTGGTGCAAGGCATATCAATTTTTTACCCCAATATGTCTTTGAATCCAGTTACAATCTATCTAGGAAGGTAATAATCACTCCACATCCACTATCGATTCTACGAGTGTGAGGTTTTAGAAGATGGTTATACTATAGACTGTTTCTTTTAATTCAAGGTAAAAGTGAGCATATGATCTGCTACTGGTCCTGTCCGATGATAAACCTGTATGACCCGGGGTCCCTCAGAATGGGGGCTAATGTAAAGTCTCACTGAAAGTCAGGTGCCAGGTTTAACACTTGAACACAAAGAATAAAATGTCTTAGCTCTGTGTAAAGCCAAAGTGGGGGGGTGGGGGGTGAATTTTAATTCCCATCATGCAGACAGTTAAAATAGGGTCGGCAAAACACTTCTAACGTTGCCACACCTCAACATTTATTTTGCAACATTTTCCTGAATATCTATCATTGTATGCTGGGGTTTCAGAAAATGTTAGATTTGAAGAGAAAGCTGAGGGGTAGCAGAGATGGAATGAGAGAGAGGGAGGACAGGACGAGGGGTAGAGTGATGAGATTGGGGAGAAAATAAGTACAGTGGGGTGGTGGGAAGGGATATGGGAGATAATGAAAGCAAGAGGCTGGCAGAAAGGAGCAGAGAAGTTAAGAGATGGAGTGAGTGAAAGAGTATTTATTGATGGTAACATAGGGTGTGAACATCAAAGTATTAAGTAGGGTACTTGATTTGATTTTATTATTGTCACATGTATTTAGCATACAGCTATACAGACAGAGCATACCATTCACAGAGAAGGGACAAAGAAAGTGCAAAATGTAGTGTTAACAGTGATAGCCAGGGTATATGAGGAAGGTCCATTCAAAAGTCCGAAGGCTGCAGAGAGGAAGCTGTTCTCGAGTTGGTCGGTATGTGACTTTAGACTTTTATCTCTTTTTCCCAACGGAAGAAGGTTCAAGAGAGAATGTCCGGGATGCGTGGGGTCCTTGATAATGCTGGCTGCTTTGCTGAGGCAGCGGGAAGTGTATACAGAGTCAATGGATGGGAGGCTGGTTTGCATGATGGATTGGGCTACATTGATGAACTTTTGTAGTTTCTTGTGATCTTGGGCAGAGCGGGAGTCATACCAAGCTGTGATACAGCCAGAAAGAATGCTTTCTATGGTGCATTTGAAGAAGTTGGTGAAAGTTGTAGCTGACGTACCAAATTTCCTTCATCTTCTGAGAAAGTAGAGGTGTTGGCGGGCTTTCTTAACTATAGTTGCAATTTAGGGGATACCAGAAAAGGGCAACAGGAAGAAATGACATCTGGATTCCTGTAGCAAATTTAGCCAATGGGATAGAGTGCCACTATTCCTAATGTTGCAGCCATGTTTTCTACCAAAAACCTCTTCCTCTTTGTGACCTTAAATTTGCCGGCATCCCTGCTGGATCCTTCCCTGCATCTGTCGCACATTTGCATGCCTGGAAACTTGTCCTGCCCCTCAGCATGTCAAAGCAAGCCCATAGTCCAGACCAATGACCAAATGCAGCCAAAGAAGAAAACACCATAGAGAAGAGAAAGAGAGACAGAAGCAAAGAGGGGGAATGAAAAAGACTAAGAAATAGAAGCAAGTTAATGTAAGACAGGTAAGACAAAGGCTAAACAATTCACCTTCAGTTACATTACAGGTGATCCATTAGTAATCTGGAAGTTCCCCTGCAAACCACATGCCATCCTGACTTGGAAATATATTGCTGTTCTTTCACTTTCAGTGGGTAAAATCCTGGAATTCCTCCCCTAACAGCACTGTGGGTATATCTACACCATATGGACTGCAGCAGTTTAAGAAGGCAGTTCACCACCACTTTCTGAAGGGCAATTCGGGATGCGCCAAATAGGTGGTGGTTTGGCCGGCAATGCTCACATCCAGGAATGAATAAAAGAAATGTCTTCAGCTGTCTAGTCCCTAAACTTCTCCATCTCTCTATTTCATGTTGGCAGGATGATCTGTCACCTTTTATGAACATTTCAATTTTCTGTCATTTGCCCCAGGTTGCTGAAATGTCAATGATGAAACAACTACAGATTACAACCAGAAATGTCAGGAACCTGCCAAGAGGGTGTAAAAGTTACACGAATCATTAATCAATAAACGGTTAACCATTAAGACAACTGGGAAAGAAACCAGTGAAAATCATTCCGAACAGTCAACAAAAAAAGGGTCTTTATAAGACCCTTGTCAGGCCTCATTTAGAGTATTGTGCGCAGTTCTGGTCGCCTCACTATAGGAAAGATGTAGAAGCTATTGAGAGGGTACAGAGGAGATTTACAAGGATGTTGCCTGGACTGGGAGGCATGCCTTATGAAGTTAGGTTGAGGGAGCTGGGACTCTTTTCCCTGGAGAGACGAAGGTTGAGAGGCGACCTGATAGAAGTTTACAAAATGTTGAGAGGAATAGATAGGGTGGACTCTCAGAGGCTATTTCCCCGGGTTGAAATGGTTGCTACGAGAGGACACAGATTTAAGGTGCAAGGAGGGAAGTTCAGAAGTGATATTAGGGGTAAGTTTTTCACTCAGAGGGTGGTGAGTGAATGGAATCGGCTGCCATCAGTGGTGGTGGAGGCGAACTCGCTGGGGTCTTTTAAAAGACTTCTGGATGAGTATATGGGGTTTAATGAGATTGAGGGTTATAGATAGGTCTGTAGGTTGGTAGGTGTTGATGTGATCGGCGCAACTCGTGGGCCGAAGGGCCTGTTTGTGCTGTAGTGTTCTATGTTCTATGTTCTAAAACTTGCATTTCAATAGCCCCTTTAGTGTAGTAAACTGCCCAAAGGCACTTCGTAGGAGCATGAGCAGAGTAAATTTAACAATGAAGCACAGAAGAAGATGTGAAGACAGTTTAGTCCAAGAGGTAGGTTTTATTGAATAGCTTAAAAGAAAAACATGAAATAGAGAGATGGAGAAGTTTAGGGCCTACAATGCTGAAGACATTTCTTTTATTCATTCCTGGGATGTGAGCATTGCCGGCCAAACCACCATCTATTTGGTGCATCCCGAATTGCCCTTCAGAAAGTGGTGGTGAACTGCGTTCTTAAACTGCTGCAGTCCATGTGGGTAGATATACCCACAGTGCTTTTAGGGAGGGAGTTCCAGGATTTTACCCACTGAAAGAGGAAGAACAGCGATATATTTCCAAGTCAGGATGGCATGTGGTTTGGAGGGGAACTTCCAGATGGGGGTGTAGCCTTTATCCTTCTAGATGGTAGCAGTCATGGGCTTTGGAAGGTGTTGTCTTAGAAGCCTCAGTAAGTTCCTAAGTGCATCTGCTGCCACTGTCTGTTGGTGGTGGAGGGAATGGATATTTGTGGATGGGGTACCAATCAAATGGGCTGCTTTGTCCTGGATTGACAAACTGCTTTAGTGTTGTTGGAGTTGTGCCCATCCAGGCAAGTGAGGAGTATTCCATCGCACTCCTGACTTGAGCCTTGTAGATGGTGGACAGGCTTTGGGGAGCCAAGAGGTGAAATATTGCTGCAGAATTCCTAGCCGCTGACATACTCTTGTAGCCACAGTATTTATATGGCTAGTCCAATTCAGTTCCTGGTCAATGGTAACCACCAGTATGTTGATAGTTCAGTGATGATAGTGTCATTGAGTGACAATGCGTGATTAATACATTCTCTTGTTGGAGGTGGTCATTGCCCGGCATTTGTCACTTGTTAACCCGAGCTTGGTTATTGTCCAGGTCTTGCTGTATTTTGATATGGATGGCTTCAATATCTGAGGAGTCGTGAATGATGCTGAGCATCGTGCAATCTTGAGGAAACATCCCTACTTCTTCCCATCTTATGATGGAAGGAAGATCATTGAGTAAGTAGCTGAAGATGGTTGGGCCTAGGACACTCCCCTGAGGAATTCATGCATTGATATCCTGGGACTGAGGTGATTGACCTCCAACAACCATCACATTCTTTCTTTGTGCTAGGTATGGCTCTAACCAGCAGACAGTTTCCACCTATTCCCATAGATACTAATTTTGCTAGGACTCCTTGACGCCAGATATGGTCAAATGCTGCCTTGATGTCAGACTTAGTCAAATGCTGCCTTGATGTCAAGGGCAGTCACTCTCACCTCATTTCTGGAGTTCAGCCCATTTGTCCGTGCTTGAATCAAGGCTGTGATTGGTCAGGAGTTGATTGACCCTGGCAAACCCAAACGGAATGTCAGTGAACAGTTATTGTTAAGCAAGTGCCATTTGATAATATTGTTGATGACCTTTTACTGACGATCAAGAATGAGGCAGTTATTGGCCAAGTTGATTTGTCCTGCTTTTTGTACACAGGACATGTGTGGCAATTTTCCACATTTCTGTGTAGAATCCAGTGTTGTAGCTGTCTTGCAACAGGCTGCTAATGAAGGGGGAGAAAGAAATCCTGGGTACACAAGAGGCCAAACATGAAGGAAAACAGAATTCTTTCTTTCAGTCACCATTTTTTCAGTTATCTGAGGAGACAGTAATGATAGATTCTGAAATTTTTAATCACTCAACCAAATTTGTATGGTTGTGGGAACTTATAAAACAAATCATGAGCATTCAAGGTTTAGCAAACTAAACCACTAGATGTCAGGGTTTACTAAACCAAGACTTTGGGTGTCAAGCAAGCAATGTTTTACATATCAAGATATAGTAAACCAAACTGCTAGATATTTTGATGAAGGTTCTACGCTGAAATGTGAACTTGTCTGTTCTCCACAAAAATGTTACCTGACTTGCTAAAGCGTCTCCAGCAGTTTCTGTTTTCATTTTGGATTTCCCACACATAGACAGACAGGAACTTTCCGGACGTTCACACTGGCGAGATCTTCCCCAGTCCCGCCAATGGCGCACCCCTGCCTCGGGTTCCACAGTGGCAAGAGGTGCATTCAATGGGAAACCCCATTGACAATGGCGGAACCAGAAGATCCCTCCGCTGGCTAAGGGCTGCTTCCATCACCGCAAAACATGCAGCGTGTTGAGTGGGAAATGCCACCCGTCCTTTTTTTTGTTTACTCTAGATGTTAATGCCTTGTCAACAACACTACAATATGCGAGGGATAACAAAGCAAACTACTTATCCAAATATATCAGTTTAAATACTTCTCTTTCCATCATCAGTGGACTGAAATCAAGACCCATTGATAGGATTTCTGCACTAATTCACTCTCTCTCAGATTTTCAATCTGTGATTTATTACTCCCTTTAACTTTCCCTTCCTTCTATAATGTACAGAGTTTTTAACAAATCCAACTGTGGTATCACCTAACCATAGTTTAATTCATCTCATCTTCATATCTTACTGTTTTCAATGTTGATAATGCCTTGCATCACAGGTATTTGCCCTGCACCCTAGGCTTTTAAATAGGTACGTCAATCAAACTACTGAACTTTGCTAGTGCAAATAAATTTATTATTATCAGTACAGCAACATTCAAGGTACACCAAATACTTCCTAGTTAGAATTTATTATATTAATTTTCACTGTTGGTATTGAGCTTTTTTCTAATTCAAATTATTGGGATACTTGGATTTACTCAACAAGCTTCATAAATAAACTCCTTTTCTATAGGTGGAGCCCAGTTTGCATCAATTTTAAGCTGAAAGTTGATGACGTTAATATATGTTCTCTTTTTCTTGGCATAGTAAGTCTTTGGAGGCAGAAATCCCTTCACCAAATCTCTTTATTTATAAACTCTAACAGCAGTACACAGAGCGCTGGTAGTTAGCATTGTACCTCCAGGGGTGTCAGAGGACCAGGTTAAAGTCCAACACGTTTATTTGGTAGCACAAACTTTCAAAGCACTGCCTCTTCATCAGGTGAGTGGAGAGTTGGGTTCACAAACAGGGCATATATAGACACATACTCAATTGCAAGATAATGGTTGAAATGCGAGTCTTAACAGGTCATCAAGTCTTTACAGGTACAGACAATGTGAGCAGAGAGAGGGTTAAGCACAGGTTAAAGAGGTTGTGAATCCAACTCTCCACTCACCTGATGAAGGGGCAGTGCTCCGAAACCTCGTGCTAGCAGATAAACCTGTTGGACTTAATCTGGTGTTGTGGGATTTCTTACTGTGTGCACCCCAGTCCAACACATCCGACACCTCCACATCATGGGTGTCAGAGGAACTGATACCCCTGGTTAAGTGCCAGGCAGACTCCCTGATTGGCCCATCAATTGGATCTTTAATCAGGGATATCTTTTCTTTATTACAAACAATTATTACAAAATACAAATTACAAAATACAAACACAAACACAAAAGTTGCATTATTCAACATTACCGACGACTAATGCTATCCATTTACCAATAACCACCAACCCTTTCATTAAGAAAGGGTTCATTGTAGGTTACAGTTTTCTAGAGCATTGTCCTCTAAATACACCCCATAAATTATAAATCAACAAATAACAACACAGTATAACAAACTAACTCTATTCACTAAAACTAAACATAGAAGTTTATCTGTTGCCCTCCAGGGCATTGCCTCCTGGGTTTTTCCCCTGCCGGGATGGGAACAGGGTTACTTTTCGGAAGTACTTATGGCTAGGGGTTACATCTCACGATGGATCTTTAATCAGGGAGTTCATACTCCAACAGCCAAACTCAAGGGCCTGATTGAAGTCATTACACTTGGCTGGCTGGGAATGAGAAAATTCTGATCAGAACAGGCAGGGTGGAGTTACAGTCTAGTTCCATTTAATCCCAACAATGCAGAAGGAGACCATTATTTTATTTGTGGGACATGGGCATTGCTGGCTGGCCAGCATTTATTGCCATCCCTGTTTGCCCTTGAGAAGGTGGTGGTGAACTGCCTTTTTGAAGCACTGCAGTCCATGTGCTGTGGGTTGACCCACAATACCATAGGAGGGAATTTGGCTCATCAAGTCTACACCAACTCTCCAAAGCTGCATCTCACCCAGACCCTCCCTGTCTCTCCCCTCTCTCTTCTCACTTATCCCCTGCCCCTCCCCATCCCTTCACTCTCACCCCACTTTCCCCTTCTTCCCTCCACTCCCATCTCTCCCTTCCCTCTCCACCCTCCCACTCTCCCCCCATCTCTGTTTGGAATGATATTGTTGCTTTTACTGGATTTATATAATCCTTAAATATGTTGTATGAGCTCAAGGTCTGAAAAAGAACATGAAATATGTTGTCACATTGAATCACAATCCAGTGAGAATTGTCTTGCACTTGAGTTAATATTAGTCCCTGTAGGCATTGTGAAATCAATGAGTCAATCCTGCAGCAATTTGATTTTGCAAAATAACTAGAAGGAATAAGTGAGGCATAACATTTCTCTGACATCTATAGAAACTGTGTGGGAGACTTGGCTTCAAAACAAGCTTGAAATTAAAGCTTTGGAGGACTCATGTGAATGTTCAGCACAAAATTTTCAGGAAAATAGGTTAGATTTTCTGTTAGGGGTGAGAAATGTATCTGTCCTGAATGCGGGGTACTATTATCAGTGCCTACTACAACCAAGTACCTGATACTGAGGATTTCCTCACCATGGTCACTGATCAGTGAATCAACAAGCCCATTGGTATAAATATAACCTGTGAAATGTCACTTCAAAGTTTTTTTTAAAATTGGTTTCCAAGCCAGTTGAAGTTGGAAGATGCAGATTATCTACTCCAGCTGCCTCTATGACAGCTGTCTGAACATCAATGGAAATGAGACCCTGGCCGCAATTCACCCCAAAAAATGCTAAGCGTCAAATTTAAAAATTTGAGTGATTCACACTATTTTTCTCTCTCTCACTCTGTGCAGAGGTCACTTTTGTGTATATCATTAAAAATCAGTGAATGGAGCCTGTCCCCGCTGGAGAGGCTGGCAGCAGAGAGCTGTGCGGGCCACTGCGCATGCGCTGATCTGTCAGTGCCAAAATTGGCACGTGCACAATGGCCCCGCACTGCTGGCCTCCTGATAGTTGGCCAACTTGATTGTTGACCAGTCCCGCGATCCCTGGATTGCCAGTTCTCTGCCCCCCCATGGGCAGATGGATGACCCACCCCCCTGAACTGCCCCTCCCGCCCCAGCCTGCCCTAATCTCCAGTACCATTCTCCCCTCACCAATTCCCCAGCCTCGCAGTCCCGATCCCCTTCCTGAATCCTGACCCCATCCCATTCGCAATCCCAATCACCCCAGCAAGCTGACCCCCCGCTCCAGCCCGCCCCAATCACAGGCTTCCCTCCTTCCCCCACTGATCCTGTCTGCAGAAGGGCAGCAGGAACCTCCACACCCACTTATTGGCTCACCAAGCTCTCCTCCCATCAGGGTTTCCTGGTGACAAGGGGTGCATTCAACAGGAGACCCCGTTGAAAACAGGAGGACCAAAATATCCCGTGCTGACCAATGGTGGGCCCCCTCCCATTGTGCGGTAAATTCCACTTTATGTATGTAATGCAGTTACAGAGACTGACTAGTAGAACAAACAGTTGTTAATGCATGAAAACGGTGGATGTATAGTGGGTAAGTTGAGTAACATGGGATTCTATGTCTTCTGTTTGCTAGGAAAAGGGGGCTGTTCGTATTTTTGTTCAATATGAAAAAATTGATATTTGTGTTTTGAAATATAATCAGTCAGATGTCATAGCTGGCTTTCTGTAGTCATGTGACTATGCCATCAGGCTCTGGAGGCCGATGTCTTAAGGCAATTCAATAAAGACTTAACGACAATGAAGCCCTAAAGAAGCATAGCTGTCCTTAAACTTGAAACAAAAATAATTGCCCTTACCAATGTTCAGCAACCACATGCAAAGTTTAAAAATAACTAAGAGTTTTATGAGCGAAGGTAGTAGACAGTTTCAATGCCAGTGTGCCCAAATTACGGAGGCATTGATCTAATTTCAGTAAACTATAATTTTCCTTTTTTTTCTTTTTCCATGAATGCTGGCAAGTCCAGCATTTGTTGCCCATTCCAAATTGCTCTTGAAAAGGACAGGAACAGCTATAGAACTCAATCATTTTCAGAGCAAGAGACAGGTGTGTCTAGATGCTCTTCATACTCAAATAGCTATGGGTTTATTTTGAGTTTTGACAAGAGACTTAATACTGAATGTATGCAATTAAGATACAACTCTTGTTCAAGCTGTACAGTGTTCTGGTCAGTCCACACCTTGAGTGAAGCATCAGGTTAATAATCACTGAGATACAAGGCAGATAGTCTACTGGTGGTGACAGAGCATTAATTTTTTTCTATTGCAGAGGTGACCTTACTGATACATGCAGCATAGTTAAGGTTTTGGAAAAGTTGAATCCAGAATCTTCCTTTTGGCACCATGTCCTCAGAGGGCTCAGTTCCTGAGTTCCATTGGATTGGTTCATGAATATTTTTAGCACAGTGTTGCATTGGTTTTCCATTGGCTTCGCAGTGCGGCTGACCAGAAAAATTCTCCTGCTCTTGCCACTTACCAGCAGCTGCACTGTAAGGATTTACAGGCTGGTAAAATTGTCTGGCCACATTATGAATGCACCTTCCATGGCCATCATATCCTGAAGTGGACTTGAACTCACAAATAGGGATGCTATCAACGCACAAGACCTCTCTGAATCCAAAATGTTGAAATTGAATCATGAAAGTAAGACAAGGGGACTGCTTCAAATCAGTTAAAGCCAGATTTAGAACTTTTGTTAGGAAGTTCTTCATATAAATAATGATCGGTGCATGGAATAGACTTTCAGATAGAGTAGTTGATGCAACAAGTCTGGAATCATTTAAGAAACAATTTAATAATGTAGTGATATCTGGAGGAGTGGGGGACTGAAATGAATTTCGGGATGCATGAATTAAAATAAGCTTATCCCTTTTGTAATGTTATGATCTAATCATGTAATTATATAATCATGTAACAGCTGCTTTTTATGTCTAAAAATAGATTGAGAATTATGAAATAATTAAAATGCTTCAATGGGACTGTCCACAGGTCAGACTCCAATGTACCAAGACATTTATCTGAAAATAGAATTTTGTATGAAGAGTGAAAGAAATGAGTAAGAAAAGATTAAAAAAAAGGTAAGAAAAAGAGAACATAAGAACATAAGAAATAGGAGCAGGAGTAGGCCATCTAGCCCTTCGAGCCTGCCCCGCCATTCAATAAGATCATGGCTGATCTGTTGTGGCTCAGTTCCACTTTCCCGCCCTCTTCCCATAACCCTTAATCCCCTTTCTTATCAAGAACCCATCAACCCGCTTCTTAAAAATATTTAGCGAGGCAGCCTCCACCACTTCAACGGGCAGAGAATTCCAGAGATTCACCACCCTTTGCGTGAAGAAGTTCCTCCTCAACTCCGTTCTAAACCGCCTCCCCTTTATCTTGAGGCTGTGCCCCCTAGTCCTACTGTCTTTTTTGAGCGGGAAGAGTCTCTCCACCTCTATCCTATCCATCCCATTCATCATCTTATACGTCTCAATGAGATCTCCCCTCATTCTTCTAAACTCTAACGAGTACAAGCCTAGTTTATTCAGCCTCTCCTCATAGCTCAATCCCCTCAACTCCGGTATCAGCCTAGTAAACCTCCTCTGCACTCCCTCCAGGGCCAAAATATCCTTGCGCAGGTGCGGCGCCCAAAACTGCACACAGTACTCCAGCTGCGGCCTCACCAATGCCCTATACAGCTGCAGCAAGACCTCCCTACTTTTATATTCAATCCCCCTCGCTATGAAGGCCAGCATCCCATTTGCCTTCCTGACCACCTGCTGCACCTGCAAGCTGGGTTTTTGCGACTCATGCACAAGGACCCCGAGGTCCCTCTGCACCGTCGCCTGCTGCAGTTTTTCGCCACGTAAGTAATAGTCCTTCCTACCATTCTTCCTACCAAAGTGGACCACCTCACACTTGCCAACATTAAATTCCATTTGCCATTTCCTGGCCCATTCGCCCAGCCTATCTAGATCCTTCTGCAGACTCTCCACACCCTCCGCACAATTTGCCTTTCCCCCAATCTTGGTGTCATCAGCAAATTTCGACACCCTGCACTCGGTTCCCTCCTCCAGATCATCTATATAAATGGTAAATAGCTGAGGCCCCAGCACCGACCCCTGGGGCACCCCACTAGTCACCAACCGCCAATCCGAATAGCACCCATTGACCCCCACTCTCTGCCTCCTATTTGACAACCAATCCTCTATCCACGCTAACACCCTACCCCCAACTCCATGTCCCCTGACCTTCTGCAATAACCTCTTGTGAGGTACCTTGTCAAACTAAGTAACACCAACATGTATAAGCAAAAGATGTCAATGCACAAGTGGACCTAACTGTAAGCAACACAACCATGCAATGATGTCTAAAGAAGAGGAAAAGTGAATCTTATTGTACAAATTGGACTCTGAAAATAAATTACCATCCAGGAATGTGTATTACTTTCATTTTAAAATTTCTCCACCCAAAGAGTGGTAAGCCTGTGGAATTCGCTACCACAGAAATCAGTGGAGGCCAAAACATTATATGTTTTCAAGAAAGAGTTAGATATCGCTGGTGGGGATCAAAGGATATTGGGGGGGGTGGGGATCAGGCTATTGAGTTGGATGATCAGCCATGATCATAATGAATGGTGCAGCAGGCTCAAAGGGCCAAATGTCCTCCTATTTTTTATGTTTCTACAGGCCAAATGGCCTCCTCTGTGCCACGAATGAGGCTATGATTGTGTTGTTATTTCACATATTTATTAATTATGATAAGCATTGTTCTCAGCACTTTTACCTAAGTGGTAGGTAAATCTCAAATTAACACCTACATCTCATTACCTGCAGTTTAAAATATATACACAATGCTCCATGGCATGTATCTTAGCAACTCACAACGACAAAATGCTTGAAGCCTCCATGATTTTAAATAAATACAAAAAAGGAAAATTTTTTGATCCAGTGCTGAAAATAGGAAAGCTATGTTCGAACATAAGGCTACTAGATTGCAATATTAATCATTGAACAGTCTGTGACTTCAAATTCTCACAGAGGATCAAGCCCACAATAGATGATAAAAGTGTCTGGGAAAAGAAATTTCACAAACACTGTACATTACTTTGTATGGTTAAGGATTTATCCACCAGAGGCAACAGTGCCGAGAACAATTTTTTCCCAAGTCTTCAAACTCTTGAAATACACTTTATCCCACCCCATACCCCTGCAAAGGGTGCAGGAATACAATTCATCCAGTTATCTGTTCTTATGAGTATTTTATTCCCCCAATTGATATTTACAACTGAACAACATAGGAACATTAATTCAGAGTTTTCAAACACAGAGGATAGCACTGCTGCCTCACAGCGCCAGGGACCCAGGCTCGGATTCTGACCTTGGGTGACTGTCGGTGTGGAATTTGCACATTCTCACCGTATCTGCGTGGGTTTCCTCCAGGTGCTCCAGTTTCTTCCCACAGTCCGAAAGGTTAGGTGGATTGGCTATGCTAAATTGCAGCTTAATGTCCCAAGATGTGTTAGGGATGAATACATGGGGTTATGAGAGGGTAGGGCCTGGATGAGATGTTCTTTGTGAGAGTGGGTGCAGATTCGATGGACCAAATGGTCTCCTTCTGCACTGTATGGATTCTATGGAGAGAAAAAAAAACACATGAAAAGGCTATATTATGTTGAACTGCCCAGAAAGCTGCGACTTTATAGGCATGCATGGTGGGGGTTACAGGTGAATCTCACAGACAGAGGAAGTGACGGTCGTGGCCACCAGCAGCCAGGAAGAAATACGAGAGCACAGCTCCTCCTGAGGAGGAATCGAATGAACAAATCACAGCTACAATAACTCAGGATGGTCTGAGCCACTGCACGTTCAGTCGGGGAGCTTTATTATCGCGTGTGGGCGAGGAGGCTTCGCTCAGCAATATGTTGCACAGTTGTTTATTTTGATAATATTGTGATTAGGTGCGGTACCCACCGGACAGTGACACTCCAAATGCATTTCTGTTTAGGAAGGAGCCGCTGAAGATTAGGGGCGGATACAAATGAATTGCAGTTTCATGAATAAATGGTCAGGTGATTAAAGACGCCGGGATCACCATCCGAATCGATTAATGTTTCCTTTCGTAGCGCACGCGTTTACAAGATGGGTTTGAAAATTTTACTCTACGTGCCTAACATTATCGGTAAGTGACTTTTTCTCTTGAGTTTTATATGTATGGTGAGCTGCGAATCTGCTTTGAAGCATGTAATTTGGTGCACTTTTTCTGGGGTTATTTACATGTTGTTAAATCCTACCTGCCGGCGGCACCGTTGTCCCTTGAAATTTGAAAGCTTACACTTTGTCCTGAGATGCCTTGAGAAACACAGGCGAGAGCTTTACTGCTGCACTAGTTAACAGATTCATAGCGCAGCAGCTCGTAACAAATAGTAGCTGTTGCAAAAGAAAACGTCAATATATTTGGATTAACACCTTTTTCTTAACCTTTATTTCCACTCTTGCGCAGTGATTTGTCAAGGCGATGCACTGAAGTGTTTAGAGTTCTGGTTCGGGGCGGGGGTGGGGAGGGGCGAAGCTTGGGGGCTAAAATAAAAGTTTTATTTTTTCTAAAAAAAAACTTGCAAATGCAAGAAACTGGATGAGGAGAAGATTATTAAAACGACCGTTTGAAAGTATGTGAAACATTTCTTATACCAAGCAAATATATCAAATTTTCAATTTAAAAAAGCCGTTGGCAGCATTTGGTGAAGCAGGAAAAACTAAAAATATCCAGTAGAAAGGAAAGCAAGTTTGGAAACATTAAAAATGCATCCATAGAATCCCTACAGTGCAGAAGGAAGTCATTCAGCCCATCGAGTCTGTACCGACTCTGACAGAACCCCCTCCCATCTGCCTACACCCCCTTGCTGCCCGCCCACACAGCACCGAAGCAGCTCTTATCAAAGCCACATGTAAGCCTGTAGACGACATGGTGGCACAATGGTTAGCGCTGCTACCTCTCAGCACAGGACCTGGGTTCGATTCCCAGCTTGGGTAATTGTCTGTGTGGAGTTTGCACGTTCTCTCCATGTCTGCGTGAGTTTCCTCTGGGTGCTCCAGTTTCCTTCTACAGTTCAAAGATGTGTGGGTTAGATTGATTGGCCACACAAAATTGCCTGTTAGTGTCAGGTGGATTAGCAGGGTAAATATGTGGGTTTACAGGGACAGGGCCTGGATGGTACTGTGGTCAGTGCAGACTTGATGGGCCAAATGGCCTCCTTCTGCACTGTAGGGATTCTATGCAATGTTTCAGCCACTGGTTGGTACCACTCTCACCCGGTTCCATTCGTATCTATCTAATCGTATCCAGAGAATCACTTGTAATGGCTTTCCTTCCTGCTCTCGCGACATTACCCCAGGATCCACCTTTGGCCCTCTCCTATTTTGATCCTCATTTCAAACTTCTGTTTTCTAACTAATGATTCTATCCCCTGTTGTCTGTTCACAATCTTGGTGTTACATTCTATTCCAGGATGAACTTCTGACTCACATTTGTGCTTTAGATTGTCTATTTTCACCTCAACAACATTTCCCAACCTCATCCCCAACTCAGCTCATTTGCTGCTAAAACCTTCATTATGGCTAACTGGACCCACATTGGTTGGTGAAGTTAAAAGTTGAGATATTTTTACAGGAGAGTTTACTGACTTAGTTCACAATCAAGGAAACTCCTAACACAACAGTGTCCCATCTACCCCTGTTTATAAGTGTAGAAATACTCATCACCTTTTTTTATTAATTTACAGAATGTGGGCATTGCTGGCTAGGCCAGCATTTATTGTCCATCCCTAGTTACCCTTCAGAAGGTGCTGGTGAGCTGCCTTCTTGAATCAGTGCAGTCCTGTGATGTAGGTGCACCCACGGTGCTGCTGGGAAGGTACTTCCAGGATTTTGACCCAGCCACAGTGATATATTTCCACGTCAGGATGATGAGTGATTGGAGGGGAACCTCCAGCTGGTGCCGTTCCTAGATAACTGCAGCTCTTGATGGTAATGGCCATGGGTTTGCAAGGTGCTGCCTAAGGAACCTTGGTGAGCTCCTGCATGGTTACCACTGTTGGTGGCAGAGGGAGTGAATGTTTGTGGAAGGGGTAGCAATCAAGAGGACTGCTTTGTCCTGAATGGTGTCCAGCTTCTTAAGTGTTATGGGAGCTGCATTCATCCAGGCAAGTGGAGAGTATTCCATTACATTCCTGACTTGTGCCTTGCAGGTGGTGGACAGGCTTTGAGGGAAACCTGTTTAACAATGTAATTGCCATTAAACTGTAATAATGTAATTGCCACTGAACCATAACATTGAGACAGTGATAAAAAGAGCAGAATCTGTCAATTAACTGACTTTCAAACTAATCAGTTTAAAAATATAAAACTATGTATATTCTGTTTGTCTTCTATGGCCAGAATTTCCCTGCAGTTCACATCGGTGCGATCTTCTGGTCTTGCCAATGGTGAATCCCTGCTGCGTGTTCCGTGCTGGTGGGATTTACAAACAATCCAATGGGGTTTCCCATCGGTGGGACCAGATGATCCTGCAACCAACCAATGGTGGGCCACTTCTGTTACCTTGTGACGCTGTGGGGAGGTGTGGAAAATCCAGCCATATATTACACCAGATGTTTATAGATCCCACATTCCCCATTTTTAAACAATTCTTTTTCTCCTTTTCATCATGTATAAGTAATTGGGAAGCAATCAAAGAAATTGCTGGGTTTTCCATATCTTTATTATAACACAGGCACATCCTATAATTTCTTGAAGCACTTCTCCATGTAAAACACTAATGTGTTGTCCTGCCCTCTGTCTAATACTTCAAAGTAAACATCAAATTCTTCCCAACATTCTAACTTTTTTTTCCTTTGGCATCCTTTATCAACTTATCTTCTAACCTCTTAGTCACCACTAATAATTCTCAATTATAAGGGCTTCTACTTCTCACAGCATCCCTAGCCTGTTCTATGATCCTTGCTCTTGTCAAACCATGACCTCTAGTCATCCTTCTGTCTCTTTCTGAACCGCTACACAATTTCTCCCTCCTACAACTGGAGTCTTTTTTTTCCTTCGGGCTGTAACCACTTTCCGATCCACTTCCATACATCATACTGGGTTTTCTAGTCTTCCATATCTGTACCTCGTTTTGCCAATCCTTGTACACTCAGTCAATCTTTGTATTTGTCAGTGACTTTCCCTGTTCTCCTATAATGGTGCCATCCCTCCATTCACTGACCCCTACTGACATATATGTTACTGTATTGCCAACTTTGGATAGTTGAGCTTTTGAGTAAATATCCTTATCTATCCATACCTCATGCTTCAATCTCACTTCGTTCATATTTAGTCATCCCTTTATCTGCGATAATCTGCTCATAATTGTCCAACGTACGTGTATGTGAAGTGCTTGCTTCTCCATGTTCAGATTCTGTAAATGTATAATCTGTGCGAATAACCTTGAGGAATATACTTTAACAGTTTAGTCCCCATGTTGTCAATTGCTGTGTAATTTATTTAAAAAATCCCATGACTAAAGGGACTTGCCATTGCCCTAATAATCACTCCAGTGTTTGTATTTTCACTATTATTTTTAAATTCATTGTTGGCAATTCCTTCCCTACCCCCTCACTACACCCACAATGTCAGTGAGGAATTTAGCCGATGTGCCCAGTCCAGTTCCTATCGATTTTACCATTATCTTGTCCATAATGACCTATTTGGCTCTACCATATGTTACAGTTGACAGACTGAATCTAGCTGCCATATCTACAAAGTGCAAGAGAAATAATATTTTTGTCCTTATCACACAACTTCAAATTACATTGCTACAACTTCATTACAGTCGCTTGCTAATGGGAGATGGTGTCATTCTATATTTTCTACATATCACAATTCTCACTGATCTATATTAATCATCTATTACCTTGACATTCTTGAGTAGAATTTTTAACCAATGACAAATGGATGGGCAAACTGCCAATGTAGTTTTAAAACAATTTGCTGTTTTTCCATTAAACTCCTATCCCCGAATGTCATCAACTCTTCTTTAACATTGTGTTTCAAAATGTTAGGTCTCATTAAGGGGATACAATAATATCCTGATTTTCCCCAAATCAATCATCTTAGCTTGTTTTGTATCTAATTTCATTTGAGCCTTTTTCATAAATTGCTTACTCAATGGGAAAGGTATGTCACTGAACACTATATCTGTAATGATAAAATGATTTATTCTGGCTATGATGCACAGAATTACACTCTCTAGTGGTTTTTAAAGTGTCATTGGCCCCAAACCTGAACTAAGTTGCACTTTCATATTCCTTAATTTTAGTTTCAGTCTTTGCTATTTAGTGATTCCAGCTAACACTTTAACCAATCCACTCCACGTACTGTGGATATTCCTCCACTGTCTAATACAGCACAATTGCATGAGTCCACCACTAGAACCATCGTCGCTTCTGGGGAGCAGTATTATCAACTTTCACTTCCAAACCTTTCTTGCCGTTTGTCATTTCAAAAACTCTATTCAGTTTCAGACAATTTATCATCATGATATCTTGGGTGACACTTAAATGATCTGTTTACCATTCCATAGTTACTCCTCGGGTTCATTCTCCTGTCATAGTTACCCAACTCTGTTGTCTATTGAAGCTATCAAGTCTTTATTGTCATTTCTTTAATTTGTGGTTCTTCCTTCGTAATGATGCTTGTTGTCAACGATAAATGGTCTTGAAATGCTTCCAGTATCAAATCCTCCAGTTTGTGTGTTACGCTGAATGATTTGGTGCCGAGGAAGTGGCTGAAAATGGATGTTTCCCCAGAATTCTTTTTATAAAACTTCAGATGTCTCTTCCGAAAACAAATCTCTTTGAGAATCTAACTCCAGCCAAGGCCAGCAACCTATCCATATTTGATTTTTTTTTTAGCACAATCCAGCAATTTGAAGGGAAGTGCTGAATTAGGGACTTCCAAATAGAATTTCTGCAATCTGGTATATACCCTGTTTAGAATCCATGATGTGTTCTTCTATGGAGTAACAATCCATCCTTCTAAATTTATCAAAATCTGACCATGCCATAAGCATTGAACAAGTTATCTTTCTATAAATTTGTCCATAAATTTTAAGAGGTTATCTGAACCATCCTTAGTATCCAATGATGAGCCTCTAGTTCTAAAAATAATTTGCATCTGATCTTCTAGCAAGAAGCAGAAGCACCAAAGCCATACCTTTATCTTTGGTAAGGACGTAACCTGTGTCCATATATCCACTTCATTCTTACATTGGGTCATAAGGCCAAAGAACAACAGTGGAAAATCATACCCTGATACTTAACACCGAGTTTCAACCATCCTTCTCAAAAGTAATTCTGATAACAATCTTCTATTTGAAAAGGTATCTTAGTTTCCAATCTTCATCTTTATTCCAATCATACCCTGCTACCAATGCTAACCGGATCCACACTGGTTGGTAAAGTTAAAGTGAAGACACATCACCTTTCTTTGTTTGAGAGAATTTATTGATTTAGTTCACTGTCAACACTACTACACTCACCTTCTAGTGTCCCAGCTAGCCCCATTTATCGGTATACCCATCACCTGTTTAACAATGTAATTGCCATTAAGCCATAACAATATAATTAATAAAACATTGGCAGTTCTTGCCTTCGCTACCATGAGACTTGACTTTTCCAATGCATCCCTGGATGGTTTCTCACATTCTACTCTCTGTAACTTGAGATCATCAAAACTCTGCTGACTGCACCTTAATTTGCAGAAAATCCAGTTCCCCTATCTCCCCTGTGCCCACTGACCTCATTAACTCCCAGACAAACAATTACTTGAGTATTAAATTCTCATTCTTGTTTTGAAATCCTTACGTGGCTTGAGCCCCCCTAACTCTTTCAGCATCCTCCTTTAACTCCATGACCCTCTAGTAAGGTATCTGTGTTCTTCTAATTCTGCTTCTGGTGCCATTCCTTTTGGTGCTCAGGAAACTACAATCTCTGGAATAAGCTCCTTATGTCTATCTACCTCGCGCCCTCTCTTTAAGGCAGTCCTTGCATCCTACCTCTTCCACCAATCCTTTGGTCAACTGATCTAATATCTCCTTTGGTGTCTTATTTTGTTTTTCAATGCTCCTGCAAAGTCCCTCAAGATGTTTAAATTACACGATAGAGGTATTGAAAATCATGAGGGGTCTGGGAGAAAATGTTCCCACTTGTGAAAGGATGAAGAATGCAAGAGAATTAAAATAATTAGCAAAATAAACAAAAGCAATATGAGAAAAACTTTACATGCAGTAAGTGGTTAACGTTGAGAATGGACTGCCTGAGAGTGTGGTGGAAACGGTTCCAATCGAAGCATTCAAAATGGAATTAGTTACGCAAAAAGGAAGAATTTTCAGGGCTACTGGGGAGAAGGCAGGAGAATGGCACTGACTCAGTTGCTCATTTGGAGAGCTGGTGCTGACGGAATGGGCTGAATTGCCTCCTTTGGCACTGTAACAATTCTTTAATTAAAGGCATTGTATAAATGCAAAATGTTTAATTGATTCTTCTCAATCCATTTAGTTTCATAAGGAGTATTTGTTGTTGTGTTTCACTTTGTTCTCTCTTTCCCCTGCCAATTTTTCAGAGCGTTTTAAATTACATTATTAAACCTTTCCTATCATTTCACGTCCATGATCCAGGCAACTTGGAAACCATCATATTCCACACAGCATTCTCCTCTTGCCTACTCTGAAACATGAACAAAATTGACAAGTTTGTATGTATTGCACATCTTGAACTGTCCTGAAAAGATGTTGGTGGACAGTCTTCTATTTTCCCTAATGATTCTTGGTGACCAATTTCAATAATTTGACCCAATGAAGTGATGTATGTTCCAGTCAGGATGATGTATGATTTAGATGACAACGTGCAAGCGATGGTATTGCCATGCTATTCACATCCTGCTCAGTGATGGGAATCACTGGGCTAGTCAGTGTAGTGAACCAATCGTATTGTGTTATTACATACATCCTGCAGTCAGTAGTTAGGTGTACTGAGGTTAAATAAGCACTGGTTCAGCCACAACTGGAATATTGTGGCCGATTCTGGGTATCATACTTTAGCAAGGTGCAGAGGAGATTTGCTAGAATGGTACCAGTGATTATAAAAAAAATTTCAGTTTGTGAAGAGGTTAGAGAAATGGAGGTTGTTCTCCTGAGAGCAAAAATGGCTAAGGGGACATTTGATTGGGGTATTCAAAGTCAAGAGGAATTTTGATTGAGTAAATAAGAAGGAACCTTTTCCAAGGACAAGACGAGCTAGCGATCAGAGGACACTGATTTCAGGTAATTAGCAAAAGAACCAAAAGTAACATGAAGGAGCAACAATTAAAGAATGAGTTTTAATAGCTTGAGATGTGCTGACTTGAAGGGCGGTGGAAGCTGGTTTAATTTAGGTAGCCCCAGACATTTTCTCCTTCAAAGATCTGTGGGGAAAGACAAGAAGGTGGGAATGATTGGCTAATATCCTCAAATAGCACAAATATGATGAGCTGATTGGCCTCCTGTGCTGTATCAGTTTTATGATTCTGAGGATGGAAATCAAGTTCACATTCAGTGGTAGGAATACCAGTCCAGTGAAGAAATATATTCTGGATGGCGCTAAATTTTTGTGTGTTTTCTTGTGAGTTCACACATCCAGGTGTGTGGTGAATATTCCATTACACTTCAGATTGAAAAATTGTAAATGACAGAGAAGTTTTTAAAGGGCCGGGAATTGGGATAGTTTTGCAGAATATCCAGTTTCACTTTATTATTGCAATTGTGTTGCAATGACTGGTCTAATTTAATTTCTGGTCAGTAGCTATCGTCAAGATACTGATGGTTTACTACACAGCCACGCTAGCACTGGCAAAGATTAGGCAAGGTGGTTGGGATTTCTCATGTTGGAACTGGTCATTACCTGGTGCTTGTATTGCCTAAGTATAACTTATCCCTGGTCAGCTAACCCTGTGCCTTCACCAATCCCATGGCTTTTTCATACAACTTTCAGTTGACACCGAATTTTATTGAACTGCATAATGGGTTATATTTTGTTACTGATTGTATGTGCTACTCTTTAGTGCCAAGTATAAAAAGGAATTACAATAATTGGCATTGAGTTCATAAACTCTGCCCTCACTTAAGAGTTGATTTTGATTTGATCTTGTGAGCTATACACACAAAACATACCATACATAAGGAAGGAAAGGAGAGGATGCAGAATGTAATAAGACCATAAGAGATCACTAGGCCCATTGAGTCTGCTCTGCCATTTAATCATGGTTAATATTTTTCTCATCTGCAGTCTCCTGCCTTTTCCCCACAACCCCGATCCCCTAATTAATCAAGAACCTATCTATCTCTTCTTAAAGACACCCAGTAACGTGGCCTCCACAGCCTTCTGCGGCAAAGAGTTCCACAGATTCAGCACTGTCTGGCTGAAGAAATTCCTCCTCATCTCTGTTTTAAAGGATCGTCCTGTTAACCTGAGGGTGTGCCCTCTGGTTCTAGTTTTTCCTACTAGTGGAAACATCCTTGCCACATCCACTGTATCCAGGCGTCGCAGTATCCTGTAAGTTTCAATAAGATCCCCCCTCATCCTTCTAAGCTCCAATGAGTATAGACACAGTGTCCTCAACCATTCCTCATACGACAAGCTTTTCATTCCAGGGGTCATTCTTGTGAACCTCCACTGGACTCTTGCCAAGGCCAGCACATCCTTCCTTAGATACAGGGCCCAAAACTTCTCTCAATACTCCAGATAAGGTCTGACCAGAGCCTTATTCAGCCTCAGGAGTATATCCCTGCTCTTTATTGTAGCCCTCTTGGCATGAGTGCTAACATTGCATTTGCCTTCCTGACTGCCGACTGAACCTGCACATTAACCTTAAGAGAATCTTGAACAAGAACTCCCAAGTCCCTTTATGTTTCTGATTTCCTAAGCATTTTCCTATTTAGAAAATAGTCTACGCCTCCATTCCTCCTTTCAAAGTGCATAACATCACACTTTTCCACATTGTATTCCATCTGCCACTTTTTTGCCCATTTTCCTAGCCTGTCCAAGTCCTTCTGCAGCCCTCCTGCTTCCTCAATATTACTGTCTCTCTACATATTTTTGTATCATCTGTAAACTTAGCAACAGTGCCTTCAGTTCCTTCTTCCAAATCGTAAATGTATATTGTGAAAAGTTGTGGTTCCAGCACTGATTCCTGAGGCACACCACTAATCACTGGCTGCCATCCTGAAAAAGACCTCTTTGTCCCCACTCTCTGCCTTCTGCCAGTCAGCCAATCCTCTGTCCGTGCCAGGATCTTACCCTTAATACCATAGGCTCTTAACTTATTTAAGAGTCTCCAATGTGGAACCTTGTCAAAGGCCTTCTAGAAACCTAAATAAAATGTCCACTGGTCCTCCTTTATCTAACTTCTTTGTTACTCCTCAAAGAACTCTACTTGACTTGTCAGACATGACCTCGTCTTGACAAAGCCAGGCTGACTCAGTCCTATTTTATCATGCACTTCCAAGTACTCTGCAATCTCATCTTTAATAATGGACTCTAAAATCTTGCCAATGACTGAAGTCAGGTTAATTGGCTATAATTTCCCATTAGTGTTAATGTTACAGTCGTAGCTACGGTGTAGAGAAAGATCAACTTAATGCGAGGTGGATCCATTCAAAAGTCTGATGGCAGCAGGGAAGAATCTGTTCTTGAGTCGTTTGGTATGTGATCTCAGACTTTTGTATCTTTTTCCTAACGGAAAAAGGTGGAAGAGAGTATGTCCGGGCTGTGTGGTATCCTTGATTATGCTGGATGCTTTTCCAAGGCAGCGGGAAGTGTTGACAGAGTCAGTGGATGGGAGGCTGGTTTGTGTGATGGACTGGGCTTTGTGGGGCACCTGGTGTTGAGGATAGTGTTGAGGAGAGGAGATGTTGTTGCCTATCTTTACTGATTGTGGTCTGTGGGTTAGGAAGTCTCGGATCCAGTCGCAGAGGGAGGAGCCAAACCCTAGGTCACAGAGCTTGGAGATAATTTTTGTAGGAATAATGGTGTTGAAGGCTGAGCTGTAGTCAATAAATAGGAATCTGACGTGTCTTTGTTATCTAGGTGTTCCAGAATTGAGTGGCAATGCATACAAGAGTGAAGTTTCACATAATCTCTTGCTCTACCTGCCTCATAAGACTAAGATCAAACATCAAACAGTTCTTGTTTAATCTTTCCATTTTGTTTCCCTTCCCTTTCAGCATCCTGCCCCCCCCCCCACCCCCCCATTTCCTGTTTAAAACAGGTACAAGGCTGCTATGGACAGTTGGTGTAAGAATGTACAGAAAAATGGTTTCATCTTTCAGTATCATTTCTTTCTTTTGCAGTTCCATAATTAGAAATCTGATTTAATTTTAAACTCTATAACTGCAAAAATAAAGCAAAGCCACAAAAGCTTGCATTCATATGGCGCATTTAACATTAGTAAAACCTCCCAAGTCACTTCACAGGAGAAGTAACGAATAAAATTTGATATTGAGCTATATGAGAGCTTTCTCATATCCCCTCTTTGCAACCCTAATTGCTTTCTTAAGCTCCACCTTACACTTTTCTGTGCTCCACCAATGCCTCTGCTGATTTGCTCCCCTTTGTACCCACCAAAAGCTTCTTTCCTTCTCAGCATATCCTGAATATCTCTGGTCATCCATGATTCTCTGAACTTATTACCCCTTCATGTCACCTTAGAGAGAACATCTTGGGCCTGTACCATCCCCATTCCCTTTTTGAATGCTTCCCCCCCCCCACCCCCAAAACACTGCTCTTCTGGAACATAGAACATTACAGCGCAGAACAGGCCCTTCGGCCCACGACGTTGCGCCGACCAATTAAAAAAGCAATGACCCTCTAACCTAAACCAATCCCTTTCCATCCATAAACCTATCCACGGATCTCTTAAACGCCCCCAAACTAGGCGCATCTACAACTGCAGCAGGCAGGGCATTCCAATCCCTCACCACCCTCTGGGTAAAGAACCTACCTCTGACATCCGTCCTATATCTACCACCCCTTAATTTAAAGCTATGCCCCCTCGTGCTAGCTTTCTCCATCTGAGGAAAAAGGCTATCACTGTCCACCCTATCTAAACCTCTAATCATCTTATATGTTTCAATAAGGTCCCCTCTTAGCTGCCTTCTTTCTAACGAAAACAACCCCAAATCCCTCAGTCTCTCCTCAAAGGACCTTCCCTCCATACCAGGCAACATCCTGGTAAACCTCCACTGCACCCTCTCCAATGCCTCCACATCCTTCCTATAATGTGGGGACCAGAACTGCACACAATACTCCAAGTGCGGACGCACCAGAGTTTTGTACAGTTGCAACATGACGTTGCGGCTCCTAAATTCAATCCCCCTACCAATAAACGCCAAGACACCGTATGCCTTCCTAACTACCTTATCTACTTGATTCCCAACTTTCAGGGATCTATGTACACATACACCTAGATCCCTCTGTTCATCAACACTATTCAAAGTCCTACCGTTAGCCCTATACTCTACACATCTGTTATTCCTGCCAAAGTGAATTACCTCACACTTTTCCGCATTAAACTCCATCTGCCACCTCTCGGCCCAAATCTCCCCACAATTAGCTGTAACTAATTTACCTTGGCCAGATCCTGTCTTATATTACTAAAATCCGCTCTTCTCCCATTCCAAAATGTTGTTTGCAACTTGTTCATTTCTTGGTCCATAACAAGCTTAAATTGTACCATGTCCTGGTCACTATCACTGAAATACTCCCCCACCTCAACTACCTGTCCAGTTTTGTTCCCTAGAATTAGGCCCAGCACTGCACCATCCCTTGTTGAATTGTCTACTCATTGACCTAAAAAGTTCCCCTGTACACATTTCAAGAAATCCACTCCATCCAAGCCCTTAACACCATGTCTATCCCAACTAATGTTGGGAAAATTGAAATTACCGAATATGATTACTCTATTGTTATTGTTTTTACGCACCTCTGTGAATTGTGCACATACGTGCTCCTCAATTTCCTTCTGACTATCTGGGGGTCTATAATAAATATCTAACAATGTGACTGCCCCTTTTTTATTCGTAGGCTCTATCCACTAAGCTTCATTTCACGCTCCCTCCCATATATTTCGCCTTATTGAAGAAACTGGTTCCTTAACTATTAATACAATGCCTCCTCCTCTTTTACCCCCTCTCCTGATGATTCTGTTTCTATTATGACCTCCCAATTCTGCCGTTCCCTCAACCATGTCTCTATGATGACTACTTTATCACAATTCCACGTGTTAATCCTTGCCCTTAATGCATCCATTTTACCTGTAATAATCCTGGTGTTAAAGTAGAAGACAAGAGGCCTTGCCATATTCTCTTGAAACTTAATACAGCTGTACTCCCTCTGACTTGATGTTTTACTGTATTATGCTGTGTCCCTAATCTGGTAACAATCTGTATTTCCTCCCCCTGCCAAATTAGTTTAAATTCCTCCCAACAGCACTGGCAAACCTACTTGCGAGGATACTCATCCTGTTCTGGTTCAGGTGTATACTGTCCTTCTTGTACAAGTCCCACCTTCCCTAGAAATGGTCCCAGTAATCCAGGAAACATCAGCTCTGAAACCTGAGCTTCTAAGAGCTGCAGTTGGACACATTTCCTGCACACATGCTTGGTCCTGGGCATATGCCTGGCTTCCCACCTAGAGCATGAGGAACAAACCATAGCTTTGATCCTGCCATGACTAAGACCTTTAAATTTAAATAACTTATTTGAAAATAAATCAAATAAGTTCTGACTCTTGCTTAAACGATGATTTCCAATTCAATATAGTTTGAAAATATCCACCAGAACTTACTCACAAATCAGTTGTTCCCATTAGCCCCACATCACTTTTTAAACTGTGATGTCACCTCTGAATACTGGCATTTGTCTGTGCAGTGCTGCTAATGTACCCTGCTGGCATTGCTGAAAAGGTAAGTGGATTTGGCCTTACCATACCCCTCTTTTGTACGCCCCTGAGGCTCAGGTTCTCCATCCGCTACCATCAAAAAGGTAAGTAGAGATAGACAATAAATGATGGCCTAGCCAGCGACACCCACATCCCATGGATGATTTTTTTTAAAAAAATGTGCAGCATTGTTTGTGTCTTTCCACCAGTATACTGAGACACCAGCAGTGGAAGTTGACTGTGCCAAGGCGTTCATCTGTCCTGAACCTATCTGGGGAGGAATACCTTGGTCGTGGTAGTTCAAAGCCTTCCATTCAACGTGTGGGTCTTGTCACGAGCAAGTTGTCATCAACTTTGTGTTTCCCATTCCTTGATCCAAAGAATGTCTGTTCACAAAAGGTGAGCAGCCGAGATGGAAAGTGGATTGAACAGCTCATACAAAGAGAACAAAGAACAACCCAGCACGGGAAACAGGCCCTGCGGCCCAACGAGCCCACGCCGCCATCTTAACAAAGCATTTTCCTACACCTACCTAGACCCGTGTGTATGCGTATGGTACCCCCATTGGAAACCAGATTCAGGGGAGAATAGTTCAGGGACAATTTGTTACACCAATCAGCCTAAGAGCACATCTTTGGGGTGTAGGAGGAAACCGGAGCACCCGGAGGAAACCCACGCAACCACAGGGAGAATGCGCAAACTCCCACAGACACTGGCCCAAATCCATGTAATGTACACCTAGCAGTGATAGTCACTGAGCTGTTGTGGTGCCCATCTGCTGGTCCAGTTTTAAGCACACACAACGACGCGAAGTACTAGGCCACTCTCGAAACATCCAAGAGCAGCCCACGCATGACCCACCTTGTGCTTGCCCCTCGTTAGACAACAAGGTGAACCGACACACCTGCGGAGTAAAAGACACAAACGGAGTGGTAATTGAGGTGCAGCACACATGCACGTTAACCAGCTTATGGGTTTTTGTCCGTCAGCAAATGCGTGGCAGAGTGATGTTTGTGAGAACAGGAAGCCACGGGAGGGATGTTGTGCAGAGAGTTCTAGCTATGGTGCTTATTGTTGCATTAACAGGAGATATTCCCAGTGTCCTGTCCAATTTCTGTCCCTCAGTCAGCATCACAAAAACAGATTACCTGGGCATCACCACATTGTTATTTGTGTGAGCTTGTTGTGCACAAATTGGGTGCCTTTCTAACCATATTCATAAATGTTGGTGGAATAGGGATCTTAATAAAAACTTGAGAACAAAAATCAAGCTGCACTGCTGGAGATGTCATCTGCCCTCAAGTGGAGGAAAAAGATTCCATGGAGTAGAGCAGTTGTTCCTGATGTTTATCTCTCAAATCAACATCACAAGAACAGATGATCTGGTCATGATCACATTGTTATTTGTAGGAGCTTGCTGTGTACAAATTGGGTGCCACGTTTCTTACTTTCAAAAGTGGCAACAGTTCAAGAGTATTTAATTGACCAAAATGTACTTTAGAATGTCTGGTGGTTGTGAAAGGTGCCACACAAATGTCGGTCTTTCTCGCCATATTATAGCTTTAAAAATTGTCTTTGTTCTTATTCATGGAAATCTTGTAGAGTGAAATAAAGCATGAAGTAATCAAACACGTTGTTCACTCAGTATTCTGGTGTCAGTGTGCTCTGTCCCTTTTGCAGGTTAATTGTGGCTATGTTTGTAGTTTCTTGCCAAGTGCTTAATGTTTTGACCAAATATATGGAAGAGGGTGGAAACATTGTGTTCTTTAGAGAGCAGGAATTTTTGTGTCGGCAGCAGCCAATTCATCTGATGTTTCAGGTGTCTTTAACTCATAGTGCTGAATGCTTCACAAGACATCATGTTATTTTCCTTTGTGATTTACGTCAAATTAGTAAATTTATAAACTTTTATGCACGTACATACACATGTACGTTAACTTCCTTTTGATTCCTTCTCGTTCTGTCTTCTAGTTGCATCTCTGAACAGAGCTCGGACTGAGAATGCAGCGATACTTCAAAATGCTTTGCTATTTTCCTGTTTGAACTGTAACTGTTTGAACTAAAGATATTGTGAGATGTTTCCAAATGCAATTAGTCTTCTTCAGTTTGGTTTCCCTTGTGCAGGAGGAGGTATTAAATCAAAGCTATTCTTATAGCATGATGCAGTGACATAGATACTCTGTAGTCTGCTTATTTTCTTTACGTGAGCTGATCCAGAAAGTGGGCGCAGGATGATGAAACTGGATTGAAGAATGAATTCCCAGACTACAATTATGTAAATAACATTGTGAAAGGAGCTAAACAATTTAGTTAGTTAGATTACTTCTGAGACTGACTTTTAAGTGCAGTTCAAAGGGACAGGTAAAAGTCTACTCGTTCTGCTAACTTAAGGATTCCAAGTGAAATGAGTTAAGCAGTGGCAGTCTGGTTTTCAATGTGAATGAGTATATTATGCAAACCTGCCAGTGATTCAGCACTGTAATTGTAATAAATTGCAAAATAGTGTGGAAAGGATATGAATGGGGACTGTAGTAAATGAACAGTACAATAAATGACCTGTTCCATTGAGGTAATGTGGAGGTGTCTTTAACCTACAACTCACTTATGCCGTTCTAAAATGAAAACACGAGCATTATTTTGATTTGATTTATTTTGTCACATGTATTAACATACAGTGAAAAGTATTGTTTCTTGTGTGCTATACAGACAAAACATAAAGAAGGAAACGAGAGAGTGCATAATATAATGTTACAGTCATAGAAAGGTCAACTAAACGCAAGGTAAGTCCATTCAAAAGTTTGACAGCAGCAGGGAAGAAGCTGTTCTTCAGCTGGTCAGCACGTGACCGCAGACTTTTTTGTATCTTTTGTCTGACGGAAGAAGGTGGAAAAGAGAATGTCTGGGGTGCTTGGGGTCCTTAATTATGCTGGCTGCTTTGCCGAGGCAGTGGGAAGTGTAGACAGAGTCAGTGGATGGGAGGCTGATTTGCGTGATGGATTGGGCTACATTCACGACCTTCTGTAATTCCTTGCTGCTGTCAAATGTAGAGTTAGGTTAAAAAGTTCAGTTTGAAGGAGACATACTTTAATATATCCTGTTCCAAAACAAGCATGAATAATTGTTTGATTCAAACATATTTGGCTTTATCTTATTTTAAAAGGTTTGTAAGTTATAATTAATTTCTGCAGGTATTTTTAAAAAAATAGTCTGTTTATGTGTAATTAAATTTGAGGCAAACTTTAACTAAATCTGCCCTCTGTTTTCAGGTTATATAAGGATACTCCTACTGCTGGTGTGCTGGTGGAATTTCAGTTATCCGCAAGTGTTTTTTCCCTGTTATATGATTTCCATTATTCTTGATGGTGAGTATGCACCTTCAAATGCTGATCCAGAAAAGGAAGAAAAAGTGTTTTTAAAAACCTGAATGTGGTTGTTTCCTGTCTTGGTGGTTGATGCCACAGAGTTTGTTAGTTCTCTTTATAACTGTGCTTTGCTGTGACATCTGTTGGTTTCATGCCTGTGGTGAGTAAACTTCCCTTTTGTGTTTGAGAAGAAATAATATTTCCCCTTTATGTACTTGAAAAAACCATAGATTTAATCATGGAAACTTACTTAGGTTGGAGGGGAAAATGAAGACCTTGGGCTTTACTTCCTTTTTTTAGTTCAAAATGTTTCAGTGGAATTACAGTAGCTTTTGAGGTAAAATCCATTACTCAAGAAATCTAAAATAAAAACAGAAAATGTTGGAAATACTCAGCAAGTCAGGCAGCATCTGTAGAGAAAGAAACAGAGTTACTGTCTTAGATTAATGATCTTTCCATTCTGATTTTATTTCAGGTTTCCAGAATTGGTAGTGTTTTGCTTTTGTACCCAGTAGACTTGTTTTACTGTTAAATTCACAGGAATAATAGATGATAATTTTCAAATATTTTACTTTATGGAAGGATTCCATAAAGTAAAATATTCATACGTGTGCAAAGAAGTGTCCACACATCTTTTCAATTTACATTTTCAGTTCTATTCTGTCACCTACACCTTGGGGGATGAGTTAAAGAATATTTCAGCATCCTCCCCCACTTAACCTGATTCACAAGAGATGCACTAGGTATTGGTTAAAGCACACTATTGGCCTTTTCTCTCTGAAGTCCTTGGAGCAGAACCCTTGAAATTTAGTCACAATTACAGGAGCAACTATAATTCTGTCCAGTCACGTTCTACCAATAACTCAACATTGTCCTGAAAAAGCAGGAACAATTGCATTACAGAAATATTTTGATCATCTGTATGCTCTTATTGTTCAATGGGGTGTGCATAAATATTTATCTTGATTTTCAAACTATTAATATTACTTTTACTGTAAGGGCACTTCAAATATCCTCCAGTTGAGGGGAATTGTATCTCTTATGCCAGAAGTTTGTGAATTATGTATTTGTACTTTAACTCTACCATCATATTTAAACTGCCTGTATCTTTGATGATACACAAAGATGAATTGAGTATTTTCTTAATCTTCAAAAAAGTGTGCCAAAGCCTATGATCACCCAGTTTGAATTGACACATTGAATAAAGGAAAGTGAAATTGTATCTCGAAACCCAGTAGATTTCTGTTTGTCTCTTCTTCATTGCTCTTGAACTGCTGCAAGTTCATCGAACTGAAATGTTAACTCTGGTTCCAATTTATTCTGTTTTTTAATCAAAAATCTACTGATCTCAGCTTTGAAATTTTTACCTGATGCTGGGAAGAATCTGATGCCTGCTTGCTGACTCAAATAAGAGCATTGGAGTGAATCAACTTGTCACCAATTGTGATGTAGTGCACTCATGGTTTAATGCGTTGAGTCCAAATCTCTGGAGACTGGCTAGTGGTAATAAATTTAAAAATATTAAGCACTTAAAATTTGATGTGCAGAACCCTGCCACTGTATTTTGCTTTTTCAGCAGCTTTGAGACACAACTTTCCCAGTGAAGTTGGAGAAGTTCACATTTATGCAACATAGATTCTATTCAGTTGGAACATTGGCCTGTGGTGATTAGATATAAGTGGGAACCTGATAAATGTTTGGTTTTTTTCCTTGAGAACAATACAGAACCAAAGAAGCTGGAAGGAAGGCCCCAGCTAACAGGTTTGCAAGAGTTGCTGCAGAAGCAACCAGATTGTGGCACTAACAACTCAGAATTGTCATCAAAGGCAAGAGGACTGTAATGTCGATTCATTGGTTTCTGCAAAAGCTTAATCTTTTTTCTGTGAAATGTGGTTCTTTCTAAAAATGTGATCTTTCATTCTCTTGGAAATGCATTTTGCCCTGTCCTAGAGTGGCATGGCATAAAGGACAGTGAAATTGATCATTTTTAAGGGGAAAGTGATTCAATACAATCTCCTAGGATAACTGACCATGATGAGGATCACACATGAGCCTCTGACCGATGGTTGAGGTTAAGTGTTTAAGTATCATGAGAGTTGAAAGCTTTCACTCAGGCTGAAAACCTCAAGAGGTTTCCTTCAGTGCTCAGACTGTACATTAATTCCACTTTTGGTGCCAGACAATTTTTATTTGATCACTAATTAACAAACAAGTCAATTACTGGCACAGACTTTGATCTTGTCATTGACTATATTAACAGATTCCAATGGTAAAAACTGAATGATACACAACTAAATTTGAAGGAAAACTAAGGAAATGCATATATTAGTATGAAATATAGTTTAGATTTTTTTAAACTGAGTACGATATAGGGCAGTAAGCCTACAAGCATTAAACTTAGTCTATAAACTGAGCATAATCGGACGAGTACTGACATTAGTTTGGACCACCCAGTGTGTACAATGTTGGCCAACTAATGTAACAGTTAATAAACTGCATTTGTAATTTTCTTCCAGTTTGACATGTAATTGCCTCATAATCATAGTGTATTCAGCTAATAAAACATTTCAACCATTACAGGAGTTGATGGATTTGCAGCTCGGAAGTTAAACCAGGTATCGGAGTTTGGAGCTTGGTTTGATGTTGTAATTGACAACTTTGGGCGTACCATGGTATGGACTTTCCTCTTTCAGGTAAGGGCTGACTTGAACTATGAAAATGAGATTATTGTGCGAATTGGAGGACTTTTCAATTAACTTCTATGGGCATTTCTTCTAATGTGCATAGTTTTTCCAAAAAATGGTAGAAAAGTGCAAAGTAAAACCGTAAAGAGTGTATAGGATTAGATTAATCAGGATCATGTCTGAAAAGGAAACTGTAATTATAAGGGGGCACTTGAGACACTAAGACTGTTTTCTCTACTGCAATGGAAATAAATAAAGTGGAGATTTAAGATTGCAAAATTATCAAGGGTTTTTCTAGGGTGAATTGAAAGAAATTATTTTTCTTCTAGTCATTAATGAAGCATTATGAATTTAATGAAGAGGAAGGAATTCCTTTGTGCAGGGGATTGTAGATTAACAATTGCCGCAGGGAATAGTTGGGGAAATGACCTTTGCTTCCTTAAAAAAAAAGTTGCAACAAGTGATTATAGAGTGCTATGAGAGAGAAGCAATGCAATGGACAGCTGATCTAGGAAAGCAATGTGTTAGGTAGAATGGCTTCCTTCTATGATGTGGATCTCTGTGGTATGAAGGAAAGGAGTTTGCAAGTAAATTTATTAAAAATCTTAAATGTTTTGTTTTCCAGTGGGGACATTTTATAAGCAGCTTAGAGTGGTGTGTTTTAGTCTGTACGCACAATTCCATGGGGGCAGACTGGAAGAACAAGTTTGGCAATAGTCCTTGGTGGGTTCGGAAAACCATGGCAAATGGTATGACAATCTTGATTTAATGACATTTTAAAAACATATAAAATTAGAAATTATGCTGGTGGAAAATTGCAAGTTCCAATTCTCTTTCAAACAATGTAATTTGATTCAAGATATTTCAAATCTGAACTTCAGGAGTGATCTCCTCCTATGATCAACGTGAAAGACTTGTTTCTTGAAACCTAACGGACAAGAACTGCAAATACGTAAACTTTTGTTGTAAACAAAGCATTCATATCTTGTAAAACAAAAACATTTTCTTATAAAAAATTTAAATCGTGAATAATTTAGTTGAATAGTAAAATGCAGACATACACAATGCATGGCATGAAGTGAAGGACGTGGGCAGGCATACAGCATTCTAAATGTGCAAAATGGAAGTATGGCAAAGGCTATGTTTTTCTCTCTTGCTGTACATACTTGCCTCACATCCTTCCATTTAAAAGCAGGCAGTTTGGGTACGGCCACTTTAAAAATAGCAGAATACAGACGGGGTTATTTCCAAATTATTCTACTTTTTCAACTTTTGCGTACTGCACCAAATGCTCAAAGTTGGTCAGATGGGCAGATCAATGAGAGATGGAATTTTAATCCTGAGAAGTGTGAGGTGATGCACTTTGAAAGGATTAACAATACAAGGGAGTACTCGAATGGCAGGACACTAGAAAGCTTGCTAGAACAAAGGGATCTTGGGGTACTTGTCCAAAGATCCCTGAAGGCAGCAGGACAAGCTGTTAGGTTAGTTAAGAACACATATGGGACAATTCACATTTTATCAGATTATAAGGGCAGGAAAGTTTTGTTAGACTTTACCTATCTCAATAATCACTTCTTTCAAGACCCTAGGATGTAGTCCATCCAGATCTGGAAATTTTCCTGCCTGTAGTCCCAACAATTTGCTCAATATCACTTCCCTTCTTAGGGAATATCACTTCTTAGGCCACAGCTGGAGTACTGAGTGCATTTCTGGTCACTTCACTACAGGAAGGGTGTGATTCCACTGGAGATGGTGTAGTGGAGATTCACCAGGATGTTGCCTGGGATGGAGCATTTGAGCTACAAAGAGAGTGGATAGGCTTGGGTTATTTTCTTTAGAGAAGCCTGAGGGCATCCTGATTGAGGTGCACAAGGTTAAGGGGTATGGACAGGGTGGATAGGACGTAGCTGTTCCCCTTGGTTGAAGCATCAGGAATGAGGGGCATAATAATGTGAGGGGCAGGAGGTTTAGAGCAGATTTGAGGAAATGTTTTCTTTGCTCAGAGGATGGTGGAAAGCACTGCTCAAGAGAGTAGTAGTGGTGGGAAATGTGGATGCGCACTTGAACTGTCATAACATTCAAGGCTGGCCCAAAGTGGGATTAGTGTAGATTTCGTATAGATTTGTCAGTGCAGACTCAATACGGTGAAGGGCCTCTTCTGTCCTCTCTATCTCTGATTCTGTCAATGACTCTAAGATTATTCTTCATTGATCATTCACTATTAGCAGCTATGACCCTCTGAAGCTAAGATGTAGAGATGCCGGCGTTAGACTGGGGTAAACACAGTAAGAAGTCTGCCAACAGTAGGTTTAAGTCCAACCGATTTATTTGATAGTAAACTCGCAAGCTTTCGGGGTTTGCCCATTCGCCTGACGAAGGGGCAAACCCCGAAAGCTTGCGAGTTTACTATCAAATAAATCGGTTGGAATTAAACCTACTGTTGTCAGACTTCTTCCTCTGAAGCTAAGCCATTTCTGTGTCTCATGAAAGCTCAAGAACTGCTTCAGCAAGTCTCTGTCCCGTATTGGCCAGACTGTCTGGCAGAACCCAAGGACTCTGCCATCTCTACTGAATTTAGGTGAATGGTATTAAGTGTTTTGAAAGATTAAATTAGCATGCAGATTTGCAGCATAAGCTTGTTCTAGCCAAAACCATGTTGATATTTCAATAAAATCCCTTTTTGATTGTAACAATATTTGAACAAAACCCTCTAAGTTCATGTAAAATATCAACTAATCCTAACAGGGGAAATTCTTGTCCTGAAGTCAACCAGCATCAGATTTCTTTGACTGGATCTATTCCTAGCCATCAAGGAACATGGCTCTTCAGTTAGTTGGCACTGTGTTTGTGTAAAAATTGCCCAGTGGCTGCCACTCTGATTTACTGTCACCCTGATTTACTGTCACCAAAGGAATGTGCCTGGTCTTCACTCAGATTTCCCAACTAAAACAGGGCTGCAAGTGGCACAAAGATGTGGGACCCTTCCATGCAACAGTGTGCTGGAGATCATCATGTGCACAGCAATGTTGTCTTCCAGTCATTATTAACAACAAATGTCAACAGGGAGGAAAGTTGTGTCTCAAATATGAAAGTTTAGAATAGATTTAATGCAAAATGAGGAACTTAAGGAGACTAATGATAAAAGCTTGTGGGCCTTAAAAAGGGCAAGAGAAAGAGACTGAGGGTTCAGAGCCATGTTCAGAATCAAAAGTTGAAATGTGAAGTCACAGAGAAGTTGTAAGTTGATTGGCTGGTGTGAATCGTTGTTGAGTCTGAACAACAGGCAGATTAAAAGTGATAAGTATTAATAACAAGTGAATAGTTGGACTTTTATAAGGTTTGTTATTATAGGGTGTGTCAAGGGCATCTGAAGAATTAATAATGTAGAGAGATGAATTAAACAGGTATATTGCATTGGCCTTTCCTATAGAGGACACATCCCAGAAATAGCTGTAAATTAGGAAATGGAAGGGAGGGAAGTGATTATTGAGCAAGTTGTTGGGACTACAGGCAGGAAAATTTCCAGATCTGGATGGACTACGTCCAAGGGTCTTGAAAGAAGTGATTAGTGAGATAGTTGATACATTGGTTTTAATTTTCCAAAATTCTCTAGATTTGAGAAAGGTTCAATTAGACTGAGTAAAGGAGTTACATTTGCTATTTCAAAAAAAGGAGAGAGGCACAAAGCAAGAAATGATAGGCCAAACATTTGTCATAGGGAAAATATTACAAGTCTTCATTAAAGAGCCTACAGGTAGGCACTTAGATAAATAAAAGACTATCAGGCAGAGTGAACATCATTTTGTGAAAGGGAAATAATGTTCAGCCAATTTATTGGAGTTCTTTGAAGGAGTCACGTGCTGTGGATAAAGAGAAACCAGTGGATATTAGATTTCCAGAAGGCATTTGATAAGGTGCCATATCTTAAGGTTATCACAAAAAAAGAAGTCTGTAAAACCGTATGTAGGGGGTAACATATTGGCATGGACAGGAGATTGACTAGTTAACAAGAAACAGTTTGAATAAATGGGTCTTTTTCTGGTTGGCAGGATGTGATGAGTGGTGTGCCACAGGGATCAGTAATGGGGCTCCAACTTTTTACAATTTAGATAAATGACTTGGATGAATAAATAAATGAATAAATAAATAAATAACTGACTTGGGAGAGGGCGGGAAAGTGGAACTGAGCCACGACAGATCAGCCATGATCTTATTGAATGGCGGGGCAGGCTCGAAGGGCTGGATGGCCTACTCCTGCTCCTATTTATGTTCTTATGAAGGGACTAAAGGTATATTTGCTGGTGACACACAAAGATATATAGGAAAGTAAATTGCACGGAGTCTACAAAAGGACATAAATATGTTAAATGAGTAGGCAAAAATTTGGCAAATAGAGTATAATGTAGGCAAATGTGTCCACTTTGGCGTGAAGAATAAAGAAGAAACTTATCTAAACGGTGAGAGGGTGCAGAAGGATCTGGGTGTCCTAGTGCATGAATCACAAAAAGACTAGTATACAGGTAGAGCAAGTAATTAGGAAAGCTAATAGAATGTTATTGTTTGTGAAAGGAATGGAATACAAAAATAGGTTATTCTTCAGTTGTACAGAATATTAGTGAGACCACATTGATCTCCTTATTTAAGGAAAGATGAAGATGTGTTAGAAGCAGTTCAGGGAAGATTTACCAGACTAATACCCAGAATAGGTGGGTTGTCTTATGAGGAGAAGTTGGACAGGTGAGGCGTGCGTCCACGAAAGCTTAGAAGAGTAAGATGATTTGATCAAAACTTTTAAGAGGGGTCTTAAACCTAAAGAGGTAGTTCATTTAAAACAAGTGATGAGAAGGAATTATTTCTTCGAGAGTTATGAGTCCTTGAATATGTTAAAGACAGAGTTAGAGAGATTCTTGATTAACAAGGGGGTGAAAGGTTATCAGAGGTAGGCAGGAATATGGGATAGAAGTTGCAGTCAGATTACCCATGATCCATTTGAATGGTGGAGCATGCCCAAGGGGCTAAGTATTAGGATTTCAGTATTAATAAATTTGTGAATAGTACAAGGTTTATTAATAGCAGTAAAGTTTTAGTATTGTTGTTAAGAATTATTAACAGTAGCAAGGTTAACTAATAAAACAAAAAGGGCAGAGCTGCTTTTACCTCGAGTGCACACCCTGTGTTATGTGGGAACTCCAGTATGTCTGTGTGTCCTGGATAGCCATTTGTGCAACAAGAATATGGATGAGATAGGTAACGAATGCACAGTAAAATCCATGGCACCATGGAGGCTCAGCTGAACAGGGGTTTACAAAGACTGGAAAAGCAATAATGATGAGTGATTTGACAGTTAAGGGAATTGATAGGCAGTACTGCAGCCTGTGGATGTGAATTGTTATGTTGCTTCCCTGGTGCCACTGTCAGGGATGTCATTGACCAGCTACAGAGCAATCTGAGGGGCAAGGGTGAACAGCCAACATTCATGGTTTGTGTTAGTATGAATGCCATAAGCAGAAGGGGGGATGTGGTGTTACTGTCAGATTTTAGGGAGCAAAGTAGAAAATTCTCAAGCAGGACTTCAAAAGTAGTAATCTACGGATTACTCCAGTACTTCGGGCAAATGAGTATAGAAATAGGAAGATGAAGCAGATGAACGGGTGGCTGAAAAGATGGTCCGGAAAGGAGGGTTTTAGATTCTTGGGACATTGGGACTGGCCCGGGGGAGATGTATTTAGGAAGAGGCTGGATAGGTGAATAAAGCTGGGACAGAATTTTTTTGCTAGTCATCTCAGGGAGGGTTTAAACTAGTTTGACAGGGATCTGGGAATCAAGAGGTAATATCAGAGAGGAATACCAAAATACTGGGAGATAAAATAGCAGTCAAATAAGGAACAGTAATATGATAGGTGGGATCAGACTAAGGGAGATAGTCTAAATCAGGTTCAATGAGCATGTATGTGAATGCAGAGTGTAGTGAATAAGATTGGTGAGTTACAGACTCAGATTGCAATGTGGAAATACATTGTTGTGGTTCTTACAGAGAACTGACTTGGGGTCAGAACTGTGTTAAACATTCCAGAATACAAGATGTTCAGGAAAGATAGGAAGGGAAGAAAATTGGGAGGGATGGCAGCATTGATTAAGCAGCACATTGCAATACTGGAGAATTTTGCTAGAGCTAAGGAACAAAAGTGCAAATACATTGCTTGGTATTGTCTACAGGTCACCAACTTGGAGGAAGGATATAGAGGTACACATTTCTAAGGAAATTAGAGATGCAACATTTAAGAATATTTATAACAGGGGACTTCATATTACAACTATTCTATCTTTATTTAGATAATTAAAGGGCATGAAGAGGAAGTTCCTAGAATGTGTTCAGGAGAATTTTTTTATGTTGTGTTTCCAGCTCAAGAAATGAGGCATGCCTAGACCTGGTTCTTTGTAGCTGCCCACTTGATTGCCATCCCATCCACCACCTTCAACATCTATTTCTTCCATCACCGATGCACAATTTAACAGTGTGTACCATTTACAAGATGCACTCAGTAACTCACCAAGGCTTCTTCCAACAGCACTCTACAACATCAAAGGACAAGCACAGAACATCACCACCTAGACACTGCCCTCCAAACTACACACTATTCTGACTTGGAACTATATCATCACTGTGTTGCTGGGTCAAAATCCCCTCACCCTAATAGCACTTTGGGTGTACCTACACCACATGGACTGCAGTGGTAAAGGATAGTTCACTTCACTATCACCTTCAAGGGCAATTAGAGATGGGTAATAAATGCTGGCTTGGACAGCAATGCTTAAATCCCCTGAAATAATTTGGTAAAAACTTCTTGATAGCCATGGTTGGTGCACCTTTCCTTTTGGATTTTTTTGCTTCAATAAAGTGTTTAAATGTGCACCCTAGTACACACGTCATGGAATAAATGTCTCTTTTCTCAGATTTGCAGGTTCCACCAGGAAGTTCCCTTGTTTACAAAATTGCTTTTGTTTTTTTTAAATGTAAGAGCCACAATAACCCAAATTCCTTATTTCATTAATTGTGGAATTCCTATCACTACCAAATGTTCAAAGATGGGTCATCCATTGTTTAAGTTTCCTCACTTCTACCCTGTCCCTGACATGATCAAATAAACACAGGTTACTGTAATTAGCCTGTGCCTATTTGACTTGTACTTTCTTCAGGGTTATCAGTTTCTCAATCATTTCTGTTTACCAGCAGAATTATAAAATCAGATCATCTGCAAGTCAAAAGGTATTCTACAAAATTAACACTGACATACAAAAAGGAACCATTAGGCTATACTATGAAATAATTTGCATAATAAGTTAGGTAAATAAAGAGGTTAATCGACTACTAATTTGCACTGTTATACTTCAGAGAAGAATGACCATGAAACCATTGGTTGCAAAAGCCCATCTGATTCATTAATGTGCTATAGCAGCGGTCTCCAAACTCTGAGCCGGATGTGGCCTGTGGGCCACAGTTGGACACCCCTGTCCTATAGGAAAGGAAATTTGCTGTACTTACCCAACACGTGATCCCAGATCCACAACAACAAGGCTGACTCTGAACAGTTCTCCGAAATTGTCTTAACAACTTACCTAGTTCAAGGGCAATAAGGAATGGGCAATGAATGCTGGCCTTGCCAGTACCACCCACGTCCCGTGAAAGAATGCAGAAAATAATCTTATTGCACATCAGCAAATGAGTTGCACTTGCAATGATAATTCTAATTTTCATCAACAGGTTATATTATGGTGTGATAACGTTATTATTTTTGATTTTCAGGAAGTTTTCAATCAAATTCTTTAGTCGACTATAATGTGCTCCCCAACTTCATCCCTCTCCCTCCCTTCACAATTTTGCCTTCTCTCCTATTTTCCTATGTGAGAATTTATGAAAATAGATTGGTCTGGATTGACATTTACAAATTTTTCAGGAGATCCACACTATTGTTCTAATTATTGGACCAAAAATATTACATTTTTAATGACATCTGAATGTAGCTCTGGTGAATATTTGAATACAAGTTCAAAGTCAAGTTACAAAATGCTTGTATTTTTGTGAAATTACATCATAGTAAAATATGTATTATCCTATCTACAGGATTTAAGACTCCTGTCGGAGCATTTGCTATCTTCGGATTACATGTACTTCCTATATGGCTGTACGGTTATCACAATCAAGTTCTATCAGCAGCATTTCTGATGCCTTATACAATGCAATGGATTGTAACCATATTTCTTGTTGCTGGAAGACTTTTATGTATGGCTGTGGAGGTAAGAGAAAGAAGGTGACATTTTTTAAATTAAAAAGTGACTTTTCAAGAGCAATTATTTTTAAAACTTTTGTTTTTATTATAGTTCTGGTGTATATGGATTCACGTTACGTACCTCATACGAAATGAGAAGGAAACCCAAGGAAAATAATGGACTGACTGTAGCACTGAAGACAATTTGTGTTGTTCAGGAACTTTTTTTTTGTAATTCAGCATTTACAGAAGGAAGGCAATATTTCAAGGTAACTGGATCCTGTAATATAAAAAAGATCTAAGTTCTCACTGGAAATAGGTTGTGCATTACTGGGAGAATTTCTGCCCCACCCCCACCCCACTTTTTGCAGGGGTTTGTAGGAAGGGGGAAGAAAAGATATGATTACATTTTTTTCCCCCTCTGTCTTGAACCATTTTCTTAAGCCAATCAACAAATCACATTTGTGGATTTTTTTTAAGAGTTTCCTGTGTTTCAACTGAAACATTCATGAGATACTTGCTTTCTTCTTTTGTTAAAGGTTCTAAAAGTTTTTGTTACGGGTGAGTTGATACATGAGGATCATACTGTTCATTGAAATCAAAACAGCAAATTGAGTTGGGGAGAAGAGGAAGTTCTTTTAATGCAAACATCCTATCTTCCATTTAAATAATCCATTAATTAAAATCATACTGGAAGATAATTTGGAATGAAGATATGCTCTCTCTTTCATTTTGCACCAAAGTAGCAACTTCTGAGCACTCTAGACCAAACTGAGATCACCTCAGATACCTACTTATACACAGCTACTTCACATTATGCAACTCTAAATTAGTGCAAAAGGATATTTCAAAACTAGATTTACACTAGAACTTCAATGTGTGTCAGTTTTGCCTTGAATTGACGCTAAAGTTGTTAAATTCAGAGGTCGGATCCAATTTGCCTATAACAAAGTGGTGCAAGACAGCGTCATAATGAGCTACCAGCTGTTGTGATGATACGGTGACTTTAAGAAATATATTCATTTTCTGTTTCTTGAGAGGTATGTTTAAAATTCAGCTGTTTTGCACAGTGCCGAATTGTCTGCACCAGGCTACACACATGCTGAGAATGTGGGCTAATGCTTGATTTTAGCTAAGGATGTGTGTTTGTTTTAAACTGAATTGATGCATTATTGTTTTTTCCCCTGGGGTTTCAGATTAGGGTTCTGATTAGCTTGATTCATGTGAATAGCAGAACTGAGCTTGCAGAGAAAACACACCTTTTTTAAATACAGTCAGTTTCTGCCTGGTCCTGAAAGAAGCAAAAGATGTTTTTCTGTTTCACTTTCTGGAGGTTACTATTTGGTGCAGTCAGAAGACAGGTGGCCCTCTGTCTGTGTGTGTCTCTCGCTCTAGAACTGTTCAAAGGCTGTAGCACCATTAACAAGCACAAACTTGGGGATTATCAAATTTAATCTCTTCAAGATTAGTTAATGAGGAATATTGCTCAAATTGGTAGGTTAACAGTTAAGAATTGTATTTTGTCATTTTAAGTATTTCAGTTGGTAAGAGTTAAGCTAATTAATGTGTTACAATAAAACTGTATTGTTAAATAAAGTTTTTTTGATAAAAGCTGTGTGTCAAAAGAATTACATCTGGAATGAAACACATGCTAATGCCAAAATAGAAAAACTATAGGTGTCTAGTCAGTCTGCATAACATACTTCTGTGGTTTCTGTTCTTGTACCCCAACACTGTCACCAGAACCACCAGGGTTCTTATTTAAAACTACATTTCATTTTTTGATCAACTAGAAAACATTTGATGTAGTTTCACGTCTCCCAAAATTAAAGCAGGGAATAGTCTTCTGCTCTTGTGACGAAGCATAGATGCTCAGCGGAGTATGCTTCATTGTACAAGTAGCAATTTCTGACAAATAGCTGCATCCTTAGTAAAACACTACTAAATCCTGAAGATTAAGAAATACACGTGCCAGAATTGTACTGCCCCAGTCGCCCCTAGAATCAGAGCAGAAGAGGGGCAGACAGTGGGAAGGTCTGCTGCCCTCTAGTGGGATTTTCTGGTCTCGGGTCAAGCAAGGCCATAAAATCCTGCTCATAATTTCAGACCCCTTGATTGATCTGGAGTTCTACTAAATGCTAGTTAACCCATTTGCACAATGATTCTGCAAACTACATTTCCTTGTCACAGCTTTGACAAAAAGACACGAGGAAATATGCAAAAGCTACAGGGTGATGTACCTTATTACAATGATGTAGTGATATTGAATTAGATTAAGAGACCCAGGCAATGCTCTAGGAACCTAGGTTCAAATCCCACAGCAAGGCAGCTAGTGAAATTTGAATTTAAAAAAAAAGGAACCAAAGGTCTCATGATGACCATGAAGCCATTATTGATTTTCTTTATTAATGTTCTTTAGAAAAGCAAATCTGCTATCTTTACATGGTCTAGCTTACATGTGACTCCAGATCCACTGCAACATGGTTGACTTCTAAACTTCATTCAGTTGAAGGACAGTTAGAGATGGGCAGTAAGTGCTGGCCCAGCCAGCAATGTTCCCAACCCATGAAGGAATTAAAAAAATTGGAAGTAGTCCTGCTTGTGGGACTCCTTTAGTATCAAAATAGTGCATTAGCCCAAACTCCTAAATGTACAATAGATAGGCTTATTGCAGAAGATATGACTGATCAGAACAAGATTTAACATTCTGCTTCATTGGCTTGCAATAAATTGCTTATATAAAATTCTTAACTGCAAAATAATTGTCGGATCACAAACAAAAAAAAATCTGTGTGCTTATAAGTATGATTGAGGCTTGGGCCAGTTAATCAGGGCAACAGCAGGAAGCGACCATAAAACAAACTCCAATTTACATTATCAAAAATAAATACCTGGTAATATTTAGGTAAAGCACAGCAATTACTACTACATAGTGTAAGCCTTTGCCTTGTGGTGTAATAAGACCATCTCAGGACTTGGGAGAAGAGCACAATTTTGATGGAGGGGAACATGGAAAAAGGAACAGGAGTGGCCTGTTCCACACTTCAACTAGATGATGGCTCATCATCTATCCCTTGATATAGTTGATATCTAGAAATTATCAATCTCTTGTGTTAAATACACTCAACGAGTGAGCCTCTAAAGCCCTCTGTGGTAGAGAATTCCAAAGATTCATCACCCCAAGTGATGAAATTCATCTTTCTCAGTTTTAAATGGCTCATTCTGACAGTGTGTCCCATAATTCTAAGCCAAGGGAAACATCCATTCTACATTAGGGCTCAATGGTCATCTCTTATTCTAAACTCTAAGAGAATACAGGTCCAGTCTCCTCAATCTCTCCTAATGGGGCAATCCCACCATCCTGGAGATCAGTCTGGTGAACATACATTGCAGATCCTCTATGGCAAGTATATCCTACCTTAGTCAAGGAAACCAAAACTACACACTTCCAGTATGTTGTGGAACATCCAGTATGTCAAGACTATACAATTGCAGTAAGACATCTTTGTTCCTGTACTCAAATCCTCTTGCAATAAATGCCAACATACCACTTGCCTTCCTAACTGCTTGCTGCACTTGCATGTTAGCTTTCACTGACTGATGAACAAGGACACCCAGATCCATTGGATAAATCAACATTTCCCAATCTTTCTCCATTTAAGAAATATTCTGCATTTTTGTTTTACCTACCAAAATGGATAACTTAGCATTTTTCCACATTATGTTCCGCACGCCATATTTTGCCCGCTCACTTAGCTGGTCCAAATTTCCTAGCATCCGCCTCACAACTTGCTTTCCTACCTAGTTTTGTATCATCAACAGACTTGGAAGTATTACATTTGGTCCCCATATCCAAATCATTGATTCTTGTACCCCACTAGTCACAGCCTGCCAACATCACCTGTTCGTTTATTTCTATTCTTTTCTCTGTTCATAACCCCATGCGCTTACATTTTAACCTGTGTGGAACCATGTTGAATGCCTTCCAAAAATCCAAATGCACCACATCCATTGCTATTACTTCCGTTACTAATCTAAGCTACTTTCTCAGTTTTATTTATTTAAGTCTTAAGATTGTAGTTTCGGATAGAACTACATCACTTCCAAAGTTAATGAAAATCCTGTCATATTTTGGTCATTCTTCCATTGATGCTTCTTTGCAACAAGATTATTAATTAAGCCATGCTCACTGCATAATACTGGATCTAAAACAGCTCATTCCCTAGCTTGCTCTTCAACATATTTTTCTAGAAAACCATCTTGCACACATTTCAGGACTCCTCCACAGCATTAGTGCTAATTAGATTAACCCAGTCTATATCGCTATCGCATCCTCATGATTACTATGTCCCTGATTTACACTATACCCTACATTAGTAGCCTATAAACTACCAATTTTCCTCTGTCTTAATTTCACTTTTATCTATTCTTGATCTTCCAATTTAAGATTTTGCCCCACTGATGTACTGATCTTATTCTTTATGAACACTGCTTACCTATCTCCTTTTTCTTTTTGCCTATCCTTAAAATACCCTTAAACATTCAGTTTTCAGCCTTGATCACCCTGCATCATGTCTCTGTAATGGCAATTAGAACATACCTGTTTATTTCCATTTGTTCCATCACTTCATCCACCGAGCTGAGAGTGCTGTGTGCATTCAGAATTGCCTTTAATTTTGTCTTCTTCTTTGTAACCTCTGGCTTTATTTGCTGGCGCACTGTTAGGAAGGAACAAAACATACAAACCTGCCACACTGATTATCGATTCTCTTACTGTTACCTTGTCTTGTCCTCCCTCCTTAATTTACCAAATCTTTCCTAACCCTAATCCCTCACACTGCACTATTTGGTTTAAAACCTTTCTACTATCCCAATTTTTACAACTCACGAGAACACTGGTTCCAGCACTGTTCAAGTGTGGAGCATCTCAAATGGTACAGCTTATACTTTGCCCAGTACTAGTGCAGGCCTTATGAATCTAAATCCATTTCTCCCTCACCAGTCTTTGAGCCACATTTAACACTCTAATTTATCCCATGCCAATTTGCTGGTGGTTAAGGTAATAATCCAGAAATCATCACCTTTTGAGGTTCACTTTATAAATTTATCCCCTAGCTGCCCATACTCTCTTAACATGAATCTTTTTCCCACTCCTACCTATATTTTTGTCATCTACACAAACTATGACAACTGGATCCTGCCCCTCCCCTTCCCTGCATATCCTGCTTTTGTCCATACAGGCTTCAAGAACCTCAGATTTGTTGGACATCTGCAAGGGCTTCAACTTCTACCTCATTGATCACACCCTCCTCTCTTGACCATGAACCAAATCAGAAAACTCTATCCTGAAAGGTGTTTGCGCCATCTGGAACAAAATGTCCAGCTAACTTCCCCCTTCCTGATGTGTTGCAGTGTTGGCAGCTTGGCCTCCAGCTCAATGACAGTCCTGAAGTTCCTCCAGCCACAGACATTTACTTCACATATGTTTGCCTTGAATTACACAGGATTCCATGAGCTTCCAAATATTGCAGCCACCCTATCATTTTTATAGTACTTACTCTATTTTAGTTATTAGATTTTAATTGTCTCTTGGCCTGTTTGCTTCTATTGTCATTTCAATAAATGTTCCACTTACCCTGATTGTGATCTCCTAGTTAAGATAAGATCATAAATACCAGCCAGTCTGTAAGGTTTACTAATAGTTTGACTATTACTAAAACCTTACAATTAAAAAGTTACCTAAGTTTTGAAAGATAAATGAGGGAAATACTCATCAACAAATCAACTTTAATTCTTTTAAAACTTCCATTATTCAAGTTACAAAGCCGATGTGCAAAGTGGACCTGGCAAGCCCAAATCCATCTCCTTGTTTGTTCCAAAAAACACATTCAAATTGAATCCAATTCATGGCCCTCACAAGAGATATTCAAGATCCAAGCTGACAAGCTAAAAGGCAACCAATCAACTACCTGTTTTCCTGTGACGCCACACTTTGGTATTTTTCAGAACACAATTGGTTCACTCTGAAGTCACAGGTTGGAGCGTTCTTTAAGGTGCTGCTGTCTCTGAGTCCTCCCCACTCCTGTGCTTTTTTTAAAAAAACAGGGAAAGTAACTAAAACAATGTTCAATTTACATTTCTGGCTATGTGTTTCTACTTTAAAATTTACTACACATTAAACATAGAAGTTACCTGGGAGGTGCGGTATATCTTTACGCAAGACAGGGTTGACAGCACACAGCAGATATAACGTTATATCGCACAGATGTTTCACGATTCCTCTATTGTACTAACACAATATAAATATATGAAAAAGAGCTAGCAGCCACATACGGAGGTCCATCATCAACGCGATTATTCGACTTTAAATCGAAATAACCAATTTAAGTATGATCCAAATGTACAATTATTACACTATAAATTTTAACTGAGAAGTTTAAAAAAAATCTGTTGACAAAAATAAGAGCAACTATTATAAATTAAAACATTTCAGGCCATTTTTATCAAATTATGGTTTCCTGTTCAATTTTTTTTAAACTGGAAAAAGGGCACAGCAAATAAAACCTCCAGTATTGCCCTATTCCAGTTGCTCAAGAAAATTATCAAATAACTTAAATATTTCAGCTATGAAAAATGAATCGGTAGAGTGTACACATTTGGTGGGATTAGCAACTGAAGAGTTGGTTGTTGTATATCAAAATGGCCTGGAACATCTGTATAAATACTTTGCAATTGCTGCTAATTAACAGGTCCCACAATTTTGTATTTTATGATCACACCAACTTGTCCCAGAGTGTCCTTTACCATTCTGAAACTATACCCTTGTGGCAAAACCACGAGCAACTGTTCCAGGTAGCTTCCTACTAAACGCTACTAAAGTGCTAAAAGTATTGATGATACAAAGATTGGAGGTATAGTGGACAGTGAGGAAGGTTTTTAAAGTTTGCAGAGAGATTTGGACCAGCTAGAAAAATGGGCTGAAAAATGGCAGATCGAGTTTAATGCAGACAAGTGTGAGGTATTGCACTTTGGAAGGACAAACCAAGGTAGAACATACAAGGTAAATAGTAGGACACTAAAGAGTGCAATAGAACAGAGGGATCTGGGAGTACAGATACGTAATTCCCTAAAAGTGGCGTCACAGGTAGAAAGGGTCGTAAAGAGTGCTTTTGGTACATTGGTCTTTATAAATCAAAGTATTGAGTATAAGAGTTGAAATGTTATGATGAGGTTGTATAAGACATTGGTGAGGCTGAATTTAGAGTATCGTGTGCAGTTTTGGTCACCTAATTACAGGAAGAATATTAAAAAGGTTGAAAGAGTGCAGACAAGGTTTACAAGGAAGTTGCTGGGACTTGAGAAACTGAGTTACAGAGAAAGGTTGAATAGGTTAGGATTTATTCCCTGGAGCATAGAAGAATGAGGGGAGATTTGATAGAGGTATATAAAATTATGATGGGTATAGATAGAGTGAATGCAAGCAAGCTTTATCCACTGAGACTAGGGGAGAAAAAAAACTAGAGGACATGGGTTAAGGGTGAAGGGGGAAAAGTTTAAAGGGAATATTAGGGGGAGCTTCTTCACACGGAGTGTGGTGCGAGTGTGGAATGAGCTGCCAGATGAAGTGGTGAAAGCGAGCTCATTTTTAACATTTAAGAAAAACTTGGACAGGTACATGGATGAGAGGGGTGTGGAAGGATATGGTCCAGTTGCAGATCAGTGGGACTTGGCAGAAAAGTGGTTTAACACAGCCAAGGGCCAAAAGGCCAGTTTCTGTGCTGTAATATTCTACGGTTGATGGTTCTATGATAACTCTTTGCAAGCTTATCTATAGCAGCAGGGCTTTTGAGACAACAATTTGTAAACGGGCAGTTTTACGTTGTTATACACTGGTCCACTCCCTCACATCCCCCTTCTGAACCCAACCTCTGAACAGTTTCTGTGAACATCTCATGTTTAAAATCTTCCTGCGCAAAATATAGGTGAAATGGCTTTTGCTGCTCGTTACACCCCTGCACATTAATTAAATGAATCCAGACATCATGGAAAATACAAATTAATTCAACAATCAACTGAGAAGCAAAGACTGAGATTGTGCATGAACACTATATTTAGCAGATCAATAATGTTTATAGTAGTACAGTTACAGAATATCACAATGTTTGTTACAAACATAAGCAATAATGGTTTGATGGTTGCACATAATGTTGGGCGCTGCAGCCTGTATGTCGTTACACTAAAAGTTTCTGTACACAAATAATGGAATTATTAAAATGAAACACAAAATTGTGATGTCATTTTATAAATTCAGCATGGCACTATTACAAGGATTCTTGCTCAAGTATCTTTTGAGTGTCTGTCTTGTCATTTTGCTTTCGAACAGCAGAGGCTGAATATGGTAATAGTGTTAAGCCATTACTGTCAAAGCAATTCAGGAAAGTACAAAAATAGTACTGTTTAATTAAATGTGCAATAAAATGAACACCGTTGACCTTTTTTTCATTTCCATATCCTCAAAATGTTATCAAAACTTTATTATTCACTTAATGCAGAACATGGCAACATTATTCCCAAAGAGGAATATAAGTTGAATTAAAAAAAAGATGACACAAATGGTACCTAAAAACATCAGTTAGTGATCCAACACTGAACTTGTGCACCACAAACCAACTTCTAGATATATCCTTTAATATTTCAGTTTAAAAAATGTGCACTCCAACAAACTCACTAAGGCCACTCATGCTATAGATACCTAGGAATATAATGACATACTGTAATGTACAGCAAACCTATCACAGTGCCCTTAAGGATGTCACTTTGCAATTGGTGACACAGCAAAATAATCAGGACTAACTGCGACTCTGTGGAGGCAGGCAGTGCAATGGCACCTGTTAGCATACTTCACAGGGAACTGCTACATCTTTCAAGATGAAAAAAAATCAGCCAAAAGTCAGCGAGGCATGAATGTTTGAAATTCACTTCCACATTCTGAAATGATCTGATTATGCATTAAGGAATGGTTGGATTACTATTCAATATGGTCAGCAGCAAATGGCTGGAAATATAATTAAAATAACATTGTAAAAGGCTGCAGCTGCAAAATAACTTCACTTTAACCAATGTTTATGGCATTCAGGTGCCGAGACAAATCCTCCGTGTCATCAGCATTTGCAAACTTTACTAGACAATGACATGCCACGGCGACTGTTTCTGGTCAGTTCTTTCCTAGTCTTGTATCTATTACATGAATTTTTTTCCATTACCTTTACCTCTGAACTTAACACCTAAATGAAAGTTATTACCCTAATGGTATTAAGTGTAGTTACTGGATTGTTTCACAGTATGCTTCTCCCTTGTAGTCCAGGGCATAAAGACTGTACGTGACAATTTAATCCTGTTTGATCCTCAGCAACCCTGTTCAATTGCAGGCTGAGCTAAAAGGAACAATCTGACCACTTCCTCTGTGGATTGTGTGCTGCCATTTACATCCTCAAGGGCATCACTGATGGCAAACTGTCGATCCCGCAGGCGGTTCCAGTTGGACAGAATGTTATGGTATTCAAATACTTTCTCAAAATTGCCAATAGAGTTGTACAATTTGATGAGGCCCCTGTAATCATACTCCAGTCCACTGTAACCTTCTCCGAATAACTTCTTTCCTGCATACAAACACATAATGCAAGACTTTATTTGCCTAACAAACAGGACCAATTTTTTAACTGTAACACAATCATGATCAAGCCTTTTCAATAAACTTAAGCAATGAAAATGGTTAATTTCCCTTTGAACCAAGGCAACTAACCTTTACACATACATTACATTGAACTTAATTGAAACTCTCAGTAGCAAAGTTTTGAGCCATAGTTTGATAGTGGACCAGAGCTCAATATGGTGTTGGTGGTGGTGGTGGTGGTGGTGGTAATATTAGGAGAAGTGGATGACTATTTGGTTGAACAGGTAAAATTTACAATGAAACTTCTGATGAGAAAATGGCAGCAGGATTTAGGAAAGTAATTCCAGAAATGGAGGAGAGGTCATTGAGTGTCCTGCCACTAATGGTTAAGGGTTGAAGCACAGGAAACATTCAGTTGGTCTGAGTTGCAGGTAACAGAGTGTATGAGATTGGAAAGAAGTGAGAATGTGGTGAGATCATTAGAGAATTTTGAATATGACACACCAGGGATGGAGAGCTAAGAGGTGGGTTTAGAGTGCAACGTTAAACAAAAATAGGGATTAAGCAGAATGAGCTTTGAAGTGTTTTACACACACCTACAATTTGAGGAAAAAAATGACATTTAGCTAGTTAATTACTGTAATTGAAATAGTAATTGAGAATCACAAACATGAAAGTTCGCCCCTTATTATGAACAAAGTCACAAGGGAAAACATATAGTTGTAGTTGAAAAGTAAGAGGAACCAAGACAGTTAAGGCCACTGTACAATGAAAGAAAAGCCATCATAGGAGATGTATTGAGTCCACTTGGATAAGCAGGGAAGCTGTACCTCAGAAGATGATAATGTAGCTGATATCCAATACCATAAGAGGGATAGTCATACTGAAAGCCATAAGTAACTTTACCAGGATAATTTCACTACTAATATGGTATGGAACCATATCAAAGGGATAGTAATAGAGACAAGTAGTGTGAACATGTTTCAGAACATTAGAAAGGAAAGCATGGTTGGTGGTCTCTTACAGGATGATTTTTTGCTAACAAAAATTTGTGATGTTATGATGGTTTTTAGCATATATTGTTTCTAAACCAAAATAATGAAGTGGAGTCAAACAGCCTGAACCACATAACTTCTGTAGAAATCAATAAACCTTTGGCAAAAGCTAGTTGCTAGGAAGGTGCTCAGTGGCATCTGGTGGAAAAACTGCTGAAAAATACAGCATGCAATTGAATATGATACACAGGACATGAAGTCAATAAGGTTTAACAAATAATGTGAGAAAGGTGAACTTTCAAATGGTTTACCCAAAATCAAAACAAATCAGAGCTTTTCTCGTAACAACTTGCGACTTGATGGAAAGTCCAATGGCTGGCTTTATGATTTCAAGATATGACACGGATTTTGTATGATATCAGAAAATTGCACAGTGGATCAGGAAATGTTCAAAAGTCAAAGGGGAATTGTCTAATCTTGGATAATTTCCACACTTAACATTTAAAAAAATATTAGTCAATGTGCCACCAAGTTATAAACAAGCTAAGCTTTCCCTCAAACGGATTAGATCAAAGCTCTGCTGAAGCATTTGTAACCATCTTCAGCCAGAAATGCTGAATAGATATTGCATTTTGGCCTCCTCCTAAAGTTCCCACTAAGATAGATGCCAGTCTTCAAACAATTTGATTCACTCCAAGTGGTATCAAAAGAATGGCGGAAGGCATCAGATGTAGCCAAATTTATGGACCTGACAACATAGTAGTTGCAGCACTGAAGATATGCTAAAAGAATTAGCTGTGCCCTTGGCCAAGCTGTTCCAGTATAGCTACAAGACTGGCATTCAGACAACAATGTAGAAAATTGTCCAGAAATGTCCTGTTCAAAAAAAGCAGGACATAGCCAATCTAATTAACTGATGTCTCATCAGTCTGCTCTCTTATAATCAAAGTGATAGAACATGTCACCAATAGTGCTATCAAATGGTGCATACTCAGCAATAGTTTAATGTTTATTTATTAGTATCACAAGTAGGCTTATATTAACACTGTAATGAAGTTTGAGAAAATCCTCTAGTCAGCTCACTCTGGTGTCTCTTTGGGTACACTGGGGGAGAATTTAGCAAGGCCAATGCATCTAACTAAACTGTGGGCGGAAACTGGAACAGCCATAAGAAATTCAAGCAGACATGAGGAGAATGTGCAGACTTCACACAGACAGTGATCCATGCTGGGAATCAAACCCAGGTCCCTGGTGCAGTGAGGTAGAAGTGTTAACCACTGTGCCACTTGGTCAGCAATTCTCAGTTTGGGATCTAAAGAACCATTCAGCTTCAGACCTCTTTGTAACCTTGGTCCAAACATTGTCAAAAGAGCTGAATTACAAGGATGGGCGTGACTGCCCTTGACGTCAAGGCAGCATTTGATAAAAATGGCATTGAAGGAGCTTTTGCAATATTAATAGAAATCAAGGGAAAACTTTCCACTGACTGGAGTCTGAAGACTGCTGCAGACAAGAGTAAACCATCATCTAGAAACTCCCTTTCCAAGTCAGACAACAACTTAGCACTATATTGCCATTCCTTCATGGCAATATCCTGGGTCCAAATCCTGCAGTTCCCTACTAAAGGCACTGCGGTGGTTCAAGGCGGCAGATCACCACCTCCTTCTCCAGTGTAATTAGCAATGGCAACAAATGCTGACCTTGCCAGCAACACTCCTATTCCAAGAAGGAATGAGAAAAGAAAATACGAGCCTCAAATTTTATCAGTGCTTTTTATTATTCATCCAGGTGAAAGCAATGATGACAACATTCTGAAGTCTGGACAGAACAACTCAAAATCTGTTGTTGCCATTGTTGGTAGGAAACTGCAGGAGAGTCATCTTCTGGTTCAGTGCTAAGTAAGCTGGTAGTTGTGAATCTTAAAAAAAAGAGTTCCACGTGCAGAAATCTTGACACGCATATGGACACAACTATAGATAGATGAGTATTAAAAAGGAAGATACTGACAATATGAAGTAGCCAACCATTCATGCAAGGCATAGACAGATAGTGGTGAACAAACTTAACCAACTGAAATTATTTTGATGATAAGAGAATGAGCAATGATTAAAGGAACATCAGGCACACAAAAATCCTAATTAAACCCTGATTTTCTTACTGTATTTTGCAAACCTGTCTCAAAGCTTACTGTAAAACTGCTATACACTGTTCAAACCAGTTCCTAAACATTACCATGCACATTTTTAAAATCCTATTTTATTTTATAGCCAAATGTTTATTTCAAAATACAGTCTACAATAAGTGATCAAAGTAGAAATTTTGTCCCATTTTAAATACAGAAAATCTTAACAGTTAAAATGGAAGTTATTTTCCTTTATTATTTTAACTCATTCACGAGATGTGAATATCAATGACAAAACCAGAAATTAATGCCCATCTCTAATTGCCCTCAAGAACTTTTAAACTGTCCCTAATAAAACTAATCAAGAAGTATGGCAAATGTGGAGGTAGGATGGGTTATTGGTCCCTTTAAAGAGAACAGGTCTCTTAAATGTTAATTCAAGTCAATGTCAAGCAGGTGAAGTTCAGATTTCAATACATGTCAGATATCAAAAGCAAGTAAATGAACAGATGACCAGGAGACTGCACTTCACAGCAACTGTTAAAAAGAATTAGCACTGACATTGGCTATCTTGGATACTTCTACTATTTTGCTGCATATTGCTTCAATGTATGGTTTCAAATGTAAATAAATTAATTTAACCTTGTACTATAAACCCTGATAGTGTAATATTCTGGAGAAGGCAGAAAACATGATGGACAACTCACTGTGATCTCCAAACTAAAAGTGCAATCATCAATCATTACAGCATGATAGCAGATTTACTCATTTAAAGATAAAAGTTTTGTTTCCCTTAAAATTAGACTTTTTGCCCTTATGCAACAATAACTTGCTTTTTATCAAGCCTTTAGTGTGGAAAAACGGAATGACTAAAAATGGATACGTTGGGGTAAGTTTTTCACTCAGGAGGGTGGTGAGTGAGTTGAATCGGCTACTGTCGGTGGTGGTAGATGGGAACTCGCTGGGATCTTTCAAAAGACTTCTGGATGAGTACATGGGATTTAATGGGATTGGAAGTTAGAGTTCTATGGCTTGGTAGGTATGGATGTGATCGGCGCAACTTGTGGGCCAAAGGACCTGTTTGTGCTGTAGTGTTCTATGTGCAAAATTGGAAAAAATGCAGATATCTTTGAGGATTATTGGGGCTGGAGCAGGTTATAGAAATAGGAACCGTAGATATGGAGGAGTAACGCCATGAAAGGATTTGAAAACAAGTGCAGGAATTCGAAAAATGAAATGTTGCTGAAACTAGTGTGTGTTGACACATAAAAGGGGGTGTTAGGTGAATAGGGGCAAAGTTTTAGATGAATTCAAGTTGGTCTAAATTGGAAGAAAGGAGTCCAGCCAGAACAGCATTGGAAAAGTCAAGCCTAGTGGTAAAAAAAGTTTTCTATAGGCATATAAATAGTAGTAGCGTAGTCTGAGGAGGAGTAGGTGAGATTCAGGACTTAAAAGGGAATTTATACATGGAGGCAGAAACATTGCTGAGGTATTAAAATGAACACCTTGCATATATCTTTACCAAGGAGGTAGATGCTACCCAGGCCATGGTGACAAGCAGGAAACTTTCATCAGAAGAGTTCAAAATTGGTAAAGAGTAAGTGTTGGATAACTGTTGGTACTTGAAAGTTGACAAGGCCCTGAGACCCAATGAGAGTGGAAATTGCAACGGCATTAGCCATAATCTTTCAGTCTTCTCTAGACTCAGGGAAGAGGCCAGAGGAAATGCCGTCTTGCCTTAAAAGGTTAGAAGGATAAGTCTAGCAATTACAGACCAGTCAGTTTAACTTCAGTAGTGGGAAAGCTTCAAGAAACAATTAATTGGGATAGAATTAGTAGCCACATGGAAATACGTGGGTTGATTAGGAAGAGCCAGCATGGTTTTTTTTAAGAAGAAGAAATTGGGTTCATAAGAACATAAGAAATAGGAGCAGGAGTAGGCCATCTAGCCCTTTGAGCCTGCCCTGCCATTCAATAAGATCATGGCTGAGCTGAAGTGGATCAGTTCCACTTTCCTGCTGTCTTCCCATAACCCTTAATTCCCTTGTCTGTCAAAAACCTATTTACCCGTGACTTAAATATATTTAGTGAGGTAGCCTCCACCACTTCAACGGGCAGAGAATTCCAGAGATTCACCACCCTTTGAGTGAAGAAGTTCCTCCTCAACTCCAATCTAAACTGTTCCCCCCCACCCTTATCTTGAGGCTGTGCCCCTCTAGTCCTGCTATCCTTTCTAAGCGGGAAGAATCTCTCTACCTCTACCCTATCCATCCCTTTCATTATCTTATACCTCTCTATAAGATCCCCCCTCATCCTTCTAAACTCCAGCGAGTATAGACCCAGTCTATTTAGTCTCTCTTCATAGTCCAACCCCCTCATCTCCAGTATCAGCCTAGTGAACCTCCTTTGCACTCCCTCCAAGGCCAAAACATCCTTGCGCAAGTGCGGCGACCAAAACAAAACTAACTTGGAGTCTTTTGAAGAGGTAATAGACTGGTTAATGAAGGTGATAATGATGTGTTGTTAATATAGTAGCCTGAGCTTCATTAATTAGCACATGAGCAAGGAAGCTATGCTGAACTTATACAAGACATCAGTTAAACCCCAGCTGGAGTATTGTGCACAGTGCTGGGCATCACATGAACACACTGGAGAGAGTGCAGAAGAAGTTCATAAGAATGGTTCCAGGAATGAGAATCTTCAGTGATGAAGAAAGATTGAAAGAAAGAGGTTGGGATTGATCTTGGAGAGAAGGCTTACAGGAGATTTGATAAGATGTTCAAAATCATGAAGTGGGGCAGGGTAGGCACTGGACAGAGTAGACAGAGGCCACTGGATTAAAGCGATTTGCAAAAGGAACAAATGTCATATATGAGAACAGCAAGTTGGCTTGAACTTGGAATGCACGGGAGGCAGGTTCAATCAAGGCATTCAAGAGGACATTGGATAATTATTTGAATAGAAACAATGTGGAAGGATATGGGGGAAAAGACAAGGAAATGACACAATGCTTCTATTAAAATAATCATCTCCAAATGAACAATGTGCAAGAGTATAGGGAAAAGACACAATGTTCATTTGGAGAGCCAGTGTTGACACAATGGCTTGAATTGTCTCCTGCACTGTAACAATTCCGTGAAAAGCATGTATGAGGGTTGCTGCAGCACATGAGTTGAGGTTAGTGTGCAGTTGGTCTATGTTATGGACCCAGCAATAGGTGATTCTGGTAATGGAGCAGAAGAGGTCAGAAGCTCATCTTGATTAAATACAGCACCTATTTTTCAGTGTGGCTCTGCCTCACAGTTGCAAGGGAAAGGGATAAAATGTTGTGGTGAGGACTAGTAATAGTAGTTTCAATCACCCCAAAATTCATTTGGAAAAAAATTCTGTTCATTGACTGCTGGATATCTGACAAGCAGTATACAAATCAGAGACAGTGGTTGAGAAAAGTGGTGGTGAGGTAGAGCTGAACACTGTCAGCAAACACATGGAATCACAGATTGCATTTTCAGTTGATGCTGCTGAGAGACAGCACTTAGATGAGAAAAAGAAAACAATGATGAAAGGAACTCCCAAGCACAATGCAAGAGCTCAAAATATTTAGGAAAATGTCTGAAGCTTTTCCCTTATTTGTTGAAATACAATAACAATTTCCATTAGACATTTAAATAAAACTACACACAACGAACACAGGTTTAAATTGCTTTAGCATTGCATTCTCAAATTCAAGCGATGATGGTACATACCTATTGCTATTGACCGTAGGTAAAGTTTTTCAGCATCTTCAAACTGATTCATATCATAGTTATAGAGAGATGCAAGATGTCCAACCGATAGTGCCACTTCATAATCTTCTTGGCCCAAGAGTTGTTCCTTAATTTGAATTGCTTTTATGTGCATTTCTTCTGCTTCCTATGGAAACAATAAAATGTATTAGTAATAACTCTGCTAATTATAAAGATGAAGTGAATACTCTGAAGGTAAATTTTCAGCACTGCCTATGACAAAATTCAAAATAACCTGCGGAAAGGGCTTTTTTTTTAACACCATGGGAGCAAAATTGATTCTAATAGATCATCAATATGCCACTATAAGCCATCAGTTTTAAATGTTGCCAAGCAGCATGGAAGATTCAATACTGGCACTCTCGTGGTTTGGCATTAGGAATGCCATTTTACAGCCAATAACGATGACTTGGATTTATTCATTTATCCACCAGAGCGAACAGCCAGCAGGCAACTACAACATTTCTTAAATTTAATCTACCTAAGTAAATGGAACAAATAACTTCAGCTCTATTTATTCTTGCTGTTGGTTCTACATCTCTTCTTGAAATTTGTAGCTACCAAGTAAGTTTTAAATAACAACTCTTCCATATGGTCTGATGATTTAGTGCTCAATCAAATGTGGGTAATATTTCAAAAATGGATACCAACAAAACTGTCAAGTTTTGAACATGGTACAACCACATTTTACCTACAATTACAGGTATTTCACACAAGAAATATAGCCCATTGATGACATTTTTGTCTACAATTATTTACATGAAATCTTCATCCTTAGCTTTATTCCTTTTCTTGCCTCCTAGCTTTTCGTCTTGTAATGTTGACAACTGTAAGAAGTTGATAATTCAATGAAGCTGTGTTTACATGATCCAAGCTGATTGGAGTCGGCATACCTCCTCTTCCAAGGCTTAATCTCATTGCATCTTAGCCAAAAGGCTGAGATGCCACTTTTAAAAATTGCTTCAAATGAAGCTAAAATGTAATCTAATGACTTCAACCAAGTACAGCATGTCGATACTACACTTGATCTTAGCCAAAAGGCCGAGAAGTGATGGTTACACATGAGAACTAAAATTAGACTGCAGCTACTGCAAAATATATCTATTAGCTGGGCCAGAATAGAAAGAGGAGCATCTGTTACATTGTGGCAGATTGTATTCACTTGTATAAGATTCAGAGTATAGGGCAGTTGATACACAAAGCATTCAAAGCCACACAAGAACTACAAACTTGTCAGGAGACATTAGCAACTTTGCTAGACTAGTCAAAGTGACAGCTGAGATCGATATCTGGGGCATAGCTAAAACCAATCCCCAGGGAATGTACTAATCCAAGAACAGAACCTGCAAAATGTCCTACCTATTGCAAATTTCAATTTTTTTTAAGACCCAAAACATAAGAACTGGGAGCAGGAGTGGGCAATTCAGCCTGCTCTGTCATTCATTAGGATTAAGGCTAATCGCATCTTGGCTTCAACTGCATGTTCTTGCCAATTCTCCAAAACCCTTCAACTTATTACAAATGAAATATCGACGCATCTCCTCCTTAAATTTACTCAATGTCCCAGTATGCACTGCATTCTGGGGTAGTGAATTCACAGCCCTTTGAAAGGCATAATTCCTCCTCATCTCAGTTTCAAATCTGCTACCACTTACTCTAAAATTATGACTCTTGTTCCAGAATGCCCCACAAGAGAAAACATTCTCTCTCTATTTTGTCGATCCCTGTATTATCTTACATACGTTGATTAGAACGGTTGACATTCTTCTAAACTCCAGCAAGTACATGCCTAAACTGCTCAATCTCCCTTCATAATACAAACCCTCATTTATGGAATCAATTTAGTGACCTCCTCTTAACAACCTCCAATGGAACATCCCTCCTCAAGTAAGGGGACCAAAACTGTACACAATACTCCAGATGTGGGCACTAATGCCTTGTACAGTAGCAGCAACACTTCTATTTTTAATACTATATTCCTTTAGCAATAAATGCCAAAATTTTATTTGCTTCCTTATTACCTATAAAACCTGCATACTAATTTTCTGTGATTTATGCAAGAGGACACCCAGATCCTTATGCACTAGCATTCTGAAGTTTCTTCCCATTTAGATAATAAGTTGCCTTTTGCCTTTCTTTTATTTCCTGACCAAAATGGATCACCTTATACTTACCACACTAAATTGCATCTGCCAAATTTTAGCCCATTTACCTAACCTATCCATTTGTAAATTTATTTCTTTATTGCAACTTACTATGCCATCTATTTTAGTGTCATCTGCAAATCTGGCTATAGTACTTCTATCCCTGCATCCAAGTGATTAACATGGATTGTAAACATTTGGGGCCCTGGGGACTGAACTCTGTGGCACTGCACTAGTTAAATCTTGCCAACCAGAAAAAGACTTATTTATTCCAATCATCTGTTTTCTGGCAGTTAGCCAGTCGTCTATCCAAACTAATAAATTACCTCAATTCCATGTAATCTTACCCTGTGTATTAACCTATTGTGTAGCATTTTATCAAATGCGTTTGGAAGTCCGATATACTTACATCTACAGGGTCCCCATTATCCACTTCCAAACAACTCAAGCAAATTAGTCAAACATTTCATAAAGCCATGCTGACTCTGATGGATTACATTTAGACTTTGCAAATATCCTGTTATTACTTCCTTAATAATGGATTCTAACAATTTCCCAATGACAGACATTTAACTAGCCGATGGAAGATATTAGATATAGCTCTTGGGGTTAAAGGCATCAAGGGTTATGGGCAGGGTGGGGAAGGCAGGTATCAGGATATTGAATTTGATGATCAGCCATGATCAAAATGAATTACAGAGTGAGCTTGAAAGGCCGAATGGCCTACTCCTGCGTCTAGTTTCTATGTCTATACTTTCCTATTTTCTGCTTCTCTTTTTGAATTTTTCCGATCCACTGGAACCTTTTCCGCATCCAGGGAATTTTGGAATATTATAACCAATGAATCAAATATCTCCACTGCCATGTCCTCTAAAACTTTAGGATTTAGGCCATCTGGCCCTAGGGACTTATCTGCCTTCAATCTCAATAATTTGCTCAATACTTTTTCCTCCAGCGATTATGACTGTTCTAAATTCCTCTATTTCCATAATCTTTTTATTACCTGTTACTATTGGCATTGTACCAGTGTAAAAACTGAAGCAAAATACTGCGTTTCCCATTATTAACTACCCAGTCTTATCCTCCAAGGGACCAAACATTCACTTTAGCTGTCCTCTTCCCTTTAATATACTTAGAGAAATTTTTGCTATCCTTTTTATATTGTATGTTACTTTTCTCACATAATTTATCTTTACCCCTTCGTTGATCTTTAAAAGTTCCCCAATCTTCCAGCATGCCACTGGCTTTTACAATATGGTATGCCTTTGCTTTTGTCTTTACGTTATTTTTAATTTCCTTGTTTAAGCATGGATGCTTCTTTCCCCCTTACAATCTTTCTCTCTGGAAAATACTTTAGTTGGGAAAAATTGAACATCTCCTTAAACATCTGCCACACCTCATCGACATTGATAAGGGTTTGCATATAGCTAGAAAGTAAGAAAGAAAATGTAAATGGATATGAGACAGTCTGAAATGGGACATCAATAGTGTGTAACATAGAAAGCAGCATAAATGTGAAAAAGTCAAAGTGAAAATAGATTCTGGAAATTTTAATCATCAACTAGGAAAGCTGTGCATCATTTAACATTACCTTGAACTTCCGCATAGATTGGTAGAGTCTGCCCAGGTTTCCATAGTGCTTTGCTGTCTGCACATTGAACTCTCCAAAGGCTTTCTTGGCTAACTGGAGCGATGAAAGGTGTAAATCATGAGCTTCCTGAAGAAGTCGTTGCTCGGTTTCCTTGTTATGACAGTCAATAGCAATCTCCTCCAGTATAAGTGCTGTAAAGCAAACAAGTGACAAAATATGAAAACAGATTTCAAAAAGGACAGGACTAGCGATGGTAACCCTGTGAATTCATTAATCTAGTTGATTGAAAGTAGATGTTAACTAGATTTAATGCATTCATTGATTCTATAGGGATCAAGGGTCATCAGGGTATGGTGGGGTCAGGATATTGAAAATGATCAGCCATGATCAAAATGAATGCCAGAGAAGGCTCAAAGGGCCAAATGGCCTACTCCTGCTTCTACTTTTTAATGTTTCTAGAAGGTGACTTAAGAGCAGGTAGAGCTGGACAATAAACATCAGCCTTGCCAGCAATGCCCACATTCCATAAATGAATTTAAAAAAAAACACAAGATCAAACATCAAGTATACAGCATGGTTTCAATATTCAGATAGAAATTACGCTACAAAAATCTGTTTCTCTTCCTTATCTGACACCTATGTACCTGAAACACTCATCCATTCTTCAAAGAATATTCTGAATGTAGGATCAAATTTTTAATACTTAATGCATATCAACCATATCATGGTAAGAAATACAATATTCAGATGTGAACAGAAATACACGTGATTGATCCAGGAAGGAGAGAAACATGTTGCTTTTGCATTGTTAGTCACTATTTACTCATTTTAGCAATTGGAAAATGTTTGGAAAGCTCAGATGATCTCCCCAAATCATAGGCACTTGATGTACCGAACGTCACCACATTCACACTTAGTTACTTCTCTCATCTCCAAATAAAATATCAAACACAGAGAGCTAAAACTAAGAAAATTTAAGACACGTTGCACAATTAATCAGTATTTAGAGTAGAAGATTATAGTCTTCCAGACATCCCAGAGAAACCAATACTGAATCAAGGATGGGAACTCACCAAAATTAAAGCAAGCAAACAACAGTAAATAAAGAAAATGGCGTCTACAATTAACAATGGAATGACTGAACATCTTGAATTTTTCAGTTGATTATACTAGCCATATAATACTGCGGCTACAAGAACAGTAAGAAGTCTCACAACACCAGGTTTAAATCCGACCAGTTTATTTGATAGTAATCCTATAAGCTTTCGGAAACGGTGTTCCTTCGTCAGGCGTGTGGAAGGTTCTGATCAGAGAAAGGCATATCAAGACACACACAGTTTACAGAATACTGATTAGAACGCAAGTCTTTGCGGCTAACTTGCTATTCAAGTCTTAAAGATGCAGACAACGTGAGTGGAGACAGCATTAGCATTGGTTAAAAAGATGTGTATTGTCTCCAGATAGGACAGTAAGTGAGATTTTACAAACCCAGGCAAGTCATGGGGGTTACAGATAGTGTGACATGAATCCCAGATCCCGGTTGAGGCCGTCCTCATGTCAGAGGCTAGGAATCTTGTAGCAAGTAACTCACTTTATTACTCCACAAAGCTAGTGCACTATCTACAAGGCGCAAGTCAAGATTATGATGGAATACTCTCCACTTGCCTAGATGAGTGCAGCTCCAACAAAACTAAAAAGACTCAACACTATCTAGGAAAATACAGCCCATTTGATTGGTAACCCTTCCACAAACATTCCACTACTGACAAACAGTGACAGCAGTGTATTCCATCTACAATATGCACTGCAAGATTCCTTAGGCAGCACCTTCCAAACCCACAATTACTACCATTTAGGAGGACAGCAGATACTTGGGAACACCATCACTCGGAGGTTCCTCTCCATCACTCACCATCCTGACTTGGAAATACATTGTCATTCATTCCCTATCACTCAGCCAAAAATCCTATAACCCCCTCCCTAACAGCACTGTGGGTGTAGATACACCTCAGGAACTGCATCGGTTCACGTAGTCAGCTCACCAGCACCTTGTCCATGGCATTTAGGGATGGATAATAAATGCTGGCCTGGCCAGTGTTGCCCACGTCCCCTAAATGGAAAAAAGAAAAGCCGGCATGGAGGTTATGCCTGATGTACCTAATGGGATTTACTGAAGAATTAGTGAAGAGGTTAATTATTTTAAGAAGGCATTTGATTAAAAAAAAGTCTCTTATAAGACATTTAGCTAATGTTGAGGACAACAAAATGGAGACAAGCTATTAAACTAGACGGAAGCTAGCTCTCTGGTAGCAGACAGAGTAGAAATAATGGGCAGTACTCTAACTTGCAGGGTGTGACCAACAGATCTGAGTTGGGGCCTCAACTATTCATTATATTTATTAACGACAGATGATGGGATAGAAACTCAAAATATCTAAATTTACCAATGATGGGTAGCATTGTAAATAGTGTAGATGGAAGCATAAAATTACAAAAAGACATTGATAGATTAAGCGCATGGACCAAACAATACAGAGTACTTATGGCGAAAAGCTAAAAACAGTAAAAAGATTTGGGGCTTCAGGTACACTGATCATTAAAATGTTATGAACAGTAAGTGATCAAAAGGCTGTTGGAATTTTGGCCTATATATCTAAAGACCAAGGATACAAGGGCAGCAGTTATGCTTCAGCTATACAAAGCCCTGGTTTGACCACACTTGGGAGTACTGAGAGGAGTCTCATCATCACCAAAGTGATCAAGAATAGTATAACTGTAAAGAGCTTTGTTTACAGTCTTCAGTTAAACAAGTAATGCACCTTTACTTCCTGCATAGTTTCAACCTCTCGGTCTCTACCCTATAATTCTCACATTGATACCAGTAGATATGTGATCTTAAATATAAGCTCCCAAATTTATTTATTATTACGAATTTCTGCAGTGACATGTATTCCAAGATAAAGACCGCGATTCTCCCATCCCACTGCCAGGGGATAGTTGTGTCAGATGATTCGCAGTGTTCACGCCCCACTAGCACCTTCCAGTGCCCATTTCTGGCAGCCTCTGCTCTGTGCTGGAAATTGACATGGAGGCATAAAGACCATTAACATGGCCATTTTAATACAATTGGAATGTGATTAGCAGGCCTGGTACTGAAGTCTCCGGCCCACTAGTACTCCCCCCACCAGAGTGGTTCACTCCAGTGAGGATCACAGCAGCTCCCCACTTTCAGGAAGCTGGCAGCTTGACTCCACTGGAGTGAAGGGATGGCAATTCGGGTTGGGTGGTATCCCCCTGGGCAGTGGTACCCTGGCAGGCGATCTAGAGATCACAGCAGGCTGGGAGGTTGGTGTCGGGGCCAGGAATGGTCAGGGACAGAAAGCTGCCACTGCGAACGGTCACAGAGTAATCGGGAGGCCATCAGTGTGGAGCCGCTGTATATGCGCTGATCTCATAGGCCCTGCTCCCTGAAATTTAACGATATTCACACCAGCGGCCTCTGCAGTGTGGGAGATTCTTCTCTGAATACCCACTGAAAAAAAACCAGTGTGAATTACTCCAGTTTTCATGCAAATTTGACACTCAAGAGTTTTGTTGGGAGAATGCCACCCAAAATGTTTTGGCCCAATGGACTAAAAACGTTGAAAAAAATCAGCTGTAGTATTTTGCCATCATGCATTAATGCCAGAAAGTGTGGGTATGAGTTTAAACCCAAGATTCACACACCTCAAAAATCCAATCTTGCATACAAATGATGTGTTGAGACTGGGAATGCTCAGAAGAATAAACATTTAAAGACTGAACTGCTCTTTTGCACCACCAAGTTTATTTAAAGTTTAAGATTTAAAGTTTAATATACAAACCTTTAACTCTTTTAGAAGAAGCCAACAATAAGTGGTCTTCAGGGAGAATATGAGTGATGATGTCTATGGCACGCTCAGCATGGAATCTGCAAGGGAAAACATACATTTCTAATGCAGAATGTTGCTTCCATTAGGACTGCAGATCTTCAAACTCAGAAATCAAGGAGCTCCAAAGTTTAATTTCATTGTGCAATGGCAAAGAAAGAGGAAAGGTTCCCTCAATTCAATTCATGACAGATACTGATCCATAAGGAAATAAATAATCAAAGATATATAAAGCAAATTACTGCAAACGCTGGAATCTGAGAAAATGTCGGAAAATCTCAGGAGATCAGTCTTAATGAGATGTAGAGACGTCATCAGACTTGAAACGTTGATTCTATTCTCTCGCCACAGATGCTATAAGACTGGCTGCAATTTTCCAGCATGTTCTGTTTTTGTGTTGAATAAAATTATAGAATCTTGAAGCCAAAACTCTAATGCATGCATTACTTGTGACAGATTGATGTCCAATTTAAGATGTTCTGTTTTACACAACTGAAGACACATTTTGAAAGACACCTTTTCTTATATAACTTATAGTTAATTAAAAATGAAAATATGCAATAAGGATAATTTCTCATTTTGACTGACAAGCTTTTTTGAATTTGTTTTCAAAAGAACAGAAAACACTACTGGCATGGAACTAAATTTGGTAACTTACAGTGCATTGTCAAACTTCCCAGAACTGTACTGGTGTACGTAAGAAGAATATGCTAGGTCCTCATGAGCTGTTGCTACATGGATGTTCTTGCCTCCAAATACTGACTGCCGGATATCGAGAGCTGTCTAAGAAACAAAACATCATTCAAAGTTCAGGTGGTGTAAGAACCACCTATTTGTAACATCTTCTTCAGATAAAACTAGTTACAAACATTAAAAACATAAAAATAAACATCAATAACATAAAAATAAACATTTGTCCTCTGTCTGCCTATAAGTGGAATAATTTGCACAATTAAAACTTTTCTTTTTGAGGCCATGTTATTGCTCAACTGCAAGACCACAAATAGTGATGTTTAAATCAAGCTGCCATTTGCTCAAAATGAAATGACTCTTTGTAGGAACTGTCTCACACATACAGTTATTGAGCAAGTTTTATTTGTCAAGGAGTCATTTTTTCCTTTGTCAGAGTAGCATTGTTGCAGTACTCTCCTACATTTTTGACTTTTTATTGGCTAACAAATGCCTCGACTGGAGAATTATAAAAACGACACCAGTATGTACCTGGAGCCACATCAGGTCACCATCTGCAACAAGATAAAATGAATCAAATGCAATGCAGAGAAAAAATTAAAGCATTTTTGAAAGGATAAGAAATGCTGCCAAAGTGACCAACTGCCTTTTCCTCTCTGACCACTAAAAAATGTGTTGAAATATTCCAGTCCTGTTACATGAGGCATTTGGGAAGGGGAGAGGATTGTCAACAGGGAAAAAAGACACACTGTTCATTGGCATTCTTCCTTAAAAGTTTGATCTCACCTTCCAGGAAGGCAGTAATACTAGTAATAAGAACAATATGATATATCAGTAATGACAATTAACAACATAGAAAACAACCAAGACACTTCACACTGGCTGCTAGCCTTGGTCTGGGGCTAGAAATGGGCAATAGAATTTTGACTGACCTGACTTGTAATGGCGATAATAGGATGGCAGGTTAACCACAAGTTCATGGGAGCAATTAAGTGTGGAGATGATAAAAACACATACAAGATTTCCCAGACTGATGACTGGACATAGGCAACGGTAGGCAAAGTTCGAGGTCAAAAATTTATGAATGAAAATGATATGGGGGTTGCAAACTAAACTCATGATTGAAGAGGATGCTGAAGTTACATGTAGTAGTTTAATCTGAAAGAGCATATAGGGAGGAAGACCAAAGGTATGGTATTTAGAGTAGTGAGGGGAAAGTACAGCTCATTCAAAATTGCACTGGGGACAAACAGTCTAATAATATGCTTCCCATTTTAAAACATTAGAACATGCTTGAGAGATTAATTTGAAGTATACCTTAAACACTGAACTAAAACAATTTTTCAACATACCTGATAAATAGCCACTGATTGACAAATATTATCTACGTTCAACAAGTAAAATCCATAATCTAAGAGGGTATCAGAGTATTTGGGATGTTTAGGACCAAAATGTTCCCTGAAAAAACATGAAATTTCTGCAATAAATATTCAAATCATGTACTTCAAACAATTTTCTGTAACAATGCAAAATTTTAAATCCTCTCTTTAAACAAAGGGTGAATATTGTCAACATTACCTTGTTTAAAAACCCTCTGTTCCCCCCATAGAAAACATGGCATGCTAACTGTGGGTAAAATGGTTTATTGCACAGTGGCAGCAGCATGTGTCACCTCTAAGATGTACTGCAGGAACTTACCAAGGCTTCCAAACCTATAACCATTACCATCTAGAAGGACAAGGGCAGCAGACATGTGGGAACACTATCACTTGGAAGTTCTCCTCCAAGTCATTAATCATCCTGACTTTGAAACATATCAGCATTTCTTCACCGTCGCTCTTTTAAAATCCTGGAACTCTTTCTCAGCAGCACTATAAATGTACCTACAACACATGGACTTGCAGCAGTTCAAGATGGCAGTTCACCATCACCTTCAAGGGCATTTAAGGATGGTCAGTAAGTGCTGGCTAGCCCAGCTAGTGACGTCCACATCCCATGAATTTGTAAAAATTAAGACGTTAAATTATGTGTGAGTAACTTGTATATGGGAACTTACCGTGCTAAATACACTGCATGTTTTATTAACTGCTCTGCCTTCTTGAATTCTCGCTTCACTACACAAGCCTGGAAGAAAAATCAATTTCAAATCACTTAATCCTAATAAAATTAAATTTGAGTTAAGAGTGATTTGTTAGTGCAATTCAAGGATAAAATATAAATTCCCATTAAATTATACTGGGAATTAATTTACACTGTATTCTTAAAATTCATTCTCTGCAGATGAGTTTTTGAGTCAATTTCGTTTTGGCGATCTTACACATGACACATACAGGACAGGAGTAAACACTGAACTTTGTGAGGAAAACTATTTGTCACCTCAGATAAAATAAGTGGGAGACACGTTGTGGCACTAGACAAAGCATATATGGATATGGTCAATGTAACCTATTTCACTTTGGATATGCTAACTGTGACATAATTTACCACAATGAAATTTCTTCCTAAATCAAAGATAATTATACAGTGTCTATTAATACTAAAACCTTAAGTCAAAAGTATTATATTGCACAATTCAACTCTTCCTGGGATTTTCATGATATTGTTGACACTCCTTTGGTCTCAAGGAACTTATGGACCTGCATGTTTCATGGGCTAATTGTTTCTATCCATACTTTTTCCCTTTACTGTCAGTTACATGGAATTTGTAAATGAAAGAATTTTTAAAAAAATCAACAGTAATTACTTTTGCTAGGAATCTACGGCACTTCATGAAATATATGGCAAGTAGACAGATGCAGTAAACTAATCACAACTGACACTAACTGATCTGGGTATTATTAAACATATTAAGGAGATACCACCCTATTTGTAAAAGGAGGAGGAATGCAAGTATTTAAAATTTGAAGGCTCAACAAATTTTAAGAAATTACAACCTTCTCCACTTTTATCCCCCCAAAGCATATTAATTATAATTACTCATAAGAGCGAATTACTCACTTTTGAAGCTTGTCTCAGAACATCAACTGCTACTTTCACTGGCAAGCCAACTGTGATTTCCCTCATGGCTTCTACACACCACTTATAAGCCTACAAAATAAGTGCATACATTTAAAAAGGATATACTACAAATTAATTTTCTACTATACTGCAGGAAATACGTGCTTACTGCAACAACGTAGGAAGTTGTACATTACGGTTACGGTGCAATAATTATTCCAACTGCATTAAATGGATGATTCATGAGCAGTCATGTGCATTTTTGCTCTGTAAAACATTTGCCAAAATGAAGTTACTGGTTAAGTCCAAGATTTTGGCTACCCTAAACATTTAAAGCTCTCAAACTGGTCAACACTTCCAGCACTCTGGTGAAATCTAAATAGTAATCATACTGGTCAAAAATTGTACCAAGTCTTGATAAAGAGGTGACGCTGCTCTTTAATATTTAAGCATATATAAACAATTCTTTGATCTTCCAGGAAGTTGGCACAATACTTCACAAACAAAATCTACATCAGTTAGAAGATGCTAATCACAGTTGTCTGCTCATGCATCATTTAAAACCAGTCCAAAAATAAATCTTCTATGAAAATAAACTTAATTCAAAGACAATGCAACATTCAGGGGGTGTGTCGACACACTTAACATTAGATGAGGTATAAACTTGTAGTCACATTTCAATGATGTTGGGATGTTCCAAATAGATTAAACATACATAAATTTAAATTATTCTTTTTTTCCTTTGTGTATGCACACTTGTACCTTGATAACTTGCACACTTGTTATAGGTTCAACTCCCTGGAATAGAACTTGTAGTTTTCTATAACCGTTAAACAAAATTTGGAAATCTGCTTATTGGTACTATTACTTATGACGCTATGATGAAAGATACTTTAAATGTACAATTGTGATTGTATAGATTTGACTAGGATGCTGAAAACAAGCACCAATTATGACAAATTCAGACTTGTCTGATTCTGGAGGGGTAACTGGGCACCACAAGTACCAGCATGCTTAGGAGTTTGCATAGTTGAGTGTTTGCCCTTCGGCTGAAAGGCCAGTGGCCCTGCTTGATGAGAAAAGGGGCCACATCTTGATCATGTGACTCAGGAAGAGGACAATATAATCAACGAGTCCCAGAAACGACGCACGGAGAGATCTCCATTAAGGGAAGGAACCGGGGAGGAGATCACTGGTACGAGCCACTCGTAGTGGAACGAGGCTCCAAGTAGTAAAAGTGCTGCAGCCGACAGGATTTAAGTAATGAGGATGCAGCACAGGCTCTAAACATTTGAAAGGGCAGAAAGTTGGGGATTCCATGCTACAGGCCGTTGATAAAGTAGTGCAGCAATAGTGTTCAGCTCAACATGGTTGAGGGCTGATATTAAAATTAATTTATTAGTCACAAGTAGGCTTACATTAACACTGCAATAAAGTTACTGTGAAAATTCCCTAGTCGCCACACTCTGATGCCTGCTTGGGTACACTGAGGGAGAATTTAGCATGGTCAATGTACCTAACCAGTACAAGTTGGTTAGCGAGACTGAAATTCTGCGAGGTGTGCAGTCATTGAGGCTGTCCAAGTTGGAGTGACTTTTGGAGAGAATTCCGAGGCCGGATCTTCAAAGGTGAAGACCTGAGAGCAGTAGAGATTCAACAACATCGGGTCACTTTGTCTACAGACTAAGTTACCCCAGTCTGGGTGAGTTGTTGAGCAGTCCATGGAATGTGTTATGGTCACATTTGCTAGTTACAGTGTAGTGTGGTTGCCTATTAATTCACATGAACCTCATGTTAGAGTAGAAGATAGACATTGCAAATTGTCTTATCTTTTTGACCTTGTATAGTAAAGCTTATTTTGTTTTCAATAAGGGTAGAATCTTGTGACTTTGCTCCCTAATCAGGTGCCTTGAATTTCAAACTTTGGGTACTTTAAACAAAAGATTTACTGGTCACTAACCAGATCATACCAAAATTTGAGGGTCAGATCCAGGATCGTAGCACAATGAACGTCATATCTGCATTCATTTTCTCTCCGCCCTGAACATAATGACTTATATTGTGTCACAGGAACCTGGAATCCTCACGTGATGTGTTCAAGAGGGCTTTTTGTTTTGTGATCTGGACAATGAGATATTCAAAGAGAAACAGCACAGTTGAACTTAATGCTGTCCTAACACAGAGCAACAGATGAAACATTTGAATCTCTATCACTCTCAGGTCTTCACCTCTGAGAATTCGGCCTGGGAATTCTCTCCAAAAGTCACTCCAACTTGGACAGCCTCAATGACTGCACACCTCTATGATTCTCACCCAAGAATCATAGAATCCTTACAGTGCAGAAAGAGGGCCTTTGGCTCAAATGAATCTGCACAAATTCTCTGACAGAGCACTTCTTATTCAGGCTCTATCCCCCTAACCCTGCGTATTTACCCCATTAATTTCCTCAACCTACACATCCTGGTATACTAAAAGGCAAGTTAGCATGGCCAATCCACCTATCCTATACATTTCTGGATTGTGGGAGGAAACCAGAGCTCCCAGAGGAGATGCACGCAGACAAGGAGAAGATGGAAACTCCACACAGGATTATTGCCAAAGGCTGGAATCAAACCACTTTAAGAATTAACATGAAATTTCTGTTAATTTTGTCTTGTTATTCCAGAATGCTGGGGTGAATTTTACTATATAGGCTAAAGTCAACTACTGCAGAGTTAACCGAATACAGTATTGTACAGCATGTTAAGAACGTAAATGCCAAGAATGCTTTCGTCTTCATCTCCATTGCACACAACTTACCTCATCATAATGACTTTTGGCGAAAAGTAATGCACAGAGCTCTCCAAAGAGTGCTGCTCTATTTGCCTGGTGACCATGTTTTGCCAGTTTATCAATATAGGTTTGAGCCAGTTTGTAGGTTTCTTCTCCCAAGTGGTACTTACAGTTGCCATTGCGCACGTGGAGTAACCTTGAAAACAAATTAACGGGAATCAAAGTATAACAATGCCTGAACGACATAATTCAAAACCAAAACTTCTTTTCTGTAGCAAACATTTTCACCGAAGAAGATTTTTTGTTATGATTATGGCCTGGAATTTCCTTGTACTTTTCATGTAATAATGATGCAAATGCTGTCTTACGTTGAAAATTGCAAGGAAATGGATATATATGACTCAACAGAACTTTGATTTAGTCAAGATTAAAAAATTCCGAATTTAAGAAAGCAGACGACACTTTCTTTGGTCCCTGATTGTTTATGTTGAATCTACGCCAATTTATGTGCCAACAAAATCTAACGAGATTGTCAGGAAATCCTCAACGTAATTTACCATTGGCTATTTCAGCACAGAAATCAATCCCAGATGAATCAACTAAATTCTGGTTTAGTATTACTGTTGCAAAATTTGGGAATTTGTACCAGAGAATCCCTACAATGCAGAAGGGGCCCATTCTGCACTGACTCTCCAAAAGATTTTCTTACCCAGGCCCACTCCTCATAATCCTGTGTACTTACCATGGCTAATTCACTTAACCTGCACATCTTTGGACACTGGGGGGGCAATTTAACATGGCCAGTCTATTCACCTAACCTGCACATTTTGTACTGTGGGAGGAAACCAGAGCATCCTGAGGAAACCCACATAGACACAAAGAGAATGTGCAAACTCCAGTCACCAAGGCTGGAATCAATCCCAGACCCTGGCACTTCAGGCAGCAGTGCTAACCACAATGTATAATCTTGGGTTCCAGTGTCTTTTGCTCTCTGCAAACCCTAGCGATCTGAAGTCCTTCCCCTCACTTCACTGCCTAATACTGTGCTTGAGGTCAATGAGTACAGAATCCATATTGCATGTACCACCTGCTGTAATACTGCAGTGTATTTGCCAATCTTTATGGAAAACAGACTGAAAAGCACTTCGGTCAACATAGCCACAATTGCAAATCAGTTTATTTTTCTTAAATAAACAGTACACGATTTACGTTCTACTGTTGCATGTTCCCCAAGGAAGAAATTGTTGAAACTACTGACTCGGAACATGAAAGCTTATTTTAAAGATGCTGGCCATTTTTGTCTCCCATATCAGGCTGCTCACTGTAACTCTACCATGGTGATGGGAGAAGAGGAAAAATAAAAGGAATGAGAAAAGATAACAAATGTATCTCTGATCACTTAAGTTGATGTGGTCATGTGCGAGGCATGCTAAGGCATCAGTCACAGATGGTGCCAAATTGCATCATTCATAGAACCATGAGAATTCCACATGCTTTAAATTTATCAATTAAGCTGGTGGGCAGGGGAGGGGGAACACGTATCAACTTCAGAAAGAGAACTTCGCTGAAAGACCACAATGCTCACTGCTTCTCCACTTCTAGTCCATAAGCTTCTGCAACCAAAAGCCTGGGACATTTCAGACCTGGACTGACTTTCCCAGGCACAAACTTTAAAATTAAGGTTAGTAAATTAAAAAAAAGTCAACAATATATAAATTACCAAACAGAATTAGTAAAAACAAGCAACCAAGACTGTCAATGGAAATCTATAAAATAATGAGCGAGAGACTGCAAAACATAGAATTTACTTTCAAGGTCTTATTATCTTCTATATTAAAATTAGATGACGTATTGCAAGTGTCCTTTCAAAATAGTACACGCTGCACAAATACTGATATACATATTGGCAAGAGTTTTCACCCTTGGCAGTTATCTGCAACAATCATGGAAGAGGCCATTCGGCCCATCAAATCTGCAGACTACAGTCCCACCCGTCGCCCCTCAGATTTACTCTGCTAATCCCCCTGACACTGGGGTCAATTTAGAATGGCCAATCAATCTAACCCACACATCTTTGGACTGTGGGAGGAAACTGGAGCACCTGGAGGAAAACCACACAGACACGGGGAGAATATGCAAACTACACACAGGTAGAGACCCAAGGCCAGAATTGAACCTGGGTCCCTGGTGCTGTGAAGCAGCTGTGCTAATCACTGTGCCACCATGCCATCCCAAATGCGGCGACTGTGGTTGCGGCTTTCCTCCAACGTTCGTATGTCACAGCAACAAGTAATTTTTACAGGCAGACTGAACTGCTAATGAATTAAAACCTACACTCTTATGCTGTGGCAACAATTAGTCCTCAACTACCGTATATTGCACCAGAAATCAAAATCTCTTCCGCTGTAAAATTTTTTTCAGGCTGAAACTAACTGATACCACAAACAAGACAATGGTACAATATTTAAAAATCATCGTGCATGAGGTTGGACTAGCCTGCATATAATGCATTTCTTAATGTATCATTATACAATAAAGCACCTGGGTAAACATCTTTCACAAACTTTGAATGTGATACTGCCACTGTTGCTTGAAGCTATTCCCGTGAGGAGATCTGCTGTTCAAGTCAACTTGTCTTTGCCCTCTCGAAGGGATCTCTGCAACTTTTTGGCTCCAATCAAATGGTTGAAATTGTGACATTTGGTTTAGATATCATAGAACATAGAACACTACAGCACAAACAGGCCCTTCGGCCCACGAGTTGCGCCGATCACATCAACACCTACCTATAACCCCCAATCCCATAAAACCCCATATACTCATCCAGAAGTCTTTTAAAAGCGAGTTCGCCTCCACCACCACTGATGGCAGCCGATTCCATTCACTCACCACCCTGAGTGAAAAACTTACCCCTAACATCACTTCTGTACTTTCCTCCCCGCACCTTAAACCTGTGTCCTCTCGTAGCGACCATTTCAACCCGGGGAAATAGCCTCTGAGAATCCACCCTATCTATTCCTCTCAACATTTTATAAACCTCTATCAGGTCGCCTCTCAACCTACGTCTCTCCAGGGAAAAGAGACCCAGTTCCCTCAACCTAACTTCATAAGGCATGCCTCCCAGTCCAGGCAACATCCTTGTAAATCTCCTCTGTACCCTTTCAATAGCTTCTACGTCTTTCCTATAGTGAGGCGACCAGAACTGCGCACAGTACTCCAAATGAGGCCTGACAAGGGTCTTATAAAGTTGCAGCATTACCTCCCGACTCCTAAACTCAATCCCTCGATTTATGAAGGCCAGTACACCATACGCCTTCTTGACCACCTCTTCCACCTGCGAGGCCGATTTAAGAGTCCTGTGGACCCGGACCCCAAGATCCTTCTGCTCCTCAACACTACCAAGACTCCTGCCCTTGATAGTGTACTCGTTCATCCCGTTGGTTCTGCCAAAATGGACGACTACGCATTTATCCGCGTTGAAGTCCATCTGCCACTTCTCCGCCCAGTCCTGCATCCTATTTATGTCCTGCTGCAACTTTTGCCATCCTTCCAGACCATCCACAACACCACCAACCTTCGTGTCATCAGCGAACTTACTTACCCATCCTTCCACTTCCTCATCCAGGTCATTTATGAAAATGACAAACAGCAAGGGTCCTAGAACAGATCCCTGGGGCACTCCACTGGTGACTGACCTCCATTCAGAAAAAGACCCATCCATAACCACTCTCTGCCTTCTGCAGGCAAGCCAGTTCTTGATCCACAAGGCCAAAGCCCCTTGGATCCCATGCCCTCTCACCTTCTCAAGAAGTCTTGCATGGGGGACCTTATCAAACGCCTTGCTGAAGTCCATGTACACCACGTCCACGGCACTTCCTTCGTCAATGTGTTCAGTCACATTATCGAAGAACTCAACTAGGCTCGTAAGGCACAACCTGCCCTTGACAAAACCATGCTGACTATTCCTGATCATGTCAAACCTCTCCAAATGGTCATAAATCTTGTCCCTCAGAAGCCTTTCCATCAGCTTACCAACCACTGAGGTCAGACTCACCGGTCGGTAATTTCCCGGGCTATCTCTGTTCCCTTTCTTGAAAATAGGGACTACATCTGCAATCCTCCAATCTTCCGGAACCTCTCCCGTCTCCATTGACGACGCAAAGATCATCGCCAGCGGCTCTGCAATCACTTCCCTCGCCTCCCACAGTATCCTGGGGTATATCCCATCTGGTCCCGGCGACTTATCAATCTTGACAGAATTCAAAAGTTCTAACACATCCTCCACCTTAATATCCACAAACGCAATCTTTTCCATCTGCTGCAAATCCGTAGCAAAATCTCCCAGATCAGCTTCCACCGTGAATACTGAGGCAAAGTACTCATTAAGCACCTCTGCCATTTCTTCTGGTTCCACACAGACCTTACCCCCTTCACCTTTTATAGGTCCTATCCCTTCTCTTCTCATCCTTTTACCTTTCACATATTTATAAAAGGCCTTGGGATTCTCCTTAATCTTACCTGCCAAGGTCTCCTAATTTCCCTTTTAAGCTCCTTTCTACAGTCCTTATACTCCTCAAGATCCTTAACCTCTCCTAGTTCCCTGAACTTTCACTTTCTTAAAAAACCTTTTTGCAATTTCAAACAATTTGCCAAGGACTTAAATGTTCTATTGCTACTTTATCGATATTTGGAGCTTTTCCTGTACTCAGTTTCAAAGCATTTTTTTACCTCTGGTATCATAATGCTTGGTCCATCACTTGTTGCTATTTCGTGAGGACTTATTCAATCACTGTGATAGCAATGTTTTTTCATGTTCAAGACGCAAGCACATCTCCAATAACCAGGTCAATAGATGCTTTATCTAAATATGATGCTCTTCTGCTAAAATTTTGAACATCTCAAAACGATAGAAAAAAAACTGTAAATATTGACCCGGTTTGTGCTAAGTTTTCATTAGTTTTGTCGGAACTAACACAATTGGAAATCCAAAACAGCATGATGCCCTCTACAGGAAATCTGAGATTTGTGCAAACAGGGCAAAAACAGTGTACCTTTCTAACCAGACTGAAGAATTCCTACTGAGACATGTAGAGTCTGAAGAAAGTGTGAGCTAAACATTTAATTCAATGCTAAGCCACGTAATGTAGGGGAAAGTAATGTGGGACTGAGACAGAGAGAGAGAGAGAAGAAATGAAGATTTAAATCTTTGAAAAAATTGCCAAGATTTAAAATTTTAAGGAATGAGATGCCATACTTGTAAAAGAAATCATTAGCACGAGGCAGGTTATTTGGCAGTAACTGAGACCATCGTTAAACATTCAATTACATTTTAAATGGACAAGACCTAACATTTTCTAAGTATCTATCATGTCAGCAGCTCAACCTCAAGTTCTTACATATAGTTAAAGTAAAGTAAAGCCTAGTTTTTCCAAAGAGAACTGCTATAGCAAAGTTTATAGAGCAGCAGGAAAACCCAGGCAGCAACTTTCTAATTTTCATATTTCAATGTATATGCCAATATGCATAAATAATATACCCATTTGATTGGCATCACATCCACAGACATCCACTCCCTCCACCACTGACACTCATAGCAGCAGTATGTACTATGAGATACACTGCAGCAATTCATCAATTCATCTTTAGACAGCACCTTCCAAACTTACAGTCACTTCCATCTAGAAGGACAAGGGCAGCAGGTACATCGGAATATCATCACCTGCAAGTTCTCCAAGTCACTCACCATCCTGATTTGGAAATACATTGTCACAGTTGCTAGGTCAAAATCCTAAATTCCTTCTCTAACAGCATTGTGGGTCAACCCACAGCATGTCAACTGCAGTGTTTCAAGAAGGCAGCTCACCACCACCACGTCAAGGGCAACCAGGGATGGGCAATAAATGCTGGCCAGCCAGTGACGCCCATGTCCCATGAATGTATAACAAAAAAAAATCCGCAGTCACTGGGAATGGCTCTCTGATTTAGAATCCATACAGTGCAGAAAGCCATTCAGCCTGCTGAGTCTGCACAAAGTATCCTATCCAAGCTGTCTTCCCTGCCCTCTCCCCATAACCCTGTACATTAACCGTAGCTAATCCCCCTAACTTATACATCTTGGGACACGAAGGGGCAATTTAGCATGATCAATCTTTGGAAGATGTGAGGAAACCAGAGCACCTGTCACACACGGCCACAACTGAATCTGCATCCCTAGTGAAGTGAAGTATCACTGATAACCATAGTGCCATCACGTCACCCTGTGTAGATTTACTCTTTCAGTGATTGCATTGGTGTTATTTTTACTATAAAATCTGGACCACCGTCTGCAAATTTTGCGTGTTCGACTCATTGCTTCATAGACAGTAACAGATAACAGGTCAGGTTATTTACAAATATCAAATTACTTATATTGTGGTGTTTCTGTAATTCTACAGTGATACTAAAATTTAGAACAATCTTAGAGGTAAAGGTTTAAATTTTCAGGTTAGGAATACTGGCTGCGATTCCCCCAAAAGTGCTGAATTCGCGGGAAAACTGTTCTAAATCCCAACTGTTTTGTCAGTTCAGCTTCTCATCCAAATCTCCCCATTTTGTGCACTGCAGAGATCCCAGTCGCAAATATCATTAAAAACCCAGGGGGCGGGGCCTATTCACACCAGAGTATGACATTTCTGGAACTCCGTGCATGCGCAGTGGCCCCGATCTGTTAGTCTCCCCGTTTGCTGGCCAGCCCAGAACCCCTCCAGCACCAGCACACGCCGCCACCCCCCCCCCCCCCCAAAAACCCAATCACTGGCCTCATAGGGCCAACCCTGACCACCCCCCCTGCCCCGGAGTGCTCTAACATCCAGGCCCAGCACCCCGAACGTGGAGAGTTACTCTAAACTCCGCCGAAATGAAGTACTCCTGGCATGGCAGGAGATTCAATCAGGACTGAGAAGTTCCCATTAAATATGTTTTCAATCTAATTAAAATACATTTAAAACAGATTCAAAATGACTTGTCTGTCTTCCTGCCGGTTTCCAGCATGGTATGAGCGGTGACAGTTCTCCGGCTTTGGGAGATGCGCACGCATTCCCAGCACATGCGCAAATCTCGGAACAAGGCCAGCGACGCACATTTCCCACTGCGATCTGCCAAAACATTTGCGGGTCGCGATGGCAGAATTGCAACCACTATTTCTCCTTCCAAAGTGAATCGTAGCAATTTGGTGCAACACTTCAAAAAATGCTTTTTGAACTTCAGTGCCCAGAATACTGGGATGCAGAGTGAAACAGGACTCACACAGATGGGGACATTAGTCACAGTGCTCACTTTCTGATCCAAAGTTCATGTTATAAGGAGGAGGGAGAAGTGGCAGAAAATTAGAGGAGTTATACTGGGTCAGGTTGACCATGCTGGTAAGGAACATGGGAGGGAAAAAACAAAGCTATCTACCCAAGGTTAAAGGGTCAGAAAGAAAATGAAACAGTGTGTCCTTTTCAATTACAATATCCCCAGCAAATAGTCTACTGGATGACCTTCATCATAAGAATTCAGACTTCAGTATTGGATGGGCGGCGTGACAGCAAAGTGGTTAGCACTGCTGCCTCACAGCGGCAAGGACCCCAGTTCGAGTCACTGTCTGTGCAGAGTCTGCATCTTCTCCTCTGTTTGCATGGGTTTTCTCTGGGTGCTCCGGTTTCCTCCCACAGTCCAAAAGATGCGCTGGTTAGGTGCAATGGCCATGCTAAATTCTCCCTAGTATACCAGAACAGGTGCCAGAGTGTGGTGACTAGAGGATTTTCACACTAACTTTCATTGCAGTGTTAATGTAAGCCTTCTTTCTTAAACTTTAAACTGGATTTCATAGTGTTAACCCTTTCAGAGGTAATGTTCTCCCAAATCAGAAGATTGTATATTCAAAACCCACTCTACAGGCTTGAGCGTATAACCCTAGTTGACATATTAATGCAGTACTGAAGAAGTGTTGCATTGTTGGAAGTGCCAACTTTCAGATGATAAATTAAGTAAGAGGTCTCACAACACCAGGTTAAAGTCCAACAGGTTTACTTAGTAGCAAAAACCACGAGCTTTTGGAGTGTTGCTCCTTCATCAGGTGAAGGTGTTAACCTGGTGTTGTGAGACTTCTTACTGTGTTTTCCCCAGTCCAACGCTGGCATCTCCATATCATGATAAATTAAACCAAAGGATCCCATGGTACAACTTATAAGAAAAGTGAAGTTTCCTAGGTATCTTGGCTTATGTTTATCAGTCAACTAGCAACACAAACAGACTATCTGGTCACTTGCCATTATTTGAGACTAAGACTACTCAGGGCAAAATGCTGCCATATTTAGCTACATTACAATAGTGATTACACTTCAGATCATTTCAAATAATTTCACAGCTAATTCAGTATTTTTGAAGTTGTGAAAGGTATGATATTGATATTCATTTTAGTTATTACACACCTGACACAGCATTCAACTGCACGAAACCAGTGAAGCACTTCATCATGTAGCGAGCACAGCTGCAGACAAGAAAGGAACACCTTCTCAGCATCACTATACCAGCCTGCGTCAGAAAGAAACCCACCTGCAAAAAGGGACAGAAAAAAATAAAGAATTGTTAAGAATGATTTTAATTTACAACAGAGTACACCTCTTTGATTCATGAATGGAAAGTTGGACTGCTTTTAAACGTATCTTACACGGAGACATATCTTCATGTTGTATTCAAATAATTTAAGCTCAGCTGACTTCCGTGTGACTAACAAGAGCTACTTCTGAAACAGCCACAAAAACCTGTTCAAAAAGAGTTGACATGACTTGTCTTGCATATGAAGAATTCTACTCAATTATTTAGCATTTAATTCTGCAACATAGAAAATAATTGGTTTTGAGAAGCAGGACCAGATTTAAAATAAAGAGCGGTTGGGTCAGTGTGCTGGAATACTCCTTTGAGCCAGTAACGATGTTAAGAGCTCTAACTGAAATTAGGTACAGTCAAACCAATTTCTGGTGAACAGAAGCACAAAAATCATACAAGCATTGATCTGAAAAGCTTAAGTTTACAGAAGTGCTTAAGAACCATTAGTCTCTAGAGATTCAAATTAGGCAGCATGTTATTTCTTCCTATATGAATTTGTACCTACAGCTCCATTTTGTTTTCAATATTACTAACAAGAAGATTACAGAGGATTGCTGTCCAAGTCTCACCCACTTGTACACATCAATTAAAAATTACAATTCACAATGACCAAAGAATAATAATTTTTTAGGAATATCGAAAATGAGTTTTTTTTGTATAAACCTCAAAGACAGGAAGGCACCAACATTCAAGTTTTTCTAAGGTAATTTCAACAACATAGATGTTGCTTACTATATGTTCCCTGATCTCCATACCAAGAAAAGTGTAGCAAAAGGTCCAACAATGACACAGCTGAAATGAAAGCTGGTTAATGGGAAAAGATTTGGGAAAACAGAAGTAAGAATAGATCCGTATAATTTCATAGAATCTCCATGGTGCAGAAAGAGGCCATTCAGACATTGGAGCGTGCACCCACAACAATCCCATCCAGGCTCTATCCCCGTAACCCCATGTATTTAGCCTGCTAATCCCGCTGACACTAAGGGGCAATTTAACATGGCCAATCAACCTAACCTGCACAACTTTGGACTACGGGAAGAAACCAGAGCACCAAGAGGAAACCCACATGGGCACAGGGAGAATGTGCAAATTCCACACAGACAATGATCCAAGGCTGGAATTGAACCCCAGGTCCTTGGCACTGTAAGGCCGCATTGCTATCCACTGAATTTTTGGATCAAGTTCTACGTAGTAACATCCTTGAACTCCGAAAGCAATCATCAAAGCAAAATGATTCAAGAAACTGCAGTTAGCTTTGAAGAAGAGTGCCATTTGGAAGAAATGTGCCACTACAATTCAAAACAAAACTGATTTATAAATACTAAGTTCCCACTTTACTGTATTAATTCAAATTAGATAGTTCAACATTATCAATGCAACAAAACAGAATTATCAGACAGAATTCTAGGATGAAAGTAGGATCTAAATTGAAGCTGTGATTTAAACAAAAAGCTTTGTTACTTAGATTGAGTGCAGTGCAGTGATACAATCCCAACTGATGTTACTACTGGATGGAAGGTTCCAGAATGGACCCTGGCTCAGAAGACATTATGTTTACGATTTTTAGAAAATGTGGATGAACAGAGTCACAGGACTGTCAATTAGCTTTTAACAAAAGCCATTTATTAAACCCGAAAAGTTTGACTATAATACTTCACTCCCATTTATTTTCACAAATGTACATGGATTGTAATGATAACAGTTTACAAAATGTGTCTCATGCTATAATGTTCTCAGTAAATACACAGTCCCTGTAAACCAGCAGGTCAACTGTGATCAGATACACCTCACTCTAAAACCAAGTGGCCGATGTCACCTAATTGAACTTCTGTGGATTTTTCCTCAAATAGTTATTATAGTGTGAGACAACTATTCTCACTGGACTCTGGCTTCCACAAAAGTGTTTCCAAACTCCACTCTCGAAAACACACAGCTTATCATTGTGTGGAAGATGATTCTCTCAGCTATATTCAGCAAGAATCCATTTCCAGGATTTCCAACTCTCCTTTCAATATTCTTGCCTAGAATTGCTGCATACATTCAAGCTTACACACAATCTCTCAGGTACTCAGCCCCAATAGACAATTATTTTCCAGAATGCACTTTAACTTTGTTCAGTTTCTGGTTTCTTTATTCCTTTAAATTCAGTTTCCTGGAACTTCTCTTTTCAATCCCTGGCTTCGAGAAGTAATTGTTCTTTAGGGACTTGCTTTCTTGCCCATTGCTCCATTGTTCTGCTTCAGAACAGGTGACAGAGCTGCCCAATCTCTAGCTTCCTAGCTCCAACAGCTACGGATCCAGTTAAACTCAAAACATCTCGCTGACTTAAAAAGTGACCCCTAGCTACTAAGCAAAAACTCAAGCCTTCTCTCCAAGCTCTTGTTTACTTTTCACACTGTAAATACCATAGAGACACAGTGCAAAATGAAACAAAAACCCTCATACGTGTAAACACCTTTGTTTAACATCATTCTAAATAAAATTGAGTTTAAACCTTTTCTTACACTGAAACACAAAATTAAACTCATTTAAATCAATACCTTGTTTCTAATATCCAACAATACATAGATAATTTAAAATTATCTCTGATTCCTGACAGCAGGGACATTTTTAGCTACTTAAGTGTGGAACACAAAGGAAATAATTTTACTTGTTAATGTGCCTGCAACCAATGGAGGAAAATATTTATGGGGAGCCAAGGAAAAATAAACAAGAATATATTGGATTATCTCAGGGAGACCTTACAAAATGTCTTTTTAAATCCCTCCAGCAAGGACATATGGTTTACGCCACTTGTATTGGGCAATCAGAATTCACATTAATCACTCAGTACTCATTTAAAACTGCTTTATTTTTTAACTCCTACCCAAATTTCTATAAACTAAAGCATTTGACAAATAGTCCCCTGGGCTTGATAAGAACAATGACCCAGAAGGTTTGCTTTCATTGTCAGTTAAAGATTCTTCTTGATTTCTACAGCATAACTAATCTGAAACAAGGGTAATTGGCGCAAAAGATTGAGGAATTTTACGTACAAATTACATCCACCACAAATTAGATCTCCATAATCTATGCACTAATTGATCCTCCACATAAAACTGGCCTCATTCCCAAAACAGACGAATCACCACTGAGAGATGTCAAGAACTGTGCTCAGTAGGCAGCTCTTTTGGTGCTAGGATGCTACAAGGCACTTTTTAAAAGCTTTTCAACTTAATTAAAAGATGGACTACTGTACTCCAAATAACTAGCAAATCGTTTCACATTTAAGAAGTCATTTTTAGCTATTTAAAATCACTATTAATAGATGGTGGGTCAGCAGTTTGATAGAAAATTCTTTATTTTTTGCAAAAAGCATATGAATCAAATCACATCACATTAGCACTCAAACATAATGAAGGAAAGGTGCTATGCACCCATGCTAGTTCATGACAGAATTTCATTTGCACATCAAATGCAATGAGCAGAAACTCTTCAAAACTGGTGCAATTCTGGATGCAGTTTGCACTCAGATCACCAATTGTAGCAAAGTACAAACTCTATCCATGCTGTAACTTTCAGCAAGTCAATGCCACATGAGATTAATGCAAAAAAAAAGGAGCATCTTGTTTCTGTCACATTTTATGCATCTAAAGATGTGCGGGTTATACGGACTGACCAAACCAAATTTCTCCTCAATGTCCAAAGGTGCGTAGATTAGGTGAATTAGCCATGGTAAATACTCTTGAGTTACAAGGAAAGGGTGTAACTGATGGCCTGGGTAAGATGCTCTTTTGGCGAGTCAGTGCAGACTCAATGAACCGAATGGCTTCCTTCTGCACTATCGGAATATATAGTTCTATGTTCTTGCATCAACGCATAGTACAAAGCTCTGTGGCGAACCTCAATTCAAATTTCTTGTACTGAAACAAGTGCAAATGCAATTATAAATTTACTTATGAAACAACCGTATGTTTAAAAACTGGTTATGATTATCTAGAATGCACTTCCTGAAATGATGGTGCAAGTAGATTCAACAGTTGGAATGGCCTCCTTTTCAATTTTAATATTCTATGATTCCAAGTTAAACCAATAAAGCTATTCAAAACACTGAAAACTTTTCTCTTACACCTACAGCTTTGAAATATATTTTACATTTAAAAATATAATTGGTAGTAATTTGATTAACGTGAGCAGTTCTGTTAATTGGAGGGCTGCAGCACTGTCACGACAAATCCAGTTTGGTTAAGTGAACTGAACATACGATGAAAGGCTACATTAGATATGCCTGATTCAAGCAACTTCTTATAGCTTAGATCAAAAACAAATCTTTCATAATTACATCCAAGTTCAAGAGGCAAAATATGCTCTATAAACTGCAATTTCCACAAACAGAATTACACAATAGTTCAAACAACACTGTCAAGAGAAAAGGATGAAAGAAAACTTTAACACAAACTAAATGGCAATTTTACATTTTTGTGTTTTATGGCATGGCCCAGAAAAGAGTCAACAGTAACAGCGAAGATCTCCTGTATTTGTTTCTTTAAGAAAATGGACCAAATGATCAGTTTTATATTTGTTGTTTCAAAGAGATGTTTATTTACTGAATTTCAGCTTCCTAAATGACTGCAGCAATATCTACCAGCGGTGAGTCTCTGTCAAACTTGAAATAATTCTATTTAGCCTTCTTCCTTCCCTCTCATGAATCGACAAAGTTAAATTATTTCATTAAAAACAAACATTTACTCATTTTTCAGCAGATGGAAGGATACACAAATACCACCCCCCCTTCAATATTCTACATGCAGTTAATAACTGAGTATTTAAGGTAATTTTACTTTTAAATAAAACACATGCCACATGAGATATTGGAATTCAAGTACAAGAAAAGATGTAGATCCTTTAAGCTTAAAAAGTTAGAACTGTATGAAAAACTGTTCTTTGTGAACAGTGAAAGGATGCAAATCACTTGCACTTAATTCTGAAAAAGACGGGAGAATGGGCAGAATTTAAAAATTCAGCACTGTATGATTTACCTTTATACCATGATCCAAATATATTCCCCCCCTCCAGTTCCATCTTTTCAATCCATCCTTGAATACATTTAAAATAATTTCTTACCTAAAACAAATCCAAATTGGATTGCTTTCTCTTTTACATGAGCATCTGACTCTTCAATGTACGAACAGCGCCTGCTAAAGGAATTGGCCAGCACAGAAGCAACCTTCACTCCATGGTCCATTAAAGCCTGGAAACAGTGATGCAGAAGATGTCTGGAAGAGTTAGAAGGGTACTAATTAGGCATAGATTAAAGTACAATTTAAACCAGCTTAAAGATTCCCCACTATTTCATATCGATTATTAAATAAGTGATATAAATAGTTGTTTCATTTTCAGTGGAACACAATGCCTTCACTGTATGCTGGCTCAGAGCCAGAGATGCAAGTCAGTGTGGATAAATTTTCCACGGCTTGTGACAACTTTGGACTCAACATCAACATCAAAAAAAGTGGTGTCGAGGTCCTCATCGATGACGATAGACGAACAACAGGACGTTAATATATAGGACAATGGCAACAAAATACTAGATAGTGCTAATAAACCTGCAGAATCAACATGTTTATGGCAAATTCACTTCAATATATATGTGTGAGGTGTTGCATTTTGGTAGCAGAAATGAGGTAATATAAATCATGCACTAGCCTGCTCCTCTTGCACCATACACAGAACCCATAATCACAATCAAACGGCAGAAACTACAAGCATTGGACCAGTTCACTTATCTGAGCAGCACCCTCTCCCAAGCAGTGACTACTGATACAGAAGTTAACTGCAGAATAGCAAAGGTAAGTTCTGCTTTCGGTAGATTGCGCTCCACCGTATGGGAACGTTGAGGAATCAGCCCAGCAACAAACTGAAGGACTACAGCGCCACGATACTCACTACCCTCCTGTATGCCTGTGAAACATGGACTGTGTGTCGAGGGCATGCTAGACAGCTCAATCATTTCCACGTGACTTGTCTTTGCAGGATGTTACGCATCCGATGGCAAGACAAAGTACCAGACACTGAAGTTCTCTCTAGAGCAAGTCTACCATCAGTCCACACACTGCTGATGAGAGTGCAGACCTGGTGGGCAGGTCACGTCATCCTTATGTCAGACAAGCTATCAGGAATGACCCAAGCAGCTCCTTTTTGGGGAACCCTCTACTGGAAGACGCTCACATGGAGGGCAGAAGAAAGGACACACTCAAGGCCTCCCTGAAGTCGCTTGACATTGACACGACCACCTGAGAAACGCTGGCACAAAACCGCCCCACCCGGCGCTGCCTCATCCACAAAAGGCTGTCAAGTTCACGAAACAAGGTGTATCGCTGAAGCACAACTTAAACGTGAGTTGCACAAGCCCAGAGCCACCAGCGCAACAACTACAGTGTCTACACAAGTCTGTCCGATACACGCCAGGACATTCCGTGCCTGAATTGGCCTCATCAGTCATCTTCGGACACACCGCAGCCAGCCTCAAAATGACTAATGGTGTCGAGGTCCTCATCGATGACGATGGAACAACAGGAAGTTAATATATAGGACAACGGCAACAAAATACCAGATAGTGCTAATAAACCTGCAGAATCAACATGTATATGGCAAAATCACTTCAATATAGGTGTGAGGTGTTGCATTTTGGTAGCAGGAATGAGGAGGTAATATAAATCTTGGAAAGAAAAATCTAAATATTTCTCCACAATAGATGGAGAAAAAAGGGATCCAATGATATTAACACGTCATTAATAGGAACACAGGTGAAAAAGTTCATTTGTGGAAGGGCTTCAAAGCAGAGAAGTCACGTGAAATGTTTACAGAAATTTCATTAGACCACATTTAGATAATTGTGCACAGTTCTTGTTCCCAAGGTTTACAAAGGATTACAAGCATTGCAGAAACTGATTTATGAAAATGATACTGGAATTCACAGAGCACTGCTATCAGGAATGCCCAAATAGGCTGAGGCAATTCTCTAGAATGAGTGGACTGAGAGATTACTCGATCAAGGTCTTTAAAATTACAAATAGATGCAAGAGGACAGTATTAGAAAGGTTGTTTTCACTTGACTGAGTTTAAAACTAATAGCAATAAGTACAAAACAGTGACTAATAAATCCAGTAAGAACTTCATTACAGAAATGAAATTGTGGAACTCATTAAGCTTTCTCCGAGTTTTCTGTGCAATTTAATTCCTATATTTTTTGTACCACTCTCTGGTTTGAATGCTTCCCTGCAAGGTGCAGTATAACTAAGGCTCCACAAATTTCAGGGACACACTCTCTGACTTGTAATCTACTTACTGATATAGTCACATTATTTACAGTTAAAGTTTGTGAGATCTTGCTTCAACAAAATTGCTTTATTTCCCATGACATAATAGTGCCTACACTTTCAAAGACGCTTCTATATCTGCAAAGCAATTTGTCCTTCCTGAGATTGTGAAAAGCAGAACATAAACAGAACACAACAGTTGGTAAAACTGTTCATTGGCATGATGTCAAAAAGCCAAACAGGCATTGGAAAGTTAAGACAGGGTGCCAATTTATAAATGCCATTTATAAATTCCATTCTTTGCAATGGAATGTTATTAAGTACAAGACTACCTGTATTTGTCTACCTGTGATTTGTCATGCTGAATCTTTGTATCTCTTTCTGCCTCATCTATTTCTGCATTGTTTATACTATGCTTAAGACAACCATTTTCCTTGTAGTGTGTTTTTCAAATATCTGTAATGAACTTCATCTGCTATTACTCCGCTACATACAGATTTTATTTTGACTGTTACCTCCAACTCAACTGCTTTGCCTAATAGAGTACTCCTCTCCAAGTATCAAATCATTTCTAAAATATAAAGAACAAAGAAAAGTACAGCACAGCAAAAATTCTGAGAGGCATAGACAAGGTGGATAATCAGAGGCTATTTCCCTTCTGGCCTTCCAAGCCCATGTTGATCATGATGCCCGAACTAAAAGAAAACTTTCGACTTTACTCAGACTGTAACCCTATTTCTTTCCTGTTCACCAACCAGACGTCTGTTAAATGTTGTGACTGTGCCTGCATCCACCACTGCCTCTGGCAGCGTGTTCCAGGCACCCACCACTCTGCGTGAAAAACGCCCCCTGCACATCTCCCTTAAACTTTACCCCTTTCTCACTTTGAAGCTGCGCCTCTTTGTAATTAACATTTCTACCCTGGGAAAAAGCCTCTGACTATCCACCTTGTCTATGCCTCTCAGAATTTTGTAGACCTCAGGTTTCCCCTCAGCCTCCATTCTTCCAGTGAAAACAATCCTAGTTTATTCAACCTCCTTATAGCCAATGCCCTCGATACCAGGCAACATCCTGATGAACCTTCTTTGCACTCTCTCTAAAGCTCCCACATCTTTCTGGTAGTGTGACGACCAGAACTGCTTGCAATACTCCAAATGCAGCCTAATCAAGAGTTTACATAGCTGCAACAAGAGTTGCCAACTCTTGTACTCAAACTTGACATTTAAAAAGATCATTGCATTTTAAAAACTGAAAAGTTCAGTTTTCTTCAAGTTGGCAGTTTGCACTGGGTTGAAATCAAATCACAGAATTTGTGTGTGGTTATCTATTAGTATAATATGCTTTACTCCTGGTTGGCTATGCAGTACTCCATTTGCCTTGCACATACTTGAATCTGCATATAGATTTAGCTATATAATGATAATGAATACATTGTTTTGCAATCCGGGGCCCATGTAGACTGTAGGGGCTTTCCAGAGGCTTGCAAAATAGTTGAGCAATTCACAAACGCGTTGCAGCCAGACGTAGGCTAACTGCAAGCCCAAAAAGGAGAACAGAGTGTGACCAGCACATATCCAGCATGAAGAGTGCACACAGAATGGTGAAAGTAGGCAGACAATCAGATTGCTAAGTAGACCAGAGATCTGGTGATTGAACAAAGCTGAACTTGCCCTGTAGCAAAGAAAAGCTTTTTAAATATTTAAGTATTATCTAAACTCAAAGAAAGAATACACACATTGGGAGAATTTTAGAACGTTAAAACTTAAATAGAGGTGTGTGCGGAAGGTCAGTGATTGGTGATCCATTTGAAAAGGGGTTCTTCAACCAAAAATGGAAGTAATAACGGGCAGAAAACTTGTACATAAGAACACAAGGAGTAGACTGCGCCACCATTCAATACGATAACAGCTGATCTTGGACTTCGATTTATCCATTCTTCTGTCTGCTCCCCATACTCCTTAACTCCCTGAAGCACCAAAAGTTTGTCTGTCCCAGCATTAAATATATTCAACAATGGCGTGTCCACCATCCTGTGGTAAAGAAAATTTCAAAGATTCACAACTGTTAATATGAAATCATCTCTCCTCATCCTGGTCCTAATTCTGATGTAAAACATGGGGCAAGAAATTTTAAGGGCTGAGCTGCATACTTCAATCCTGCTAATGCAACCTATACAAAGGCTTGCATTGCTGCAACACCTTTCACAACCTCAAGATGTTACAGCCAGTGCAGTATTTGCAAAGTGCAATTATTGTGGCAATTCACACTGCTACAAAATACGTTTATGCCTAATGACAGTATGTTCTCTTTTGCGAAGACAGGATTATTTGATTTTTGCAGACCCACTTTTTGGAGCAAATAACAAAAAGGTTTCATATGAATTTGTGGGAACATATGGTCCATCAAGGACCTACCGCATAATTGCTTGGACCTCATAGCAAGCATGAGCTAACGCAATGAATTGCAATAGATCAAGTATTCTTATCTGTGACTCAGTATGATTTTTATAAGAAAAAGGATATAATATTCAAGTTGGGTTAAGTAATCACTTAATTTATCCACACCATGTTTTTCTCTGTCATACATAGAGCAAGTTAAATAAAAAACTGTATATCATCCATGTGAAGAGCGATTCATAGGTAAAATACTGACAATGCTTTGATAATTTCTTTGTGGCTGCCTCTCTTGCTGCTCTAAAATTAACAGGTCAGTAACAAAAATTAAATATTCAAAGTAAGTAGGTCATAACATTCAAAAACCACATCACAAAATAACTTTAAAATTGAAGGATGTCTTTTCTTCACTCTCCTCTTCTGAAGGCACCATACGTTTCATAGCATAGTTCTGTGATGCAGATAACTCTCCAACTGCATTATTTTCTATATACGAGCCCAGGTCTATGAGACAATTTTTTTTATTCACTGAGGCCAATTGGAGCAGCTAAACTGCTGCCCTGTGGTTACATTACTTTGGGGAGTCCACTAACATTGACATATTTAGATCAATCTGTACATGCAAATAGAACGTGCATTTATCAGTACAAATTATACCCAGCAGGCAGGTCAACATAAAAATCTTGACTTAATGAAGTTTGCTCATGACATCAAAATGGCACATGAAATTGTGAAGGGTATAGATCAGGTGCCAGATTTGGTTTAATATAGAAATTTATGAAGTCATTCTTTTTTGGAAGAACAGAGAAACACTATAAATGGTAAGATTTTAAAGAGTATAGGAGTGGCAATTATTAAAAGCAAACACCACAAGATCACAAAAAGGTAAATCCCTTGTTTGTTTCTAGAGGTATAGAAAACAAAAAAAACAAAGATGTTAAGTTTGTGCAAGACCTGAAGGCTAAAGTCTAAAAATTGTATATTGTTTTGGGCATCTCATTATAGGTATGATGCAACATAGAGAGAGATTCAATAAATTAGAGCTTAATTTACCAGAGTTGAGAAAGTTACTGGATTATCTCATACATGTGTTCAGTATAGCAAGTAGTCTCACAACACCAGGTTAAAGTTCAACAGGTTTATTTGGTAGCACAAGTTTTTGGAGCGTGGCCTCTTCATCAGGTAAGTCTGTCACATCATGTGCTCAGTAATAAAGTGTTCCCAGTGGGAGAGACATATTAAGATGCCAAAAACTGGTAATTCGTATTTTGTGGAGTAACATTGCTTACTTGCTTTTTTTTAAATACAAGTCAATTCATTATCAAGTATTGCAATTTATATTGTGCGCAAAAATGTAGATTTATGTAATCAGCTCATGGCACCATAAAGGCATATTGGAGAGCAATGTTTAAGCTGCATCTCAGATGCAATGCACTGCTTTATCAGCTATATATATTGGCCCCATATGTATTAAACGTCGCTTATGTGGTTAGATGGAATGAAGCAGGGATTTTCTGTCAAAAACTTTCTTTAAATAATTCAAACTCCCTCTCCTTTTCTCAAATTTCACCAGTATTATAGATTTTTTAAAATATTTTTGTACTCCACAACTAGTAATTTTGGAGAATGGCCATTCTTCGAAACGTAATCCATATAGGGCTCTCTGCTCACAAAAACTATAGTTTATAAAATGCTGCAAAGTTGGGTAGAGTAATTGTAGATTGGTGTCTGTAAAATACTACGGAGAAAGCATTGCACGGTCCTTTTAAAAGGTGGTGCTTTTTCTGTTAAAGTTAAAGTAAATAAGACCCAAACTGAAACATTTGGTTCGAAAGGCCAAGCAGCAGTTTTTAAAAAGACGATGGGCTTCTGAATCCAGCCAGTTTGAATTAAGCATTTAGATACCAAGAACCATGGATAGGTTTATGGACGAAAAGGGATTGGTTTAGGTTAGAGGGTCATTGTTTTTTTAAAACTGGTCGGCGCAACATCATAGGCCGAAGGGCCTGTTCTGCGTTGTAATGTTCTAACCTATTAAATTTAAATCTGATGGTTTTGACAGCTGAGGGCCAATCCTATTGTGGGAAATATTGATATGTCATCACAGGTATGAAAGAAAGGGAGCAGTGGGACAAAAGGAGAGAGCAGCTGCCACCCACCACAGCTCTTAGCTCAAAGCACCATCTGGATAGCAAAGTTACCAAAGGAGAAAGTTCCAGGCAGAAAAATCAGAGAAGGCCCAGAATATTCCAGAGGAAACAAATCCTGGTTGCAATTTAGAGAGTAACTAAATGTATTTCTTAATGAGTGGGGATTGTATTTATTGGAACAGCACACATTAGAATCTTGTTTTATTCGGTTAACAGTTTAGTAACGTTGTTCATTATTAGTTAGATAAATAAATAGTTACTTGCTGATTTTACAGCGAGTCTCAGGGATTTATTTTGTATTTAACCACTAAAAGTCGCTGAAGCGTGGGTCACATTACTTCACACATACATTTTACAGATTAGAAGGCGAGGTACTCCTCTTTGGGTGTTTTAGTGTTAATTTCCAGTGGGAGAAATCAACCTCTGCTTTATAACAAAAATAATAAATGTAATAGAAATCAGGAGATCTCATTGAGACGTATAAGATGATGAATGGGATGGACAGGATAGAGGTGGAGAGACTCTTCCCGCTCAAAAAAGACAGTAGGACTAGGGGGCACAGCCTCAAGATAAAGGGGAGGCGGTTTAGAACGGAGTTGAGGAGGAACTTCTTCACTCAAAGGGTGGTGAATCTCTGGAATTCTCTGCCCGTTGAAGTGGTGGAGGCTGCCTCGCTAAATATTTTTAAGAAGCGGGTTGATGGGTTCTTGATAAGAGAGGGGATTAAGGGTTATGGGGAGAGGGCGGGAAAGTGGAACTGAGCCACAATAGATCAGCCATGATCTTATTGAATGGCGGGGCAGGCTCGAAGGGCTAGATGGCCTACTCCTGCTCCTATTTCTTATGTTCTTATGTTCTACAGTGCAAAAGGTGGTCATTTGGCCCATCGAATTTACACTGCCTCTCTGACAGAGTATTTTACCCAGCCCCATCTCCCTGCCCTATTCCTGTAACCCCACTAATCCCCTACACACCTTAGGAATTAAGGGGCCATTTAATGTGGCCAATTCACCTAATTAAGTCCACATTTCTAGACATTGGGAGGAAACCGGAGCACAAAGAAGAAACACACAAAGATAGGGGGAGAACGTGTAAATGCCATACAGTCACCCAAGGCTGGAATCAGATCAGATTATGTTTGGGAGAAGGATGTGTACCCATTAAAGTGTCCCAAGTCATATACAATGTACCACATATACTTTGTAGAGAAGACTGAAAATTGATGATCACTTGGAGGATGAGAGTGGTTTGGAGATTGCCAAGTATATTCAGCTGGCTACACTGGTGGAAACATAACTTTTGCCCTGCCCCAGGCTAAGAAGCAGCAACTTTATTTGCATTAAGTTAAATGATACTTTTAAAATAGATTAAATGTTAAGCCACTTCAAAAAAGCCATGTGAAACTGAACCAAAAGCTGTTATTGAAAGTTTGGTCAACAAATTGAGGTCTTAAAAGGGGCGAGGTGTCAAAGGAGAGAGGTGAAATAAAAGCATAATATAGTAAAATACTCAAGCAGGCCTGGCAGCATCTTGTGGAGACAAAACCAATTACGTTGCAATTCGATGACCTTACATTAGAACTGGAAAGAGATACAACAGATTTTATGCACCTCAAGGCAGGGAAAAGGGAAGAAGGATCTGGTGCCCTCCTCCATTGGGTTTCATTAGTGTAATCAGCTGGTACCAAGGCAATAGTCTGCAATGTCAGAGGCGGTCATGGTGTGTTTTGAAAGGACACGACAGCAATTTTTAAAGACAGGAGGATAGTACCTGACAAGAGGGAACCATTAACAATGCCAATTAGCATTAGGGACGGAAAGTTAAGTTGAATGGTTAGCAGTGTCAGAGAAATGGGAACAAGGGAGTATGAGCAAGGACATGATGACCTCAGAAAGGAAACAAGGAAGGTAGGTGAGGAACTAGACAGAACCAGGGCATGCAAGAGCTTCCGGGGACATTTGGGATATAGAGCAAAGTGTGGTTATGTTATTTCACTTCACCGACTGTCACTGCTTCCATCACTCTCGTAAGCATCAAGTTCCAGGTCATTGTCATTTGCTGCAACAAAATTTCATTCTCACATTTCCCCCTGTACCTCTTGCCTAAAACCATAAATCTGTATCTCCTTGTCCTAGTACCATCAATTAATAAAATAGTTTTTCTTTGTTTACTTTTTCTAAACCAGTCATAATCTTCTAAACCTCCATCAATTTTTCCCCTCAACCTTCCTTGCTGCAAGGAACCCAGCTTTTTATTATGGTTTAGGTCAGAAACTCCAAAGTGTTTTATTGCGTCCACCTGAATCATGAGATTTGCATCTTGAATTTGGCTAGGATAAGCATAATAGGTTTCACTTCAGGTATGATTCAAATGACCCACCAGGGAGCTTTTATCAAACGAAATTTAAGAATATGTTTAACATTTTGATTTATTATTGTCCCATGTGTTAGTATACAGTGAAAAGTATTGTTTCTTGCATGCTACACAAAGTATGCCGTTCATAGAGAAGTTTAGGGTGCAAAATGTAGTGTTATAGCCATAGTTAGGGTGTAAAGAAAGATTAACTCAATGCAAGATAGGTCCATTCAAAAGTCTGTTGGTAGCAGGGAAGCAGCCATTCTTAAGTCAGTTGGTACGTGACCTCTGACATTTGTATCTTTATCCTCGATGGAAGAAGGTGGTATGTCCAGGATGCGTGGGGTCCTTAATTATGCTGGAAGCTTTGCTGAGGCAGCAGCAAGTGTAGACAGAGTCAATGGATGGGAGGCTGGTTCATAAAACATAGAACACTACAGCACAAACAGGCCCTTTGGCCCACAAGTTGCGCCGATCATAGCCATACCTACCAGACCTATCTATAACTCTCAATCCCATTAAATCCCATGTACTCATCCAGAAGTCTTTTAAAAGACCCCAGTGAGTTCGCTTCTACCACCACCAACGGCAGCCGATTCCACTCACTCACCACCCTCAGTGAAAAACTTACCCCTGACATCTCCTCTGTACCTGCTCCCCAGCACCTTAAACCTGTGTCCTCTCATAGCGACCATTTCAGCCCTGGGAAATAACCTCTGAGAATCCACCCCTTCTATACCTCTCAACGTCTTCTAAATCTCTGTCAGGTCACCTCTCAACCTTTGTCTCTCCAGGGAGAAGAGACCGAGCTCCCTCAACCTATCCTCATAAGGCATGCCTCCCAATCCAGGCAACATCCTTGTAAATCTCCTCTGCACCCTCTCAATAGCTTCCACATCTTTCTTGTAGTGAGGCGACCAGAACTGCGCATGGTACTCCAAGTGGGGTCTGACAAGGGTCTTATAAAGCTGTAGCATTATCTCCCAACTCCTAAACTCAATCCCTTGATTAATGAAGGCTAGCACACCATTCACCGTCTTGATCATATCCTCCACCTGCGAGGCCGATTTAAGAGTCTTATGGACCCGGACCCCAAGTTCCTTCTGTTCCTCAACACTGCTAAGAGTCCTACCCTTGATATTGTACTCCTTCATCCCACTGGACCTGCCAAAATGGACCACTACACAGTTATCCGCATTGAAGTCCATCTGCCACTTCTCTGCCCAGTCTGTAGCCCAGTTCATGTGATGGACTGGGCTACATTCATGATCCTTGTAGTTTCTTGTGGTCTTGGACAGAGCTGAAACCATACCAATCTGTGATACAACCAGAAAGAATGCTTTCTAGGGTGCATCTGTAAAAGCTGGTGAAAGTTGTAGCCAAAATTCCTTAGTATTTTGAGAAAGTAGAGGCGTTGGTGGGCTTTCTTAACTAGTGTTGGCATGGGCCGGGGGGTGGAGGAACCAAAACAGATTGTTGGTGATCAGATCCCTAAAAACTTGAAGCTCTCAACCATTTCTACTTCGATGCCATGATGTAAACAGGGGCATGTTCTCCTTTACACTTCTTGAAGTCGATGACAATCTCCTTTTTGTTGACATTGAGGGAGAGATTATTGTCATTGCACCAGTTCACCAGATTCTCTCTCTCATTTTTAAGATCTGATCACTACGGTGATGTCATCACCAAACTTAATCCCCTCATCCCTGGAACCAATTCCGGTAAATCCTTTCTGCACCTCTCAAAGATCCTCACCTCCTCTCAAAGTACAGCAAAAATGTGGTTTAACCAGAGCTTAAAAGTTCAGCATAATTTCCCTGATTTTTCACTCAATATCTTTATTTGTGAAGTCCAAGATCCAATATCCTTTTGCTAATTATTATCACAATATATGTTGCTACCATCAAAAATTAAAGTACACAAACCTTCAAGTCCTTCTGTTCCTACACATTCTTTAGAACTGTGCCAGTAAAGTATTTTCTATATACCTATCAAATTTCATCTACCACTCACAACAGGATCTGCTAGCCTATATCCTGTTCCAGTCAATTGGGATGATCCTCACTCGGTTGCCACACCTCCCTGCTTGTTACGGACAAATTTTGAATGTTTGCTTTGTATCCCAATATCTATACATCAGAAAAAGTGGTCTGAGCACAGCCTTGTAGAACACTATTATCTACCATCTTCCAGATGGAAAAAAAACAATTTATCACAGTGGCCTCTTGAGCTAATTTTATCTTTAATGACACTGACCCTTCTTTTCAAAGCCTCAATTCAGAAAACCAGACTTTTGTGTCACTTTGTCAAACGTTTTCTTAAATTTCAGATAAATAGCATTTATTACGTTCTCAAAAATCTTTTCTACTTCAAAAGAAATTTTACTTGATTAGTCAAACACAATCTATCTTTTACAAATTTGTGCTGGCTCTTCTTAATTAAGCCAAATATCTCTCAACTGTCTGTAACTTTTTCATTGATTGTTGATGCTACGTTGACCACTTTGTAGTTAGCAGGAACGTCCTTGCATCCTTCCTTGAATAAGGGTGTCATATTTGCCACTCTCCAATCCTCTCCAAATATCCAAGAAAGATTATTGTAAGCCCTTTTGCTGTCTCCACCCCCACTTCCTTTAGCAACCCGAGGTGCAAGGAAAGACCATATGCCTTATCGACTCTATTTCAGCCTTTCAAGTACATCTTGTCTTGTCATTTTTCATCCTGTGCATTACCTAGATCATCACTACTTCCATCAGCACATTATCAGTGTCCTCTTCCTTGGTAAACAGGGATACAATGTACTCATTAAATATTCTAGTCATCCCCTATGTCCAAGCATATATATCCCTAATAGATCTCTGCTTTGCCTTGTTATGGTCTAGTTAGATTAGTTGATGGCTGGCTAATCCAACTGTGCACCAGATAAGCTCAAGAATGCATGTCTTGGAGCTGCAGAAGTATGACCACGTTGGAGTTTGGGCATTCCTGGGAAAACATCAAAAATAGAGGATTGAAAGTAGTTAAATGAATCACCAATTGCAGGAGTATCATAATTCCTTATACGTATACATCTCTCTCCCTGCTCATCTCTCCCTCCCTGTTTGATAAATAATATATTTAAAATATCATAAGATCAATGTTAACCTTCAAGGAGTCATGGGCCAACATTCTCCATTTTTGTTCACACCATTGCCACTGCCAATGAGAAAGGAGAATTTGGCACTCAGCCAAAACTCCATTCACTGCAGCAAGACAGAAGAATCCCAGCCATGGTGAAGATCAGAGAATTCCGGCCATTGTTTCACCAGGCAAAGAAGTTAAATTTCTTGTGGTCCTTTTAAGTCCATTCTTGTTTCCTGTTCATGCAGAAGGGTTTTTTTCAGACCATTTTTTAAAAAGGACATCCCCAGAGGAGTCGTTTTGTATTTTAATGACTCTGCGTAGCCAACTCTAGACAGAAAAGTCTGAAAGTGTGAGTAAACACAGAAAGGTTCCATGTTGTCTGCATATATTCTCATCTTGAGAAGGGCCTTTAAACGCAATGTAAAAGGTTTAAAAACAAAAATACATTGAAACAATTGTCCTTATTTTGTAATATCATAATTAGATGCTTGTGACACTATGCACAGCTAAACTAAATTAAGTCTAATTTCACCAAATGCCCTTATAAACTTATAAGTAGTATCACAGCAAACAAAAGACTAAGTCTGAAAAGTACAATTTCAAGCAATACACTTGCAACCTGCTACTGTCCAACTCCCAGCCCCTGGGAGTTGGACAGTATGCAACTGATGCAAGGAGCAGGCAACACAAATGAAGACTAACTACCTCACTGGCAATAGATGAGACAGTTTATAAGAGCCAGGCTGTTATTTCAGATTTCTTAACCGAAAACGAAGAGGTAATTTTATACACGTGCATTATATTTGCACAAGAGATTGTAGCCAGCAACAAAAAGTTATCATTTACCTTCTGCAGCTACCTGTGAAGTTTAAACTTGGTCAAGTTGGACTAACCAATGACAGGGATTTACAGTGGGAACAATAACCGCTGGTGGAACAATTGATCATTCTGCCACTGTTAGCTTTCAGCACTTGGTCCTATTGTTTTCAGTGACACAACATCAACTGGGTTACATAAAAAGTCACAATCTAGAGAATTATCTGGTAACACATTGAATTAGAAATTCTACAGTGCTAAAGCTGGATCTAAAAATACATTTCAGAAAGCCATTCTCATTCAGCTTCTGTAAACAAATTTAGCATGCATCTGTTCTATATACACAACAGCTACACACATAAAACTGACAGAAAAAATAAAGCCATGACTGATCTCTACCCTCACCTCCAAATGATGCAATATGCCACATGTCCTGTTCTACATTGAGAGGTGAGAATGGCACAAGACAATAGGTCTGAAAATTAGTGGTTAAAAACCAAAAGATCTAAAAAACATGTTTGTGACAAGATACCATGTAATTATAGCAATTTTTATGATCTGTATAAAATGCAAATGCTTCTGGGCCACTTCAATTGGGTAATTGGCCACTTCAATTAGAATTAAAGTGGGTGGAAAGTCATTTTTCCTTGTTTGTTCTTTATTGTCAAGGCTGTGGACACAGTATTTGTATAAAATCACCAAGTGACTTCAGCATTCAATACAGGTAATGCATGAAGTACAGGGTGAAATCCAAACCAACAATAGAACATGACCTTGCTGGATTATGTACACGCATAGCATAGTGTTTCGCAAATTATTTTCCAGTGTAACCCCATTTTAATTCACCACTGTTTTCTCTGGACCAATTGGGGGCAGGCAATGAAAGCTGGCCTGACCAGCAATCCCCACATCCATGAACTCTTATAATAAATTAATTCTTGAAAATTAAACGTGACCCTGGACAGCAACAAAAAAAACCGTGATAAAGCAGAATAGCACCATTTGGTATGTTATTAAAATTCACATTATAGATCAACATAAACTAACACATAAAATATGAAAATGCTTTAAAGTATTTTGTTTTGTAAATATTAAAACATTTTATGCACTCAATTTCAGACAAACTCTCCATGTTCCATGGCGACAGAAGTGCTTTTCCCACTGTCCTCATACACTTCTAATTAGCTCCTCTTCCATCACATACACATTTCTCTTACCAACCCACTTCTCCCCTACTCATGCTCTCCCTCCCATCTTCAGTCACGCCTGCCTGTTCCACTTAGACCATACTCACTCATTCCTTCCCCACTCAACCCTTCTTTCACCTACCCTCACTCAGTCATCCCCTTCTTCTTTTCCACCCAACCCATTACCACCGCTTTCTCCCCCCACCCAAAAAGAAAACAAAAGTCACACTCCCAGCCGCCAGTCTCACTTCCTCCACCACATTCTGCAGTCACTTCAGCAGTGCGTTCTCACTCCGAGATAGCATCTCCACTAGCCTTTTTTCCCCCCCAGTGTCAGTAGATGATTGTCTTTCCCTGGAAAAGGGAAAGCCCCAAACTACCTCCCTGGGGAAAAGGAGCTCAGGTCTGGAGGCTCAGACCCCAACAGGTCAGGGAATGCATCCTCTTCAGTCATTTAAACTAATTGGGGGGGTGGGGGGTGCGCGAGGGTAGGTGACATTACGAGGCCTAAAGTTAAGGAGAGGGTACAGGTAAGGGTGGAGGCCGAGGACGTCCCAATAATAAAGGGAGTAGGGAGCGTGAGTATGAATAGGGTCCAGGGGAAGGCTGGGATAAAAGCACTTTATCTGAATGCACGAAGCATTCGCAATAAAGTGGATGAGCTGGTGGCACAGATCGACACAAATGGATATGATCTGGTGGCCATTACAGAGACGTGGCTGCAAGGTGACAGGGACTGGGAGCTGAATGTCCAGGGGTATCAAGTGTTTAGGAAGGATAGGCGGGAGGGAAAAGGGGGGCGCATAGCTCTGCTGATTAAGGACAGCATCACGGTGGTAGCAAGGGATGATATTGGAGCCAAAGAGCAGAAAGTGGAATCGTTGTGGGTGGAGATTAGGAACAGCAAAGGGAGGAAGACGCTGGTGGGTGTCGTCTATAGGCCCCCAAATAATGATCTGGAGGTGGGGCGGGCTGTTAACGCACAAGTAAGTGCGGCGTGCAGGAATGGGACGGCTGTAATTATGGGGGATTTCAATCTGCATATTGATTGGTCGACCCATGTTGTACGCGGTGGGCTCGAGGAGGAGTTCTTGGAATGCTGCCGGGATAGTTTCCTTGAACAGTGTGTGTTGGAGCCGACGAGGGAGCGAGCTGTCTTGGATCTGGTGTTATGTAATGAGGCGGGTAGAATCAGGGACCTTGCAGTGAAGGATCCTCTTGAGAAGAGTGATCATTGTATGGTGGAGTTTCTGGTGCAGGTGGAGGACGACAAAGTGGGTTCCCGGACACGTGTCCTTTGTTTGAACAGAGGGGAGTACGGTAGGATGAGAGAAGAATTGGTGAATGTGGACTGGGGGAGCGCGTTGGAAGGTAGGTCTGCTGAGGAGCAGTGGAGGATTTTTAAGGAGATCTTTCTTGGTGCTCAGAAATTTATTCCGATGGTCAAAAAGGACCATAGGAGGAGAGGTAATCAGCCGTGGATAACGAAGGAGGTGAAGGAAAGTGTTAAATTAAAAGCGGAGACGTTTAGAGTAGCTAAGAGTAGTGGGTGAGAAGAGGATTGGGAGAGGTTTAAATGTCAACAAAGATTGACAAAGAAATTGATAAAGAAGGGTAGGAGAAACTATGAAGCTGGGCTAGCGCTTCATATAAAAAAGGATAGCAAGAGTTTTTATAAGTATATAAAAAGAAAGAGGCTGGCTAGGGTGAACGTTGGACCCTTAGAGGATGAGAAGGGGGACTTAGTGGTAGGGGATGGGGAAATGGCTGAGGTCTTGAATAACTTTTTTGTTTCAGTCTTCACGGAGGAGGACATGAATAATTTGCCGGGTGTTAGAGATGGAAAGGTGGTAGGACTGGAGGGTCTCGATGACATTACTGTTACTAGAGAGGTGGTGCTCGACAGACTGGAGGGGCTGATTGTGGACAAGTCGCCAGGACCGGATGGAATGCATCCGAGGGTTCTGAAAGAAATGGCGGAGATGATAGTGGATGCCTTGGTGGTTATTTTCCAGACGTCGCTGGATTCTGGGGAAGTGCCGGAAGATTGGAAAGCGGCTAACGTTACGCCGTTGTTTAAGAACGGTGCCAGGCAAAAGGCAGGGAATTATAGGCCGGTTAGTTTAACGTCTGTTGTAGGTAAAATGTTAGAATCCATCATCAAGGAGGAAATAGCGAGGCATCTTGAGGGGAATTGCTTGATAGAGCAGACACAGCACGGTTTCATTAAGGGGAAGTTGTGTCTGACAAATTTACTTGAGTTCTATGAGGATGTGTCTAGGGTGGTGGATAGAGGAGAGCCGGTGGATGTGGTCTTTCTTGATTTTCAGAAGGCGTTTGACAAGGTACCTCACAAGAGGTTATTGCAGAAGGTCAGGGGACATGGAGTTGGGGGTAGGGTGTTAGCGTGGATAGAGGACTGGTTATCAAATAGGAGGCAGAGAGTGGGGGTCAATGGGTGCTATTCGGATTGGCGGTTGGTGACTAGTGGAGTGCCTCAGGGGTCGGTGCTGGGGCCTCAGCTATTTACCATTTATATAGATGATCTGGAGGAGGGAACCGAGTGCATGGTGTCAAAATTTGCTGACGACGGCAAGATTGGTGGAAAGGCAAATTGTGCGGAGGATGTGGAGAGTCTGCAGAAGGATCTAGATAGGCTGGGCGAATGGGCCAGGAAATGGCAAATGGAATTTAATGTTGGCAAGTGTGAGGTGGTCCACTTTGGTAGGAATAATGGTAGGAAGGATTATTACTTACGTGGAGAAAAACTGCAGCAGGTGACGGTGCAGAGGGACCTCGGGGTCCTTGTGCATGAGTCGCAAAAACCCAGCTTGCAGGTGCAGCAGGTGGTCAGGAAGGCTAATGGGATGCTGGCCTTCATAGCGAGGGGGATTGAATATAAAAGTAGGGAGGTCTTGCTGCGGCTGTATAGGGCATTGGTGAGGCCGCAGCTGGAGTACTGTGTGCAGTTTTGGGCGCCGTACTTACACAAGGATATTTTGGCCTTGGAGGGAGTGCAGAGGAGGTTTACTAGGCTGATGTCGGAGTTGAGGGGGTTGAGCTATGAGGAGAGGCTGAATAAACGAGGCTTGTACTTGTTAGAGTTTAGAAGAATGAGGGGAGAACTCATTGAGACGTATAAGATGATGAATGGGATGGATAGGATAGAGGTGGAGAGACTCTTCCCGCTCAGAAAGGACAGTAGGACTAGGGGGCACAGCCTCAAGATAAAAGGGGGGGCGGTTTAGAACGGAGTTGAGGAAGAACTTCTTCACTGAAAGGGTGGTGAATCTCTGGAATTCTCTGCCCGTTGAAGTGGTGGAGGCTACCTCGCTAAATATTTTTAAGAAGTGGGTTGATGGGTTTTTGATCAGAGAGGGGATTAAGGGTTATGGGGAGAGGGCGGGAATGTGGAACTGAGCCACGACAGATCAGCCATGATCTTATTGAATGGCGGGGCAGGCTCGAAGGGCCAGATGGCCTACTCCTGCTCCTATTTCTTATGTTCTTATTTTGTTCGAGTAGTCCCAGGGTCCCAAGAAGCTGAGCCAGAGACAACTGCTGTCATACACAATTTGTGGTAGATACATATCTTGGCTCCCTGGAATCTTACTCCTGAGCAGGGCTGGAGTCTTACACCAAGTGGCAAGGTCAGGGCCAAGTTGCTTCATCAGTAATAGGATCTCAGATTGGGCAAAAAAAAAATCCTACATCAGATCAGCAACTCCCACAGCCCAGGTGGTACCAGGAAGGTGGTGATTTTCAGGCTGCATGTGAGCAGCAGCTATTGTCAGTGCGCCTCTATATCTCCCAATCACAGAACACAAGTCAGGTTGGCATCAGAGATTAATCTGAGTGCTCCCCGAGGCAAAGTAGAGGTTGAAATTCCATTATCCAAAACAAAAAAAAACAGAAATTTGCCAGTGAAAATTTTTCAGTCCTGTATATTTACTGTAGAAATGAGAAACAAAGCACATACTTTTGGAATTAAAACTGTTTCTTAATTTTGGTTTACACTGCAATGGAAAGATTTATTTTTAAAATGTGAAAAATGACCTGCAAGCAGGGCATAGCGTGGGACAATAACTATACATGGGTTTCACATCCTATCAAATGAAAATGTACAGAAATAGAAGGCTAACCATTTATACCAGAACTTTGCTAAACTGTTCACAAGATTAACAATTACCCACAATTGGATAACACAGGGCACAGCATACACCCAAATACAAAAGTGGCACTCAGAAGTCTGCATATATATAGTGCCATTGATGACCTCAGGATATCCCAAAGTGCTTTACCATGAAGTGCTTCTGAAATGTAGGAAATGCAACAGCCCACGTAAGTGTGAAAATACTAAAAGAAAATCATTGCCAATGGTAGAAGGCTACACAATTATGAAGGGCATGAACAAACTGGATAGTCAGAAGCTTTCTCCCAGGCTGGAAGAGTCAATTATTAGGGGTCATAGGTTTAAGGTGCAAGGGGCAAGGTTTAAAGGGGATGTACGAGGCAAGTTTTTTTTTTACACAGAGGGCGGTGGATGTCTGGAGCTCAATGCCAAGGGAAGTGGAAGCAGATACGATACTGACTTTGAAGGGGCATTTTGACAAATACACGAATAGGATGGAAAGAGAGAGATATGGTCCCCAAAGAGCAGGGGGTTTTAATTCTGTCGGGCAACATGGAGAGCCAGAGGGCATATTCCTTTGCTGTAATTCTCTTTGTTCACTACCACCAATATCTAGAACCACTCAACAGTAGGTTTAGCCTGTGAAATGGAACAGTCTCCCATCTTTAAAACTGAGTTTTTAAGAAAACTCAGTTCCTTCAATTGTCTCTTTTCAAAACAAAAATGCTGGGATATTTGTTTTTTGTTGCTCTTTGCAATTGATCTAATTAGAGTACATGTTAGCTACATTATTTTTTTCAGTTTCTCAAACTGGCTCCCTCTAGAACTACTTTTGACACATTAATTTTAACACATTGAGCCCTATTTTACCATTTTAGTTCAGAGTGCTGGGTGGATTTGAAATTGGGAGTGTTTCAGATCTGACTTTTAGAACTGTTCTCAGGCGCCCCCATACGCACTCTGCCTGAAAAATAGCAGTGATTCTGAATTGCACTGCAGAAACCTGCAGGCAGGGCTAATCGTGCCCGAAACACTACGGCTCTGATTGGTGCCTCCAACTGCGCATGCGCAGAACAGAATGGAAAATGCTCCTCTGCTACATCGCTCCCAGGCTGGATAATGCCTCTGCCTACCTCCTCAGAAGCTGGAGTGCCCGAATCGGACCTTTGCAGACCATGTCTGTTTTGCGCCGAATCTGGACAGGCAAATGCAGTGGTAAAGGGGAAAGTGCTGGTAAGTTTGGGCATACAGTCCATTAAGTCAATTTAAATCCATGCAAATTCTCCAATTTGCAAATTGTAAATCGCGCTAGTCCCCTCATGTCCGTTTTCGAAAACGGGCTTGATGGCAAGATAGGGCCCACGGTATTGAAAATATTATGAAAAACAAAAAATTACATTTGCATTTACTTTAAAATCGGTTCTTAATTTCTATACTTGTGACAACTGAAACTTGTTAAGCTCAGCAACACAACCTACCGGTGAGAGATTGATAAATGTTTCAGACCTTTCGGCTAAGATCAAGTATAACATCAGTTCTGGTCAGCTTGTATCTAGTATGTCCCTTTTGTGGGGAACATTAATTGGACTGGATTTGAATTTGTTTTTGGTGCAAGGGAATCGTATTGTGGCTTGTCCCGTCCACTCTGTGCATTGGCTTTGTGACTCTAAGAAAGGATTAAAATCTTTAAAAAATGCTTCAGTTTTTTGAAGGATGACCATGATATTGGTACATTCTTTACCCCTCCTCTAGCACAAATCAGAAACCATGCATAATAACCAAGTAACTAATTTGCTTAAATTGGGTTTCAATAGCACTTGTAGAATGCTCTTTCATCAATGATTATAATTACATGTGTGTTCATAAAAAGCATTGTATATTTAGGAAATATACAGAGGTTGATATTGCAGAGGTCCTGCTTCATGTCAAACAGCAATCTGAATTGATTTTTCACTATTTCCTTCCTCTTTAGATATTATTTCCTTCACATTTCATAGTTTCTTTAGGTTAGATCTTTGAAAATTTACTGAAGCTAGGGAAGACTTTGCTTTACCAAATATAATTTTTATTTTGACAAATTAAACAACATGTGAAGGGGAGAAATTTTTGCCAGTTAAAGGGTTTACTTGACTAATGATCTACTGTGCCTCCTATAACTAATTTCTTTAAAACATTCCTTTCTTTGAAGAAGCAATGCATTCTTTACCTATAGGACACTGACAACCCTGGGAACATTACACTAAAAATGAAAGCCTATTCAGATCAGTAAGTCAAATGCAGTCAGTGATTTGACTAACTTCAGTTGGAGAATTTTTTCAGGCCTGTAATAAGAAACAAAAAAAATCTCTCAAATTCAGTACCAAGCACAAACTGACCTAAATACTTAAAACAAACCAAGGGTGAAACTTGACCAAAGCAAAGTCATAAAGAATCATAGAAAGGGCCTATGTTGAGAAACCGCTTATCCTGACTATAGTCAGGAACTAGGGGTCATAGTCTCAGGATAAAGGGATTGAAAGGGGTTGGCCATTTAAGACCAAAAGGAAAAGAAATTTCTTCAATAAAGGATTCAAAACTTTTGGAGATGCTCAGTCAACAATTATATTCAAGACTGAGATAGGCAGAATTGTGTGTGCTAACAAAAGAACGTTACACTTTTCCAAGGCACGATGATGGGCTAAGAGGCAAGGGGAGGACTTGAAATTCAGTGTAATGCTGTGGGAATGACCAATTAAGGGCATCTTCCCACCTTTACAGCAATTTTTCCTATGTTCCTATGGGTGGAGTCTTGCATCAAGTATGAATCCTGGCTTTATGGGCCCCTGCAACCATCAGAAGCGCTTCTTCCCCCATTCCAGCTTGCCCACCCAGGCTCCTTAGCACACAAGGCCCTGATACCTTGGCTCTGCTGAAGCCCCACCTTCCCATTATCTCAGCAATTCTCTCTGTCATGAATTAGATGCAGTCCCAGTTGTGGTCATGGTTTCCAGAGAGCTGCGGTCTATTTGAGTGGATGGCAGATCTTTGGAGACCGGTTTTCTCCCCAAAGAAGCAAAAATCTCACCTGGAGCCAATTAAGATGCCAGCAAGCATTAAATGGTTTTGAGGCAACAAAGTGCGTGGAGAGGTGCAAATGGGAAGGAGAGAAGACCCCAGTGCAACACAACATTCTGCCCAATGGATGAGGCTAAAGGAGGAAAGTGAAGTTATACAATAGTTCAGCAATAATGCCACTGAATGGTGGAGCAGGTGACCATGCCTGCATGATAAAGTACAGAGCAGGCATCAACAAGTTGTATGAACTTGGTACAACTGAATCTAAATCTTCCCTCACACAACATACCTTCACAAAAGGGTCCAGCAAAAAGTCGAGGAAAAAGAAAAACAAATTTTGGTTGGTGACTTTCTCCCACATAACCTACAGGAACAGGTCAACTGTAATACCCTCATTAAAATCAGCTAAATCAGTACTGACCAATGATCAAACCTTAGACTGTCCTGGTTTTATGGCTCAATACCAAACTAGGTAATGCCTTTTCATACTGAACCATTGCAAGCAATGGAGTCACAAGTTACATCAAGCTCTTTCTGAGGATGGGCAAGGGCACTTGGTATTTACACTTAGTTAAAAAATAAAGTGTAATTGATGTGGAAACATGCAAAAAGTGCTAGGCGCATCAAGATAGAGACGGACGTGAAAAGGGGGAGTGATGAGAGAGAGAGAGGGGTGTGGGTGTCATTGATACTGCTTCCTCAATGCAATCCTGAATGCCAAACCCAGATCCAGCTCCTATCAGATACTTAGCATTTCTGTGGGATCAGACATTGATATGCTCCAAATTTAACATTCAGTTCTCCTTGAGATGAGTATATGACACTATAAGCTCTCCATCATGAAGACTGCCTGTTTCCACTTCTGCTAATTTGTCTGCCTCCATCCCTGCCTGAAAACATCTGCCGCTGAAATATGTGCTTATACTTTCATCAATTCCAAACTCCACAAACTTTGGCTATCCAAAACTCTGCTACCTCTAAGCTACTTGCATCAAATCTCACTGCCCCATCAACCAGTGGTTAGCACTGCTGCCTCACAGCACCAAAGACCAGGTTCAATTCTGGCCTCGAGTCACTGTCTGTGTGGAGCTTGCACATTCTCCCCGTGCCTATGTGGGTTTCCTCTGGGTGCTCTGGTTTCCTCCTGCAATCCAAAGATGTGAGAGTTAGGTTAATTGGCCATGCTAAATTGAACCTACTAGCAGGTTAAATATGAAAGGTTATGAGGATAGGGGTGGGATTGTGATTGGCGCAGATTTGATAAGCCAAATGGCTTCCTTCTGCATTGTAGGGATTCTATGAACCTTGGCCTTGCAGAACTACACTAATTCTAGGCTTCCAAAGTATCAAATTAAGTAGTATTACTCTTGTGTTTAAATCAATTCATATTTTTAACCATACCTTTCTCTATTCTCTTATCTATGCCTCCAGCACCTGCCCTAACTCTTCCTTGGTCTCTTAGGTATTCTGGCCTCCCATCACCCTATTATCAACAGCCAGGTCTTCAACTGCTGAGGTCACACTGTGCAGAATTTCCTCTTTAAAACCAGTGAGCAAGCTGTTGGTTAAGCACCCTATTTTGGTCCTTTTAGCTCAGTGTTCATTTATTATTCATGCTTCTATGAAGCACTTTGGGGTATTTTTACACATTAAAAGGTTCCATACCATTGCAAGACTATTTTGCTGGGCTGCATTTAGAATTGAAAACCTCGAGAAGGAATTTCTGATCCAACAAAAGATTAAGAATTTACGCACTATTACGCAGAAGCAGTGCTACTCTTTAGTTAAGCAAAAGGATCACCCAAGAACCAGATGTGACTAAGTATTAGGGAAAGAAATAATTCTTTCCAAGAGGAGGAGGAGGAAAAGGTAGCAAGAGCAAAGAATTGGCAGTGTTTGGTAAGGAGTGAGAGCTTTTTTTGTACTTAGCCATCAGTGTGATGTGGGAGGTGGCTGTAGTCATAATATTTTAGAGAGGAAAGCACAAAAATTTGATCCTTATAAAATTACAAGTATTGCCAATCTGTGGTGAAACCTATTTTACTAGTAGGATTAGGTTTCACTTTAAAAACCAGGAAAATATAATTAAAACAGATCCAAAATGAATTCAGTCAAAAGCACTATTAATGCCCACAGCAGCAGGTTACATAGAACATTACAGCACAAACAGGCCCTTCGGCCCACAACTTGTGCCGATCACATCCACACCTACCAAGCTATAGAACTATCTGTAACTCCCAATCCCATTAAATCCCATATACTCATCCAGAAGTCTTTTAAAAGACCCCAGTGAGTTCGCCTCTACCATCACCGACGGCAGCCGATTCCACTCACTCACCACCCTCTGAGTGAAAAACTTACCCCTGTCTCCTCTGTACTTGCTTCCCAGCACCTTAAACCTATGTCCTCTCGTAGTGACCATTTTAGCCCTGGGAAATAGCCTCTGAGAATCCACCCTATCTATTCCTCTCAACATTTTATAAACCTCTATCAGGTTGCCTCTCAACCTTTGTCTCTCCAGGGAGAAGAGACCTAGCTCCCTCAACCTAAGGCATGCCTCCGAATCCAGGCAACATCCTTGTAAATCTCCTCTGCACCCTTTCAACAGCTTCCACATCCTTCCTGTAGTGAGGCGACCAGAATTGCGCACAGTACTCCAAGTGGGGTCTGACAAGGGTCTTATAGAGGTTAAGCAAATGCTGCAAGATTCAGCCTGACACTCCCAATGGCCAATTTCAAAATGTTCCAACATTGAATCTACGTATATGGAGTTTGAGAAAGTTGGTCTGAAAACAACCTGGGGTCAATTCCAGATCGCTTCATGTCAGGAATCCTATTACTCAGTTGTTACCTCCAGATCGAAACTCAGCACATAGTTAACCTAAATCATACATAACATCAAGCATGCCTACCTTTTGTCTGATGCTCTAAGCACCTTGGCAAACACCTCAAGTTCACAGAATTCACCACCCAGCTGGCACAGACGTCCTTGTTGATAAAGCTGTAAAAGCAAATGGAGATTTTAGTCAGATCAGAAAAAGCACAGCATTTATGATGAACATCCAAATCACATTTTAATTACTTTTAAGAAACCATATTGGCACATTGGTTTGCTGTTGTTTTTGGTATTTTCCTTACTGTTTACTAAGCAGCAATTATGCAATAGTTTCTTCACATTTGCATGCTAATGTTGGGAATGGATCACAGTTTACTGTGGATAACCAATAACAATATCAAGCACACCCAAGTCTGTTGCAGCATATTTGTATTCAAGCCATCATTTCCTCAATGCTGCATTTCATTGCAACAAGGTTTCTTTTCTAAGTTTTCACACCAGTTGCCCGATAACTTCTTTTTGTCAGGCAGGCTTTTATTTTCATAAAGTTCCAACAGTCAACACATTTTAGAAAAAAGTGTTTGGTCTCTTGGTGGTGAAATATGGCTTGTGCTGTTGACACAAGATTCGGTGTGACAGAGGGAACATGATCTTGCAGTTATGAACTGCTTAACAGCAAGACGGCAACACTTGCTGGACGCAATCTCCTCTACCTTCATGATTTGAATGGAGTGAACCTGGGCACGATGGTGAACTCCCATATCACAGTAGCACTGAGTGACAGCACCAGCATGGTCAGGTCCCTGTACATATTGTGGATTTCACTTCGAGAGTCACAGCACAACCAGATACCAAAGTTCTTTACTTTTGTAGGTAACCTCCCAAAAGCCAGTCCACAATAGACTTTCGCCAACAGATTTCTTCAGTTTCTTCATCAGTGAAATGAAGTACCAGAATTGAGATTTAGCAACAATATAATTTGGAGCAAAGGTGCACAGCCGATAGAGTGCAGGGCTGGGCTCCTTAGCCAAGGGCAGGCGCCGCCAAATTACCTTGTATTCCTTAAGGGTGCCTGAAGCCTTCATGTCGCTTCTTACTAAAGTAGGCATGATTTATACCTACCAAGATATCCATGTACTTTTTTTTCTCCAGGCCTTCAACAGCAAGAAGACAAAGAAGACTTTCATCCTGTCGTTCTGAGATGGATGATAATTCAAAAGTGGCATTTTGGGAGTGAAACTGCAGGACCATTCAAAATGGAAAAACTCGAATCAAAATGTAAAGCTATAAAAAGATAAATAATTACAACTTGGATCACACCAAATTGCAAACCAGAGGAGAATCATCAAAACCTTGACTCAGTATACAATTTTATAAGAGACGGCGTTTATCTTTGTCTTTTATCTTATTTTTCTTACAATATTGTGTTAAGCAAGGCAGAAAGACATTGTTTGAACAACATAAATAACCCTGTTGTAGATATATTATCCTGGGAAACAGGACCATCAGAGGAACAACTCACAATCAAGTCTATAACTTGTTGATATATCATGTGCTGCTGAAGGAACAGTTCGTGAAGCAGCTTAGTACGAGATCCTGCAAAGTATGGCAACCATAAAATTTGCTGAACTGAATTTAAGAAATGAACAAATATGAGATACACAGATGCAGCACTAAAACAGGTGTCATGTCTGTATACTCCAAGGTTTACCTATTTCAATGAGTTTACCCATTAAAAAATAATTTTTTATATAAACATAAATAAATATGAATTTTTACATAAGCTGAATCATAAAATGAGAAACTGACCCATGGGATTGCTTTTAGTAGGTAAAGAAATACTGATACTAGAGATGATTATTTGCGTTTCTAATAATTCACAAGAAAACATTCAGGAACAAGCAATGGAAATGCACTGACAACTATTTTTATATAAATTAGTACATATGGAATGTTTATAAATGCAAAAGCTAATGTCAGGGTGGAATTAATACATTCACCCAGCTCCAGCATGTCTGGCTTCTGGATGAACTCTTCTCTTCTATTTCACCACTGCGTTAATTAAATCAGAAAGACATAATTTGAGCTGTGCAAATTATATCCTCTCGTGGGTACTTCAATCAGGATCAGGGCCAAAGGAACTACTATGCAATTAAGTTTGCAACTCCATTTTGTATTATTGACTGTGGAATTTCATAGAATAACAGAAATTTATAGCACAAAAAGAAGCCATCCAGCCCAGCATGTCAGCACTGACTCTCCAAATGAGCAATTTACTTCGTGCTATTTTCCAGCCCTATCCGCATTACTCTACATTCTCTTCAGATAACATTCCAATTCCCTACCGAATACTTCAATTGAACCTGCATCCATCACAACCTCAACACTGCATTCTAGGCCTTTATCTCTTGCTGCGTGAAAAAGATTTTAACCTAGTGTCGCTTCTGCTTCTTTTACAAATTACTGTAAATCTGTGTCTTCAAATTTTCAATTCTTCTACAAGTTGGAACATTTTCTCTTGATCTACTTTGTCCAGACCCCTCGTGAATTTGAATACCTCTGTTACGTTCCTTCTCGGTTTTTTATTCTCCAAGGAAAACAGTCCAGATTAATTTAATCTTCGTAACTAAAATTTCTCATCCCTGAAAACACTCGTGAAATTTCTTTGCACTCTCGCCACTGCCTTCACATTTTGCCTAAAACATAGCACCCAGAACTAGATGAAATACTTCGAAACAGGCAAAACTAGTGTCTGTTACAAGTTCAATATAACCTCCTTGCTCTCATCCTCTATTTTTTGATAGCTAAAAGATGTTGCATGCTTTATTAACCATGCTCTTAACCGTCCTGCAACTTTCATTACTTGTGCACATTTTTAAAATTTTTTTTCCAGAAGATCTAGGTCACTGGCTCAGCCAGTATTTATTGCCCATTCCTAGTTGCCCTTGAGGTAGTGTTAGTGAGCTATCCTTTGAATGCTACTGTCATGTGGTGTGTATATCCAGAGTGCAGTTGGGAAGGAATTTTGACCCAGCAGCGATGAAGGAACAGCAATGTCTGCCTGTGTGAGCAAGAGGATGTGTGTCTTGGAGCCATGCATCTGTTGGCCTTGTCCAATGACGTACAGGTGGTCAGGGGTTTGGAAGGGGCAGTCAAAAGAAATCTTGGTGAGTTTCTGCAGCTAGTACTCACTGCTGCCACTGTGTGCCGGTGGTGGAGGGAATAAATGTTTTATGTCGGTGAATGGGGTGCCAATTCATAAGGCTGCTTTGTTCTGAATCGTATTGAGCTTAGATGTTGTTGGAGCTGCAATTATATAGGCGGGGGAAAAGTAGACGGTGTAGATGGTGGACAGTAACTGAGGAATCAGGAGGCAAATTATTCCCAGCCTCTGATCTGCTTTTGCAGCTACGGTATTAATATCGTGGGTGCAATTCAGCTTCAGGTTAATGGTAACCACCAAGGGGGCATTCAGCACTGGTAATGCCATTGAATATCAAAGGGTGATGGTTAGATTCTCTCTTTTGGAAGCGATCATTGTCTTAAACTTGTGTGGCGAATGTTACTTGGCACTTGTCAGCCTAAGCCTGTCTAGGTCTCACTACATATGATGAGATGTCAAACACCAGGTTATAGTCCAACAGGTTTACTTGAAATCACAAAGTTTTCAGAGTGCTGCTCCTTTGTCAGGTGAAGTGTAGTGAGATGCGCAGGCACAGAAAATATAGGTGGAATGACGATAGCCCGACACTAACAGGTAATCAAGAGTATCAAAGGATAAGTACTGACAAACTGTATAGTGTTTAACATCTCACACTGAGTACAAGCCAGCTGAATAACATATCTTTACAAGTAATCACAAGTACTAAGACAAATGCAAACAGTTATGTACCATCAGTATGTGTGAAGTGTCGACTGACTGTATAACAAGTGAAGGGACGAAGTAAGAACTGATAACTTAAGGCAGAGAGACCGTTACAAAGAATGAGATGGTGTCAAACACTATGCAAACTAATTCAGATAAAGAGATCATCACCTGTAATGAAGGTATGCATGGTGTCAAAACAGGACAGCAAGGGAGATTTTCCCCAGTACTACTCTTCAGAATTGTTCCATTTTTGGATGCACACATTTCAATAAAGGACAGGCACCTCAGCACTTCACTCTACCGTAAGCCCATGATGCTCCTCTTCTCCAGCTTCCACCCCAATAAAGAAGCCATCCCCTATGAACAAGCACTGCACACACACAGGATCTGCTTGGACGAAGAGGAACATGATGGACTTTGAAAGGTGCTCGTAGAAACAGGATACGATGTACAACTCATCAATCAAGGAGTTTCGACATACACAGTGAAAGGCCGCAATGCTCCCCTCAGGAGACAAACACAGGAAACAACCAACCAAATACCCTTCAGTTGTCCAGTACTTCTCTGGAGCAGAAAAGCAGGTTTTTCACAGCCTTCAGCATGTCATCAATGACGACGAACATCTCACCGAGGCCATCCCTGCACCTCCACTACTCACCTTCAAACAGCTGCCTAATCTCAAACAGACCATTATTCGCAGCAAGGTATCCAGCCTTCAGGTGAACAGTGACCACAACACCACACAACCCTGACACTAACTTCTACAGGACAAGCCAGATCATCAACACAGGTGCCACCATCAGATGGGGGAACACCATCCATCAGGTATATGGTACCTACTGATGTGACTCGGTCAATGTCGTCTACTTCATCCACTGTAGCGAAGGATGCCCCAGATCATCGTACATTGGCAAAACCATGCAGACACTACGAAGACGAATGAACAGACACTGCGCCAGGCAGGAGTGCTCCCTCCCAGTCAGAGAACTCTTCAGTGGCCAAGTGCATTCAACCTTCGATCTTCAAGTAAGCGTTCTCCAAGGTGGCCTACGAGATGCACAACAACACAAAATCGCCAAGCAGCAACTGATAGCCAAGTTCCACACTCATCAGAACAGCCTTAACCATGATCTTGGGTTCATGTCACGCTACATGTAACCCTACCATATTCTCTGGGTGGGGAATCTCCGACTGTCCTGTTTTGACACCATACATAGCTTCATTACAGGTGATGCTCTCTCTACCTGAATTGGTTTGTATAGTGTTTAACACCATCTCACACTGATTGTTTATAATTATCTCTCTGTCTTAAGTTATCGGTTCTTACGTCATCCTTTCACTTGTTATACAGCCTGCCGACACTTTACACATGCCTTCAGCTTGTGATCAATGATGACGCTTTGGCGAAGGGTCATCCAGACTTGAAATGTTGGCTCTATTCTCTCCCCACAGATGATATCAAAACCCACCAAGATTTTCCAGCATTTTCTGTTTTTGTGACACTTTACACATACTGATTATACATAACTGCTTGCATTTGTCTACTGGTACTCATGATTACTTGTAAAGACTTGTTATTCAGCCTGCATGTACCGCCTGTATTTATCCTTTGACTCTTGATTACTTGTTGGTGTTGGGCTACTGTCATTCCGTCTACATATTCTGTGCATGCGCACCTCGCTCTATTCCACCTGACAAAGGAACAATGCTCCGAAAGCTTGAGATTTCAAATAAACCGGTTGGACTATAACCTGGTGTCATGTGACCTCTCACCTTGTGCACCCCAGTCCAACACCAGAATCTCCACATCACTATAATACAGACTGTCCAGGTCCAACTGCAGGCTGCTTCAGTATCTGAGTTGCAAATTCTACCGAACGTTGGGGCCATTCTCTGATGATTGCACAATTCAGACCTTATGATGGTGGGAAGTTTATTGATGAAGTAGCTGGGCCTAGGGCACTATCCTGAGGAATTCATATAGTGATGGTTTCCCCTGTCCATCTCTCAGGAAAAGGCCAAGGTGGATCATCCATGGCACCTCTGACTGAAGATGGTGCAAAAGACAAGCCTGAAGCATTTGCGATGTGTGTGCTAGGCTCCCCCACTATTGAGGATGGAGTTATTTATGCAGCTTAATCTTCCTGTTAAGTTATTTAATCATCTGCCACTATTCCCAACTAGACTGCAGTCTGGATCTGATCTATTGGTTGTAGGATCGCTTAATTCCATTGTGTGGAATTGCCTGGAATGCCATCCATTGAATCAGGGCTGATCACCTAGCTTGCTGGTATGGGAGTGTGGGGAATATGTCATGGACAGATGTATCTGCAACAGGTAGATTAGCGAGAACAAGGCCAAAATAATTTTTTTTGTCATTCAGTCCTCATCAGCAGGCTCACAGCTAATGCTTTACAACTTGGTTAGCTTGGTCAGTTATGATGCTACCGAGCCACTCTTGGTGATGGACATTGTGGATTCCCCATTTGTGGAGGATTGTGTCCTAGCCACCTTCAGGTGCTTCCTCCAAGTAGTGTTCAACATGGAAGAGTACTTATTCTTCAACTGGGTGGGGGCACAGTAGATGGTAACCAACAGGTGGTTTCCTCGGCCAGGTTTGACCTGGTGCCACAAGACTTCATGAGGCTCAGAGTCAATGTTGAGGCCTGTTTGACTGTATACCACTGTGCCTCTGATGGGTCAGCCTTGCCAGTGGGACAAGACCTACCCAGGGATGGCAAAGGTGGTATCTGAGAGCCTGTAGGGAAGACTCTGGGAGCATACCAATGTCAGGATAATGCTTGCTTAGTCTAATCTGTGGGTTAGGTGATTCATCTGGTTTCATTTCTTACTGACTTGTCTAGAGATCTGATAGGTCAGGTCAAGAGTCAGCCACCTGCAGTGGGTCTGGAGTTACACGTAGGCTCGACCAGGTAAAGTTGGCAAATTGCTTACTATGAAGGACATTAGTGAATTTTGACAATTATCTTTTAATGCTAGATTTATTAATTGAATTTAAATTCTACCAGCCATGGTGGGATTTGAACCAATGGCCTGAGACCAGAGGCATGGGCCTCTGGATTACTTGTCCAGTGACATTAACACTTTGCCTGGCCTTCCAATTAACACCCAGGTCTTCCTACTCCAACACCCACTTTAAATTTGTACTCTTTGTTCTTCCTCCCAAAATGAATCATTTCACACTTCTCCATATTGAATTTTGCCTACCATTTGTCTGCCCATTCCACCAACTTGTCTATGATGCTTTGAATTTCTACACTGTCCTCATCACTGTTTCCATGGCTTTTTTTTTCCTCTAACACACGTAGCTTTTCTATGTTTAAATTTCAGTTCATTTATTGTCATAATTAGACTTACATTAACACTGCAATGAAGTTATTGTGAAAACTTGGAGTACTGTGCTCAGTTTTGGTCACCTCATTACAGGAAGGATGTGGAAGCCATTGAAAGGGTGCAGAGGAGATTTATAAGAATGTTGTCTGGATTGGGTGGCATGCCTTATGAGGATAGGTTGAGCGAGCTCGGCCTTTTCTCCTTGGAGAGACAAAGGATGAAAAGGCAACCTGATAGAGGTGTATAAGATGTTGAGAGGTATTGATAGAGTGGATTCTCAGAGGCTTTTTCCCAGGGCTGAAATGGCTGCCACAAGAGGGCATAGGTTTAGGGTGCTGGGGAGTAGGTACAGAGGAGATGTCACAGGTAAGTTTTTCACTCAGAGGGTGGTGGGTGTGTGGAATCGGCTGCCGGCAGTGGTGGTGGAGGCAGATTCGATAGGGTCTTTTAAGAGACTTCTGGATGAGTACATGGGTCTTAGTAGGATTAGGGTTATAGGTAAGCCTAGTAGGTAGAGATATGATCGGTGCAACTTGTGGGCCGAAGGGCCTGTTTGGGCTGTAGCTTTTCTATGTTCTAAAATCCCCTAGTTGCCACACTCCAGGCATCTGTGTGGGTACACGGAAGGGGAATTTAGCATGGCCAATGCACCTATTCTTTTGGATTGAGAGAGGAAGCCAGACCACCCAGAGGAAACCCATGCAGACATGGGGAGATTGTGCAGACTTCACATAGACAGTGACCCAAGCCAGGAAATCAAACCCAGGTCCCTGGCACTGTGAGACTGCAGTCTAACCACTGTGTCTGATTAAAAAACAAATTCAGGTACTGCTGGAATTTAAACAGGATCTCCTATTTACTAGATAGGTATTTTAAGCAACTAAGCCATGGCACTGTCGCTCAAATACATTTTTGTAATAATCTAAACATTTTCATGGTTATTCTTCTGACGCATTTACCAATTTCAAAACAAAGTAGGTACATTTAAGCCACTGGTGTGGTGAGTTCTAGAAACAGATGCAGAGAAAATCAAATATGAAACTATGAAAACCATAATGCAATGTAACCCAAACTGAGGGCTGGAATGTTTTCAGACCATTAGAATACACTTTGGTGACAGTAAGAATCATTTACACAGTTGCAATTTGCACATAAATTTGTGTTCTTGCATGTGTATCTTAATCATTTAATTCAAGTAAAATAAACCATGTTATTAGTTTATTTTTTAATCTGCGACTAGTGTAAAATTTATATCCCTGACCTGCTAAAAGATTAAAGAGTGCAATATTATGATAAATTGCAGGACTTGCACAGATAACAAGGTTCTAGCAGGGAACTTAGCAGCAGGAACAGGCTTTTGATATCCACTGATACACTTGTCTAACAAAAATGTATCAACCACATCTTTAAAAATAATTAACACAGCTATATAGTTTTTGAAAGAATTCCAGGATTTCTGTTCTCCTTTGTATGGAAAAGGTGCTTTCCAACTTTATTCCTAAATGTCCTGGTTCTAATCTGACATTTATGCTTTCACCTTTCAGATTCCCTTCCAAAGGAAATCATTTCAATATATTTACCTCAGTGAATTCCTTTATCATTTTAAACTCTCAATTCAATCATCATTCAACTATCTCAGTTCAATAGAAGGTCACACAATATCAGGTTAGGGTCCATCAGGTTTATTTGGAATCACAAGCTTTTGGAGTGCTGCTCCATCGGGTGAGTGGAGAGGTTGGTTCACAAACAAGGCATATATAAGCAAAAACATAATTGCAAGATAATTACAGATTGGAATGTGAAAAATGGTTGGAACGCGAGTCTTCACAGTAATCAAGTCTTTACAGGTACAGCCACTGTGAGTGGAGAGAGGGATAAACACAGGTTAAAGAGTTTTTGGGCCACTAGTTTTTGGGACTCTGCCACTTTGTCAGGTGAGTCACACAGCCAAGTAATGCAGTAGAAGCACTACTTCAGTACTTCATCAGTTCCATCATATTTCTTGGGGTGTTGTACACATGCTGCATATGTGTGCAGGGGTTGGGAATGAAAGACATGAGCCATGTTATTAGTAGATAGCCCTGTTACTTAATTGTCATCCTTTGGTGTACCCCAGTGGCTTAAACAGACAGAATAGACTGCTACAGAACATACCAACACAGGAATTAGGAGGAACAGGCCACTTGAGCCTTCTCTACCATTCAGGTCGCTGATCTGATTGTAACCTCAACTCCACATTCCCACCAGCCTTGATAACCTTTCATCCCCTTGCTCACGAAGAACTTACCTAGCTCTGCCTTAAAAATATTTTGAGTCTGTTTCCATCACCTTTTGAGGAACAGTTCCAAAGATTCATTACCCTTAAGAGAAAATAAAATCATCCTTTGTTTTAAATGGGCAATTCTTTATTTCTGAACAGTACCCCAGTTCTAGATTCTCTCACATCAGTCAAGATCTCTTTGGATCTTATGCTTCATATGCGATTAATGCATTAAGACACTCAGATTTCTCTGCATCTCTGACATTTGCAATCTCTCACCATTGAGACAATTTTTTTTATTCTCCTTGCCAAAATGGACAATTTTACGCTTTCCCATATTATTCTTCCATTTGTCAAATATTTGTCCACTCACTTAACCTATTTATAATCACTTTGTGGACTCCTTACACCCTCTTCACAACTTGCTGTCCTCGTGTCATCAGCAAATTTAGCAATCGTACCTTTGGTTCCTTCATCCGAGCCATTTATATAAATTGTGAAAAGTCGAGGCCCCAGCACTAATACCTATGCCACAGCATTCATTACACCCTTCAAACAAAAAACGACCAGAATTAATACATGATGAGCGCTCCCAGGATAATGCATGATATATTGTATATCGTTGCACATTGAATTAGTGCAACCACTTTCAATTTAAAAACAAGGCAGAATTGGCATGCAATGCCAGCAAAGGAACATGCATGCATTCAATAGCATGCTGTACCATGAAGAAGCTTGCAATCCTTACAAACCTTTCTGCTTCCTCCACCTTTTCCTCTCTGAAAAGATGGAAGGCAATGAAGTTACCTCTCGTTGAGCAGAACACCTCGTTTATTTCCCTTATGAAACAGCACTCTAAACAAGAGACTGCTAATAATATCCTTATTTGGAAGGAGCCATATGATATTAGATCATGACTTTAGATTTTTTTTAAATCATGTTTGCTAATAATCCACTGGGATTGTTCTAGAACTTAAGAGTTTTGGGACATGACAACAAATCCACTATTTCTGCAGCAACTTGATTTAAAACCCTAGATGAGCCATCAGCTCAGGGGAATCCCATGATTTATTTAATACTTTTTCTCTTCTGATATTAATTATCTAAACTTCCATATTCCTATTGGTTCCGTAGCGTCTTCAGTATGCTTTTTGTGCCTTCTACTTTAGGGAAGAAATTCCTAAGTATTCTGTTAGTAGCATTTTTTAGGAATTAACTTGGCAGTTGAAATTTTGGACATATAAAATGAGGAGTGCAGATATCTTACAGGGCTGGTGGAAAGAACAAAGATAGATAAGAAAAGGCCATGGAGGAATTTAAAAAGGACAAAAATTTTAAAAATTAGAAAGAGAGCTAATGTAAGTTAGCTTGTAAAATGGTTTCAAGGCCAAACTATAAATTTACCTAGATTCCTTACTTAGAGCAGCACGGCAGCACAGTGGTTAGCACTGCTGCTTCACAGCTCCAGGGACCTGGGTTTAATTCCTGGCTTGGGTCACTGTCTGTGTGGAGTTTGCACATTCTCCTCATGTCTGCGTGGGTTTCCTTCGCGTGCTCCAGTTTCCTCCCATAGTCCAAACATGTGCAGGTTAGGTTGATTGGCCATGCTAAAAAAATTGCCCCTTAGAGTCGTGAGATGCACAGGTTAGAGGGATTAGCAGATAAATATGTAGGAATATGGGGGTAAGGCCTGGGTGGGTTTATGCTTGGTGCAGACTCGATGGGCCGAATGGCCTCGTTCTGCACTGTAGGGTTTCTGTGATTCTACGATGTTCTCCGCAGTTTGTAAGCAGGCCTTTTGGTTTCATTGTGGCATCAGCTGTTTTCAGTAGTCCTTTAATTGCTGCTTCAGTGGTTTAAATGTGTTTTTCTTTATTTTTACTCTGTGCCTCAGATACTTACGATGCTGCATTGGGAGAGGGAAGATTGATTGAAAAGTCAAAGTCCTCCCCAGAAAAATTTAAGAATTCATTTTCAGTTTTAGTGTAGAAGCAATGTGGATATATAGAAAAGCAATGTTTATCTATCTCTCTTCTTCATGTTTGTCTGTGTATACATCAAGGCAGCTGTGGAAGGGTACAAGGCTGAGAAGTCACAAGGCTGAGAAGTCAGAGTTTCAATTCTCCAGCCAAAGGATCAACTTCCAGCAGTACGTGAACATACATATTTTCTGTGCTAAACCCATGGCAAGAGTTCTGTATAGTGAAGTTTGTTTGATTGGAACATTCTGTATACCTGTTAAGGGTTATATGATATCATGATTTTTTTTGTAATTGTTAAAAGTTACTGCTAATTTTTCTTTCTATACATGTGAACTCTATTCTTAAATAAACTTTGTTTAATCAAAGCTCCCTAGTGGATCAGTTGAATCATACCTGAAGTGAAGCATCTCATGCTCATCCTAGCCAAATTCGAAGTGCAAAACTTACAATTCAAGCGGACTTCATAAAACACTTGCGTTTTTGACCTGAATTATAACAGCCAAGTGATCTGGAAATGATCCAGAGCTTCAGGTCCTCTAGGTCTCCAGATCACCAATAATCTGTCCTGGTCCCTCCATGCCAACCCTGTAGTTGGGAAGGCCCACCAATGCCTCTACTTTCTCAGGAGTCTAAAGAAATTTGGCATGTCTACTATGACTCTCATCAACTTTTTTAAATGCACCATTAAAAACATTCATTTTGGTTGTACCACAGCTTGACATGGCTCCTGCTCTGTCCAAGACTGCAAGAAACTCCAAAGGGTTACGAATGGAACCCAGTCCATCACATACAATGGACTCCTATTCACTGACTTTATACACTTGCCATTATCTCGGAAAAGCAGCCAGCAAAATCAAGGACGCCACACATCTTGGACATACTTCCACCTTATTCCATCGAGAAAAAGATACAAAAGTCTGAAAATACGTACCAAACTACTCAAAATCAGCTTTTTCACTGCTGCCATGAAACTTCTGAATGGTCCTATTAGGCTAATCTTTCTCTTTGCCCTATTTGTAACTACAACACTATAATTCTACATCCTATCCTTTCCTTCCCCCCCATGTACTCTATGAACAATATGTTTTGTCTGTACAGTGTGCAAGAAACAATGCTTTTCACTATCACTACACACACACACACATTATATATATATGACAATAAATCAAATTTTAAAATAATAGGAAAATTTGTAGCACAAAAATGTGAATACTACTGAACCCAATTTTGACTGCCTAATGCTCAATGCAGGACACCTTTATACGCTATACTGGAAACCAAATACATGCAGGAAGTCAATAATTTTATTTGCTGACACACTGCTTTTGATATCCCGAGTCTGTCAATGCAAGTGGCTGGTCACATATTTAACAGGCATCAACCTATCATTAAATATCTTTTGAGTTCAGTTCAGAGTCTCTGTTAAATATGGAAACAAAATACATTAAATGGTTGAGTGTCATTATGTCATATTCATCTAATGTAATTATATAAACAGCTGCTGGACTTGAAAAATTATGAATAATTACAGTGTTACATGATCTCACTGAAGGATTAATGATCATATACAGAACTCCAGTCAGAAATCAATGACAACCAAAAACAATCAAATGTAGATCCAAACCAAATGTCCAAACTCCAAACCACAGCATTGTAAAACAAATAAAAAGCAGCATTTTTAAGGTCATAATGGTCTTGTTTTTATGTTCTGTGTTTGGATGAAAATGTTGCATTGTTGGGACTTCACGATCACTGTTTAGAATATCCAAACCTGCTCCGAAGTCAGAATCTTGAAATCAATCCCCAATAATGAAGGCAAAATTATTTTCTGATCCTTATTGATAAAATAACATGAGGAAATGGCTGAGGCCTTGAATAACTTTTTTGCTTCGGTCTTCATGGAGGAGGACGTGAATAGTTTGCCGGGTGTTAACGATGGAAAGATGGTAGGAGTGGAGGGCCTGAATGAGATCATTGTGACTAGAGAGGCAGTGCTCGACAGACTAGAGGGACTGATGGTGGACAAGTCCCCAGGACCGGATGAAATGCATCCAAGGGTTCTGAAGGAAATGGCAGAGATGATAGTGGATGCCTTGGTGATTATTTTCCAAACCTCGCTGGATTCCGGGGAAGTGCCGGAAGATTGGAAAACGGCTAATGTTACGCCGCTGTTTAAAAAGGGTAGCAGGCAAAAGGCAGGGAATTATAGGCCGGTTAGTTTAATCTCTGTTGTAGGAAAAATGCTTGAATCTGTCATCGAAGAGGAAATAGCGAGGCATCTTGAGAAGAATTTGTTTAATAGAGCAGACAAAGCACGGATTCGTTAAGGGGAAGTCATGTCTGACGAACTTATTGGAATTCTATGAGGATGTGTCTACTGCGATGGATAGAGGGGAACCAGCGGATGTGGTGTTTCTCGATTTTCAGAAGGCGTTTGATAAGGTGCCGCACAAAAGGTTGTTACAGAAGGTTAGGGGGCATGGAGTTGGGGGTAAGGTGTTAGCGTGGATAGGGGATTGGCTGTCAAATAGGAGGCAGAGAGTGGGTGTCAATGGGTGCTATTCGGATTGGCGGTTGGTGACTAGTGTAGTGCCCCAGGGATCGGTGCTGGGGCCTCAGCTATTTGCCATTTATATAGATGATCTGGAGGAGGGAGCCGAGTGTAAAGTGTCGAAATTTGCTGATGACACAAAGATAACTGGAACAGCAAATTGTGCGGAGGGTGTGGAAAGTCTGCAGAGGGATCTAGATAGGCTGAGCGAGTGGGCGAGGACCTAGCAGATGGAATACAATGTTGGCAAGTGTGAGGTTATCCACTTTGGTAGGAATAATAGTAGGAAGGACTACTACTTACAGGGCGAAAAGCTGCAGCATGCTACGGTGCAGAGGGACCTCGGGGTCCTTGCGCATGAGTCGCAAAAACCCAGCCTACAGGTGCAGCAGGTGGTCAGGCAGGCAAATGGGATGCTGGCCTTCATAGCGAGGGGGATTGAATATCAAAGTAGGGAGGTCTTGCTGCAACTGTACAGGGCACTGGTGAGGCCACAGCTGGAGTACTGTGTGCAGTTTTGGTCACCGTACTTGTGCAAGGATATTTTGGCTTTGGAGGGAGTGCAGAGGAGGTTCACTAGGCTGATACCGGAGTTGAGGGGGTTGAGCTACGAGGAGAGGCTGAATAGACTGGGCTTGTACTTGTTAGAGTTTAGAAGGATGAGGGGGGATCTCATTGAGACATATAAGATGATGAAAGGGATGGATAGGGTAGAGGTGGAGAGGTTCTTCCCGCTCAGAAAGGACAGCGGGACTAGAGGGCACAGCCTCAAGATAAGGGGGGAGCAGTTTAGAACAGAGTTGAGGAGGAACTTCTTCACTCAAAGGGTGGTGAATCTCTGCCCGTTGAAGTGGTGGAGGCTACCTCGCTAAATATATTTAAGACACGGGTAGATAGGTTTTTGGTAGGCAAGGGGATTAAGGGTTATGGGGAGAATGCAGGAAAGTGGAACTGAGCCATTTCAGATCAGCCATGATCTTACTGAATGGCGGGGCAGGCTCGAAGGGCTAGATGGCCTACTCCTGCTCCTATTTCTTATGTTCTTATCAATTCTATATTCCTATTACAAAAATTCAATTGGCCTAGGGAGACAGGATTCCAATAAAGTGTGATTACCTTAGAAGGTATATTTTGCGACTTGTGTAAAAAGATTTCATTTATGTATCTTAGGCTAATTTGTGGTTACTACAGGCCTAGAGTGTTAAGACTTACTGCTCAGAAAAAAGTGTTTTTGCCCATCTTATAATGATAGTTAAAAAAAAAGAACATTTATGAAAAACAACATGAATGACTAAAGCATATATAGGACACAATAACTTATTCAGCCCATCTATCTCACTTTGATTTAAGTCCTAATTCAGACAGGCACATGCTTAAATATTCACTGAATTTTATTGCCAGGTTTATATCTCTTAACCCAAAATGATTCAGCAAATTATTTATATTTTAAAATATTATAGCTCCATCTATATTCAACTTAGCAATCTATTCTTAAAATTGTTTAAGTAGTTAAGAAAGACCTCCAAGCCAGCACCCTGCTTTCTGCAGGAATTCTTCATAGGTCCGCACAAAATCTCTGTCATCAAATAAACTTGGGTGAAGCACTAGACATTTCTCTAACGAGGCATAATTGAGACTGTTTAGTGATCAACAGTACTATAGTTGGAAACACAGTTATTTAACCTTCTAGCAAAGTAAGAGATGTGTTTTTAAAAAACGGACACACAAGCAAAAACTGGCAGAGACTGTAAAATAACCACATGCTGGAAAATTCCAATGTGGGTTACATGTAACCAGCTAGTCCAGAGAGAATGGAGTGTCATTCATTTTTCAGACAGACACTTCAAAGGAAGAGATACAATGCAAAAACTGAACAGTAACATCCTGCAGATACTGTAGGTTGATTACTAACTCAGCAGAAACTTTCGCCCGCAATACATCCCAGGCCATGGAGATGATGGGAGTTGAAAGAAAGCAGTTCTGACCAAAAGACATTTCTGTCTCCTTCCAGAAATCACAAGAAATGGGGTTAAGAGCCAACCCTCATCTTTGTGTGCTACTCTGGTGTTCTAATTCCACTGTGCTATTCTGGTGTTCTAGTTTTAGTGTACTGGTGCATTCTGTATAGGTCACAGCTGAAAAACAACAACTAGGCATTCCTGCAGTTGCTGGCAAAACGTCTCTCTGATTGTTCGAAGTCACAAGTCAGCAAAGGCACAATCAAAAAAAAAGGACAACTAAGTTCAGCTAACCTGCAGAATCAAAAATCTCCAAATCAAATGGTCAACTGTCAAAGTCAGCACTACCTGGACCACCCAACTTAACGGCATGTCCGTGATGAGTTGATGGTGGAACGTTATGTTCCACCATCAACTCATCACGGACATGCCGAAGATTAACATTTTATTTTTGGACTCACTTCTCAGTTCTAATCTGTGCATATATGTTTTATTATTTTCTGCTCATGTATTAGCAACCAGGCACTCAAAGAAGCCACTTGCACAAACCCAAGATGAGATCAGCCAGCACTTCTACTGGCCGCACTTTCACAGGGACGTGGTAAAGATTTGCAGAAACTGCCACACCTACTAGATTTTGGGGACACCCCAACTGTATAAGACCTGTACCTATCATTCCTGTGCCCATTTTGGGGGAACCATGAACAATGGTGATGGTATTGACCTAATTCTTTACCCACCGAGATCCAGTTGGATCAGGGCTCAAAATATTCCAGGAAGTCATGGGTAATCTGGGCATGACACAGCTGAAGTCTTCAGCACATCACCCCCAATCACAGAGGCACTAGAATGTGTGTCACTAGATCCCAAAAACAATGATCAGGCAAACTGCCAAAAATACCCTCAATGAATGATCTTCTGCTCAAAGACTCAACCAACGAGTTCATTAGTTTGAACTAGCTTAGAGGCACCAAATATATGAGGGCCTCTGAAACTAATCGAGGAGAGGCTTTCAGATGAGGAGAAGGAGGGAGATTTCATGTTAGACTATACATCAGTACTCCAAGAGCGACTCACAAAAGCCTGTGTTATGGCCCCAGAGCACTTGAAAATCTCCCAGATAGCTATTAAAAAAAAAAGGTAAACATGCCAGGGCCTTTACCTTTCAACTGGGATAATGTCTCTTACTGCCCTTACCCCATACCAGGTAAACCCTTAAAAGACTGTTTCTGTGGCCCACATAGTTAGATAGCTTGCTTCTTTGCTATTCTGAGATCCAGAGTGTGGGGTAAAAGCAACAGCCGTATTAGGCCAACACGATAAAGCAACATCATAGCTGAGAGGGAACAAGCAGTCAATGGTTTGTCCCACTGTCATCGACCTAGAGAATGAGGGATTAATGGGGTTGAATTGGAGGGAGACCACATTGAACCCCCTGCTACCCAGCTAACTAATCAATACAGAGATACTAGCAAACTTAGACTCCTTATTCACTCATCTATGCATAGAACTACCAGCAGACTGAACAAGGCAGTTTACTGCATTTAAAAGGCTTATGCAGAGACAACTCAGGCTGCACAGCTCTAGCTCTACATGATTTGGATGTAGGAAAAGCCCCTCCCATAAGACAACATCTCTATTGTCAAGGCCCAGAACAGCCGGTCCAGCAGATGGTTAACTACATGCTGCTGCATCAACCAAAGAGCCTGGCAGCAGTAGCTAAAGCTTCCCAGTTGCACTCATGTCAATGTTGGACAGCTCCACAAAGTTCTGCCTTGACTACCAGATAATTAATGCAGTGAACAGAGTAGACTCCTACCCAATACCCTGGCTGGAAGACTGCATAGATATGGTAGGTAAAGCAACCTACATTACAAAGGTAGATATACGCAAAGAATACTGGTAGGTTCGCTTGACCACCATGTAAAAGAAATCGGTTTTCGTAACTCCGGATGGATTATACCAATGTCAAGTCATGCCATTTGGACTCCAAAATGCCCCAGCAACCTTTCAAAGGCTGATGAATCAAGCAGTGGCAGGCTTATCTAATTGTTAGGGTACCGAGATAATCTCATATAGCAACACCTGGAAAATGCATTTAGAGCGAATGGAAGCTCTTTTCCAGGAAGAACAGATATTCTTCAATCTCATAAACAACAAATTCGCTAAGGCTGAAGTGACCTATCTAGCACACAGCAAGAAGTCTCACAACACCAGGTTAAAGTCCAACAGGTTTATTTGGAATCACAAGCTTTCGGAGTGCTGCTTCGTCATCAGGTGAGTCTTAATGAAATGAGAATGAATCTCGTTATATTTGGATATATCGAACTTTTGAGGACCTTTTATTTGTAAGTCCTTTTTCCAAAAAAAAACCATTTGCTGTGACTGTAAAGTAACCACGTGCTGGAAAATTCTGACGCAGACTACATTTGACAAATTAGTCCACAGAGGACAGAATGTTGCACCTTTTTTCAGAGAGGTACTTCAAAAGGAGAAGATGCAATGCAAAACCTGTACCAAAATCTCCTGCAGAAGTATTGGAAATTGATTACCATCTCAGCAGAAACCATCGCTTGTGAGATACATTCCAGACTGTGGATATGATGCAAGTTGAAAGAAGTTTGGGGCAAAAGACATGTTTGTGCTTTCTCCTTCCAAAAATACACAAAAGGGGTTAAAACTCCTGGAGGAGAATTTAACATTAAAAGTTCAGATGCCCACCCAATCCAGAAGTGTGTGAAATTGCACAGGCAAAGTTAAGCACGCATTCCAGTGTGATCACATACTTGCACAATATCTCAGTTGGCAGGTGTGGCAATTTAAATGATTTAAACACCAATTAACCTGAATTTTACATTGCTTGTGCGATTTTTAGGTCAGCGTACCGGCAACACTTGCAGGTGGCCAATCCATTTTTGATAATTTGACATCCAAGAGTCCAATGAGTACTCAATGTTGTGTCACTACCTCTGTAATAAAGTTTGCTGTCCCAACTGCCTTTCATTTGGCAGTGGTGAGGCCAAAACATATTGAATACATAGGACACCCAGGGCTTGTAAGCAAATTGGTCATTTATCTTTATGACATTTAAGGGGAGAAACAAAAAAAATGTACGATCTCAACTGATATTGACACCTATGCAAACCCACTGCTGTGCTCACTGTGTCTTAAGCTTACGTTTGCAGGGCACCATAGGAGTTCACAGAGACAACAGGCAGCTCATTTCCCAGCATAAGGCACCCTACTCACCACTGATGGATAGGCACCGAGTCACATTCATCTACTACACTGGCACTGACTTCCCGAGGTCATTGCCTGTGTGAAGGTTTGCAGGTATGACCACAAACCCCAGAATCCCTGATTCTATTCCTGGAGCTGCCTTTCCACAAGTTTTCACACTCAATGGATGAGGCTACATTGAGACACGCAGCACTCATGCTCCACAGGGATGCTTCTGTGACAGAGACATGGCACACAGACCTTCAGAAAGCTCCACAAGATCTCCCTGCATATCCTGCAACTGCTGCCTGAAGGACAAATCCAGGGACTCATCATCTGTTTCAGAGTCAACATGGCCCTCGTCTCTAGCAGTCTTCTGACTGCTGGCACCCTGCCTCCACCATCTGCTCATTCAAGTGTGATATACCTTTATCAGTGTGCACTACCATCTGTTCTAGCACACTATTGCCCACCAACATGCCAGTATCTGCACTGGTACTTGGTGTCGAGAGAGAGTGCGTAACGATCTATCGTCCATGCCTGCTCCAGAGTTAATGGAAGCGTTGTTGGGTTCGTGGCTGTCTCTGATGGAAGGCTCATCTGAGGGAGGAAAACAATCGGTCAGCACTAATACCCGTTGCATAGTCAATTTCTATGATACGCAGCCAGGTGTGAGTGATATCAATGGCATCACAATGGCTTGGCGGTTGGTGAACCACTGGGCACCATTTCTCAGCAGTTTGAGACGATTTTTTTCCGATCTCTGCTTGTCCTGCTTCTGCCCAATGGACTCTTACACTACTCTGGAAGGTGACCGGAAGACCTCTCCCCTTCATTCACATGCCAGCTCATGGCATCCTAGTTCATGGCTGATGAGAATAGTCAGATTTGCCACCCCACCACTAGTAGCAGATCGCTTTGCACTCTTGTGGCTATGTTTCTCCTATAAGTGCAATGTTTCTTTCACTACTCAACCCTACACCTCCAACACCATACCATGCTGTCCCCCACACCCTACACTCCTGCAAACCATGTCGATGTTCCCAACACCTTTGCACACCTAACCCTTTGATGGACCCAGGGCTTCTAATCTTCTTTCCTAGCCTTAACACACAGGCAGAGGTGTGTTCTGTGCCTCAGATATCTTCACCCATAATAAGCACAACGAAGGACAGATACTTTTTCACACTGGACTGTACCAACTCAGTACTCACCCTTTCCATGTGCAGATGATCAGTGAACCTTTCACAGTACTGAATCCAGGTGCAACAGATCAAGTTGTGCCACTGACCTAAGCTGCCACATCTGCCCAGGCGGGTTGGCCACTTGTCAGCCCGTAGCATTTGACTGTCCCTCCTCAATCACCACCTCCACAACAGCACAGAGAGAGGCATCCAAGAAACAGGGGGCTTGCTGCCCATCAGAAGAGCCGTCCTGCCTGGAGTGTCTACCAAGTGCTACAACCATGATACAGGCCTCCTTCTGCCCTCTCAGATGTTTTCAGCAATTTCGGGCAGCCACCCTTTCATATTCCATCAAGCCAACATTGGACCCGGCACCCACCACATTTCCATCCGCACCAGCCTTGCAGACACCATCCTGACGCATTACACACTGACCAGCATCATAGCCAGCCAGCAATAATATCACAATGCTTCCAGGATCTCGGGCAGAACCGGGAAATGTGGCTGCTTCTGGGTCCCACTTGCTTTGTGTGTACGTCGCATGTAAAATTCTCAACCTGGTAAGTGTGCGCCAGTTCTACTGTGGAGCATGCTGTGTAATTCACAGCTGAAGGACATTCACTAGGCATTCCTGAACTTACAAATAAAATATAGTCCTGTGCTTTCCCAGTTCTGCCCAAGATCGTGGAAACACTGCGATATTATGCTGGCCAGCATGTAATGCGCAAGGATGGGGTTTGCAAGGCTGGCGCAGGTGGAAGTGTGGTGGGTGCCAGTGGCGGCCTGGTAGAATGTTTATGCTCCCTGATTGGGGAAGCAAGTCGCAAGTCAGCAAAGCCACAGGTGAAAAGGAAAATGGCAACTGCTTTCAACTAACCTGCAGACCAAGAATCTCCAAACCAACTACTAAAGTCAGAACTAGTGGAATCAACCACTGCAATGTCTCACCATCTACTCCTCATGGACAAGACTGATTCGTATTTCTTTTTCAACTCACTTCTCATCTGTGCATACGTATTATGTTTTATTCTTTTCTGCTTTTGTTTTAATGACTAATAAACACACACTATTAATCCTGGTTAAATTGGCTTCTTTCATAACATACCTATATTTGGACTGGGAAAAAACATCAATGAAGGAAGAGATCTTATCTAATTTAGCCTTGTTGTAACCAACAAAAAAAATGGTTAAAGAAGAGGAGCTAGTTCAACCCTCCTCAGCCCGGGAGCATCTTATCCAGAATAAATAACAAATTTGGGGAATTCACGGGGTTTGGTCATAACACTAGACTTAGACTCCTTGTGCAATGGATCCTTTAAACACTCTATTCAGCCTATAATTTGAGAATGTCAACCCGAATGTCTTCACATTTAGTCAATATTATACATAAAATCCAGCAAGTCACATCTCAGTTGGTTTGTCCAATGTTGGATAAAATGGCAAAATACATAGTGCAAGTGCTCCTGGTTTTTACACTGCTGGATGAAGTGGATGATGAAAATATATGGTCAAGATTTGGCTCAGGTGTATGTGCAGAGTGATAATAAATACTGCACATTTTTGAGGCTTTTTATTATTACTCATTAGGACAGAGACAAGAATACCAAATTTCAAAGGGATCAACAATTTATATGGCATGAAAAAGAGTGCTGATTTGTTGGCAACAGACTTTGATCTCTTTGTGGCAACATACCAGGATGGAGTTATCCCCTAAGCCTGTTTAAATAAAAAAAAGTTTACTCAGATTAGTTGAAACGTTGCCAAGGGAAATGCAAAGGGAATAATCCGTCTCCCTTCCCCCATGGTTTATGTAACTGAAAGTAGCTCATTGCCAAGATGTTCTTTCTGCTTGCAGGGGGCAGGGCCTTATATTTGAATACATGCAGCTGCAGGCTGCATGTATTCAAATACATGCAACTGGAAGCTGCACATATTCAAATTCCAAGTGAACCTCACTGTGAACCCAACTGATAATCTGAAAAATTAGCAGTTAGTGTTCTTCTTAGCACACTCAAGATTGGACAGCAAATGCTGTCCAAAGAATCCCATTTTAAAGGAGCATCCACTTGCCAACCAACTTTAATGCAGTATAGATTGTTCACTTTGAAATCTGGTACTCTTGCAGCTGACTTGGAGAGTGCAAAATGAAAGGCATCAATATCATCTCTTTTTTCAGCAATACTATGTTCTACACTACCAAACAGATCATAGAATCCCGACAATACAGTGCACCACCCACCCAGGCCCTATTTCCATAACCCCACATATTTACCCTGCTAATCTTGTGACATGAGGGTCAATTTAGCATTGCCAATCTATCCTGTGCATCTTTGGACTGTGGGAAGAAATTGAAGAAGCGAGAGGAAACCCACACAGACATGGGGAGAATGTGCAAACTCCACACAGATAGTTACCCAAGTCCAGAATTGAACCCAGGTCCCTGGTGTTGCGAGGCAGCAGTGCTAACCACTGTGCCACCATGCCCTAGAAATACTTTCCTCAAAAAAAAGCTCTGGCACATTTCTATTATTGCTATACTCTCCTCCTGCAGAACATTGACAGAGCTGGTTTAACTTTCACCAGCCATCATACCAACAGCCTGTTAAACAGGATAACCATTTCCTTGTATTTTTAAGAGCATTTGTTTAGACCTAACTGCATTAAATTTCATCTGTTGTAGTTCTACCTACTCAGATACTATATTTAAGCCATTTCATAATATTTGAGTTGCCTCCTTCAATTCCACATGCTTTCCTAGTTCGTCATAATTTGATCCATTTGCATTGAATTTCTGAATCTAGGTCACTGACGCAGATCAGAAACGGTTGTCAATTATGACAAATACTGTGTTCAAGTGGAAAAAGGTTATCACATTTGAGTGAATTCAGTTTGCACTGAAATGATTTACTTGCTTATTTGGGCGATCTATGCATTTAATCAATATGTAATTTCCAAAGTTGGCGAAACGGCAAATAAACTGAATTATTTCATCCCCATTCCAACTTAAATACATAACTTCTGCGGAAATGTTACTCTATTTCAATACTTGTAGGGAATAAAGAATGTTTTTTAAAAAGTAAAATGTCAAAATTGTTAAAGATTGTACATGTACATTTTTTGTTACATAAAATTATTTGCTTCACCAGCTCAGCCATGCAGACCAAAAGGTTGCATATTCAAATCCCAACTCTTTGTTCAGCTACTAAACTGGCTGATCACAAAAATCAGCCTCTACTACTAAATTTAGAAGGATGTTTTTTTGTCATCTCTATGGAGCAGCTCTGCTGGAAATGCATAAGGGTGGCAGGTTTGGGGGTTGGGAAAAGAGAAGAAAACCAAGTATTCACGTTCCTTGCAAATGCTTCTCGGCCTTTTGGCGAAGATCAAGTGTAGTGTCAACATGCTGTGCTTGGTTGAAGTCATTAGGTTACATTTTAGCTTCATTTGAAGCAATTTTTAAAAGTGGCATCTCGGCCTTTTGGGTAAGATGCAAATGAGATCAAACTGTGGAGGAAGAGCTATACCTACTCCAATCAGCTTGGACCATGTAGATCAAGCCCAAGATCATGTAGATCAAGCCTTGGTTGTGTGGGGGGGGGCCCTCTGTAAGGCCATCTCAGTCTGACGTTCTGAGGATCTGCAAATCCTTCTATGCTGGACTGTATGACCTGAAGCCAACAGACAGCACAGCCTCCTAGTCTTTCCTGTCATCTGTCACGCAGGTCTTAAGACTATGGCGAGTGACAGAGCCTGGACAGACCGGTATCTCTGGACGAGCTGACAAAGGCCATCAACCCTTTCAGAAGGGTAAAGCTCCTGGAAACGACGGCTTACTGGCTGAAATTTTACTCGGCGTTATGGGTCTTGACGGGCCTAGATCTCCTGGAAGCATACGAGAGTATGCTTCAGGAAGGCAGAATGTCAGACTCCATGAGGAAAGGCATCATTATCCTCACCTACACGCAGAAGGGGGAAAAAGGGAAGAGGAAATTAGAAATTGGCGACCCATTTCACTATTGAATGTGGATTATAAAATTCTGGCCAAGGTCATTGCCAACCAGGTCAAGTCTGCTCTGGGGTCAGTGATCCATCCTGATCAAACTTGTGTGGTAGCCGGCAGGAAGATCTCTGATAGCCTTGCGCTACTCAGGGATACGATTGCCTACGTGCCAGGACAGGCAGGTGGATACCTGCCTCATCAGCCTAGACCAGGAGAAGGCATTTGACAGACTATCACACAGCTACATGATGGATGTGCTCTCCAAAATGGGCTTCGGGGAGGGAATCCGCAATTGACTGCTCTACACAGATATCAACGGGTGGGCGTCAGACAGGTTTCATATCAGGTCTGGAGTCAGGCAGGGCTGCCCTCTCTCCTCCGTCCTTTTTGTGTGTTGCATTGAACCCTTTGCCGAGGCCCTCAGAAGCAACCCAGGCATCAAAGGGGTTACAATCCCAGGCAGTGGAGGCATGCAGGTCAAAGCTTCCCTCTAAAAAGGATGACATGGCTGTCTTCTGTTCCGACCCCTCGTCTGTTCGCAGGCTCCTCCAGGTCTGCAAGCAGTTCGAGCTGGCCTCGGGAGCCAAAGTCATCCAGGGCAAAAGCGACGCCGTGTTCTTTGGGAACTGGGCTGACAAATCCTTTGTCCCCTTCACCGTCAGGGCAGATTACTTGAAGGTGCTGGGGATATGGTTTGGAGCAGCAGGGGCACACGCCAAAAACTGGGATGAGCGCATCACCAAAGCCAGACAAAAACTGGGGTTGTGGGAGCAACGTCCCCTCTCCATCACCAGAAAAAGCCTGGTGATCTGATGCGAGGTGCTGTCCATGTTGTTGTACGTGGTGCAAGTGTGGCCTATCCCCAAATCCTGTGCAGCAGCAATGACCCAGGCCATTTTCAAATTTATCTGGAGATCACAGATGGATCGTGTCCGGAGGGAGTCGATGCACAAATCTCCAGAGAACGGAGGGGAAAACGTTCCCAACGCCGCCCTCATCCTGACTGCCACCTTTGTGCACGTCTGCATCAAGCTGTGCGTAGATCCTCGGTACACTAACAGCAAGCGCCATTACTTTTTGAGGTTCTACTTGTCCGAAGTGTTGCGGACAACAGGTCTGGCCACACTGCCACGGAACGCTCCAAGAGTTGGACCATACCGCAGTACCTGTCCTTTGTGAAGGAACTTTTTCCGCAAACACACCTTTGACCACATGGCAATCAAGCAGTGTCAGTGCGTAATGTCCTTGGGGCCCTGACAGAAAAGGAAATGGCGGATCCTGTCGGATGGTTCCCTGAGCAGACTGTCAGCGTCATGTGGCAGAATGCCTCATCACCACAGCTCACAAACAAGCACCAAGACCTGGCTTGGCTGGTGGTGAGAAGGGCACTCACCGTCAGATCCTTTGTGCACGCTTGAAGTCTCAGAATCACCGCGCGCTGCCCACGAAGCGGCTGCGGGGCTGATAAGACAGTTGCACACCTCCTTGTGGAACGTGCCTTTGCAAAGAAGGTCTGGAGTGAGATGCAGCGGTATTTGTCGAGGTTCATCCCGAGCAGCTTGGTGATGCAGGACTCCGTGCTCTACGGGCTGTTTCCAGGGACGCACACCAAGACAAATATCAACTGATGCTGGAAGGTCATCAAGTCGGTGAAGGACGCAATTTGATCCGCCCAAAACTTGCTGATCTTCCAGATGACAGAACTGTCCTCGACCGAGTGTTGCAGACTGGCACATTTCAAGGTCCTGGACTATGTGCTGAGGGATGCGCTCAAGCTTGGGGCAGCTGCTGCAAAAGGCACAATGGGAAAGACCACACTGTAAAGCCTTTCAACAGAGGCAGACCAAGGGGCCAGGAACTGCAGAATACCCTCGGCCTGTGTAACTGTGCACCAATCTGAGAACTAATGGCACACAGTAAAATCTGAAGCGTGTATATAGTTTTTTTAAGTTTTGAAATGTAATGACTGCAATTTGTGCAAATAAGATTGTATAGGACTGTAAAAATGACCTTTTTCTGCTGTTTGTAATTTTTAGATGTCAGTTTGCAATGGTTTGAGATTTTTTATGAATAAAGTATATTTTTGGAAAAAAAGTGCAAGTGGGATGAGACTCAGAGGGAGCTTGTGCATTGATATAAACCCTATAGGCTGTTAAATTTAATTGGAAACTTTTAAAATATGGCAAAACGTTTCCATGCACGTCAGATATTTAACTGACCTCAAAAAAGTTATTCTTGACTCAAGAGTTCAGGCACTGTTCCATAAAAGAGATTAATCCATCCCTATAAGAAAGTGAAGGTTTGCACTTTAGAAGCAAATTCCTGAATTAATTGGAATGCTCGTTTTAATATCCCAGCTGTATTATTTGTAGACACACCATTTTTCATTACCTTTTACTGTACTTTTTTTAAATTTAAAGAGCACTTCATCTTTTGTGGCAGTTACAATAATGGTTATCTTATATTTAACTGTCTCACAAAACAGGACTTAAGCCTTACTGTTGTGAATATTAGTAGAGACAGTTGCAAAATTTGAGATAAGATCCAGTCCCTGAACGTTTAGTTCTGCAAATTATTTTAATTTCTGCATTTTTTTATCGTTCAATACTCTTTAAATATGTGACCCTGTCACCGTGTAACACAATGAAACTATTTAGAATGCATTTGCAACAAACTAACATGAAGCGTGCTATGTTTATATTGAAAATTGAAATTCAGATATTTTATGTCAATATCCATTGTGTAACAACTTAGAATATGCAAAGATTTTCCAAGTATTAAAATATGGGAAGGGAGATCAAAAGAACAGCTTAGGGGTTTACGAGTGGCAACGTCAGCGCACAAAGTCTAGATAGCTGAAGCAACAACAGTTAGTGGGACAAATGAACATGGAGCTGTCACCAAAGAAGCAGAGCATTTGGTGGAAGGCAAAGTGGCTTGCAAACTGGAGGAGATTATAGGATAGCAAAAGGACACAGCATGGAAGCATTTAAACAGGATTAAGAATTTTAAATTTGCAGCACTGGGGCATCGGAGGTCCATAAATTAGAAAGGGCAGCAAGAATGGGTAAGTAGGATTTGGATAGGATAAAATATGGATAGATGTTTAGGGAGCCAAATAAATTAATTTACAAAACACCAAAAACCTTGTTTTGCATTCATTTAAATCATTTGGAATTTCCATGCCCAATTAATATTTGACTCAAGCAAACGAAAACTACTGCTTTGCCTTCTGGGCAATCATACTAGGTAAATTAGTGGGCATCCCTGCACTCTAACTTCAGAGTGCGCCAATTTGGTAATGCCAGAAACACCTCAGGGAAATCAAGCAAGACAGTTTCCTTTGAAGCTTGGGCAAAATAAAATACACACTTCATGAAATTGCACTCTGAGCTTTGGCACAATATAAACAAGGCAAGTGTTTTTAAGATTTCCCACAGAAAACCAGATGATCATGGAATTCTATTCAATAAATGTTACTTACTTAGTCGTTACAAATCAATATCCTTGAAAATGAAGTTAAAAAGGGAAAAAATAGTCACAAAAAAAAATGAGGATTCATTTGATAGATACCACAATGCTTGAGGGACTATCAACTTTTCTATTAAGAAACTGAATTCTCAAATTCATTAAGCGAATGCAGAAACCATTACTACTGCATAAGCATTTATTGTTGTTGTTCATTTTGAAGCTGGTTGCGGAAGATGACTGATCAGGCCAATTCGGGCACAGAATGTCCTGGCACACACAGGACAGACTTGTGTAGACGCTGTAGTTGTTGCGCTGGTGGCTCTGGACTTGCGCAGCTCGCACTTAAGTTGTGTGCTTCAGCGATACACCTTGCTTCGTGAGCTTGACAGCCTTTGTGGATGAGGCAGCGTCAGGTAGAGCGGTTTTGTGCCAGCGTTTCCCAGGTGGTCGTGTCAATGTCAAGCGACTTCAGGGAGACCTTGAGTGTGTCTTTGAAACCTTTTTTCTGCCCTCCACGTGAGCGTCTTCCAGCAGAGTGTTCCCCAAAAAGGAGCTGCTTGGGTATGTGCTCGTCTGACATACTGATGACATGACCTGCCCACCAGGTCTGCGCTGTCATCAGCAGTGTGTGGACTGATGGTAGACTTGCTCTAGAAAGAACTTCAGTGTCTGGTACTTTGCCTTGCCATCTGATGGGTAATATTCTGCGAAGACAAGTCATGTGGAAATGACTGAGCTGTCTTGCATGCCTTTGATACACAGTCCACATTTCACAGGCATACAGGAGGGTAGTGAGTACCACGGCGCTGTAGACCTTCAGTTTCGTTGCTGGGCTGATTCCTCGACGTTCCCATACAGTGGAGCGCAGTCTACCAAAAGGAGAACTTGCCTTTGCTATTCTGTAGTTAACTTCTGTATCAATAGTCACTGCTTGGGAGAGGGTGCTGCTAAGATAAGTGAATTGGTCCACTGCCTGTAGTTTCTGCCGTTTGATTGTGATTATAGTGCATGAGGAGCAGACTGGTGCATGACTTATGTCTTTTTAATGTTGGTGAGTCCAAAGTTGACACAAGCCATGGAAAATTTGTCCGTACTGACTTGCATCTCTGGCTCTGAGCCAACATACAGGGCACAGTCATCGGCAAAGAAGAAATCTCTCAGCGTTACTAGACTTCCAACTGAACACTTTTCTTTGTTTTTCCTTTGCTCATCCTTCCATAGCAATCTGAGCTTACCTACCCTTCATTTGCACTCCTGTACACTGCAGCTCTTTTTGAGAGTAACATTTTGACTTCTGTTGCTAGGAACAGGAATAGCCTACTCAGCCCCTTGATCCTATTCTGCTATTCAATGAGATTATACCCACCTTTGAAGCATGTTACTTGATAGTCCTCTTACCTAATAAAAATCCAACAAACTCTGACTTGAAAATTTCAGTTGACCCAAGAGCCCAGCCATTTACTTTTTTAACCATTTCAAATCTCTTACTTAGACCATCCTCAACCTTCTAAACTCAAGAAAATACAAGCTGAGTTTATGCAACGTGTCCTCAGGATTTAATGTTTTGGTGGACTTGTGGTGAATCTACACTGTTTCCCCTCCAAGGCCAATATGTACTTTCTTCAGAGCAGTACCCAAAACAAAATGCAGTCTCTCCGATGGAGTTTGATGAAGGCTCTGTACAACTGAAACAAAACTTCCACTCCCATTTGAACATACCTCAACTAAAGATCAACACTTCAATTCGCATTTTTATTAGCTTTTAATTTTCTGCAGACACTCAATTCTTTTTGCTCCTTCACAATTCCCAGTCTCTTACCATTATGAAAATATTCCCATTTGTTTATTTTGGCTCCTCAGTAGACAACCTCTCACTTGCCCACATGGAATTCCATCTGTCAGTTTGTCCCTTTGGAATTTTCAACTCCAATACAGATTACTACATTGTGAAGCATTATCATTTCATCAACTTTCTGCCTATAACAAGAACAACCAAAGAAAATCTAGTCCATATTATTTACATGTTAACATCTGCACTAACAGAACAGTTTATCATAGGAAAATATCAAGCACTGCTGACCATAAGTACAAAATCAAAGCTTGTAATTTATAGATGCCAGAATGGCCCTGTCATTTAACTAACAATAAGCAACCTTTCTCCTTTCCCAAAGTCTCCTTACAACATGAACTATCTTTGTCAAGTGACAAGACCACTTCAAGGCCATCACCAGTATTTATTAAACAGCTGGCTGAATTGATACAGAAGCAGCTTCTTCCTTCTCCATTATGGGAGGAGTATTCATAGAATCAGAATCCTACAGTACAAAAAGGAGGCCTTTCGACCCAACAAGTCTGCACCGATCACAATCACACCGAGGCCCTACCTCCATGCATTTACCCTAGCTAGTCCCCCTGACGCTAAGAGGCAATTTAGCATGGCCAATGCATCTAACCTGCACATCTTTGGACTGTGGGAGGAAACTGGAGCATCCAGAGGAAACCCACGCATACACGGGGCAAACACCACACAGGCAGTGACCCAAGCCGGGAATCAAATGTGGGTCCCTGGCTCTATATGCCAGTGTTAATCACTGTGCCACTCCACTCAATACACTGCAGCAAGAGTGCTAACTTATAAGAGAAACTACATACAAAAATATCCTTTCACAACATATGTAAAATGGTGATTAAAAATGAAAAGACAATGTATCATGGGATTCAAAGCTGAATTCACGGTACATTCTGCTACAACAAACACATTGTGACTTTTGTTCTCAACGACAGTCAGGCATACAAATGGACAACAGTATTGTAGTTTTGTCATTTCAATCCTTCACAAAACAAATGGGTGGCAAGTGGGAGGCAGCAACAGCTGATCACTGAAGCACAAAAGTTTTTGCTAACCTAGCAGGAATCTGTCAAGACTGAATTTGCCCAAGATATTCAACCAATGAATAAGAAATCAATATTTTACAGCAAGTAACAGAGGGGAGTAAAGATATGATTAAAACAAAAATCACACAACAAAATCAACTGAACAATTAAATTTTACCAGATTAATAATTTATTGATGTTAACATACTAAGGAATGAAATCTGAAAATAAATCACTTATGTCCTAAAATAGCCTAAGCTAACTACTCCAGGGAACTACAATATACAATACACCAACACCCCTGTTGTGTAAATAGCACATATGTAGTGTAGTGACAGATTGGGATTGGTTTCATTACCTGCTTGGTCCTAAGTGACAGATGACAACTGCGGCAAATATGTGTTTAAAACCAATTTCAAATTCCACGCAACGCAGTTTGTTGATAGCCCGTGTTTCGGAGTCGTACATTACCCGGCCCTGGATTACCAACCAGCAATTCAATATAGTCGAGCCAGCTGCAATGTAATATATATATATACATATAAAAAGCCACTGAAAAGGAGTGGGGGAAGGGGGGATGGCAGATGGCCTTACCTTATAATAAACGTCAAACTGTATATTTTCGGGCAGCGAACGTATCTCCCGGCGGGAGCGTGTGTAACTATCCACCACGGCCGAGATTGCGGTGTTATACAGGGTTTCGGGAATCCATTCCAGCTCCACGGCCGCCATGTTGTTGATGTCTTTTCCCCCTCAGCGGCCGCCTCGCACCCCGAACAGGGACCGACCGCCTAACCGACCGAGCGAGCGAGCAACCTCCACCCTCCCCCTCGCCAAAACACAGCACCGATCGTCAGCTTTTCAACAGCCTCGACGTAAAATAATAAGAAAGGATATAACTAAAATGCCATTCAATCCCAGTACACTCCCACCGCCTTTTCTTCCTCACACTTCATTTTACACCAATTTTTTTTCCTCTCACAGGATGAACATTTTTTTCAAGCCACGCTCAACGTGGTGACGTTTACCGCCAATTTCCCTCCTACATCACGACGCACCAGAGCGCGCCTTACGTCATTATATTCTCAAAAAAACCGAGAGGGAGACCCGCAGTGGGTGTTTCCCCGCCTGCTTAAATTCTCAGGTTCGGGAACAAAGAGAGGACATTACAGGCGCAGGTGGATAGCAATTAAAACCGATCGGGATATGCCGAATTACGCTCCTTGGCTGAATATCTTCTGTTTCCACCGCCCAGGGTAGTGAGTTTCCCTCTAATTTAAGGCAAATTAATGCAGATGCTGGAATCTGAAACAAAAGCAAAAAAAAAGCTGGAAAATCTCAGCAGGTTTGACAGCATCTGATGGCATAAGGGCGGCATGGAGGCACAGTGGTTAGCCCTGTTGCCTCACGGCGCTAGCGACCCAGGTTCGATTCCCGGCCTTGGATCACTGTCTGTGCTGAGTATGCACGTTCTACCCATGTCTGTGTGGGTTTCCTCCCAAAGTCTGGAAGAGTGCTAGTTAGGTATGCTAATTCTCCTCAGTGTACCTGAACAGGTGCTGGAGTGTGTGGGTGACTAGGAGATTTTCACAGTAACATCATTGCAGTGTTAATGTAAGCTACCAGTGACATTAATAAATAAACTTGAAACTTTAATCCATGGAGATCTCCAATGATGCTATCAGACCTGCTAAGAATTTCCTGTTTTTGTTTACCTTTAATTAGATGGGTTGATGTATCCACCCTGCCATCTGTTGAGGTCCTTAAAAGTGACCAACTAATGACCATTTTAAGGCCCTTATCCTGCTCTGTGATTAATGCAGAACCATAGAGAAGTTATGGTGAAGAAAGGCCAGTCGGCCCATTGTGTCTGCACGGGTAAGTAGAAGAAGAAAATAGCCACTTATTTTAATCTACTTTCCAGCACCTGTTCTGTAGCCTTGCAGGTTACAGCATTTTGGATGCAGATTCAGGTATCTTTTAAATGAGTTGAGCATTTCGGTCTCAACCACCAAATTAGGCAGTGAATTCCAGATGCCCACGAACCTTCTGGATGAAAATATCACAGTAAAAAGTCTGACAACACCAGGTTTTAGTCCAACCGATTTATTTGATAATAGACTCACAAGCTTTCAGGGTTAGTCCCTTCGTCAGGTGAATGGAGAGTTCTGGCCTCAGACAGAGCATATAAAGCACAGACAGTTTAGAGATTACTGATTAGAATGCGAATCTTTACACCTAACCTGCTGTTCAAGACCTGAAGTGGTTGACAATGTGAGTGGAAGGAGCACTGATCACAGGTTAAAGAGATGTGTATTGTCTCCAGACAGTACAGTAAGTGAGGTTTTGCAAACCCAGGCAAGTCACGAGGGTTACAGATAGTGCGACATGAACCCAAGATCCCTGTTGAGACCGTCCTCGTGTGCGGAACTTGGCTATCAGTCTCTGTTCAGCGACTCTGCGCTGTCATGTGTCGTGAAGGCCGCCTTGGAGAATGCTTACCCGAAGGTCAGAGACGGAATGCCCGTGACCACTGAAGTGTTCGCCAACAGGAAGGGAACAGTCTTGCCTGGTGATTGCCGAGCGATGTTCATTCATCCGTTGTCGTAGCGTCTGCATGGTCTCCCCAATGTACCATGCTTCGGGACATCCTTTCTTGCAACGTATCAGGTAGACAATGTTGGCCGAGTTGCAAGAGTATTTACCATGTACCTGGTGGATGGTATTCTCACGTGTGATGATGGTATCCATGTCGATGATCCGGCATGTCTTGCAGAGGTTGCTGTGGCAGGGTTGTGTGGTATTGTGGTCACTGTTCTCCTGAATGCTGGGTAGTTTGCTGTGAACAATGGTCTGTTTGAGGTTGTGTGGTTGTCTGAAGGCAAGAAGTGAGGGTGTGGGGATAGCCCTGGTGAGATGTTCGTCTTCATCAATGATATGTTGAAGACTCCGGAGAAGATGTCGTAGCTTCTCCGCTCCGGGGAAGTACTGGACGACGAAGGGTACACTGTCCACTGTGTCCCGTGTTTGCCTTCTGAGGAGATCGGTGCGGTTTTTCGCTGTGGCGCATCGGAACTGCCGATCTATGAGTCGAGCACCATATCCTGTTCTTATGAGGGCATCTTTCAGGGTCTGGAGGTGTCTGTCACGATCCTCCTCATCTGAGCAAATCCTGTGTATACGGAGGGCTTGTCCATAGGGAATGGCTTCTTTAACATGTTTAGGGTGGAAACTGGAGAAGTGGAGAGTCTACTATCAAATAAATCGGTTGGACTAAAACCTGGTGTTATCAGACTTTTTACTGTGTTTACACCAGTCCAACGCCGGCATACCCACATCATGAAAATATCACAGCATGGAAGGGAATGGTTGGGGAGCGGGAGTGGTTGGGGAAGGGGGTTTGAATCATGCATGTGGGCAGGCCCATCAGCTGCTGGTTCAAAACCAGTGGCAATAGGAATAAGGCCAGTGGCAATATGTATAAGGCCCTTAAGTAGTCACTGGTCATTCAGGAGCTTCAAGGGTGGTGTGGAGGCAAAGCCAAGAATGGGCCTTCCCACCCACAACTTCTGGCAGAGGTGGCAAGATGCTAGGTTCAGGTAGGCAGCCATGCCACCTAGTTAAATACTTTTCCCTGTCTTTTAAGCTCAGCACCAAAGAAAACAGAAAATTCCGCCCTATGTTTCATTCTTCCCTCAGAGGGTGGGGACTTTCCACACAGGTGATTTTTTCCCAGTAATATCACAACGTTTAAGATATGAGGTCAGCTTCCACCTGCACACTGGTCATAACCAGCTCTACCTCTTTACCATTTTTCTCGACTGCATATTGTTAGGTTCTCATATGATATCTTGTCTTGTCCGAGTTTCAATTTCCTCCAATTAAACATGAGTGAGACCAAAACTATCATCATAAGTGCCCACCACAGCATTGTGACTTTAAAGTGCAAAACTATTTTACCTACCTAGTGGTGTCCTTCACCTGTGAAATCTTAGTGCGGCTACAACTTCCTAACTTTACATAATCTACCACTGCGTCTTGGTGTCTCCCCAGGATGTACTTGGGAGGTGGAAGGGCCAGCTGTCTACTGTGCCCCATGGCTTGTGATGCCCTTGGCGATTGTCCTCTGGAGGGCCTGGATCTTGAGGGCCCTGGCTGGCTTCCTGATGTCTGGGATTTTTCCATGACATGCTCCTTGTCCCTCTGCCCCAGTGTCAGGACAGAAGGAGTCAGAAAATGTAGCTACAGCCACTATCTCCTGCACGGAAGACCTAGGCAGGAGCTCGAGTCCTTCCTCCTCCCTTAGTTTCCTTTGGGCCCTGGGTCATGGTCTTTCTGCAGTGAGCTCCAGAAGCTCAGGCGTCACTTGGCCTTGCCAGTCCTGGAGGACCACCTGCATTCTGAGCATGGTGGCTGAGCCATTTCCAATGGCATTCCACCTGTCAATGGCAGCAGCAAGTGCCTTCTGAGACTGGGCCACGCTCTGCAGCCCCTCAGCCGTGACTCTCTGTGACTGGGCCATGTTCTCAAGGGCTGCTGCCATAGCCCGCTGTGTCTTAGCACTGTCCCTTTGGGCCTCTTGCAAGCAGAAGCCTCTCAACCATGGACTGCAGAATCTCAAGAAGCCTGTTGAAGCCCTCAGCTGTGGCCTTCTGTGACTGGGCCGTGGCGCTCTGGGACTCCACTATGGCCTGCTGTGATTCGGCCAATGCTTGAACCCTGCTACTCATAGCAAGGATTCCTTGCCTCAGGCTCTCCACTGCAGACAGAGCCCTTGCAGTGTTGGCCTGGGAACCATGCAAGATAGGCAACAGCTGGTCCACCTGAAAGCTTTGGGACTCCTCCCAACAGTTTTGCAGCTGGTCCAGTATTGCTGTCAGCCCCTCCCTGAATTCCCTTGGCTCTGTTGCTGCATCTCCAGCAGCTGAGGGTGAAGTGATCACAGAGGCCCAGCATATAGCTAAGTCCTCATCACCAGCCGGACCCCGTGTGCCAGCGGGCCCTCCTCTACCAAATGTACATCAGTAGATGTGTCATCTGCACCAATGAGTGACCCAGGTGCCTCACCACTAACTTGACCCACCAATGTGAGAGTCTCTGGGATGGTGATTTGTGAGATAGAAGCTGATGCCAAACTGGCGCCACACTTGGAGATCCTTTCATCCACTTCCTCCGAGGAGTCTTCCGAGTTGTCGGGCTGAAGCAGCAGTGGAGGCCTGATGCCAGATGGCCCAGACGCATCGGGGTCCCTTCTTGCAACACAGGACACAAGGTTAAGTGCAAGGGAGGGAGAGGAATCAGGGATGCAGTAACTTATTTGATGTTTCTACATTGAATGGAGGATTGGAAGCCCAACCATGCTGTCATTGATGGTCTGGATGCTCTCCTCTCCTGCAAACTCGAGCACCCATTCCTCAAAGGGGGTGAGGACCTAGAGGTCAGGCTCACCACCCCTTGTCTTCGCCCTTTCCCGGTGGGGAGGTTATGGGCATTTTTCTCCTGTGGCGACAGAAGGAGTCATGAGAATCTGATGGCATGACTCCTGCAGAATATCAGGGCGTGCCTCTCAGAGGGCAAGCGCTGTGATACCCTTATGGAGGAGGGAGGAAGGAGGTGCTTGGGTGTCAGGGATGAGGCAACTTACTTGACTGGAAGCATGCAAGGTGCTGGTGGTGGGGGGATCTGGGAGTGATTTGGGGAAGATGCTAGATGGGACTAAACACTTGCTACCCAGATGAGGTCATTTATTTTCTTGATGCACAGCTTGCCGGCTCTCCTGGCCATTGCCTCCCAGGCTGTTTTCCGTTGTTTCCTCTGGGATGACATCCTGCTAGGAAGAGGAGGGTGTCCTGTCTCGCTCCACTGTCTCCAGCAGCCTGGCCAGCTCAGATTCAGAAAATCTGGGAGCTGTCTTGCTTGCTACTACGGAGGGGAAGCCAAGTGAGCACTTGCAGGTGTGCTGATTGGGGGCAGGGGGAGGGGGAGATGCAGGGCAGGTGAATTTGTGCCTCTGATGATTGGGGACAGGGAAGAGAGAGGGGGAGAGGGTCATGTCAGACAGCCATTGGGGCCAGGTGGTGAAGGGGGGCCATGTGCAAATGGGTCCAGGCTGAGGGGATAAGGGGTCAATAAAATGTGGGGGGGGGGGGGGGGGGGGGGGGGGGGTCCAATGTCTGTGGGAATGAGGAGAGGCTGCATCTGGCCCAGGAAGGATTTCGGGTTTTTTTGGTGCACGCGCAGCTGGAGGCTCTGATTGGAACTGCAGGTTTTTGGGTGCGTTAAGCCCCACCCACTACCTTCTGTAGCGAGAAACGGACTTGCTCAAAATTTTGGAGACAGAGTGCATAAGATTGGGCATGAAAATATGTCCAAAAAACGGACCTGGAATTCTCCTAGTTTCACACCTGCCTGACACTTGGAAAAAATCTCGTAAAATTCTACCCAAACTTTATTTTTAGTGTCACAAGTAGGCTTACATTAACACTGCAATGATGTTATAGTGAAGACAACCTGCTCATTCCAAGTAAATCTCCTCTGAAACACCTCTAACACATTTACATCCTGCCCAAATATCTCTTCATGCAGTTTGGTGTCAAATTTAATTTTATAAGATTTCTGTGAAGTGGATATTTCATTACGTTAAAAGTGTTACATAAAAGTGTTACAGGGGTGGAATTTTTAAAAAAATTCTAAGTGCTGAACGAGCACGAAAACAGGAGAGAATTGCGTTGGTGTTTTTGGGTGAGCTGCGAGTCATTATTTGATGGCTCTTAGTGCAAAAAAAGAGGCAGGATTCTATTCTCGCCAGTTAGGGGAGGGACGGAGCTTAATTTCACCAATGAACCTGGCTGCTGATCTGCCAGGGTTCTCCCTTCCCTTCCCGACTACTGTCTTTGCAGAGTTCCCTCCCACTTACCTCCCCCCCACCCCCCGTTATCACCCCTGCAGTGTTCCTCCCTTCACACCCCTCTGCCCCCACTGTGCAGCTTCTCCAACCCCGCATCCCCCCTTGCTATCACCCCATCCCCCTCAGGCTTTACCTCCTTCAGGCCACACCCCCTCAGGCCTCCCTCCATAGGGCCATGCCCCTGGCACTGCCATGTTACCAAATTTGCAGTGCCAGGGTTGCCAGTGGGTGATGCCAGGCAAGGAGTGCCAGGGTGCCAGGCAAGCACTGCTGGGCTGGAACTGTCCCATGAGCACTACCTGGCCCTGCCCCAACCACACAGGGGCTGCAATAGCCTCCAGTCCCACTGGCAAGGTCATCACAGCTGGTCTCCATTGGTGGGGACTATAGTGATTCTTGCCAATGAGGACCTTGACCGGCAAGCAGATAATTCAAGTGAGCCCAAATGTTAGGTACCTTCACAGAAGAAACACAACGTGGTGTCATTTGATTGGGACTCACTAATGACATTTAAATGATGTCATTAGTATTGAAATCTGTTTTATACTCTTTTTGAGTGTGGAGCTGATTTCACTCACAAAGCAGTGCTGGTACAATCGGGAAAGGCACGAAACCAGGCAGGAACCTGATTTTTCACCTCTTGCCCTATCATACCAGTTCACCACCCCAATCGACCAGCTCACCAAGCCAATCGACTGGAGTGGCAAGTCGATACGCTCGCGCCCACGTTGCTATCAACAGTTGAGAAATCTGGCTGTAAAAGGAAGGAAAAATGTGGTGACATTTATTCAGCAATAAAAGGGTGCCGAGAATCTGGAACTCTGCCTGAAAGGGTGGTGGAGGCAAAGACAGTCATAGCATTTAAGAAGTATTTAGATGTGCACTTGCAATGCCAAGACATACAAGGCTATGTGCCAAGTGCTGGAAATTGGGATTAGAATAGTTGGGTGGTTTGTCTTTGGCCGGCACAGAAACTGAAGGGCCTTTTTCTGTGCTGGATGACTCTATAAACATGACGTGGAAATGACGACATTATAAACTCTATAAACAGCAGAACCTTGTTATACCTATCATTAGCAAGCCAACAGATACCATTAGAAATTAAATCATAGAATCCCTACAGTACAGAAGGAGGCCATTCGGCCCATTGAGTCTGCACCGACCACAATCCCACGCAGGTCCTATTCCCATAATCCCACAGATTTATCCTGATAATCTCCCTGACACTAGGGTCAATTTAGCATAGCCAATCAACCTAACCCACACATTTTGGAGCACCCAGAGGAAACCCATATAGACACAGAGACTATGCAAACAGTGACCCGAGGCTGGAATTGAACCCGGGTCCCTGGCGCTGTGAGGCAACAGTGCTAACCACCGTGCCACTGTGCCACCCCAATAAATTGATGCTGCTGATTCTGCCCTGGAAGTAACTTGGTGGCAATACTCCTTCACTCTTTCTACTTTCTGCAACTACAATCTAAGAAAGATACAATATTAGAAGATGTGCCCTCAAATTGCCATGTGTCGCAAAAGGCCTGTGTATCGTAATCAGCTTTTTTCTCATTCAGGCGTTGATAGGTCTGCTGAAAGCACATGTGGCTATCTGAAAATACCTCTGAACTAAGCCTGTATTATTTCCCTTTATGCCACTGCATTACGTACATTTTTATTTTCCAAATATTAATTCCAACACACAAGCAAATTATTGTCCTATAACTCATTGAAGAGAAAAAATATTTGAACAATATGATTACCATTTGATTCTTTGAGTGGCCCAACAATTGATAATTGTCTGATTGACATGTTCTGGATTTGTTGTGAACTCACTTTAGCAGCATTGCTAAACATTATTGGCTGTAGTCCCTCCTGCATAAAGCAACATCAATGATTGCCTATTACTAAAACTGAATATTTTTGTTTTATTTCCCACCTGAATAACTCAGCTAACTGCAGATTTCCCCTCTTATTGAAAATAGCTGTCAACTGATGAACATTTTTATGCTATAAAATGTTGAACTTTGGCAAATGTATAAAATGAGATTCTGTGTCAGGCCTCTGTTACAATGCTAACACTGCAATTTCAGAATGTGTATTGGAACAGAAGCTTATTAGACCACATGGTTTTGCTCTTTCATGGAATGTGGATATCATTGTCAAGCCCAGTATTAGCTGCCACTCTCTAATTATCCTTGAACTTAATAACTAACTAGGCCATTTACTCGGGACACCACCATCTGCAAGTTCCACTCAAAGATACACACCATCCTGACTTTGAACTTCACAGTTGCTCGGACAAAATTCTGGAACTCCCTTACCAGCATTATGGATGTTCTTGCATCACATGGACTGCAGCAGTTCACGAAAGCAGAAAACTACCACCCTCTCAAGGGCAATTATGGATAGGCAATAGGTGCTGGCCAGTGACACTCACATCCAGTGAATGAATATTCTTCACTGCAGTACATTAATGGACCAGGCTGAGTCTCAAAGACATCCTGGAGTGATGGCCCCAAGGTTTGGCACCAGCAGGCCACCTTCAGGCAGCTGCTGAAGCGTTGGAGTCTGAGGCCATCTGGAAAATGCCAATCAACCTCCAATCCATGGTTGTAATTGACATGCTCTACTTGTTCAAATCTTTTACGGTGAGACCACTCTGCAGTGCTTTCAGGACACTCATAGGGTTTCACAGCACAGAGGTCCCAGACAAGGTAACATCCTGGTGAATCTCCTTTGCACCCTCTCTAGTGCAATCATATAATTCCTATAGTGTGGTGACTAGAACTGCATAAACTACTCTAGCTGTGACCTAACGAGTGTTTTGTACAGCTCCATTATAACCTCTCTGCTCTTATATTCTATGCCTTGAATAAAGGTAAGTATCCCATATGCCTTCTTAATCACCTTGTCTATCTTTTTGGGTCTGTGGAGCCATTTAGTATCACAACACTAGCATGCTTTAATGGGGTCTTGAGATTTTGTTCCATAAGAGATCTTTTTCCAGAATATCTCTCGCGTTCTTTTGTTTAGGAAGTTGTACCATCACTTGGGTTTTCTGAACCAGGTTTTGCCTTCCCTTCTTAGTAGGACACTATTTTGCTGATGGCTCTCTGATTGACTAATTAACTTTACTAAAGTTATGTCTTCTTCGGTTTACAGTAGGTCAGATGCGGTACTATCCAACCCGGATTGGGTTACCCCATCTGTGATATGATGTCATGTCAGATTTAAGATCATCATGTTTGCAATCTTCAGCTAGTTGATGCAAGTCTTGGTAAGGGTATCTACAGATTCACCAGGTTTCTGGACCCTCTTATTAAACTTGACTCTTTCTAATGTCTTGTTACTTCATAAATTAATTATCAAAGTTCTTAACAACTTTTTCAAATTTGTCTGTGTTCCATTTATGCCTTGTCTTGCTATCACATCAGCAATTGTCCAATAGAGTACACTAACATATTGACTTGTTCAACTTCTGTCTTATTATTCAATCCTGATGCAATTCTGAATCTTTTATTTATTAATGTCACAAGTAGGCTTACATTAACTTTGCAATAAAGTTACTATCAAAATCCCCTAGTTGCCACACTCCAGCACCTGTTCAGATACATTGAGGGAGAATTTAGCATGGCCAATGCACCTAACCATCATGTCGTTGGACTGTGGGAGGAAACCAAAACATCCAGAGGAAACACCCACAGATACAGGGAGAATGTGCAGACTCCGCACAGACAGTGACCTGGATCCCTGGCGACGTGAGGCAGCAGTGCTAATCACTATGCCATTGTACCAGCGTGCCACCCCACTTAAAAACTCTTCCTCCATAGTGCCAAACTCTGTGTCTGATCTGGCATTTCCATGTGCCCAAATCAGTCTGGCAAGATGAAGTTACAACCCGTAGCTGTTTAAAGATCTTGGGAGGTTTGCCTGAAATTTTTAAACTTTTAACTTCTATTGCAGTTTTCTCATGCCGACCAGGCTTTCACTACTGTGGTTGCTGACCCACTTTGGTAGTCAATCCTGAACTTCACCACATTTCCAAATAATCGCTGGTATTATTTATTAAGATCAATTCACTGCTTTTCTCCCTTTGCAGAATCATTTTGGGAAACTTTTTTTTTCAGTTGCTGTCACGCAGTCTGCACTGACCTTGGTCCTGGGTTGTGGGGTGTATCAACTTGCTCCCAATAAAATGGAATTTCTCCCAGTGTTGCTTGCTTACTGCACCATATGTGGAGTTTGCACATTCTCCCTGTGTCTGCCTGGGTTCCCTCCAGAGGCTCCAGTTTACCCCCCAAAATCCAAAAAATGTCCGGGTTAGGTGAATTCGCTATGCTAAATTGTCCCTTAGTGTCAGGGAGACTAGCTTGGGTAAATGCATGAGTTTGTGGGGATAGGGCCTGGGTGGGATTGTAGTCTGTGCAGACTCAATGGGCTGAATGGCCTCCTTCTGCACTGTTGGATTCTATAAATTTGAAGTTTTTAAGTCTTTTTCAAGGTTGTTCACCCTTGATTATCCTTAGGTTCTTTGACTTTGCTGCTGGATCGTGATTTTTCAGTCTACCACGTGCTATGTAGCCCTTAGTAAGCCAACCATTTCTTCTCTGCCTCTCAGCCGCAACATGCATGTCTTCTGTAGAGTTCTTTTAGCAATGTTCAGCTGTCTTACAGAAATTTTCAGCTTTGCAGCCTTTTATTCAGGGTAGACTTGCAAACCTTTCTAAAAGTTGATTTTCAGAGATTTCGGAGTCCTTCAGTGCTGCCACCATGTTGTTTGTTAGTTGTGACTGGCTAAACAATGGTTGCAGTGACATAGAGATGTCGGAACAAAAGCTGATTTATTGGATGAGCATAACTCTTTACAGATATACAAGATCACAGGTGTTACTTCGTCTAAGTCATGAGTTTTCTCCTTCTCAACTTCTACTTATATGACTTTCTCTTCATCATCATTTGAATGATACAGTTTCTCCAGCCCTACACATTAACCTTTGAACATTCCAATGCCCGACTTGGTCCTTCCCAAAACTGCTCAGGTTGGCACTGGTGCCAGCAAATTGGCATGCCAGTTGGTAACAAAAATTATTTGCTCACTCATGTTGCTTTACATCCACGTTGGCCGTAAAACTCCTATTCTCTTATGATTGGCACAGACTTTCCTGGCAAATTTGTCACAACCCAAGCTGTTAAATCATGGCAGTTAAAACAGCGTACGCAATGCAAAGATGCAACTGGACTCTGACTTTAAATTGGACACAAGCTTCTTTTGGTTAGGGGGCTTAATGTCTGATTTCAAATGAAGATTTTGGGAGGAAGTGATGCAATGAGGAAACACCTTCTGTGGAATCTTAACCTCCCATCCATATCGTTCATGGTTGGGGTGGGATTAAAATATCCGCTTATAGATTTCCTTAGGAAGTTAAAGTTTTACAACTCCAGTCACAAAACAATAAAAGTGATTCAAAGTCTTTGAGATTGCACATAATGATTTGTCCGTAATTTTAAAAAATATATTTTTATGGAGTATGGACGTCACTGGCTAAGCCAGCATTTATTGTCCTTTCTTAATTACATAATAAGAACATAAGAACATAAGAAATAGGAGCAGGAGTAGGCCATCCAGCCCTTCGAGCCTGCCCCGCCATTCAATAAGATCATGGCTGATCTGTCGTGGCTCAGTTCCACATTCCCGCCCTCTCCCCATAACCCTTAATCCCCTCTCCTATCAAAAACCCATCAACCCGCGTCTTAAAAATATTTAGCGAGGCAGCCTCCACCACTTCAACGGGCAGAGAATTCCAGAGATTCACCACCCTTTGAGTGAAGAAGTTCCTCCTCAACTCCGTTCTAAACTGCCCCCCTTTTATCTTGAGGCTGTGCCCCCTAGTCCTACTGTCTCTTTTGAGCGGGAAGAGTCTTTCCACCTCTATCCTATCCATCCCATTCATCATCTTATACGTCTCAATGAGATCTCCTCTCATTCTTCTAAACTCTAACGAGTACAAGTCCAGTTTATTCAGCCTCTCCTCATAGCTCAACCCCCTCAACTCCGGTATCAGCCTAGTAAACCTCCTCTGCACTCCCTCCAAGGCCAAAATATCTTTGCGCAGGTGCGGCGCCCAAAAATGCACACAGTACTCCAGTTGCGGCCTCACCAGTGCCCTATACAGCTGCAGCAAGACCTCCCTACTTTTATATTCAATCCCCTTCGCTATGAAGGCCAGCATCCCATTCGCCTTCCTGACCACCTGTTGCACCTGCAAGCTGGGTTTTTGCGACTCATGCACAAGGACCCCGAGGTCCCTCTGCACCGTCGCCTGCTGCAGTTTTTCGCCCCGTAAGTAATAGTCCTTCCTACCATTCTTCCTACCAAAGTGGACCACCTCACACTTGCCAACATTAAATTCCATTTGCCATTTCCTGGCCCATTCGCCCAGCCTATCTAGATCCTTCTGCAGACTCTCCACACCCTCCGCACAATTTGCCGTTCCCCCAATCTTGGTGTCATCAGCAAATTTCGACACTCTACACTCGGTTCCCTCCTCCAGATCATCTATATAAATGGTAAAAAGCTGAGGCCCCAGCACCGACCCCTGGGGCACTCCACTAGTCACCATCCGCCAATCCGAATAGCACCCGTTGACCCCCACTCTCTGCCTCCTATTTGACAACCAATCCTCTATCCACGCTAACACCCTACCCCCAACTCCATGTCCCTCGACCTTCTGCAATAACCTCTTGTGAGGCACTTTGTCAAACGCCTTCTGAAAATCTAGAAAGACCACATCCACCGGCTCTCCTCTATCCACCGCCCTAGACACATCCTCATAGAACTCCAGTAAATTTGTCAGACACGACTTCCCTTTAACGAAACCATGCTGCGTCTGCTCTATCAAGCAATTCCCTTCAAGATGCCTTGCAATTTCCTCCTTAATGACAGATTCTAACATTTTACCTACCACAGACGTTAAACTAACCGGCCAATAATTCCCCTCCTTTTGCCTGGCACCCTTCTTAAACAACGGCGTAACATTAGCCGTTTTCCAATCATCCGGCACTTCCCCGGAATCCAGCGATTAATTATTAATTAATTAAGGTGCTCGGGTCCGGGATGTCGCAGCGGGGCTGCAGAGGAACCTGGAGTGGGAGGGTGAGAATCCGGTCGTTGTGGTTCATGTGGGTGCCGGCGACGTAAGCAAAATGCAGACTGAGGATCTGGGGAGGGAGTATGAAAAGCTGGGAATGGAATTAAAAAGTAGAACCGACAAGGTGGTTATATCTGGGCTACTGCCTGAACCGTGTGCAGATGGGCATAGGGTTGACAGGATTAAGGAAGTGAATGGGTGGCTCAGGGATTGGTGTGGGAGGAATGGGTTTGAATTTATGGGGCATTGGCACCAGTATTGGGGTAGGTGGGACCTGTTTGGGCGGGATGGGGTTGGTCTGAACCGTGCTGGGACCAGAGTGCTGGCGAATCGAGTAAAGAGGAATAATAATTAACTAATTGGTGGGGGGAGGGTGCGAGGGTAGGTGACCTTACGAGGTCTAAAGTTAAGGAGAGTGTACATGTAAGGGAAGAGGCCGAGGATGTCCCAACAATAGAGGGAGTAGGGGGCGTGAGTATAGTTGGTGGCGTTGCGGCAAATAGGGTCCAGGTGAAGGCTGGGATGAAAGCACTTTATCTGAATGCACGAAGCATTCGGAATAAAGTGGATGAGCTGATGGCGCAGATCGACACAAATGGATACGATCTGGTGGCCATTACAGAGATGTGGCTGCATATTTTTATATTAAGCGCTAGCCCAGCTTCATAGTTTCTCCTACCCTTCCTTATCAACTTCTTTGTCAATCTTTGTTGACATTTAAACCTCTCCCAATCCTCTTCTCGCCCACTACTCTTAGCTACTCTAAATTCCTCCGCTTTTAGTTTAACACTTTCCTTCACCTCCTTCGTTATCCACGGCTTATTACCTCTCCTCCTACTATCCTTTTTGACCATCCTTATGGGATCCTTAAAGATCCTCCACTGCTCCTCAACAGACCCTCCCTCCAACGCGCTCTCCCAGTCCACATTCGCCAATTCTTCTCTCATCCTACCGTACTCCCCTCTATTCAAACAAAGGACGCGTGTCCGGGAACCCACTTTCTCCTCCTCCATCTGCACCAGAAACTCCACCATACAATGATCACTCTCCCCAAGAGGATCCTTCACCACAAGGTCCCTAATTCTACCCGCTTCATTACATAGCACCAGATCCAAGATAGCTCGCTCCCTCGTCGGCTCCAACACACACTGTTCGAGGAAACTATCCCGGCAGCATTCCAAGAACTCTTCCTCGAGCCCCCCACGTCCAACATGGGTCGACCAATCAATATGCAGATTGAAATCCCCCATAACTACGGCCGTCCCATTCCTGCACGCCGCACTTATTTGCGTGTTAACAGCCCGCCCCATCTCCAGATCATTATTCGATTTTATCACTGGGATGAACCCTAGGGTCCACCAGTTCCCACATCATACAGAAACCACACATCACATGCCCTGCCATTATTCACTGTAGTAGTTTTGAAAAAAATTTTTTTTTTTTGTTTTTCAAACGAACTCACCTGGCCTTTTTTCCTTCCAGCCCTTTTTGATATTAAGCCCTAGTAGCTCACTCTGCTTCCCACTCACTCCGCTGCCCGCTCAGACACTGCCCGCTGTCTACACCAGGCCTCCTTTTAAACCTGGCGCTGATTTAAAGCTGATGGCCCACAACTGCCTGCTAACCACTCTCTCAGAATTCTTAAAGCAGTAAATACAATAAATAAATGCTTTAAACAGTTCTACAAAGAACAAAGTGCTTTAAACTTATTTTAAACAGGTTTTTAACAGGTAAAATCTTAGCTCTCTCTCTGCTCCTTCACTCGTCTGCTCCAGCAAACAATGGAAGGCTTCACCGTATGGTCAGTTGATTTTTTAAAAAATTAATTAATTAATTAATTAATTAATTACCCTTGAGAAGATGGTGGGGAGCTGCCATCTTGAACCTACATATGATGCAGGTATGCCTACACTGCTGTTAGGGAGGTAGTTACAGGATTTTGACGCAGCGACAGTGAAGGAACTTTGATATATTTCCAAGACAGGATGGTGAGCCACTCACCATTGAGTACAAAGCTGAAAACAGGTATTCAGTCATTCGCATTAAGCTGATCTTTCTCTACACCCTAGCTATGACTGTAACACTACATTCTGCACCCTCTCCTTTCCTTCTCTATGTACGATATGGTTTGTATAGTGCGCAACAAACAACGCTTATCACCGTACATTAATACATGTGGCAATAATAAATTAAATCAAAAAAATGTTTCCCTGTGAATCAATGTGTTTCTGGTGCAAAAGGTTAAAATCTTACCCCCTCCACATTGACCATGCCACCAATAAGCTTCCCCCACCCGAACCATACAGACGCACGCACACAATCATGCATGGTGGCACAGAGGTCAGCACTGCTGCGTCACAGCGTCAGGGATCTGGGTTCGATTCCTGGCTTGGGTCACGGTCTGTGCAGAGTTTGCACATTCTCCCCGTGTCTGCATGGATTTCCTCCGGTTGCTCCAGTTTTCTCCCACATTCCGAAAGATGTGCTGGTTAGGTGTATTGGCCATGGTAAACTCTCCCTCGATGTACCTAAACAAGTGCCAGAGTGTGGCAGCTAGGGGATTTTCATAGTAACTTCATTGTAGTGTAAGAATACTCATGACACTAATAAATACACTTTAAAAAAAACAATTATTTTAAAGACTTGGCTGTATAAACCCTTTAAATTGACAGTTATCCAAATTAATTGTGTAAGCTGTAATTTTCTTCACTTGTAGAATAGTGGTATAATAATAATTCCAGTCAAGATGACAGTCCCATGACTATGTCTTACCTCAAATATACTTGTCAGTTGAAAGTGAGAACAGTCTATGTGTATTGATGTTCACCGCAGATTTGTACAGACTAACTGGACAGCTTTTGTTCATTCTGAGCAATAACTCAATTAAAAATGATAACAGACCTAAGTTCCCATAAATAAATACTAGAACCAGGGCCCAAGATTAATAAAATGCAGATGTTCAAAATTTCCAAAGAACAAACTATATGTTGAAAACACTCAACAGATCAATCAAGATCTGCCAGGAATAAATGAATTGTTGATTCAGTTGCAGACTCTTGAATCAGAAGACATTATGCAATAAATACGTCCTCTCTCCCTGTACATTCACTTTCACTGCCCCCACATACACTTTCTCTTTCTCCCTCTTTCTTTGTCCTTTCACAATCACTCTCACTCCCTTATGCTCTCTCCCTCTTCCAACCTCTTTCATGCCATCACACAATCTCTCTCTCTCTCCCTCACACATTTTCTCTCTGCCTCATTCTGCCTCTACCCCCTCTCTTTCTGTTCTCTCACACCCTCACTCTCTCTCACACTCTGCACCCACCCTCTGTCCCCTCACACTATCTCTCTCCCCCTCACATGCCCTCATGATCCCTCTCCCACTCATTCTCCCTTTTCTCCCAAGTCACACGTTCTGTCCCTTCACACAATCTCTCCCTCCCCCTCTAACTCACACTCTCTCTGTTTCTCCCTCTCCTTCACACAATCTCTCCCTCTCCTCTTCTCTCACACTGACTCTAGTAGCAGCCCATCATGGGCCTCCCACTCTGGTCTATCTGCAGACCCCACTATTGTCCACTTGGGTTCTGCTCCAGATGCTCAGGCCCTGCTCCCTATGCCTGTGCTCCCCAGCACCTCTACCCACTGGGCTCTGCATCCCAGCATCTCCATTTCCTTAACTGACATGGTGGCACAGTGGTTAGCACTGCTGCCTCACAGTGCCAGGGATCTGGGTTTGATTCCCGGCTTGGGTCACTGTTTGTTTGGAGTTTGCACATTCTCCCTATGTCTGCATGGGATTCCTCCAGGTGCTCTGGTTTCCTCCCACAGTCCAAAGATGTGCAGGTTAGGTGCAATGACCATGCTAAATTCTCCCTCAGTGTACCCAAAGAGGTGCCAGAGTGTGGCGACTAAGGTCGAATGACAAAATGGGAACAAAACCATTGTTAAGATATTTGGATTCAAGATTATAACATTGAAAATTACAGTGAGGTTAAAGTTTAAAGTTTATTTATTTGTGCCACAAGTAGGTTTAAATTAGCACTGCAATGAAGATACTGTGAAAATCCCCTAGTCGCCACACTCTGACGCCTGTTCAGGTAACTGAGGGAGCATTTAGCATGCACCTAACCAGCATGGCTTTTGGACTGTAGGAGGAAATCGGAGCACCTGGAGGAAATCCACGCAGACAGAGGAGAATGTGTAGACATCTTCTATAAGATATACTGAGGATACGTTGCAGGCCAGACTAGATGTACAACTGGGCTCAACAGATCTCCTTGCTTTTGTATTCCAGTCTGATGAAAATTAAGCCTATAAGACAATAAAAATGCAATGTTTAGACATTCCATCATCACTAGTTTTCCTTAGGCTATTGACTTAAGTATCCTATACACAAACGGAAATTATACAGAATCTAGGTAATTGTAGCTGCAGTGAGCGAGTATCCCATTTGTAGTTGAACTAAAACAATTGGAACTGGCAAAGAAAATCCATTTTAGCTGGTGTTAAGTGATTTCAAAATGGTCAAGTATATTTTTGGACTGTGTCTTACGTACACTGGAAGGAGAGCAAGCTTGTGGAAATAGATCCTAAAGGACCATTGTTATTCTCTTGCAGGAAGTGTGCACAGTTGCCCTTGCTAGCCATCTGATGGGTGATAAATTGTGCACATTAAACTGGCTAGGATATGCAATATGTCTCTGTGGAGTCTCTCTACATGCTGCACTTAAAGCCATTTATTCTGAAAGTAAAACTACTTTATTTTACAAGCTGAATCTTGTTGTAATAGAATGAATGTGAATTTCAGTAAAAAGGTCAAATGGTTAGGTTCAATTATTATTGGTCTATGAATTGGGAATCGGCATGGTGGCATAATGTTTAACACTGCTGCCTCAAAGCTGCAAGGACCCAGGTTAAATTCAGGCCTTGGGTGATTGTGTGGAGTTTGCCCGTGTGGAGTTTACACGTTCTCTCCATGTCTGTGTGGGTTTCCTCCAGGTACTTTGGTTTCCTCCCACAGTGCAGGTTAGGTTCATTGACCGTTCTAAATTGCCCCAAGATGTGTAGGCTAGATGGATTAGCCATGGTAAATGTGTTACAGGGATGGGTTACAGGGATAGGGCAGGGGAAAGAGCCTGGGTAAAATGCCCTTTCAGAGAGCTAGTGCAGACTTGATAGGCTGAATGGCCTCTTCTGCCCTATAGGGATTCTATGATTCTAAGATTTCATCTCATTAGTTCAAAATACTTCTGTTTTTGTTTTGAGTTGTTAATGATTTGGGGGTCACAGTTCTCAATGGTCACTGTCATTGATGTTCTGAAACTTGTGGCCAGCCAACCTTATCTCACAAGACTTTTTTCCCAGTTTCTCCCACTTGTCTCTATCTCACTGAATTGTTCTTTGTACATGTCTTCCCTTTGTTTATCTATCAGTCTCTGGTGAAGGCTACAATGAGTTTTCTTTCATACCCTATTCAGCATTGTTGCCTAATCAATGTTTGACTTGGACATTGTGTTCCTTCAGTAGGCTGCCAGAAATCTCAACTACTGCTAAAAATTGAATTTTTCCATTTCTGTGTTTCAGCACTGGCAAAGAAAACACCAGCATTTAAATCAGAGTTACTTCCCTATAAGGGCTTAGGAGAGCTAGGAGGGGACATGAGATGTCCTTGGTGGGTCAGATAAAGGAAAACCCTAATGCTTTTTACTCTTATGTGAGAAATAAAAGAATGACCAGGGTGAGGTTAGGGCTGGTTAAGGATAGTAGTGGGAACTTGTGCATGGAGTCAGAAGAGATAGGAAAGGGAATGAATGAATACTTTTCTTCAATGTTTACCAATGAGAGGGGCCATGTTTTTGAGGATGAGAGTGTGATACAGGCTGATAGGCTGGAGGAGATAGATGTTCTGAGGGAAGATGTATTAGCAATTTTGAAAAACCTGAGGGTCGATATGTTCCCTGGGCCAGATGGGATATATCCTAGTATTCTTTGGGAGGCAAGGGATGAGATTGCAGAGCCTTTGGCTTTGATCTTTGGGTCCTCACTGTCCATGGGGATAGTGCCAGAGGACTGGAGAGTGGCGATTGTTGTTCCTCTGTTCAAGAAACGAGATAGGAATAACCCTGGTAATTATAGGCCGGTTGGTCTTATTTCGGTGGTCAATAAGTTAATGGAAAAGGTCCTGAGGGATAGAATTTATGACATTTGGAAAGATGCAGCTTAATCTGGGATAGTCAGAATGGATTTGTGAAGGATAAGTCCTGCCTCACAAATTTGATTGAATTCTTTGAGGAGGTAACTAAGTGTGTAGATGAAGGTAGAGCAGTTGATGTCGTATACATGGATTTTAGTTAGGCGTTTGATAATGTTCCCTATGATAGGCTCATGAAGAAAGTAAGGAGGTGTGGGATAGAGGGAAATTTGGCCAATTGGATAAGTAACTGGCTATCTCCCCTCCCTCCCCCCTCTCTCCCCCTCCCCCTCTCTTCCCCCCTCTCTCCACCCCCTCCCCCTCTCTCCACCCCCTCCCCCTCTCTCCACCCCCTCCCCCTCTCTCCACCCCCTCCCCCTCTCTCCTCCCCCTCCCCCTCTCTCCTCCCCCTCTCTCCTCCCCCTCTCTCCTCCCCCTCTCTCCTCCCCCTTCCCCCCTCCCCCCTCTCCTCCCCCCCCTCCTCCCCCTTCCCCCCTCCCCTCTCCCCCCCTCTCCTCCCCCCCCACTCTCCCCCTCCCCCCCCACACTCCCCCTCCCCTCTCTCCCTCCCCCCACTCTCCCCCTCCCCCCTCTCCTCCCCCTCCCCCCTCTCCTCCCCCTCCCCCCTCTCCTCTCCCTTCCCCCCTCCCCTCCCCCTTCCCCCCTCCCCTCTCCCTCTCCCCCCACTCTCCCCCTCTCCCCCTCCCCCCTTCCCCCCTCCCCTCTCCCCCCCGCCCCTCTCCTCTCCCCCTCCCCCCCACTCTCCCCCTTCCCCCCCCACTCTCCCCCTTCCCCCCCCACTCTCCCCCTTCCCCCCCCACTCTCCCCCTTCCCCCCCCACTCTCCCCCTTCCCCCCCCACTCTCCCCCTTCCCCCCCCACTCTCCCCCTTCCCCCCCACTCTCCCCCTTCCCCCCCCCACTCTCCCCCTTCCCCCCCCCACTCTCCCCCTTCCCCCCCCACTCTCCCCCTTCCCCCCCCCACTCTCCCCCTTCCCCCCCACCACTCTCCCCCTTCCCCCCCCCACTCTCCCCCTTCCCCCCCCCACTCTCCCCCTTTCCCCCCCCCACTCTCCCCCTTCCCCCCCCACTCTCCCCCTTCCCCCCCGACTCTCCCACTCTCCCCCTCTCCCCCCACTCTCCCCCTCCCCCCCCCCCCCACTCCCCTCTCCCCCCAAGATAACAATCTGGCTTCACTCCCTCCCTCTCCCTGACAGCGAACTTGTCTCACTCTCCACCCCCCCCCCCCCACCGAGAATAGTCTGGCCTCGCTCCCCCTGCCTTCCAGAAGGACATCTGACCCTCTTCCTCCTCCTGCCCAATGAGGCAACAATCTGACCTCATTCCCTTCCTCCCCTGCCCAACCAGAGAATGATCTGACTTGCCCCGACCCCCACCCCCACCCCTGATCTAAGTCAGAGAGCCGTTGCAAACACTGAACGTGCTTTTCAGAGACTGGACCATCCGACTCAGACTTCTCTTCAGCAGATCCCTAAAAGCACGGTTCCGGATTGGCAAACGCGGTGGTAAAGGGGAAAATGCTGATAAAGTTGGGCAGGCAGTTTATTAATTCAATTTAAATGCATGCAAATACATTTAGTTCGTCATTGCGACCGACTTGGGCACGGAACGGATCCCCGTCATTCACAGATCTTGGTAATGTGGCGATCTGCGCGGACATGGGTGCAGATCGCGATAAAGGCTTCACACCCAACTTTACCATGATTTAGTGCCCGAAAATGGGCGCAAATTGTTGGTAAAATTGGGCCCAGTGTTTCAGGTTGTGACCTTACAACTTCTGGCTGTTCATCAGAATTGTTCTGGTTCTGGTTTGTAGAGGGAGTGGACTCGGCTGTTGTTCATAATGAATATTGTGCACTTGTTTTCACAGGAAAGAGTGCAGAAAAGATTTGCTAGGATGCTACCGGGATTTGATGGTTTGAATTATAAGGAGGGGTTGGATAGACTGGGACTTTTTTTCTAGAAGGCTGAGGGGTGAATTTATAGAAGTCTATAAAATAATGAGGAGCACAGATAAGCTAGATAGTCAATATCTTTTCCCAAAGGTGGGGGAGTCTAGAGGACATAGGTTTCAGGTGAGAGGAGAGAGATACAAAAATGTCCAGAGGGGCAACTTTTTCACACAGAGTGGTGAGTGCCTGGAACAAGCTGCCAGATGTAGTGATAGAGATGGGTACAATTTTGTCTTTTAAAAAGCATTTAGAAGTTACATGGGTAAGATGGGTATAAAGGGATATGGATCAAATGCGGGCAATTGGGATTAGCTTAGGAGTTTAAAAAAAAGGCAGCTTGCACAAGTTGGGCCAAAGGGCCTGTTTCCATTCCTCTATGACTCTATATATCTATCATAACTATTTATTTTCTTCTGCAATATGTCAACTGTCTTTGCTTTTTAGCATTGCTTAAATTGTTGCATTAAATTTTATCAGCCAAGTCCACAAATCCCTCTAAAGCTACCACAAACCCCAAACCTTTCCTCCATTTCAACCACTATAAGCTCCATTGAAGATGCACCTCTGATCTTTTTTGCAGCCTCCCCATTCCTGTGCTTCACCTTCAGTGTCAAGACTCGGCTGTCTTGTATGTACATTCTAGAATTTGTTCCTTAAATCCCTACTGAAATTAACTTCACTTACACATGCTGGCACAGTGGTTCCACTGCAGTGCCAGGGACCCGGGTTCAATTCTGGCCTTGAGTGGCTGTCTTTGTGGAGTTTGCACGTTCTCCCCATGTCTGTGTTTCCTCTGGGTGCTCCAGTTTCCTCCCACAGTTCAAAGATGTGTGGGTTAGGTGGATTGGCACTGAAGTGTTAGGGGGATTAGTAGGGTAAATATGTTTGGTTACAGGGATAGGGCCTGGGTGGGATTGTTGTCAATGCAGGCTGAATGGCCTCTTCTGTACGGTAGGGATATTATGATTCTATAAATGCCTTTCCTAATCCAACTCTGTGACGATGTATTTGGTCACCTCTTTTCCTCCTGCTGCTTGGAATCCATTTTTGTCCTCATTGAAACATTTTTACTACATTAAAGGAATTACATAAATGCAAGTTGTTTGTTGAAAGCTTTCAGCATAAAGGTAATAATTTTAAAGGAATTAGCATAAAGACATATGACTTCTTCAAACACATAACAGCATTTTTGAGTCGCTGAGTTCATCAGAATTCTGTGACGGTAATGATTCAGTTCCCTGGAATTAGCAAGTTGTTTCTAGTTGCCTGTCTACTTGGTTTAGGTGAATGTTTTATTTTTTCATCCAAGTCCACTGAAGAGCTCCAGAATTTGTACAAGGCTTTCTGTATCTATCAATACCTTCAGTTGCCTTCAGTAATATCCATTCCAAAACGCTCCTCACAATTAACAATGCTAAACCTTAAATTCCATGAGCTAATCAAAGCAACATTCACTTCAAACTGTTCAAATAATCCCATTTTGTCATAACTGAAAGATATGCAAACAGATTTTGGAAAATGTAACACTGAGTAAACTATGTTTCACTCACCAAGGCAATTTCATGTGTGGGAATATCCCTGATAACTTCATGTCAAGGATTTCACACAATGTTATCAGTCATAAAACCATGACAAAGAAATCCATATTTGCTTTAGCATTAATATCTGCTCATTTCTAGTCCAGCCTCAACATTTAAAGGAATTTGAAAATAATCATAATTGGAATATTTCTGAAAGATTATTTAGCAGAGCAGCAGCTTAATAACATAGAAAACATAGAAAAAACTACAGCATGATACAGGCCCTTCAGCCACAAAGTTGTGCCGAACATGTCCCTACCTTAGAGATTACTAAACTTACCCATAACCCTCTACCTTACTAAGTTCCATGTACTTATCTAAAAGTCTCTTAAAAGACCCTATCGAATCCACCTCCACCACTGTTGCTGGCAGCCCATTTCACATACCCACCACTCTCTGAGTGAAAAACTTACCCCTGACATCTCCTCTGTACCTACTTCCCAGCACCTTAAACCTGTGTCCTTTTGTGGCAACCATTTCAGCCCTGGGAAAAAACCTCTGACTATCCACTCGATCAATACCTCTCAACATCTTATACACCTCTATCAAATCACCCCTCATCCTTCGTCTCTCCAAGGAGAAAAGGCCAAGCTCATTCAACCTATCCTCATAAGGCATGCTCCCCAATCCAGGCAACATCCTTGTAAATCTCCTCTGCACCCTTTCTATGGCTTCCACATCCTTCCTATAATGAGGCAACCAGAACTGAGCACAGTACGCCAAGTGAGGTCTGACCAGGGTCCTTTACAGCTGCAACATTATCTCTTGACTCCTAAACTCAATTCCTCCATTGATGAAGGCCAGTACACCATATGCCTTCTTAACCACAGCTTCAACCTGTACTGCTGCTTTGAGTGTCCCATGAACTCAGACTCCAAGATCCTTCTGATCTTCCACACTGCCAAGAGTCCTACCATTAATATTATATTCTGCCATCCTATTTGACCTGCCAAAATGAACCACTTCACATTTATCTAGGTTGAACTCCATCTGCCACTTCTCTGCCCAGTCTTGCATCCTATCAATGTTTCGCTGCAACTTCTGACATCCCTCCACACTATCCAAACATCTCCAACCTTTGTGTCATCAGCAAACTTACCAACCCATCCCTCCACTTCCTCATCCAGGTCATTTATAAAAATCACAAACAGTAAAGGTCCCAGAACAGATCCCTGAGGCACTCCACTGGTGACCGACCTCCATGCAAAATATGACCCACCTATAACCACGCTTTGCCTTCTGTGGGCAAGCCAGTTCTGAATCCACAAAGCAATGTCCCCTTGGATCCCATGCCCCCTCACTTTCTCAATAAGCCTTGCATAAGGGAACCTTGTCAAATGACTTGCTGAAGTCCATATATACTACAACAAAGGCACAATACTCAAACATTCCTCTGCTTTACAAATTCATATGTAAAATGTTTCAGTAATTTTTCTGTCCTCTGCCCCTGGTTTGGCTTTGAACTCATCCACTCTAAATTTCACAGCCCTTCAATCTGATCAGCTAAGCAGACACTCAGTTGCTTTCCTAGGTCACTCAGCGCCTAGATAGTCTATATATTTCACTTCATGGTTAATCAGCTCCAACTTTCATATGTCATGTAAAAAATTTTAAAATTAGAATGTGCACGAGCAAATATATCTACTGCCAAAATACCATCAAACATCCTGCCGCAATGAATTATGGAACAATGTGACTCTGTACTGGGACGTATGTCTGCAATCAAAAAGAGAAGAAAACTTTAGAAACTATTTTTTCATAAGAAGTGATCTTCAGATGATGCATTTACACATTTTTCCTATTACTTCAGGAACGGTTTTGCCTTATTTAGTTATTTGGATGATCAAAATAATAAATGGATCATGTTAGATAATGGTAGGTTGCTACAATTGAGCTCACTGTCCCTGAACCAACACATGGGTTAAGAAAGTTTGAAACGTCAGTCAAGCATCCTGCCCCCTGACCCATTGTGTGACAGTGTATGTGTAAATCTTAGTTGTGGATAAAATTGGGCATGGTTACCATGGTCTAATAATGAAATATCTCAGTGATCTCCCACTGTCTTGTTTCACACAGAAAATGGCCAACTGGTTGCAGGAAGAGTCAATGCCTGTGGTAAAGTGAAAAGTCACAAATAAACTGTGAGATTGTTGCAGCTGATCACAGACTACCATCTAGTGGTAAACATGAGATTCCAGCACTTACTTGCTCATTGTTCCTTGGGAGCGCTGAAGAGAGGCAGTGATTTGTGAGTGGAGAGCTTGTGGGTGAGTAGAGCGATTTTTTTAAAGCTAACTTTTTTTCTAGTTTTTTTTCTTTAAATTTAATACCGGAAGCAGTTGCTAAGACACTCGGGTAGAGTTTTTTTTTAACCTTACTATAAATTAGAGTGGTGAGGAATCCCGATACTCTACATAGGTAGAGTATCCCAACTCTCCCCCCTCCTCTAACCTAAAAAAGAGAGAGAGAGAGGGGCTCTGACTGAGAGCAGGTAAGTTTGTTTTTGTTTTTGAGTGTGCTGTAAGGGCTTTGGCTCACAGGGCCAAAGAGATAAGGGTGAGGCAAGGTAAGTTATAAGTTTTTTTAACTTTTTCCTCTGGGTTACAAAAAGGGGCAAGTATGGGTGTGAGGCCAGTATGTTGTTGCCAGTGCAACATGTGGGAGGTCTTGGAGGCTCCTGGTCTACCAGACATCCACACCTGTGCTTGGTGTGTGGAGCTGCAGTCCCTACAGAACTAGGTTAAGGAGCTGAATATGCAGCTCGAGGACCTTCGGCACATTAGAGAGAGTGATGAGATAATTGACAGGAGCTATCAGCAAGTAGTCACACCAGGGCAACGGGAAGAAGGCACGTGGGTAACTATTAGGAAGGGGAAACCTCAGGTGATGGAGAGCACGCCGGTGGATGTCCCCCTTCAAAATAAGTACTCCTGCCTGAGTACCACTGGGGGGGACAGCTCATCCGAGGGAAGCAGCAGTGGCCAGGTCTCTGGAGCTGAGCCAGTATGTTAAAAAAGAGAGCAGAAAGGTAGTACTAATAGGGGACTCCACAGTGAGGGGGGCGGACAGGCGTTTTTGTGGATGTAGACGTGAGTTGCGGATGGTGGTTTGTCTCCCTGGAGCTGGGATCTGGGATGTCTCTGGGCGTGTCCCAGACATCCTGAAAGGGGAGGGTGAGGAACTGGAGGTTGTAGTGCATATAGGTACTGCTGACATAGGCAAGAAGAGGGAGGCAGTCATGAAAAGGGACTATAGGGAACTGGGTAGGCAGCTGAGGAAGAGGAAAGCGAAGGTAGTAATCTCAGGATTGCTGCCTGTGCCACGGGAGAATGAGGGCAGGAATGGAATGAGGTGGAGGCTGAATGCGTGGCTGAGGGACTGGAGCAGGGAGCAGGGATTTCGGTTCCTAGATCATTGGGACCTCTTTAGGGGCAGGTGTGACCTGTACAGTAAAGACGGGTGGCACTTGAATCCCAGGGGGACTAATGTCTTGGTGGGAAGACTGACTAGGGCTACTGGGGGGACTTTAAACTAGAAAGGATGGGGGGAGGGAATAGTGATGGGGAGACTGGGACCGAGGAGGTTAGCTCCCAGGTAGGGAAGGACTGCAGGCAGTATGAGAGGGAGGTTAGACAGGTGGTGGAGAAGGGAAATGTCCAGACTGAGGGGCTGAAGTGTATCTATTTTAACGCCAGGAGTGTAGTAAATAAGGTAGATGAGCTTAGGGCGTGGATTGCTGCTTGGGAATGTGATGTGGTGGCCATTACGGAGACTTGGATGTCTCAGGGACAGGACTGGGTACTTCAGGTGCCAGGATTCAGATGCTTCAGGAAGGACAGGGAGGGAGGCAAAAGAGGTGGTGGAGTGGCACTGTTGATCAGGAACAGTGTCATGGCTGCAGAGAAGGAGGATGCCGTGGAGGGACTGTCTACGGAGTCTCTGTGGGTGGAAGTTAGGAACAGCAAAGGGTCGATAACTTTGCTGGGTGTATTCTAAAGGCCGCCCAATAGTGACAGGGAAGTTGAAGTGCAGATAGGGAAACAGATCCTAGAGAGATGTAGTAATAACAGAGTTGTCGTGATGGGAGACTTCAATTTCCCAAACATCGATTGGAATATCCCAAGGGTAAGGGGTTTGGATGGGGAGGAGTTTGTTAGGTGTGCTCAGGAAGGTTTCCTGACACAGTACGTGGATAAGCCTATGAGAGGAGAGGCTGTACTTGACCTGGTACTGGTGAATGAACCAGGACAGGTGACGGATCTCTCGGTGGGAGAGCATCTTGGGAATGGTGATCATAATTCTATCTCCTTCACAATTGCATTGGAACGAGATAGGATCAGGCAGGCTAGGAAGGTGTTTGTCTGGAGTAAGGGGAAATACGAAGACGTCAGGCAGTTAATTGGACAAATAAACTGGAAGGAGGCATTCTTGGGGAAAAGTACAGAAGGAAGGTGGCGGATATTCAAGGAATGTTTGTCTGGAGCTCTGCACGACAATGTTCCGATGAGACAAGGAGGTTTTGGTAGGTCGCGGGAACCGTGGTGCACAAAGGCTGTGGTGAACCTAGTCAGGAAGAAAAGGAAGGTGTACAAAAGGTTCAAGGGAGCTAGGAGATGTTAAGGATCTAGAGGAGTATAAGGATTGTAGAAAGGAGCTTAAAAGGGAAATTGGGAGAGCCAGAAGGGGTCATGAGAAGGCCTTGGCGGGTAAGATTAAGGAGAATCCCAAGGCCTTCTACAAATATGTGAAAAGTAAAAGGATGAGAAGAGAAGGGATAGGATCTATAAAAGGTGAAGGGGGAAAGGTCTGTGTGGAGCCAGAAGAAATGGCAGAGGTGCTTAATGAGTACTTTGCCTCAGTATTCACGGTGGAAACTGATCTGGGAGATTTTGCTACAGGTTTGCAGCAGATGGAAAAGATTGAGTATGTGGATATTAAGGAAGAGAATGTGTTAGAACTTTTGAATTCTATCAAGATAGATAAGTCGCCGGGACCAGATGGGATGTACCCCAGGTTACTGTGGGAGGTGAGGGAGGTGATTGCAGAGCCCCTGGTTATGATCTTTGCGTCGTTGATGGAGACGGGAGAGGTTCCGGAGGATTGGAGGATTGCGGATGTGGTTCCTATTTTCAAGAAAGGGAACAGAGATAGCCTGGGAAATTACCGACCAGTGAGTCTGACCTCAGTGGTTGGTAAGCTGATGGAGAGGCTTCTGAGGGACAAGATTTATGAGCATTTGGAGAGGTTTAGCATGATCAGAAATAGACAGCATGGTTTTGTCAAGGGCAGGTCGTGCCTTACGAGCCTAGTTGAGTTCTTCGAAAATGTGACTGAACACGTTGATGAAGGAAGAGCAGTGGACGTGGTGTACATGGACTTCAGCAAGGCGTTTGATAAGGTCCCCCATGCAAGACTTCTTGAGAAGGTGAGAGGGCATGGGATCCAAGGGCCTTTGGCCTTGTGGATCCAGAACTGGCTTGCCTGCAGAAGGCAGAGAGTGGTTGTGGATGGGTCTTTTTCTGCATGGAGGTCGGTCACCAGTGGAGTGCCCCAGGGATCTGTTCTAGGACACTTGCTGTTTGTCATTTTCATAAATGACCTAGATGAGGAAGTGGGGGGATGGGTTAGTAAGTTCGCCGATGACATGAAGGTCGGTGGTGTTGTGGATGGTCTGGAAGGATGTCAGAAGTTGCAGCAGGACATAAATAGGATGCAAGACTGGGCGGAGAAGTGGCAGATGGACTTCAACGCGGATAAATGTGTAGTGGTCCATTTTGGCAGGACCAATGGGATGAACAAGTACACTATCAAGGGCAGGAGTCTTAGCAGTGTTGAAGAGCAGAAGGATCTTGGGGTCCGGGTCCACAGGACTCTTAAATCGGCCTCGCAGGTGGAGGATGTGGTCAAGAAGGCGTATGGTGTACTGGCCTTCATTAATCGAGGGATTGAGTTTAGGAGTCAGGAGGTAATGCTGCAACTTTATAAGTCTGTTGTCAGGCCCCACTTGGAGTACTGTGCGCAGTTCTGGTCACCTCACTATAGGAAGGACGTAGAAGCTATTGAAAGGGTACAGAGGAGATCTACAAGGATGTTGCCTGGATTGGGAGGCATGCCTTATGAAAATAGGCTGAGGGAGCTGGGACTCTTCTCCCTGGAGAGACGAAGGTTGAGAGGCGACCTGATAGAGGTTTATAAAATGTTGAGAGGAATAGATAGGGTGGATTCTCAGAGGCTATTTCCCCGGGTTGAAATGGTTGCTACGAGAGGACACAGATTTAAGGTGCAGGGAAGCAAGTACAGAGGTGATGGGTTTTTGATAAGAGAGGGGATTAAGGGTTACGGGGAGGGGGCGGGAATGTGGAACTGAGCCACGACAGATCAGCCATGATCTTATTGAATGGCGGGGCAGGCTCGAAGGGCTAGGTGGCCTACTCCTGCTCCTATTTCTTATGTTCTTATTATGTTAGGGGTAAGTTTTTCACTCAGAGGGTGGTGAGTGAATGGAATCGGCTGCCGTCAGTGGTGGTGGAGGTGAACTTGCTGGGGTCTTTTAAAAGACTTCTGGATGGGTATATGGGATTTAATGGGATTGGGGGTTATAGATAGGTCTATGGATTGGAAGGTATTGATGTGATCGGCGCAACCTGTGGGCCGAAGGGCCTGTTTGTGCTGTAGTGTTCTATGTTCTATGTTCTATGTAGTTGAGGCTCTCATCAGTGAGTTCGATCAATTGAAAGACAGGAAATGAATTTCCTCCAACTATTTGGTCAGAATTTTGACAGGAACCCCAGTGTTATGACAACTGTGAAGGCCATGAGGGATCATCAACAGATCTAGCCATGGGGTGCGTGAAGTATGAGATTTATTGAATGAACAGAGGTTTGTCTAACGGGGAGCAGCCAGTGGGAGTTTTAAAATTGTAACTTAACATGGACTGCAGTTGTAGGTCCCCAGGTGAAGACTATCTGACTGGAAGCTGTGGGAGTGACCTTTTCCTTTGGTGCACAATAAGGAGTGTTGTTGATGGGGAAACTGGCATTTGGCTGAATTACTGCATTGGTGACAAGAAGAAAAAATAATTTTTTCCTCCATCTTTCCCTCCGAACAACCTCTGACATCAAGAATTTCTCCAGAAGGATGTTATGATGGCCACAAGGCCAGGAAGATCATCAGTAGCTGTTCCGATGAAGTCATGGAGTATGAGCTGCCTTCTTGAGTGAGCAGAGGCTCACCCAATGAAAAGCAGCCAGTGGGGGGTTTTAAGCTTGTAACTTTACCTAGACCACACTTATAAGTCCTGAGGTGAAGACTAGCTGACTGTAAGCCATGGGAGCGGCCTATTTCTTTGGTGCACAGTAAAGGTGTTGGCGACCGGAAACTGGTATTTGGCTGAATTACTACACACAATTCAGTACAAAAACAGTATTTCCACCAAAAAAATCCAGTTGCTTAACAGGAGAAGCAATAGCTTTTTGTTCAAGTATTAATCAAACAAAAGTATACAACAGCACACTGATGCTGATCATTGAAGTTGATTAGTAAATATTGGTTTATAATTATTCCTAGCAATGTAGTCCATGCCAACTATAGCAGGACACATCCATCCTTGGGCTGCCATATAAACGTAGAGAAAGATTTATTGCAAAGGAGGTGGCCATTTGGCTCATTGTGTCTATGTTGGCCAAAAAAGAGATATCTAGTCTAATTCTGCCTTCCAGTTCTTGGTGCATACATCCACCTGCAAGTTATGACATTTCAATTGAATATACAAGTACTTTTTAAATTGTAATGTTAAATACAATTTTCTTGCTCCACCACCCTTTTCGGTTGTGAGTTACAAACTCCTGCTACTCTCCGGGTGAAAACATTGTTCCTCAACTTCCCTCTTACCTTCCGTCAATACTTAAGTCATTATTAAGCTTCCTACTAATGAAATTTGTATTTCCTATTCACACTATCTAGGCTCATTGTAATTTTATACACCTTAATTTAATCTTCCTTTAGCCTTGTCTCTTCCAAAGAAACTAAACCGTGCCTATCCAATCTTTCCTCAGAACTAAAATTCTCCAATTCTAGCAGTTTTCCTCATAAATCTTTTCGTTACCTTGTGGGATCATATTTTTCCAGTAATGTGGGCAACCACAGTACGCAGCACTCCAGATATGGTCAAAATGGTGTTTTATGCAATTCTAGCATAACCTCCCTGTTCTTATATTCTAGGCCACAGCCAAAAATGGAAAGCATCCTGTACTCCTCCTTGGCCACCTTATCTAACTGTGCTGCCACTCGATCAAGAGCTGGAAAGTGAGATTAAACTGGATAACTGGCAGGGACACAATAGGCTAATGTCCTACTTCTTCACTTCAAATCTCTCTCCATGATTCCATGAGAGGGATTTTATGGCCTCGCATGCCCCAAAACTGGAAAACACCGCCCAAGGTCAATAGACCTTTCCATTGTTTGCTTTTCACCTGCTCCGATTCCTGTGGGGGACGGGATGGTAAAATTCACCCTATAAGAACATAATAAGAACATAAGAAATAGGAGCAGGAGTAGGCCATCTAGCCCTTCGAGCCTGCCCCACCATTCAATAAGATCATGACTGATCTGAAGTGAATCAGTTCCACTTTCCCACTTTCTCCCCATAACCCTTAAATGTTTCTATGTCAGCCATTCCCTTCAAGGTCAATTATTTTTCTCTACATTTCTCAGAATCCTACCATTTATTGTTTATTTCCTTGCCCTTGTTTGGGCCAATACTCAATTTAATGCTGCAATTCAGATGATGGCAAAATATTGCCACAAGATGGTGTCTTTGATACAAACCCATCCAAATATATCTTTTCAAATGGTTTTCACACTTTCTCAGATCAATGCAGATTATAAAACATATGCCATGGCACTGATTATAAGTGATTTTAAATGCCAGCTTCGCTCAGGTGGTAACACTCTTTCCCCTAGAAGATGGTGAACAAGCTTCACTCCAACAATTGAACATAAATCGACAGTTCAGAGGGAGCTGTATTGGTGTTTCTGCACAATACCTGTGTTGGTGCTGGTGATTCAAACGGAGGAGGCAAAAAATCCCAGATATTATCCAGAGAAGAGGAAACACAACACACAATCATATTCTCACAACTAACAGTGCCAAAGAAAATGTGCTAATTGTTTTCATTTGGAACCTTACTCTGTGGGAATGGAAGCTATATTAGTTAAGAGTGATTATTTGATTATTAGGTTCTTTGGAATAACTTGAGGGTGTAATGTCTAAGTTACCCAAAATACATATCTTTTTCGCTCTCTACCTGAGGTTACATACATTTTCAGTATTCTGGACTTTATTGATAACTCTGATTTCTTTCCCAAAAGGTTGGCATCCATAATAATGTACAAAGTATTTACCGGACTTGTAAATGCTGCTAATCTGTTCTTGTTACTTCTTTGATTGGATTCAAGAAAATTACCAAGTTAAAATGCTACATTTTCTTTGTTAAAATCTCACTATAGGCCATTCAGCCAAGAACAACGTGTTCAGATTTATGAATATTCAAAAAAATGACTTCTTGCAGTGGCTGACAGTCTTGTCCACAAGGACACTACGGAGCTGTGGTATTCATACAGGCCTTCACTTTCAGACACTGACTACAACTGCAACTGGGGGTGGGGTGTCAGGGCGCCTCCCGTCCTCCCCTTCCACAGACATCGCTGTCCTCCTCTTCACCCCGCCCCCCATGGACCTTGCTGGCATCCTCTTCTCCACACCTCCCTTCCCCCTTCAGACATACTGGCCTCACTGCTGACTTGGGAGTAATACAATTACAGTAAATCGCGCTGTTTTTCTTGCATGTTTCCCAAAATGAATCTCCCACACTCTGTGCACTGCAGAGGCCACTAATGTGATTATCATCAAAAGCCAGGGGGCAGGGCCTATTCCTCATAAAGAGGCCGATATTGGCACAATGAGCAGGACCCTGTGCATATGCACATCTCTGGGAGATCGCTAAAAAGATCCCCCGTCATTGAGATTTCTGGCCTCTAGCCCCCACAGACATCGCTGGCCACCCACCCCTCACCCTCCCTGCACACTGTTGACTTCTCAGGGTTCCCCCCACCTTCCACAGACATCTCTGGCCTCCTTTCCCACCTTCCATCACCCCACCTCTCATGGACATCGCTGGCACCCCTTCTCTCCCCATGGACATCACTGGCCTCCCCTTCCCCCTCCCACATACATCGCTGTCCTCCCCTTCATCCCCCACCCTGGACATAGCTGGCACTCCATCCCCTGCCCCACCCCCTTCACACATACTGGCCTCACTGTTGCCTTGGACACAAATAGCGCTGAGCTGCCATGCACACCCTCTGCTTGTGAGCATTCTCTCTTGTTGAATGAGAGCTCTGAGCATTGCATCCCTGGACACAGTACCTTGTTGAATGAGAGCCAAACAGCACCTTGGGAGATGGCTAACCCTCTATTGAAATCAGGTTCCCTTTACATTTCTCATAAGGATTTTTTACTAATGGGCCCATGACTGGCCCAAACTGACTGCACCTGCATTCCTCAAAAAAGCCAGAGCTGTGTATAACCTGCAATAGTGGACACACAGCCAATCACACCAGGAAGATGGCTGGAAAGAGACTTACCCCAAGGTTGTCTGAGGCTGACCAGCCCCACCTGCTGGACACAGCAGAGGAAAGACACCAGCTGCTGTTCTCCACTCAGGGCCCTTGTCCAAAGGGTTGCTCTGCAAACGCATTGTGAGGGGAGGTGACAGCTGCAGTTAATGCCAAGACCTTGACACCTCGGTCCAGGCAACAGTGTCAGAAGAAACTGAACGACCTTCTTCGGGTAGCAATGGTGATTGAACATCTCATTCTGCACATGTGCTGGACTAACAATGACAAACCATGCTCAGACACCTGAAGGGCATCCAACAACAGTACCCGTCCCCTCCCCGAGAACTGCATCCAACCCGTTCTTTCCCACAGCCCCCACACAATCAGCACTCAACAGTGGTGACACTTTTCTCCAAAATAGCCAACACAAACTCCTAAACTCAAGCACACACAGTACCCCATGCATTACAATATATCTATGCTTTCAATCCCTCTTATTTTCCTACAGGAGAAATGTGCATACAACCGCCGAGAGAGGGCAGAGACTGGTGGTGGTGTGCCTGAGCTGTGGCATTGACAGTATGTGAGTCGCGTATCCTAGAGTTTGCAGGGAGAGAATCAACATCTAGTATGGTGACTGACAGCCAAGTCGGCGTCTGGCATGCAAGTCAACATCAGCTTAAACCTCATCCTACACCTTCTAAGTAAGTGCTATGCTATGCGGGCTGCTTTCCCTTCCTTCCTGTAATGTGTGTTGTTTGTTACATTCCTGGACCCTGATGCACCAGGCCCTCAGGTATCATCCCATTCTGCACCCCCCCCCCCCCCAACCTCCGACCCCACTCCATCCCCTCTCCCTGCCCCCCTGCTGCTCATGAAGAATCTCCCCAGGACACCTCGGAGGGAGGCAGTGAAGATTCCTCCTAGGACAACATGAATGATTCAGCACAGGCGTCAACCACACAGCCCACCAACATAGAGACTATCACCACAGTGGGTCATTTTAGTGCTGAGATTGGCTGGGTCACTTACTGGTGAGCACATCACTGCCATTGATGCACATTGAGTGGAGGTGGGCACATCCGAGGGCACGGGTACACGGAAGTCTGCCGGAGGCAAGGAATCAGCTGGCCCCAAGTCAGATACTAAGCCTCAGGGTTCTCCTAGTGGAGATGCATCAGAAAACTTGGAGAGTTGTGGATGGGCTGTCAGCAACAATGCTGTGACTGCAAGGCTGTTTAGAGGAGTCAAACAGAGTGCTGTTGCCTGCATAGTTAGTGAAACAGGCCAACAATGTAAGGTGTTGTTTGCAGTGAAAAATCTGGGTTTAGGCCTCATGGGCAACAGGGTTCAGACCACCCTGGAGATACAGCGAGCTGTGGCAAAGACACAGCCCCAGGGGTGTTGCCAGCATCCAGCAGGCATATCAGTCTGTAGTCATGGGTGTCGGGGACATGTTAGAGACAATATTGGCCATGGCTGGGAGTCTTGCTGGCATTCTGGAGACACAGCATGCCATAGATGCAGCCTCAGCAACTTAGCCCAGCTTCAGAGGACTATGTTGAGGGGCTCCGGAGTCTGGCTTCCTCACAGAATGCTGTAAGAATATAAGAACTCGGAGGAGGTGTAGGCCATGTAGCTCTTCAAGTCTGCTCTGCCATTAAATGAGATCATGGCTCAATGTTTTGTGGACTCAGCTCCATTTACCTGCCCGCTCACCATAACCATTAATTCCTTTACTGTTCAAAGATTTATCCATCTTTGCCTTAGAAACATGCAATGAGGTAGCCTCAACTGCTTCACAGGGCAGGGAATTCCACACATTCCTAACCGTTTGGGTGAAGAAGTTCCTGCTCAACTCAGTCTTAAATCTGCTCCCCCTTATTTTGATGCTCTGTCCCCTAGTTCTAGTTTCACCTGCCAGTGGAAACAACCTCCCTGCTTCTATCTTATCTATTCCCTTCATAATCTTATATGTTTCTACTCATTTTTCTGAATTCCAGTGAGTATTGTCCCAGTCTACTCAGTCCCTCCTCATAAGCCAATCCTCTCAACTCCAGAATCAACCTAGTGAATTTCCTCTGCAGCCCCTCCAGTGCCAGTATATCCTTCCTCAAGTAATATGTACACAGTATTCCAGGTGAGGCTGCAACAAAACTTCCCTGTTTTGCAACGAAGGACAAAATTCCATTTGCCTTCTTAATTACTGGCTGCACTTGCAAACCAGCTTTTGTGGTTCATGCACATAGGGGCTCCAGAACTTGGCCCAGTCTCAGAATGCCAGGGCTGAAGGATCACAGAACATGGGGCAGATGATGCAGGGATACCGGTGTTGGACTGGGGTGGGCACAGTAAGAAGTTCACATCAGGTTAAAGTCCAACAGGTTTATTTGGTAACACGAGCTTTTGGATCACTCACCTGATGAAGGAGCAGTGCTCTGAAAGCTCGTGCAACCAAATAAACCTGTTGGACTTTAACCTGGTGTTGGGAGACTTCTTACATGGGGCAGACGCATTTGGGCCTCCAGGACTGGCAGAGCCAGGTGGCGGCAGAGCTCAGTCCAGCTACCCTAGTGTCCCATTGCAGTTCCCTAGAGCCTCTGGGCACCCTAAGGGAGGAGAAAGGGCTACAGCCCATGCCAGGGTGTTCCACCCATCCTTCTGGTTGTCTTGAAACCTTCTGATTTCCTCCCCCTTTTTCACACCAGGCCATCTCATGGTCAGCTGGATGGACAGGGTGGCACAGAAACGTTAGTGTCATCCACAAGTCAGCCAGGGCCCTCCAGGTCTTGGCCACCCAGGAGACGGCCCCAAGGCATCTACAGGCAACAAGGTGTGGATCACAGCTGGACACCTCCACCTCCGATGTGCATCCTGGGGGAGTACCTAGAAGAAGTGGTATGGTGTACAAGATTAGGAGGTTGTAGGATCACTGAGGGCACGGGTGAAGGTCAGCAGAAGTCAGGGTTAAGTTTTGTTAAATGTTCAGAGCACAATAAACTGTTACTTGCCCCTCACAGCAGTGACTAATCTGTCTCTGATTCTACTCCTACAGAGCTGAGTGTTCCCCAATCCCATGCATCGAGGCACTGACTGCTGAGCTGCACAAAACTTGGCTAAATGTTACAGACTGCCCGTCCTACTTTCCCCACCATCCACTGGCCCCTTCGTCAAACAGGACCCCCTGTCATGCCCTGCCGGTGGTGCCCTGACCCATTACCCCCACACTTGTGTTCCCAACCATTACTGCTACGTGGTCCGAGCTGGCATTGTGCATTCAGAGAAAAGAAGGAGCCGGACTTCAGTGCCACCAGGGGACAGGATCCCAGTGTGTCTACAGCGAGTCACCATCATCCTCCATCCTTCACCAAAGACTCGCTACCATTGCCAAGCCAGGCCCTTTAACTAGTTGTGATGGGAATGGGATGGTGCGATGAGAGAGGGTGGGAGGGGTAGGATGAGAGAGGGTGGCGAAGGGAAGGCTCATACGGGTTGAGGGGCCAGTTTGGAGTTGTGTGGCAGTGGCAGCTGCAGTGGCTCTTGTGGTGTGCTGTACGTGTGTTCGGAGCAGCCCCCACACTGCACAGTACCAGCTGTGTGAAGCGGGCTGCTATCAGGGCCTTCTTTGTTGCCTTGTTGGGCACCTGCCATCACCTCATGCCCTCCATCCTTTGGCTCCTCATAGGACAGGATGTCCATTTCACCCTGTCACCATTCCTCTTCCTCATCCTCCTCCACCAGCTAGTCTCTCCACTGCTGTGCGATGTTGTGCAGGATGCAACACACAATTTTGATGTGTGCTGCAAGAACAAGGTCAGACTGCAGGGCACTCCCAGAGCAGTCCAGACAGCAGAAACGCATTTTCAGCAAGCCTATGCACCACTCTGCTACGGACCAGGGGGCAGTGAGGGTGTCCGCCTCGGTCTCGGGCCTCCACACAGGTGTCATCAACCATGACTTCAGCAGGTAATCCTTGTCCTCACAAGCCATCCCGGCAGTTTGGGCTGGCCTTCACAGAGCTCAGGGATGTCTGACTGCCTTAGCACAATGCTGTTGTGGACACTGTCCTGGGTGGCGTGCACAGACCTGCATGATGTTCATGTGATGGTCACATGCAATCTGTACATTCAGGGAGTGAGAATAATGTTTGGAGATGTTGGTCACACTGAGGCCCTATGTTGGGTTACTGCAGGTCCAGAATGAAAAAAGAAATCAACAGAGTTACCTTAAGTCACTGCAGAAACTATTGGTCTCAGTTTGCTCCACTTTAGTTCACTTTCAAACTTATCCAACCTAAGAAGCTGCAAACTGACTGCATTTTCAAACAAAGAAACCCTCTTTTTCAAGTGAGTTACTTTGTCTTCCAAAGCGGTTCATGAATGTTTGCCCCTTACCTCGCAGGGACTACAGGGCGATGTGTGTCCTATCCACAGCCCCCTGGACATGGGGCATTCCTGCAATGGCCATGAAACCTGCAGCCCAGGCCTCCTGCTAAGCCTGCCCGACATCAAAATTGATGTATTGTCCTGCCCAGGGGTACAAGGCATCTGGAACCTGGCAAACACATCTGTGGACAGAGGCCTGGGATATTCCACAGAGATTGCCACTGGGTGCCTGAAATGACCCTGTTGCGGAGAATTTAAGGACTGCTGTCAGCTTAACTTCCACTGGGCTCGGGTGGACACCTCTTCCCTCAGGTGCAAGATGTGCGAGCACCTCACACAGGTGCAGAACAGAGACAGCATCAAAGGTTTCAGTTTTCTAGGAAGGCTCAGAGACTTCAAATAAAAACTACGTGAATGTATTGGGACTGCCTGAAAAGTTGTGGAGAATGGAACTCCATTCTCCCACAGTGAAATTGACATCTCCTCTTTGTCAGAGGACTTCAAAGGGGTCTGCCCACACCTGCAGCTTCTAACTGAAAGAAAGGGAAACGCCTGCTGCAGAACGGAGTGCTGTTGTAATTTAAAAGTCTGCTCACAGGCAGAAATGAAGATGTTGATCACAGAGCTGAAATCACCAAGCCAGGGGTAATCTTCAGGTCTGTCAGGGTTAGAAGGGGCAGTCCATAACAAGACCTCCATCTCAGGGGAGAGTGGCGAGGTCAATCCCTTACGTTCAGCCTGAGCCCACTCAAACCCCAGGACCTTTGAGGGACCCTTCCTCTGCAACCTGGCAGCAGCAGAGGGCACGTGGGCTCTGGGCTTACCTCTGTTTCCCCCAAAGATGCAAGGTGCCAGGCCGGGATAGTGCACCTTTGGCATTGTCTGAGGAGAGGGGAGGGAGGAGGGGGCTGAGAAAGATCACTGGGGGTTCGGGGAGGGGTCGGGCCTGGTCATGCTCATGTCGTTGTGGTGTGGCTTGGGGGAGGTGACCCATTATTTGAGTGGTGGGGGAAAGGATGCCATTCTTTGCTGAGCAGATGGTGATGCTCCCCGGCTAGAGGAGCACCATTTCGGTTTTTTGGAGGGAGGGGGATCAGTCTTCAGGCACCTCACCTGTGACTATCGATGATCCCTGCATAACAGAGAGGGTACCAAAGGTTTCAGTTTTCTAGGAAGGCTCAGAGACTTCAAAGTAAGACACTATATCCTATGTTCTGATGTCCTGTCGGTTCTCCTATCTAAGGACATAGGAACATAGGATACACAATTAAAAAGAAGCTACAAAAGCCATCTGGTCAGTCCCAGTGTCGAGAAAATTTTGGATCCCACAGTATTTCCCATCCCTGTCAGAATTAGAAAAGTGTGCTAAAAGATTTTCTGTTATCACACAAAGGGCTGTATATTTTAAACCCAGCCACAGAATGAATTATAAGGTGGGCCAAAGGTTATTTAAACACTAAATGGTACTTTTAAAACTTTTAATGACATGTTGGATCAAATATAACTTTCTAATAAAGCAAATGCACATCAGTCATGACCCAAGCTATTATTTCTGCTTTACTTCAACTATGTTTTAGAAAGTCAAATTCGGAAATGTCATAACTGCAAAGAAGATCCATGAGTGAAGCCAACATTTATCTTTTACTCGGTACTACAGTGAGCCACGGCCTAACAAATGACCATATCAAGCCAACTTAACTGGCCTAGAGTGTGCACATATCAGGATTACATGTAAACTTTTCAAAGGCCATCCAGCAATCAAACTATTTCTCTTACTTTTTGCTGTTTTGTTTTGAGTTAGCATCACAAAACCTGCACATTTTAAATATCATTAACTTGGTAAATATCTTCCATTTTAAACAAAGGAACATCTAGATTGTTCAACTCCAGTGTCAGAACTATGCATTCATTCTAATGCTAAGAAGTAAACAATAAAACTAGTTGAGTGTTGGCACTAATTTTCTGCATAGTTGACGTTGGAATCATTGCATAACAATGAAAACTTGTACCCAGCTCAGGCTACTTTCCCACGTAATTTTTTGAAAGCTGAATATCTTTTTCATTAAATTTGGCTGAAGTTCAAAAAACAACATCGCTTTTGTTGGATAGCACAAAAGGCATGCAAAATTAGTTGTTGTTCTCTTAAATTTGGAATTTATGAAACAAATGACAACAGATTTTTTTAGAAGTATATCGGTCCTGAGTTGTTCAGGGTTTTGTTTCTTACCCTGGGCTGGCGGGCTGCATGTCCTGCAACTCCTGCAAGCCTTGCTGTTTAATCATGTGCTTAGGAAGACTAGGATAACTAAAATTGAGTCCTCATTCTGTATGGAAGAGCATCACATTTACTGAACCATTATGCAGACACTTTACTCATTTGACTCTCATAATAATTTTGAGGTTTTAAATATTGCCCCATCTACAAAAAACTAAGAGGGGTACAAACCCCTCTTAAAGAGTATGAACACTTGAATGTTGCTATTGAACCCATGCTCTAGTGGGATGCAAATAAACACAGATATCCTTTGTTACCAAATTATCAAATATAATTTATAGAACATTACAGTGCCGTACAGGCCCTTCGGCCCTCGATGTTGCGCCGACCAGTGGAACCAATCTAATGGCCCTCTAATCTAAACTATTCCAATGTTATCCATATGCCTATCCACTGGCCATTTGAATGCCCTTAAAGTTGGCGAGTCCACACCTTCTGCAGGCAGGGCATTCCACGCCCTTACTACCCTCCGAGTAATGAACCTACCTCTGACATCTGTCCTATAATTACCACCCCTTAATTTAAAGCTATGTCCCCTCGTGTTAGCTATCACCATCCAAGGAAAAAGGCTCTCACTGTCCACCCTATCTAACCCTCTGATCATCTTGTACGTCTCAATTAGGTCACCTCGTAACCTTCTCTCTAATGAAAAAAACCTCAATTCCCTCAGCCTTTCCTCATAAGACCTTCCCACCAAACCAGGCAACATCCTGGTAAACCTCCTCTGCACCCTTTCCAATGCCTTCACATCTTTCTTATAATACGGCAATCAGAACTGTACGCAATACTCCAAGTGCGGCCGCACCAGAGTTTTGTACATTGCAACATGACCTCATGGCTCCAAAATTCAATCCCTCTACCAATAAAAGCTAACACACCGTAAGCCTTCTTAACAACCTTATCAACCTGGGTGCCAACTTTCAGGGAGCTATGCACATGTACCCCGAGATTTCTCTGCTTGTCAACACGACTAAGAGTCCTTCCATTAGCCCTATATTCTGCATTCCTGTTACTCTTACCAAAGTGAATCACCTCACACTTTTGCGTATTAAACTCCATTTGTCACCTCTCGGCCCAGCTCTGCAGCTTATCTATATCCCTCTGCAAACTGTAACATCCATCCTCACTGTCTACAACTCCTCCAACTTTGGTGTCGTCAGCAAATTTACTAACCCATCCTTCTACACCCTCATCTAGGTCATTTATAAAAGTGACAAACAGCAGTGGCACCAAAACAGATCCTTGAGGTACACCACTTGTAACTGAACTCCAGGTTGAATATTTCCCATCAACCACCACCCTCTGTCTTCTATCAGCTAGCCAATGCCTGATCCAAACTGCTAAATCACCCTCAATCCCATGCATTTGCATTTTCTGCAGTAGCCTCCCATGGGGAACCTTATCAAATGCTTTACTAAAATCCATATACACCACGTCAACTGCCTTACCCTTATCCACCTCTTTGGTCACCTTTTCAAAAAACTCGATAAAGTTTGTGAGGCACAACCTACCCTTCACAAAACTGTGTTGGCTATCCCTAATCAATTTATTTCTCCCTAGATGATTATAAATCCTATCCCTTGTAATTCTTTCCAAAACTTTGCCCACAACCGAAGTAAGGCTCACCGGTCTATAATTCCCAGGATGGTCTCTACTCCCCTTCTTGAACAAGGGGACAACATTTGCTATCCTCCAGTCTTCCGGCACTATACCTGTAGCCAATAACGACATGAAGATCAAAGCCAAAGGCTCTGCAATCTCCTCCCTAGCCTCCCAGAGAATTTAGAGGAGATAACCCCATAAATTTAAGGCTGAGTTTTACTTTCATTTTCACATCAACACAAAACAGCTTGGACAGACAATGATGCAAAAATAGCAGCATACTTGAAATGTCAGATGCTGAAAGCCAAGATTCTCCCAGAGGTGGCTGTATGAGAGTGGGGCAGTCATAGTGATCCAGTCAATGTCAGTGTCCAAGCAGACTTGAAAGATCAGCTGGTCTTTTCCTGCCTGTCAATTTTATTTGTTTGCTTGTTTGCTAGGACACCACTAAGAGCCTGCCTTATCCCCCTTGAACTTTGCACGCAATACAACACTGTAGTAATGCGAGACCATGCTTAAGAAGTGATTGGACAGTCCATTGAATATATTTGCATTTCATAACCCTAATAATGAGCCTTTTTAGTGTTATGGCAAAATAGCCACCGCTTTTAAGAAAGCTGGTGAGGTGGGGAGCTCTGTGAGCAAATGTAAGGACTTACGCGAAAAGTTTAAAGCTTATTTATTAGTGTCACAGATAGGCTTACATTAACACTGCAATGAAGTTACTGTGAAAATTCCCTACTCGCCACACTCCAACACCAATTCGGGTACACTGAGGGAAGATTTAGCATGGCATATGCACTTAATTAGCATGTCTTTCAGACTGTGGGAAGAAACCAAAGCACCCAGAGGAAACCCACACAGACATGGGGGTAACATGCAGACTCCGCACAGACAGTAACCCAAGCTGGGAATCGAACCCAGGTCCCTAGCGCTGTGAGGCAGCAGTGCTACCACTGTGCCGACTGTGCTGGAAGAGAATATGCTGATGAGCTGAGCCAGGTACAGCCTACAGTATAACTTACGTGTTGAAAATGGCATTTCTGTGCAGTCCTATGACAAGGCCTAACAAAGTTCCCCAACAGGCTTACAAAAGGAATAACTGCAAGGCAGCAGAACGAACATACAAGAACACTACATGGAGATCACACCTGAAGACTGGAGAAAAATATATAAATAGAAATATTTATTTTATACTGTGCCATCTTGCAAAGACAGGTAACTACCAAATAGATTAATGAATGACATTACAGAGAATGACATAAAGGCTACCGTACACCACGACTCCAGACACCTAACTGGCAAGGAAAACCTTCACCCAGTTCCAGGATTTGCGTGCTGTGGCCTGTTTAGCAGAATAGGTCACATGATTCTCTGAGATCTTGCCCCTTAAAGGGACACACTACCACATATACTATATTCTATTATTTTGAATTCTGGGAGACAGGATCTCCTGAGTCAGTTCCTGGTGATTACATTGCTAAATCAATCTTCCTTATTCCTTTGGTAGACTTATAGATCCATGAGAAGTCAAGTCAATGAGGGATAGGGAAGACTAATATAGCATTGTATGGGTAGAAGCAGACTCATGGGCCTGACATTTTGCTCCTGGATTGGGAACACAGAAGTGGGACAATTGCTGACTCTGCAAACCCAACCTAGAAACAAATGCCAAAATGTGCCTGGAAGGTGTGATTTTCATCTTAGGGGTGGGGGTGGGAGAGGGGGGCTAAAAATGGGAATCATGGAGGATGACTCTGGAAAGAGATCGGAGATTGTTGGGTGTGGAGGTGGGTTGGGGGAAAGGCTGGCCTCAGTACATCACCAATTTGTTAAGACTGTGAATATTCAGCCCTCCAGCCCTCACACTCTCTATGCCCTATCCATGCCAACCAGGCTACCTCCTACCCCCACTTATCTGACTGACCCTCATACTCTCCATGCCAACCAATGCTGCTCCATTCATTCCCATGACCCTTTATAGCTCCCATTCCAACTTAATGCTGACTTGTTTCACCGCCATCCACTACCCTTTGCCTGCACACTTACTAAGTCAATCCATGACACTACAAGTACCCAACATGAGCAGACATCAGGACACATGCCAAAATTAAATAAAATTCTCAAGTGTCTACTGATGACTTCACTATCTATGAAATACTCAAATTCATAAAACTGGTTCACTCCATTTAATATCTTTTAATCCCTCCTGAAACAAGCATTTTTATGTGATGAGACTGTCTTTAAGAAATGGATGTATATCATGTTTAAGCTTAGAATTGAGATCTGTTTTGCAGGGTGCCAATTTGTCTAAGAAATCTTTTAAATTGGCAGCTGGGAAAACAGGATAAGTATCTGGGGTGTTTGTTTTAAACTGAGCGAATGCATTATTTAGATTCCCCCAGAGTTTCATTGTAGAGTTTTGATTAGGTTGATTGGCAGGACACGGTTATGTACTTAGCGGGAGGAGCTAAGCTTGCAGGGAAGAAGCATTACAGTTTCAGTTTTTTTACAAAAACAAGCAATTACTGCCCGGTTCTGAAAGAAGTAAGACACGTCCCTCTCTCTCTCACTCTCACCACAAGAGTTCAAAAAGCTCTAGTACTGTTAAGCTAAATATAAGCAAGTAAGTCTGTGTTTTGCTAATTAATTTTAAAGAGGGTGCTTAAATCTATAACAGGAATATTGTTTGAATTCATTGAGAGATTAGCAGTTAAGAATTGTATTTTGTCTCGTTTAAGATTGCTCAATTGTTAAAAGTTAAGCTAATTCATTTATTTTCATTAAATTGTGTTGTTACATAAAAGTTTGTTTCAATAAAAGCTTTCCAGTGTGTTAGTATGATTGTGTCTAGAGTGAAACATTATATCCTAACATTAATGCCAAAATGGCAAATTGCCAGGGTCTAGTTTGACTTCATATATGCCTTGGGGTTTCTGATTTGGTATCTTAATACTTATCCATAGTTCCACTTCAAAGAGTTTATAACTACATGGAGGTGTCAATCCAACTGTGACATTACGGACACCTCATTCTGATAACAGCCATGCAGCACAATCCCAAACAACACCTTACCTGTCCCAAAAGTACCCCAGGATTACATCTAAAAGGGATCCTTCATCTCCAAAAAATTCTGTTTGCTTTAGATCTTCTCCAACCTGTTCTAAAGTGCACAAGTCATACTTTAGACATTTCACAAGTCAAAATCTGATCTGTTTGAGGCAGCTAGGCTTTAACATATACAGTTGCCCTCATGAACCATTGATGTGTAACATATCATTCCATCTCCTGCAAAAAATTGAGGGTGGGACTTGTGGATTCAGGTCTCTGCTGCCAGTTTCACACAGACAGAGAATTGCTCCAGATGTACAAAAATTTAAGCCACCATGTTGGTGTTCCAGAATCTGTACTGAATTGGCATCAGATTAAAAGTGACTTTAAAGCAGTTTCAGACTTTGTTATCAAATGTGGGCAGCACAGTAGCATGGTGGTTAGCATTGCTGCCTCACAGCTCCAGAGACCTGGGTTTGATTCCCTGCTTGGGTGACTGTCTGTATGGAGTTCGCACATTCTCCCTGTTCTTGTGTGGGTTTCTTCCCACACTCCAAAGATGTGCAGCTTAGGTGCTAAATTGCCTCTTGGTGTCCCAGGATATGTAAGTTGGAGGGAGTAGCTGGGTAAATAAATAAGTGGGGGTAACAGGAATTGGGCCTAGGTGAGATTATTGTTGAAGCAGACTCGATGGGCTGAATGGCTTCCTTCTGCACTGTAGGGTTTCTATGATTCTAAATTTAATTTTGAGTTCAATCTTCATATCCTCATTAGTTCACCCCCCACTTTTGGGATTCTAACAAAGAGTCTGGCATGATGATGTTCATAAGTGTTGTTGCATAACATCTTTATTGATTCTTTGACAGTAAAGCTTTATACATACTGGTAAGTTTGGTTTACACTTTTGCACCAATTTAACAACATCAGTGGAACACAACTGGCGTAAAATTCCTCATTAAATCACACATTAGCCTAATTGGTATGTGTGTGTATATGTATAATAAATATCTGCTCTTTCATCAACAATGGACTACAATCCTGGAATTCCTAACACCACTGTGGCAGTACCAACGCTCTGAGGGCTGCAGTAGTTCAAGGCTTACAGAATTCCAGAGTGTCTTATGAAAATAAGGCGTCCCTTTAAAAATGGGGACATCCAAATTATACAATGTAGGCAAAGGAATGAAGGAGGTTAAGGATTTGTCAATAAAGATGTTATGCGGCAACACTTGTGAACATCATCATGTCAAACTCTTTCTTAGATCCTACCTGATTGAAGTATTTTAATTCCTTTGCAATTGATGATAATTTTCAAATCTGCAACAGTTCAAGCTTTGATTTCATCCTATTTGCCTACAATGTGTTACATTCCTGTCCCTTTTCAACAAATTGACAGGATGCTGTTGTTACCCTGAATGTCTGAGCTAAAGTGGCCAAACTCAAACAAACTGACAAAGATTTAAAATAAATTAGAATTTAACAATTGCAAAACTTAGGTACAATTTAAAATGAATCACAGTGCATTATTTAAAAACATTCTAATTCTGATTTTGTTTCTGTAACTGGAGTTCATGTGAGCCTGCGCCAACCTCAGGAATACATATGTACAGTTTTTAATTTATTCCCATTGCGTCCTTTACATAGCAATATAAATGTAACAATGCAAAGATGTCCAAAATATAATGTTCATTTTGTTTCAAAGCTAACTCAGCTATCTTGTGGGTGTAGCTTAGTGTAGAGTTACCACTGGTCCAATTTTTTTGGTCCGATGTTTTATTTTACAAAAGGCTGTCATTTTGAAAATGTATTTTTAATGCAAACCCGTCATATCTGTTTCTACAGTGTTTACAGCAGAATAGCAAAAACAGCCTGGTTCAAACTGTTCCCAGAGCTGCCAAAATCACCAGAGTTTCAAACTGACTTTCAGTATCACAGAGAGAAAAGCTGCAGCTGGCTCCAGCAGTTAGTCATTGTGTTGAAGTCTACATTATCTAAACAAATGGCTGATGGACAGAAAGGGGCCAAAATTCTACAGCAGATAAGATTTGAAAGAGAGAGATAGAGGAAGAAAACCTGACTTGGAATCTTCAAATTTTTCTACCCCTGAATTGTCACACAGCTGCATAAAATATATAGTAAGAAGTCTCACAACACCACATTAAAGTCCAACAGGTTTATTTGGTAGTAAACGCCACTAGCTTTCAGGTGTCCTGACGAGGGGGCAAACCCTGAAAGCTAGTGGCGTTTACTACTGTTAGACTTTAACCTGGTTTTGTGAGACTTCTTACTGTGTTTACCCCAGTCCAACGCCGGCATCTCCACATCATAAAACATACAGCACAGGAATGGGACATACAACCCAAGCAGTCTATGCTTTTTATTCTACACAAGTCTCCTCCCATTACATCCATCTCATCTCAGTTTTTCCTCATATTTTTCTATTTTCTTATCTTTTATATACTTATCTAGTTTTATTTTGAAAGCAACTAAACCATTTGCCGATCCATTTCTTGGATTAATGAATACCACATGCTAACATGGAACAGAGGATTTTCTCCTTATTTTCCTGTTGGAGTTATTAGTAACTATTTATGATTTTTGGTTCAAATTCTCCAAGTGCAAACAGTGGACAGGGGTTTTCTGCCTCCCTCCACCTCATGTTTTCTGACAGTGGAGGCTGCTCTCCATTGGCCACTGATGTCTATGGCATTTTGTATATTATGCCCATCCGTGCTCTGGCGAACCCACCACGGGGATTTGCCTTTGGCAGCCCTAGGAGATCCCACTAGTGGGACCTGCCTTTAGGCAGAGCACAAATATATATCCTGACAGTTTGTCATCATTTCTAATTGTTTTGCTGACCTGTGATGCTACTTTTAATGATTTTATTCGCTTAGATCCCTTTGCTCTTTGAACCCAGTCAGCTTCCTATTTTCTAAGGTGCAGGTGAGGTATCTATTTTTCCTACCAAAGTGTGACACCTCGTGTTTATCTATGATAAAGTCCATCTGTCACTTAACTGCCGAGCTTGTCTTGTATGATGTTACATTCTTCCTTGATGTTAGCTTTAAACCCAATTTGTTCTTGTCTACAAATTTTGATGTTGAGTTAATTATTCCTAAGACTAAACAGGTTATGTAGATTTGAATAACAATGGTTCCAGCATTAATTCCTGTGGAATACTGGTTTCTACCTACCTCCAGTCTAAGTAATCATCCTTTACTGCTACTTGCTACTTTCCATTTTTAGCCAATTTTCTACACATTCAGCTACTGTCTCCTGACTCCACATATCCTGACCTTTGCCTTGAGCCTACCTTATGTACCTAATTAACAATAGTTGAAATAATAAGGCTGATTTTATACCCCCCAGCCCATTTAAAATGGCATGCAGGAGGAGTCAAGATCACGCATAATCCCCACTGACTGGCTTCAAGCCACCCTGAAGAAAGTGCCAAGGTTCTGTTTGCTAGTTTGTTATATAATTTATGTATGGGATATGGAGTGAGGGTGAAACGAGAGTTGGGAAAGTAACACACCGTTGTTTATTGCTTCGGCTCATTCGTGAAAAATGGCAACCTAGTGAGGTACAAAAGGGCTCTGCTTCCCATAGAACATTTACATGGGTGTCAATAAATGGTGTAGGGAAGGAGAGAAAATTAGAGGAAGGGAAATGGATGTGTTGTGAGCATGAACAAGGCATGATAATTCAGCACATACAATATACTCTCTTTGTTTTTACTGACCAGATTTAACCCACCTCAGGTTATGACCCAGTGAGTGTGAAAGCTTAAATACTTGAAAGCTCCTGTGCTCAACCTCTGTGTCTATCTGCCTGGGATATCTATTGCAATTAGTTTCATGGTGAATGTAACATCTCAAAGTATTGCAGATTCTAGTTAAGATGGATAAAAAAATGACATCATGGTTCTCTAATAGCTCAGTCACTCAGAACAGGAAGGTTTCTAGGTTTGATATTGAATAGTGCTGGTGGAGCAAGAGAAGATCATAGTTTCAATTGTCATATTACTATAGGCATCTTGGGCTAGAGGATGACTGTAAAATTTGTCAGTTGGTCTTCGGCATGACTTCTGCCTGCCCTGACCCCTTAGCAATTTTATGCTGTGAGGGGCAACCTCTCTATTTTCCTGAGGTCCAACACCCCTCCAGAGGTCCACCACCCATCCCAGATTTCTAATTACCTCACCCCACCTCTCTGAAGTCCGACATCTCCATCCCTCCCAATATCTGGCCCATCCCCAAAACCGTATCGCATTTACCTAAGGCACTTTCTGTCTCCCCAATCTGTCAATTTTAATTGAACTTTTAAAATGACCTCATTTATAGCAGAGTGCTGTAAAAAGAGGGTGCATCCTCCGTCAATCCAACGGCTATCCTATACTTTGATTCTGGGCCTTACTTACTGCTGCGTATCCTGTACTCACCTGGCCCGAGTCAGAAGAGTGAGCATGACAAGAACGGGAGAAATTTGATGCAAGTAGGCACTGAGTAGCAATCTGACTCTGATTGCCACTCTGAGGAAGTTATGGCTTGACATCTCCTAAATATTCCCCTATTGACACTTGATTTACTTGGCCCACCTCACTCCCAAGAACCAGGTTGCTAAAGTAAGGTACAGGAAGGTGAGAGTGCCTGTGCACTCCATCAAAGAGTTAAATATTTCAAGGATGCAGTGGGAAGAAAATAGAAAAGGTGTTGGTAAGGGGCAAACAGGGTGAAAAAAATAAAACTGAAAGAAATCATCACAACTGTAGTGTTAAATCAACCTTTCCAATGAAATCTATAGACAACTCCAATAAGGTTATTCAACAGTGTGGTAATTCCATTTATATTATAGATGATCATAAGTAATAAAAACTACAATTTAATATCTGTCTGAAAACTCTGCATTGCAGATGCTATACAGTCATATAATTTTTCATTGCAATGAATAGTGTCATTTGGTAGATTTAATACATTTTCTTTATTTTGAATGATTGGATCTGTCTTACAAATCAACGACTGAGCAACAGCACATGTGGGTTTATTAAATCCACAGCATCTCTTTCTGATATCTCAAAACCAATAGCAACAAATTACATTTTTATAGTTCTATCAATGTAGAAACGGAAACTTCCAAAGACATTTTATAGATGTGGAAAGTAAGTCAATGGAGAGATAGGGTGAATTTCAAGATTGTTGCCCATTTTCAGGAAGGTTATTTCTGGGGGTGACCGATATCCTCCCACCCTTGGCAAGGTATCCAATTAAGCCAATTAAAGTGCCCATTAAGGGCATTTTAAACACTGTTTATATCCATGGGGGTCAACAATACATCTTACAAAGGAATGCAGCATGATTCTACTGGGTTAAAAGGGTCATTGGCATGACCAAAAACTTTCCTTTGGAGGGATTCTCTATCCACACGGGTGGTCTGGCTTTACTTAAATGTTCAGTTCCTCAGAGGGTATCCTATTGAGGCACCAAGGGCACACCCACCTTTCTTAATTAGTGGCAAGCTCAGAAGCACACATTTATTAGGTTCCTGCCCTGAGGATCCCTGAACTGGTATCGTGGGCTTGTGGCAGCATTTAGTCCCAACACCAGGGTCCTGAAGTCCTTGAGAAAATTCAACTCTTGCTGTAAGGTAGGATGTGGGCAGTGAAACTTTGGATTTGCTGACGTTTATCAAAGGTGGACAATGAGAGGACAGCTCGGGGAATATTGGAGTTTGAACGTAATGAAGGCATCTATGGGATTTCAATGGCAGATTGGTGCTGGCAGAGGTTAATGCAGAGATAAAAGTAAACAGGTCTTTTTGAAAGAAAGGTAAAGAGATTGGAAATTTAGATTGGGATCAAATAGATTCACAAGTCTGGTTCAGCCAGGGACAGTGGCTGGGGAAGGAAATCGAGCCAATCACAATTACAGAGTTTACAGAGGTTAAAGGTGATGTCTTCAATTTTTCCAATAATTAGCAGAAGGAAATCGTACCTTATCTAGGATTGGATTTTGGACAAGTAGTCTGATAGTACAGAGGCAATAGAAGGGCTGAGAGATGGTGGAGAAATAGCACTAGATGTCATCAACTTAAATGTGGCACCTGATCTGTGTCAGTGAATGGGATTGCCAACAAGGCACACTGCAGAATAAAACAAAGTGAAGACAGTGACTGTGACAGTGGAGGAAAAGCACTAAAGAAAGATGGTGTAGTTGATTTTGTTGAAATTCTCAGAAGGGGTGTGTAGCAGCCCCCATTGTCATTGTCACGAAGAATATTGCTCATAATTATGATGAAAACAGTTTTAGTCATTTGGAAGGTGAGGAAACCCGTACATATCCATAATCAATTTACCTGATACTTATTGCTGAAGAGATTAAAGGATCAAGCTGTTTGAAAGAGAGTTTAAGTATTACAAATCTCCTGGTGTTATCTAAAACTCCATCATAGTCAGTAGTGGAGGCTATTTGTCAACAAGATGAGAATTACTTGTTGGTGCCTATGAGTCTGCAGTAGTGAGGTTTGTGCAATATAATATGATATAAATAACTTACAAAACGAATGAAGGTTGGGATAACAGCATTACAATAATTCAAGACCAAATAATCTTGCAACACATAAACTAATAGAAAATGTACAGAAAATCCAGGAAAAGATACAATATTTAAAGTACAGTAGAACTGTCAATCTTAGATGGGAGGAAATGATTGTTTTGATCAATGATACTGAGTAAATTGCAAACTAAGCTAAATTAATGGTTAATGATACAGTATTAACGCCCAGCACCTAGTCACTCAGCACACCATCTGTTGCCATCTGATTACCTGTGCTAAAAGGTTATAATGACTCCATACAGACGATGGAAGGCATCAATTTTGATTATTAAATCTGCATCTTCATGCAACATTTACTCTAGAAAAGGTTAAGAGTGATGCTATTTGTCATCGAGTCTCTCCCAAAGATGCAAAGATTCAGGATTTACAAAACAGCTGATATTGCACAAATAAAAAGCAATTATCAATGCAATATTAGATTGCCATTATAATGCGAAAGACAATGTGTCCGTTGTGCAGTGACAGTATTGACATGCCACTCAGTGTTTTTTTCCACAGCAAGAACACGTGCAAATGTTAAAAGGAAAGTTTCCAAAAACCAAGTGCTATTTTGGGATATAATGTATACTGGAAATTTCACTTTAAAAATGGCATAACAGTGCTGGTGTCATGTTGATCACCAGCTCTCCCTTCCATCCCAAAGTCTGAATCAAACTGTGCATATCAGCCCAGGTAACATCTCAGTGAATCTCCTCTGTACCCTCTCTAGTGCAATCATATCCTTAATAGTGTGGCGACCAGAACGGCACACAATACTCTAGCTGTGGTCTAACAAGAGTTTTATCCTTGCTCTTAAATTCTACGCCTCAGCTAATAAAGGCAAGTATCCCATATGCCTTCTTAATGTATTGCAAATGTGCTCAAATGTAAACTTGTCTGCTACTGTTTCTTGTAAAAAGATGAAGGTAGACTTTCTATAAAGGCTAAATGGATTAGCAGTTTAAGGAAGTAGAAAGTTTACACTTCACACAATTCAAACCAGCCTGTTCTCCCAGAATTACCCAGGATCAGTCCAATATGCACGTTCCCTATGCATATGGGCCTGGTGGAAATTTGCTTAATTGGCTCCTGAGGCAATTATAGAGGATGTGACCACAAAGAAAACAGATTTTTGTTCAAAATTTTTATGAAGGCTGCAAATTGATGGACAATTAAACTGTACTGTTAGAGTCCATTAAAATTGAAAGTATCAGTTGAGTACAATTCAGAGAGAATCAATGAACTTGCCAGAGAACACATTAATACTTTGTCAAGATCTAAAGTGGCAGCCTTGCAGTGTGAAAATCCAAAGTGTGCAGATTAGACCCGGTCTGAACTTTGTGGATTTGTTTGGATAACCAGGCTACCCCTATGGATTTGATCCCAGCACATCTTCAGGAGAGATAAGGTGCCCTTTGCTGGAGATGAAAGTGACTGCCCTTGACATCAAGGCAGCACTTGACCAAATGTGTCATCAAGGAGCCCTAGCAAAAAACTCGGGAAATACTCTCCACTGGTTGGAATCATATCTAATTAAGGGAAGATGGTTGTGATTGTTGGAGGTCAATCATCTCAACCTCAGGATATCACTGCAGGAGTTCCTCAGGATAGTGTCCTGGGAAAACTTTGGCTGCTTTGTCAATGACCTTCCCTCCATTATAAGATCCCAGAAGGGAAGGATGCTCTCTGATAATGTTTATTATCATATGCGACACCTTAGACACCGAAGTAGTCCATGTCAATATGCAACAAGACCTGGGCAATATCTGGGCTCAGGCTGATAAATGGCAAGTAACATTCATGCCATATAAGTACCAGGCAATGACCAATTCCAACAAGAAAAGATCTAACTATCCTCCCTTGAGATTCAATGGTTTCATTGTTGAATTTCCTCACTATCCTGGGGTTAGAATTGACCAGAAACTGAACTGAACCAGCCATATAAACACTGGCTAACAGACCTCCTGACTCCCCAGAACATGTCCGCTATTTATAATACACAAATCAGGAATATGATGGAATACTCCACACTTGCTTTAGTGAGTGCACTCTAACAATAATCAGGAAATTCACTATCCACGACAAAGCAGTCCATTTGATTGACACCTCATTCATCACCTTCAACATTCACTTGCTCCACTGCTGATGCACAGAGGCGGCCTTCACGACACATGACAGCGCAGAGTCGCTGATCAGAGACTGATAGCCAAGTTCCGCACACACGAGGATGGTCTCAACCGGGATCTTGGGTTCATGTTGCACTATCTGTAACCCCCATGACTTGCCTGGGTTTGCAAAACCTCACTTACTGTACTGTCTGGAGACAATACGCATCTCTTTAACCTATGCATAATGCTCTTTCTACTCACATTGTCGGCATCTTTAAGACTTGAATAGCAGGTTAGTTGTAAAGACTCACATTCTAATCAGTAATCTGTAAACTGTCTGTGCAGTTATATGCTTTGTCTGGGGCCAGGACTCTCCATTCACCTGACAAAGGGCAAACCCTGAAAGCTTGTGAGTTTATTATCAAATAAATTGGTTGGACTTAAACCTGGTGTTGTCAGACTTCTTACTGATGCACAGAGGGAGCATTGTTTACTATCTATAAAATGCACTATGCATTTGACCAGTTCATCTTAAATATATTTGGGCCTGGTAACCCCGATCATGACCTTTTTGAAGTCCTCTGTTAGAGAGGAGATGTCAATTTCACTTGTGGGCAGGCAGGGAGCAGTTTTCAGTCTGCCGAACTGTGCACTCAGCCCCAGTGTATGTGCACAGCTTTGATTTGAAGTTGCTTAAGCTTCCCAGCAAGCAAAAATCATTGCAACCTTCTCCATTGCACTTGAAGCCTTTGATTTGTAACAAGTTCAACATGCAATGCCTTGTAAAAGATTCAACTGTTTATCATCCTCCAGCCACCTGGGATTATTTTTATTTCCCTTCACATTTGATAGCACCTCAGGCACTGCATTGATCCTGACCGCAATGTTGACAGAGTCTAATCTTGATTGACAATCTGTGGTTTCAATCCCTCAATGAAGGGTCTTGGGGGGAAGGGGGCCTGAGTGGGGAATGTGATGGGGGAAAGGGAAGCTGCGTGGGAGGTCTGAGGGGGAAAGAGGCCTGAGTGGGGTCTGAGAGGGAAGAGGAGCTGACTGTGTGGAGGTTGGATCATCGTTATGCCTGTGTGGTGTGGGAGGGGGGGAGGGGTTACTCACTATTTGTGAGTGGCAGGAGGAGGATGCCCCTTTTTGTGAGAGGTTGATGGTGCTCCCCTGGTCAGTCAGAGGTGCACCATTTCATTTTTAGGGGGAGGGGAGCTGATAAATGAAGGTAGAGATTGGGTCACCTTTTAAAGATGGTGGCCCAGACTCGGAAGAGTGGGGCTGGCCAGCGGGTTTCACAATATGAATAATTTAGCACCTATCAGGTGCACAACACTGCTAATAGTAACAGAAAACCTCCAGGTTTCCCATTGATGTGGGCATTTTGTTTCAACTCAAGAGAATCAGAACTTTTATATTTGATTAATCAAGGGAAAACAAATCTCTACCCATTTCTTAAAAGTACTTTTGAATTTTTTTTATGGAAATCCCACTAAAAATGAAGAAAATACTTCAGTAAAAATAAAATCCAACAATAAAAACTTTGGACATTCTAAGAGTTCCATTACTTTTGGAACTTTCTTGACACTTAATCAAGATGGAAGATGGGAGAACAAAGTTCAATCCCAGCCAAAGCAGTTATAAATGGCACCGAACTTTGTCAAGATGAATATCCCAATTTCATCCAGATGAGTCTCTTTCCTTCACTGGCTGCCCCACCAGCTGGTGCTTGATTGTCTCTATCTGGAGTATCACAAGGGAAGTCCTGCTTCTATCCCGGTTGCTTGGAAAACATCCTGGTGTGGGACCTCACTCCCATTGGGAAGATCCCCACCCATGGTATAGGGATGGTATTTTGTGTTCTGAAACTCTGTTTTTCTACTACTGCAACTGGATGGTTTTCACAGAGTGGACTTTTCATTGACAAGGCAGTCATTTATCCAGGGACAATTCTTGGAGCAATTTTGAATCAAAAAACTGTCCAACATAAGAGTAATTTTTGCCAATATCCTGACTGAAAAATTGTATTAGCACCAAGGCAACCACTTTCCTCAAGTGATTTTGCTAACAGTGTATTGAAAATCCCTACTGAACTAAATCACTTTAATACCACAGGATATACTTCCTAGTCAGCAACTGCCAGCAAACAGAGGTTGATATTATTCTGGAACATTTGACTGCATCATATATCATCTTAATAGATTCAGGCTATATGAAAACCATATATATAACCTGACCTCAATTTCAATGTGAGACCCCGCACACACTGTGTGACTCAAACAGCTCAGGGACAGATCATAAAAACTTTGCATCATGTTTCTTACAGCAATAAAATGTTACACTTACATTTCCTTATCAACATTAATCTGACTGGCAGGTAAAATTAAGATTTACTTTTAAATTTCATTGTAATTTCATTGGGATGTATTGGTTACACTGTAAAATGATTCCCTGGAGTAAAAAAAAGAAGAAAAAAGGAAGACCTACATTTATGTGAAGTCTTTCGTACCCTTAGTAAGTTTCAAAGTACTTTAAGATCAATGAAATATCATTGTAATGTAAGAAAAGTGGCAGCCAATTTGTGCACAACTAGCACTCACACAAACTAATATGATAATGACCACATAATTTATATTATAGACGCTGAGGGATAAATATTGTTCAGGACACTGAGGGATATTCCCCTCCTCTTTGAAATTGCACCTTTCCATCCATCCGATACAGCAGCAGGGGTCTCAGTTTAAACATACCAACTGAAAGACAGCCCTTCCAACAACATCAGCCTGAGGTTTTGTTCTCAAGATTCTGCTGTGAGATTTGAACCCACATATTTCTGACTAAGGACTGAACCACAGATCAGAAGGAAAGTTGTTGAAAATAATTGCATTTTAAAAACTGGTTTAAAGCTGAGAAATTACTTATGGCTTAATGAAGCTTTTAATAAGAACTTCTGTTTCTTTCTGTACCATCTTTCTGTATGCATGTTTTGAGCTGAGAGATCATTAACAACACCACAGCAGGACAACAAAGAAAACAATATCTGCAATAATTGTCTTCATCGCCTGTTAAGCAATCTTAAAATAGTGTATGCATAATCCTGCTATTTCCTGAGCACTTTTGGAATGATAACGGAACACAGGAAGTACAGGTGATGCAAATTTGTTGAGAAGCCAAGCACTTCAGTGGGTGAACCTTAGGGAATAATTTATGCAGCAGTGCATAGACTCACAAAGACATAACAAAAACAAAATACTATGGATGGGAAAATCTGAAACAAAAACAGAAAAAGTTGGAAAAGCTCAGAAAATCTGACTGCATCTTTGGAAAGAGTTAATGGGTGAGACCTTCCAACCATTCACGACAACAGCATTTTCCCATCCCTCTGCACTGAACAGAGATTTGGATGACTGCCAAATTCTTCATCCTCTTTGGCAGTGGTGACGGTGGTGAACAGCTGAAGAATTCTAGCCAATGTCTCCGGTCCATGTCAGACAGAATTCTCTGATGCTCCCGCCAGCAGGTTCAATGTAGGGTGGGAGGGGAGAATTCGGCAGGATGCCCAAAAATCAGCTTTATTCCAGCATTATTTTCCTGCAGGATCTTCCACTTGTGTCGGGTACGGTGAATCAGGAAACCCGCTGGTGGCCAGCACGAAACTGATTTGCATCTAGCTAATGGGTTTTCCCCATCCATGACCGATTCTCTACGGCAGGAAAAGATGCTGGTCCAGAATATCTCTGGAACTACGTGGTGAGCAGAAGTCGAGATTTGCCTGAAGAATTCCTGAGGCTGCCTTCAGAGTTTGGATGGAGGTCGCCAGCAATCCTGAAACACCTCAGCAATTGATGGGGGTAACAGTTATCAGGTAGATTTTCCATACTCAGTGTCATCGAAGAGGTTCATCTTCTTTCTTCAAGAGGTCCATTCTCTTTCTTCAATGATGGATCAATTATGTTAGACACCATTTCAATATGGTATTCAGATGTGATGGTGGGATGCATGCAAACAAATCTGTCCACCATAGAACACAGCACAAAATCCCCAGGTGCATCATTAATGAGATTGGGGCAACAAGTTACAGTGTAGTTCCCAATGACCTCCATCGTAGGAAATAATTCCTATCACAGGATTTAGTTCCACACGAGAAAATTCTGCCCGTTAACTCTGTTTTTCTTGCCATATGTATTGCCAGACCTTGTGACCTGGATTCACCAGCCCTGTTGTGATGGGATTTGATGCGGGGGTGCAGCAGACCTGCTAAAAGTCCATTGATTTTCAGTGGGGCAACAAGATCCCGGCAACGGGCAGGGCCATAACATCCTGCCTGCTGAGTTTATGTCGCATTGACAATAAGTTAATATGCCTGATATTCACCAGTTATAAGACAAGATGGAAGAAAGTTGTCTCTGACAAGCATCATCTGATTTCCTTGCCCGTGATGAACTGTATAAGCAAATTAATGAGGTAAGGGGCACCAAAAGGAGCAGAGGAAGTTATTATAAGTGTTAATGAGAAAATTCAGAGAGAAGATACAAACCCAAAGGGAATCGTCAAATTGTTATGCTGTTTATGAAAAGTTTGGCAATAACAGAGCATGCCAAGTGAGGCAGTCAAAGATGTATAATGGACCAATGATCTGATATTGCTCACTTCACATCATTGCTAAAAGTTCACTTTACGTCTTTGGAATTATAGCAATATGATCAAAACATGCTATCCTATCCTATTAATCCATGTTACACTGGATTAAAGTGTTGGAATGATGTGGCACATGTGACCTGTGAGATATATCTCTGCAAAGCAAACTGGTTGAAATAAAATACTAGTACTTAATTGAACAACCCATACAGATAAGAATTTCAGTCCATGGAGGGACTGGCATTCTAGTGTAAGGAGTACGTCTACCTATCTTGTTAGGATGGATGGTACGGATCAATCATAGTTTCCCTGTTAAGGCATTGTCTCGGAAGTACTGCTTCCCTACCATTCCCAGCTACATCTGTCTGAGATGATGCACCCAATATGTATGGTATCAGTAGGGCCTGCCTACTTAACCAAAGAGTCATCTGTTATTTTTTCTGATCTTGTCATGCTACTGAATCCAATCTACCTGTTATGTCATTTCCTGTGTTGCCTAGACTAATTTGTTTTAAACTTAAGTCTGTTCAACTGAACTGAGTACTTTTTTAACAATAAACCAGAATCTTGAAATTAGAACATTGCCATTATGTTAATTAAACAGTAGTATGACCATCATTTCAATAACTAAGCATCAAACATTTCAGACCATTGTGAGTGGAATTTCATTTGTCATTGTTGAGGGACCAAGTATCATTCTCACAACAATGTGCTCAGCTCGATATACGTCTGGAAATGTCTTCCTCACAAAGAGTAGTAACGATGATTGACGGCCTGAAGGCAATGAGAAGAGAAGTCTACCTTCCTATCATTTCAGACACAGGAGGGAGTATTATATTCCAAAAAAGCGCTGCATTGAAGTACATAGAGTCATAGAGGTTTACAGATGGAAACAGGCCCTTTGGCCCAACTTGTCCATGCTAACCTTTCTTTATTAAAACCCCTAAATTAATCCCAATTGCCCACATTTGGCCCATATCCCTCTATACTCATCGTACCCATGTAACTATCTAAATGCTTTTTAAAAGATAAAATTGTACCCATCTCTACTACTACCTCTGGCAGCTTGTTCCAGACACTCACCACCCCCTGAGTGAAAACATTGCCCCACTGGACACTTTTCTATCTCTCCTCTCTCACCTTAAACCTATGTCTGCTAGTTTTAGACTACCCTACCTTTGGGAAAAGATATTGACTATCTAATTTGTCTATGCCCCTCATTATTTTATAGATCTCTATAAGGTCACCCCTCAGCCTCCTACACTCCAGAGAGAAAAGTCCCAGTGTATTCAGTCTCTCCTTATTACTGAATTCATCAAGTCTCAGTGACATTCTAGTAAATCTTTTCAGCACTCTTTCTGGTTTAATAATATCCTTTCTATAATAGGGTGACCAGAATTGCATACAGTATTCCAAGTGTGGCCTTACCAATGTCTTGTATAACTTCAACAAGACATCCCAATTCCCACATTCAGTGTTCTGACCAATGAAACTAAGCATGCTGAATGCCTTCTTCACCACTCTGTCTATCCGTGATTCCACTTTCAAGGAGTTATGAACCTGTACCCCTAGATCTCTTTGCTCTGTAACTCTCCCCAGTGCCCTACCATTAACTGAGTGAGTCTTGCCCTGGTTCAATCTACCAAAATGCATCACCTTGCATTTATCTGAATTAAACTCCATTTGCCATTAGTCAGACCACTGGCCCAATTGATCAAGGTCAAGGAGCTAAGAACATGTATTCCTAGATCTCCTTGTTCTGTAACTCTCTGTTACCGTTCTGGCTGTGTAGAGAACCCAGACCAATCTTTATACACTTTTATGAGCATTTATTTACAGAAGTACGCATTACAAGCATATATTCCCTACCCAAACATTATAGTTTCAGTTTGTTTCCATTACAGGAATACAACTGAATTCCCAGCTAATGTCCACTATTTACTTAAAAAGAAATAAAATAAACAGGCAGTGTACCTGGGTGTGCAAGTCCACAGATCCTTGAAGGTGGCAGCACAGGTGGAGAAGGTGGTGAAGAAGGCATATGGCATGCTTGCCTTTATAGGACGGGGTATAGAGTATAAAAACTGGAGTCTGATGTTACAGCTGTATAGAACATTGGTTAGGCCACATTTGGAGTACTGTGTCCAGTTCTGGTTGCCACACTACCAGAAGGATGTGGAGGCTTTGGAGAGAGTGCAGAGGAGGTTTACCAGGATGTTGCCTGGTTGGAGGGTCTTAGCTATGAGGAGAAATTGGGTAAACTGGTGTTGTTCTCCCTGGAAAGATGGAGGATGAGGGGAGACCTAATAGAGGTGTATAAAATTATGAAGGGTATAGATAGGGTGAACAGCGGGAAGCTTTTTCCCAGGTTGGAGGTGATGGTCAAGGTGAGGGGGTGAGGCTTAACTCAGGTATCAGAGAGACATTTTTACACAGAGGGTGGTGGGGGCCTGGAATGCACTGCCAAGTAGGATGGTCAAGGCGGACACGCTGGGATCGTTTAAGACTTATCTGGATAGTCACATGAGCAGACTGGGAATGGAGGGACACAAACGAATGGTTTAGTTGGACCAATGAGCGGCGCAGGCTTGGGGGCCGGAGGGCCTGTTTCCTGTGCTGTATTGTTCTTTGTTCTTTGTACTCTTAGTAGGAGGTAGTGTGATGGAAGATATTGTGCACTTAAGAAATGTGTTTATGTCACAAAACAATTCTTGTGAACGAACTGTTTTATACTTCAGCTCTGATTATGATGCAGATTGTCAACAGCCAGCAGCCCACTTGCTGCAAATTCCGAAGAATAATTACTCCTAATTATTAGTATATTTGTTTTAATCTGAGTTATTGCAGTTTTGTTAATTTTGGGTTGTCCCCTTGGCTTTCAGAATAGGGTTTAATTAGGTCGATTGACAAGAGACAGTCATGGGAAAGTGTGGAGGTAGGCTTACAGAGAGATAAGCAGGCAGATGCTGTTCGAATTCGAATGGAATAGCATCTCTTTCTCTCTCTCCTCTCTGAAAATTGAAGAAGGGACATACTAGAAAATAGGTATTCCTCTTCAGCAGTTTGTAAAAGGCAAGAGGTGTTTTCTCCCTCTCTCTTTCTCTAGAATTCTGCTGTGTGTAGGCAGGCCTCTTTTTGGAGATGCACTGTTTTAAGACAGGGCTTTCTCTGGAGGCTGCTGTCTGCAAGTCAGAAGGCAGATGCCCCTCTGTATCTCTGTCCAGAAGTGCTAAACAGCTGGAAGACTAGTCACTCACATAAGCCTGTGATTTTGTTAATTGATTCTGAAAAGGAGCAGCACAGTGGCACAATGATTAGCTTTGCTGCTTCACAGCACCAGAGACCTGGGTTCAATTCCAGCCTTGGGTCATGGTCTGCGTGGAGTTTGCATATTCTCCCTGTGTCTGCGTGGGCTTCCTCCACGTGCTCTGGTTTCCTCCCACAGTCCAAAGATGTGTGGGTTAGATTGATTGGCTGTGATAAATTAACTCTAGTGTCACGCAGATCAGCAAGGTGTATTTGAGGGGTTACAGGATTGTGTTCAGTGCAGACTCGATGGGCTGAATGGCCTCCTTCTGCACTGTAGGGATTCTATGAATCTATGAGTTTATACCTATGGGGAATATTGCTTAAATTGGATCTAACAGAAATAGCTAGCAGTTAGGAATTGTACCTTGTCATGTTTAAATATTTCAATTGATAAAAGTTATGCTAATTCTTTTTGTTATAGTTAAACTGTAGTGTTAGATAAAGTTTGTTTTAATAAAAACTTCCTGGTGGATCAATAGAATCACACTTGAAGCAGAACAACTTATGCTCACACTAATGGGAAAATCAAGAACAGTTGGGGTCTAAACCAACTTCATAATATACCTTTGAACTTCTGCCCAGGTCCCTAACCGTAGAAACTGGCTATCATGCTTGTAAAACCTGCGAGCTTGCTTTGAATGGCATAACTGGAAAAAAATGTCAAGGTTTATCTTTCATTTGTTGTCTGTGAAAATTGGGAAAGTTGTAATCACAAAGACTGCCTATTTCCATCTCAGTAACATTGGTGAACTCTGCCCCTCCTCAGTTAATCTGAGGCTGAAACACTCAATCATGCCTTTGTTGCCTCCAATTTGACTATTCTAATGCATCATTGGCTGACCTCGTATGTTCTATCCTCCAGAACTTGATGTAATCTAAAACTCTGCTGCACCCATTCTAATTTGCACTGTCCCATTCACCCATTACCCTGGGTCCGCTGATCTATACTGGCTTCCAGTTGGACAACACCTTGGCTTTAAAATTCTCATCTTCAAGAACATTCCCATTTTTAATTGCTCCACCATTGGTGGCATGTCATCAGTAGTCTGGACTTGAAATTCCCTTGCTAAACTTCTCCATCTCTCTCTCCTTTCATTTTCCTCCTTTAAGATGCTCCTTAAACATTTTTCTCTTTCACCAAGTTTTCGGACAGTTTCACTAATATCCTCTTATATGGCTTGGCATCATTAATTGTTTTATAATTCCTCTGTTAAGCATGTTGGGATGTTTTATTAATGTAAAAACTGCTCTGTAAGCACAGGTTGTTGTTGTTACAAAGTACTGATGCAACTCCTCACTGGTTACACCCAGAGTAATTTCTAAGTTTGAATGTTTAGCTTGATTTCTAAGTTTGAATGTTTAGCTTGCTTATCTTCTTGGCTATTGCTTGCAAGTACATTTCCTCAACAAGTAGTTTCAGGGTTGTAATTTTTTAGTGCAACCTCCCTCCTGCTATATTGCACTTTTTCAGACAGCTCAGTTGTGGCATAGGCAAAGTTTCTAAAACGACACATCAGGGATGGCTACAATTTAAAATGATGTGTTCATTACTATTTTGACAGTTCTAGTCACCCTAATAAGGATGAAGGAGTATACCTTAATGATTGATAAGTTGTATGAATCTGCTCAAAGCAGATCAGTTCTCAGCTTGCCGAACTGCTAACATACTTCATAACAACAACAACCTGTGCTTACAGAGCACTTTTTACATTAATAAAACATCCCAACATACTTAACTGACTTTAGGCAAGAATAGCTTGAAAATCCTACATAAATACAGCAATATTATTTCAGCCAGTCCAGAGCATTTATTATTTCTCGTAATTTCTAATCTTCTAGCATGTTTCCTGACTGAATGCCTTTTCTTCATCTGGAAGAACATTCAAGTGGAAAAAAATCAGAGCCTCTGGGCAAACATTCCCAGCTGACAGTTGCAGAAATAGATTTGAAACTCCAGGGAACGCTCTGCTCTCCTCACTAATCTGCCTGCCTTTTAAGGATGCACTACTCTCGCTGTTTGCCAATTTGAAAGACTGGCATGAGTTCTTTGTTTGGGTATGAAAGCCTGAACAGTGTATTATCGTTTGTAGCTCTTTTCATTCCAGTGGCTGTTGTGGCTTTTTAACTACATAAAGAGTAGGCCAAGAAAAAAAGCAGAAAAGAGATGTTCATTTTCTTGGAGCTGTACACAGAATTGTTGATAACTGCTGACTTTTTAGCATAATATACAAATTCATTCCACCCACATGGCAATTTTGCAGTCATAAGCATTCAGTTGAACTGAATTTGATCACATTAATGTATATTCAAGTTAGAGATGTTGTTTTGTAATGCATTTGTGCAGAAAGACACAGCTGGCCTATGTCCAGCAAATGAACAGTACACAGCTAGCATTTACATTGCACCTTATCAGAATGCTTCAAAGTGCTTCACATGCTGTAAATCACTCTTGAAGTTCAGTGATTATTGCCGTGTAGATGAACACAGCAGATATTCTGCATCAAAAGCACTTCAGATGCAGCAATGAGAAGAATGATCCCAAACCTTAATGTCTACATAGTTTGAGACACATGATAGGGCAGATGATTTGGATGTGGGGTGTTAAATGTAATGTTTGTAAGTTTGCAAATGACACAAAACAAGGAGGAAGTATGAGTTGTGAGAAGGATGCAAAGAAACTTCAAGGGGAATTGGAAAGGCTAAGCGAGGGGGTAGAAATTTGTCAGAAGAATACAATGTGGAGAAATGTGAAGTTATTCACTCTGGTACATAAAACAGAAACACAGAGGCCAGGATTTTCTGCCCCAGTTTGGCAGGTGGAAATGGTGGCAGGGACAATAAATTCAGTGTGAATCCCAAAACAGCTTTCACACTGGTGGGATTTCCTTGCTGGATTGTCCCTACTGAGGCTGTCAACTTATATACTAGAACTAACAGAAAGCTGTTCTGCCTTGCTTGTCTGACATCCAAAACAAAAGTGTCCCAAGTCCTCTCAGAGATTAGCTCTTTGGTGATGAAGCTGCTCTAATGTTCGATATTGATGAAAACCTGCAGTGGCAAAGGGACAAACTCTCTCACGCCTGTAAAGAGTTTATTTTGACCATCAGCATTAGGAAGGCAAATGTCATGGGCCAGGATGTTGCCATACTTCCATCTATCAGATTTGATAATATGCTGCTGGAAATTATTGATAGCTTCACATAGATCTGTGATCAACCTGTATAATCACCAGCATTCTGCCACTTGATTCTGAGATGAACACTGCATTGCAAAAGCTGCTGCTGTCATGTCCAAGCTGAGTTAGAGAGTGTCAAATAATAGCAACATGACTGAAAACATCAAACTGTAAGTCCACTAAGCCTGAAGCCTCAGTGTACTCCACTACAGTGCTGAGAACTGGAAAACATATGCTAGGCAGGTGAAAAGCCTGAACAGCTTCCATGTTCACTGTCTCAAACATACCTCTGGCTTCTCTTGGCAAGACAACTCAGAAGTCCTGGAGCGTACTCATTCCATCAGCATTGATAAGCCGATAACATTTACGCTAACTTAGCTACATTCATCAGATGGACGATGGCCGTATTCCCAAAGACCTTCTGTATAGTGAATTGGTCACTGAGTTGTGACCTCCTGGGCATCCGCACTTCTGTCACCAAACACCTGCAAATGTGATATGAAAATGATGAAAGTTTGACATCAACAACTGAAAGACAGTCACTGTCAACCTCTGGAGACTGACTCTTTGGAAAAGCATTGGAAGAGGCAAGCAGAAGCTTGAGAGGAGGGTCCAGAGAAATGAGAGGCCAGTGAATCATGCACTGTCTCAGCTCGCTGTCTTCTTCCACAGAAAATGCTGCAGAGACTGGCATGCCAGAATGGAGTTGACCATCAGAGCACAATCATAGTCTTGCTCCAACTATTGTTAGTTTTCATCAAGGATAAATTTACCCTCTGTCTTATGGGAACGTGATTTTGATGAACTCTTGTTAGCCTAGTTACGCATGCAGAGCCCCAGCTTTATCGTAATGACTTACAGTTCACATTAGTCTAACAGTGACAGTTTGTAATTTACTGTTATTAAAATAACACTGATAAGAAAATCTAGACAAATATTTTCAAAGTAATTGCAGGATTAATAGCATTTAAGGACCATTTTAGGAACAAGAAAAAAAAGGACTATGCCCCAGCTCAACTGTTCCCTTTTGAGTGTCTGCTTCCTCACTACATCTTTCATAAACATGAGGTAAGAATCTACTCGGAGTAGCTCTTGTAAGTACCCTATTATCTCAGGTCAGAACATGGAAAATGGATACTTTGACATGGCATGAGAGAACTTCTGCCTCAGAGAATGATAAATAGAGAACAAACATAGAAGGAACCGAACCTTAATACTGGAAGCCACCAAACTTCAGGAGGTTGAATATAATGTGCATTTCTTTTGAATTATCGATGTGTAACACAATTGTCATTTTAGGTACAGAGTGTTCTTCTAAATTTTTTCTCCTATGTAATTGTTTTGCTGATGCTGGTTGAGGGTTCTGAGCATGTGCGGGTTTAGATGGTTTTTCAGTCTGAAAGCATTTTCTGCAAGCAAGACCTGTTTACTAGTGCTCCTGTTTTCATTAGCTATCACTGTTTTTACTGTTCTACTGAGTTACTGCTGTTGTTAAATTTTATTACTTATTTATATAAAAAAGATCGGCCTTTCAACAATGTTTATTATGGGTTTGAGTTACTAATCTTTTTGGTGATGAGGAGAAAACGGCAAGAAAACGATGAGGGTGATTTTACCTTTTTTTTCCCAAGTGCTGGGTGGACTTGAAGACTCACATTCAAACCATTGTCTTGTAAATTGCATTTGTGTCTCCGTATGCCCTGTTTGTGATTAGAAGTCCTCACTCACCTGATGAAGGAGAAGCACTCTGAAAGCTTGTGCTGCCAAATAAACCTGCTGGACTTTAATCTGATGTTGTGAGACTTCTTACTATGCCACTGAAGCCAGGGGAGATTCCATTTGCAGATTTATTTGGTTCAGAATCAGGATAACCTTAAGCCCTTGGTGATTGTTCAAAGATTCAAACTTCATAGCTATTTTCGAAAAATGGGTGCAAACTTGATTTCTCAGTTCTCTCACAATCTTATCGGCTTACCTTGCCTCGCCTCGCCTATCAGCCAGAGGGGTGAATGATAAGATCGCCCCCAGATTTTTTTTCTTTTAATAGGATGGTGTAACCCTGGGCATTCCATGACCAGAGTTTCGGTGTAGCTACTGCCATTACTTATTCAGTAAAAGAGAATATGGGATATCGACAGAAAGAAGTTAGTGATTTACCTGATACTGATTTTCTCACTTGGGTGGACACCAAAACTCACCCACCACATTTCCAGCTACACAAGAAGCACCAATGGCATATTACATAGTCATCTCTAATAAATTAGACTTGTCTGCACCCACACAAAAACACCAGTCACCAACTAACAATTCTTTAAACCCAAAACAAAATAACACACAAGAACCATTCTAAACCACAAAACAGATAATCCTAAACTATTAACCCTCAGAGGATTTTCCTCACTGAATGCGAGACCTTGTTGGATTGTGTCGACATACCTTCCATAACTATACCGAGGAGACTTTCTCTTCAAAAAAGAAGAAACAAAATGTAATATAAAGAGGAAGAGAACCAGGTGCCCTCTCTGTAATATAACCTCACCTGTCGAAACTGAGGTCTATCCCACCTCCCAGCAGTGGCAACACTTATTTATCATGATAAGAACAAAGGAGACCATAAGATGTACAAAGCTATTATAAGTATATCTATAGAAAAAGAAGGATATTTCTCATACAGCTCAAGTAGCTTACAACCTCCAAAGCATATTCCTTAACTAGAAAGAACATGCTGAAGAATATTATTCATTAAGGACATATACAAGTCTTAGGTATAATATTCAGTGTAGTTCTTAGCTACTAGACCAACTGTCAGAATAAAATGTAAAGGGACAAAGTTCAGACTTTACAGTCAACTGCAATCTGTTACCAATGACATTTAGCCAAGGGATCTGAATTGTTGCCTCCCACAGAGTTAACAAAAGCCATGGCTTTAACTGGGATATCAAATGATTTTGTAGAATTGCTGAATGTCACCCTCAGTATAGCAGGATAAAGAAGGGTAAATTCTGCTGAATGGCCTTAAGTAGTCTTTTAACTCCATCAAAACTCTTACGCCTTTGTTGAAGGAAAGAGATCTTTGCTCCATCATCGAGCAAGAGCCCACCATGTCTAGCTGCCTGCATCACCTTTTCGTGATCTTTGAAGTTTTGAAAACACATAATTATGGGTCAGAGTCATTGGTTATTCCTCAGCCTCAAAGCAAGTAAATGGTGTTGTTAGGGTAACAGATCAAAACCCCAAGGTATATTTTGAAATCAGACTATAACACAGCAATTTTCTATTTTGGCATTAGGGTGGGCACAAGATGTTTCACTCCAGATATGATTCTACTGACATACTGGAAAGCTTTTATCAAAACAAACTTTATTTAGCAACATAGTTTAACTAAAACAAATGAATTAGCTTTACTTTTAACAATGGAACAAATGCATAAGCATGACAAGATACAACTCTTAACTGCCAGCCTATCGCTATGAGTTCCAATTCAGATAATATTCCTCTTATAGATTCAAACCTCCACTTTAAAATTAGTTCGCAAGATGCAGGTATACTTGCTTGTCTTCAGATAACAAGCCCAGAGTTTCAGAAAGCCTTTGGAGAGAGAGAGACAGAGTGACACTGTTTTATTCAAGTAGCCCTGGCAGCAACTCCCTTTGTTTTTGAAATAAAAATGAAAACAGTATTTCTTTTCTGCAAATTTAGCTCCTCCCATTAAGCACATGATTCTGTCCCTGTCAATTAACCTAATCAAAACTCTTCTTTGAAAATAAAGGGAGAACCCAAGTAAACACAAATGCATTAGCCTTGCTTAGACAAACACTTCATGTCTAAAATGGGTACTTCTCTTATGCTCCTAGCTAACAATTTAAAACCTTTTCATAGAAAAAAAATGGCACTCTGCAGATCCAAATTCTAAACAAACACATTACAAGAAACATGATATAAATATACTTCTTAAAAGTAAAGTATCATCATAAATCACAAACATCCCTTTGTAATTTAATGCTCTTGGCTTTTGTTTCTTTGTTGAGCGAACATTGGAGTCAGCTCTCAAAATATTTTACTGGGAGCTTATCCTCAGTTCCTGGCAAACTGATAATCTGAACAATTTCCCTCTGGCCTTGGTTCTCTAGATTGTCTAGATGCACCGACATATTGTTGTTTTCTTATGGATTGTAAGCGGCTCTCCACTGAGGTGGATACATGATCCACAGTAAAAATTCTCTCCTTAGCTTTGTCAGTATCTTTTACCAGTATTCTGCAGTTCTACAGCATAAGCACTGATATTTTGCTTATCTTAGCAGTGATCAGCTGTATTGCCTCCAAAAGTGGAGGATCAAGAGCTGGTTCATTCATCAATTCACCATGTTGAAGAGTCAACTCCATCCCAGTTGCCTCTGACTGCTTGCTCTTGTCATTTCTTTTCTTAGTATTTCTTGGCATTTTAAAATCTTAGAATCATAAAATCCCCACAGTCCAGAAGGAGGCCATTTAACTCCCATCAAGTCTGCTCTGACTTCTTGACAGAGTGTTCCACCCAAGCCCTCCCCGTATACGCATAACCCTGCACATTTACCCATGCTAATGCACCTAGCTTAGATATCTTGGAACACTAAGGGGCAATTTAACATGGCCAATCCACCTATATTCCACATCTTTGGACTATGGGAGGAAACTGGAGCAACCAGAGGAAACCCATGCAGACGTGGGGGAGAACGTCCTAACTCTACTCAGACCATTACCCAAGGTCAAAATTGATCCCTGGCATTGTGAGACAGCAGTGCTAACCACTGCCATGCAAAGTTTGACCAAAAATCTACCAGGGACATAATATGACGTTTTCACTCCCACATTAGTGAATATAAGCAGTATGAGCACAATAAATGAGTAGTGCCAGAGCTCACAGAAAATACAGATATTCCCGTGCTTGCATCATGTGAACAGCCCCCTCCCCTCCCTGGGGTGCATTGTGAAAATTGATTGCTGTACATATTAAAAGATGTCAAGAATCAGACAATTTTCAATTTTTTCCTGTGATGTCAATATCCTGTGCTGGGGTGTTAGTGCAAACTGCATGCAGTCCAAGAGACATTTTACTCATCTCAGCAATATGTCTCGACTTTAGTCTCAAAAGCACACTCCCGGCTCTGCAAATTGCAACAATGTGAATTTCCCAAATTTCACAGTAACCATCTGTGTCAGCCCTTAATCCTGCACCATGGAAACCAGAGCTGCTACAGAATCCGCTACTTTCTATTTTGTAGCAGCAAATGTTAATTCGTTCCTAGTCAGAAATCCTGGCATGAAGCTGAAGGTACTATTTAGTTTTTGTTTGTTTAACATCTGATTGCAGAATAGCCTCAAGCTTGATTTGATTTGATTTATTATTGTCACGTGTATTAGTATACAGTGAAAGGTGTTGCTTCTTGAGTGCTATACAGACCATTCATAAAGAATGAAACAAGAAAGTGCAGAATGTAATGTTACAGTCATAGCTAGGCTGTAGAGAAAGAGCCACTTCATGCAAGATAGGTCCATTCAAAAGTCTGATGGCAGCAGGGAAGAAGCTGCTCATGAGTCGATTGGTACGTGACCTCAGACTTTGTATCTTTTTCCCGATGGAAGAAGGTAGAAGAGAGAATGTCCTGGGTGCGTGGGGTCCTTGATAATGCTGGCTGTTTTGCCAAGGCAGTGGGAAGTGTAGACAGAGTCAATGGATGGGAGGCTGGTTTGCATGATGGATTGGGCTACATTCATCACCTTTTGTAGTTCCTTGCGGTCTTGGGCAGAGCAGGAACCATACCAAGCTGTGAAAGAACCAGAAAGAGTGCTTTCTATGGTGCATCTGTAAAATTTGGTGAGAGTTGTAGCTGACATGTCAAATTTCCTTAGTCTTCTGAAAAAGTAGAGGCGTTGGTGGGCTTTCTTAACTTTAGTGTCAGCATGGGGGGACCAGGACAGGTTGTTGGTGATCTTGACACCTAAAAACTTGAAGCTCTCGACCCTTTACTTCGTCCTCATTGATGTAGACAGGGGCATGTTCTCCTTTACGCTTCCTGAAGTCGATGATAATCTCCTTCATTTTGTTGAGATTGAGGGAGAATTATTGTCGCCACACAAGTTCACCAAATTCTCTATCTCATTCCTGTACTCTGTCTCATCATTGTTTGAGATCCAACCCACTATGGCGGTGTCATCAGCGAACTTGAAAATCGAATTGGAGGGGCATTTGGCCACACAGTCATAGGTGTATAAGAAGTATAGTAGGGGGCTGGGAACATAGCCTTGAGGAGGTGTTGTTGCCTATTCTTACTAATTGTGGTCTGTGAGTTAGGAAGTTCATGATCCAGTCGCAGAGGGAGGAGCTGAAGGCCAGACCATGGAGTTTGGAGATAAGTTTCATGGGAATAATAGTTGAAGGTTGTAGCTTGTAGAAGCTACAAGCCACTTTATGGAAAAATAGAGTCTTCAGAACTCTTAGAGACAAGGTTAAGATAAGTCATAGAGTCATAGAATCATAGAGGTTTACAGCGTGGAACACCCTGGAAGCCCTTTGGCCCAACTTGTCCATGCTGCCTTTTTTTTGACGACTAAGCTAGTGTCAATTGCCCGCATTTGGCCCATATCCTTCAAAAGCCACCTTCTTCATGTAACTGTCTAAACGCTTTTTAAAAGATAAAATTGTACCAGCCTCTACTACTGCTTGTGGCAGCTTGTTAGAGACACTCACCACACTTTGTGTGAAAAAATTGTCCCTCTGGACACTCTTGTATCTCTCCCCTCTCACCTTAGACTTACACCCGCTAGTTTTAGATTCCCCTACCTTTGGGAAAAATTATTGACTATCTAGCTGATCTATGCCCCTCATTATTTTATAGGCCTCTATAAGATCACCCCTAAGCCTTCTATGCTCCAGAGAAAAACGTCCCAGTCTATCTAGCCTCTTCTTATAACTCAAACCATCAAGTCTCGGTAGCATCCTAGTAAATCTTTTCTGCACTCTTTCTAGTTTAATAATATCTTTTCTATAAAAGGGTGACCAGAATTGTACACAGTATTCCAAGCGTGGTCTTACCAATGTCCTGTACAACTTCAAAAAGACATCCCAACTCCTGTATTCAATGTTCTGACCAATGAAATCAAGCATGCCAACTGCCTTCTTCACCACGTTCAATGAGCTATGCATATGTATCCCAAGATCACTTTGTTCTATAACTCTCCCCAGTGCCCTACCATTAACTGAATAAGACCTGCCCTGGTTCGATCTACCAAAATGCATCACCTTGCATTTATCTAAACTAAACTCCACCTGCCATTTGTCAGCCACTGCCCAGTTGATCAAGATCCCCAGAGAAAGGTCACGTGATTCAGATCTTGGTATAAAATATACTAGATTTGATCTGATAGACAGACACTTCCACAGGGACAATAAGGGACTTACCATATTGATGGGTAGAAACCCCACCATTGCTGCAACCCATGAGTTCTTAGAGGAGGATTTCACCTCAACAGCACTTTCTTCAAGAGAAAAGAAAATCAGCCAGCCAAGACTGCTGAACGACTGCATCAATGAGAAACTAAAGTACCAGTAGCCACTATGGGGAATGACTCTAGCTGTGAACATATATTTGGACAATCCATGAATAATTTTTATGATTTTACCTTTTTTACTTGGGTAAGTTTATAACAACTTATCCTTTGTAAAGCTTTTTTTTGTGCATGCCTGGGGAAGTTGTGTGTGTGTCTTTTGTATTCAGGGAAATTTGGATATATTTGTACATTTTAAACAATTTGTTAATAATTTATGTACCTTTACCTAGTGAATTTTAGTAATAGCACCTTTCATGAGTTCAAAACATCCCAGAGCTCTTTAAAGCAAGTAAAGTACTTTTTCAGTGTTACCACTGTTGTAAGGTAAGACATTTGACAGCTAATATGCACACAGCAAGCTCCCACAAACAGCAATGTAATAATGACTGGATAATCTGTTTTTGTGATGTTGATTCAGGAACAAGTTTTTGCCAGGACACTGGGGTAGCTCCCCAGGTGTGGTTCTCTTCTGCGAGGTTTACAATAGCTCCCCACTTGCGGGGAGCTCATGGCCTGACCCCGCTGGAGTGGAGGGGGGGGGCCACCAAGGTTCCCCAGAGCAATGGGGGTATGATGGGGTAGCTCCTCTGCTCTTCTTTGAAATTGTGCCATGGGACCTCCTACATCTGCCTAGGAGGGCAGGTGGGGCCAGATTTAAACATCTCAGCCAAAAGATGATGGGGTCGAGACTCAAGCAGAGGCTGTTTTACGGGCTTCCTGCTGGGTGCCACAGCCTCCACAAGTCTCTTGGTGCTGGACCTTTGGTGCCAAAAGCTTTGTGCCAGAAATTGGTGCAGAGCTGTATAATTAATGCTAATACTCATTTTAATATGTTGCATTTCATAAGCGGGCCTGGGACTGAAGTCTCCAGGCCCACTATCTTCTTCCCCCATCCTGCCAGGTGTGGTTCACTTCAGCAGAGTTCAGCAAGAGCTCCCCACCTGGGGGGAGCTACTGGCCCGCTGGAGTGAAGGGGGAGCCATTGAGGCCCCCCAGAGCTTGGGGGGTTAAAGGGGTGCCTCCTGGGCATTACCAGCATGGCCCCCAGCACTGCCCAAACAGAAAGTGGCAATGCCCAGGGGGCACCTTGGCACTGCCTACCGAGCACCACTGCCATCCTGTGGTTGGGCTGGGTGACAAAGAGAGGGACACCAGCGACTGGCTGGCCATCAAAGTTTGGGAGGATCAGCCTGTCAGGAGTGTCAGCACTACTGGGGGTGTGAGGGAGATTGGGACTGCAGAGGCTAGGGAAAGATTGGGACTGCCGGGGGGTGGGGGGAAGGATGGTGTGGAAGATCGAGGCAGGCCGTAGTTGGGGGATGGGGTGAGGCTGGCCCTGAGGTGTCCAGGGCCACCCAAGCTCGGGCCGTGGCGGAATTGGTGAGACACCAATGTGGAGGTCGTGGAGCTGGCCAGCGATTGAGCTGGCCAATGATTGGGAGGCTGGCACTGTGGGCTACTGCACGTGCGCAGATCTTGGTGCTGACAGATTGGTGCATGCGCAGTTGTCCTCTCAGCACTATGCTGCTGGCCTCTCCAGTGGGAATAGGCCCCGACCTCAGCTTTTTCACATGAATCTTGCTAGTGCACTCTGCATTGCACAGAATGTGGGAGATTCATTTTGAAAATCTGCGAAGAAAAAACAGTTTTTATGTGAATTAGACCTCAGTAGTTGTGTGTAACTGAGAAAAAACGCAAAAAGGAGGGAAATCTTGAAAAGATTGCAATATTATTCCAGTAAGTTTCATGGGGTTTTCAGATAAAAAGTTCTCAACCTAGTGGCATTATTTAAGTAAGATCTGCTTAATAATGTTAAGTTGCAGAAATGTTGCAGAAATGTTTGGCAAAAAAGGAAAGATTAGCCTAATATAATCTAATCTTACAAATTGGGTGTAGATCCTGCCTATAAAATTCTAGTTACTTGCCTAATGGAACAGACTGTTGGTTTATTAACCGTAGGTCAACTGGTTACATTTAATCTTCCTCTTCTGAAGAGTGTCACAATTTGTATTTATTTTGTTCTGATCCCTGTATTTAGTATACTCATAAAAATAAAGCATAGGAGTACCTGTAAAGCATGATGTATTCTATTTTGTTATGCTTACCTCATCAGGTCAGCTTTGTTATTTATATTTTTGTCTTTGCCTTGATTTTATCATGCATACTATCATTTTTAAAAAATCATTGCTCTTTATCTAAATGAAAGAGAGAATCTTACCAGTTCATTAAAAAGAAAGATAATAAAACAACTGCAGAAATTCCATGTGGAAACAGCCATTTGTTATGATGAAGTAAATGTGCTTGCAAGTTCCACAACACAAAGATCTGCAATTAGCAATAAGATGGATAGTAAGTTAATCAATATTTTTTGAGGAAAGGAGTTAAGTCAAGATGGGCTTTCTCTGAATTGTATCAAGTTACCTTTACTTTTCTCCTTGACAGGCAGATGGGGTCTCACGGTAATCTTTCATCCAAAGGACAACAATGACACCTTATGGAAGCAATTCACTGTTCACCGCTAGCGAGAATCCTGATGGCCCACAGAATAAGGTGTTGGGGCTAAAATGGGTTGCTGGCGGGAGTCAAAGCCTGACTCACCTGGCCCACCTCGCTGACCCCAATCATTATGCCAAAGTGTTGATTTAGATGGCATTCGTGGGCTTGAAGCCCGATTCAAAACCCTCCCATTATTTATCACCTCCTGCCCCAGGAATGTCACCAGTTGGACTTTGGTACTGCTCATGACCAGCATGGACCTGGTGCATTGGACACTAAGGGAGGTCATGTTCAGTGCCCATATGCCCCTCTGCCACTGCCAGGCTGCAAAGGGATGATCCCCAAGTGCCCTGGGGCTTGTGTGGGCTTGGGTTTGTGGTAAGGGTTTGACCTCAGCATCCTTCCCAGGAGTGGGGCTCTAGTGGCTAGACTGCCCCTTCTAGTCCTGACAGAGCTGAAGATCATCTCTGGTTTAGTCATTTCAGACAGTTCCATGATCAAAATCTTCAGAGCAATTTCCCCCCAAAAAATCAAAGTGTCCATGGGTGGAAAAATGGGTGGTTTTCCCACCCACTTTTTGGGTGACCTGAGTTTCATGAATTTACATTAAGAGCCATCAGGTGATTCACACTGGGGGCAATCCACCCTGGACATTGCTGGCCTCCTAATGGCCAGCCCCATTCTCAGATGACCAGACCAATGTCTGACAGCTGGCCCCACAACTAGCTCCCAATCTCCCTATACTGAGTCACCCCTTCCCTCTACTTTTACCTTCCTCACAGTCTAACTCCGTTCCATCTAACCCTACCTCTATGAGGCTCCACTCCCTTAGGCTGCAAACATTTGGCACTGCCTGCTGCCTGTTATCCCCTGGGCACTGCCAATGTGCCCAGTGGGCAGTGATGGGGTGCCAGATTAGCAGTGCCAGGCTAGCACTGATTCCCCCTGCCTCCAACCTCCCGGAGGCCTTCATGGTCTCCTGTCGTACTAGCGAGGCCATCATGTCTGGTCTTTGTTGCTGGGGACCAGCTATGATCCCTGCTGTTGTGGACCTCCATCGGCAAGGATCCTCCATCTGGGCTCTCTAAACAGATTTAAATGAGGCTCAGAATATTAAAAGCAGCCTTGCGCTGAAGAATGTCAATAATAATGGCCTGGGAAGACTGCTACTGGCTAGACACTGGGTGTGAATCCCATTTTTGACCTCCCACTTACAGTTTCTGCCCTACTAGGCTACTATTGCGCCCACCTCATTTCTGTCTGTAAACCGTGAAAACTTTGAGGTAGCCTAGTCACCTGGCAGGCTTCCAAACTCCAACAGCACTTCATTCTGCAGAAGGGATTCTCCTTTCTCTCTTTCAAAAGCTGCAGGTGTGAGAAGACCCTTTTGAAGTCCTCTGAATGACAGGAGTCAATCACTTTACTAGGGAGGGGGATTCCCTTCTCTACAGCTGCTCACTCAACCCATTCTTTTAACATAATATTTGTTTTAAGTCTCTGAACTTTCTGAGAAAGCTCAAAGCTTGTCAGATCCCTTAAATTTTTTGAAAACTTTTGTTTTCAGTCAGTTTCAGCCCAGTTATTTTAACTAGTCTTTGATTGACAGCTTAATGTTTTTTAGACAGCATGCAGTTGACCTTATTTATCTTCCCCTTCACAGTCAAATGCTTCTCAAGTACTCTGCCCACTACTCACATGCATTTTTCTGAACCATAATGTTTATAGAAAAGGGGAACTGAGAGCCCTTAGCTGCTTTGAGGTTGCCCACAGCTGCATTCTTGTCGTCATAGCCTTCTGCCCTTTCCCCTAACACCCCCCCCTTCCACCTCTCATCCTGCACCACCTGGGTAGCTCATTCCTCAGGCATCACAAGGAGGAAGAACTTTCTAAGGAGGTAATGTCACATCTTATAAGCCCATACTCTGCCAACACAGATACCAGCACATTGGAGAGATGTAGTGTGCATTTGCAGTTGGTAGCTAGTGGGCAATAATTTCTCATGTAGAAATGCAGAGACCACAGTCTGATGGATGACCCCAATGGGTCCCCACATGTCAATGCCAACCTTGTTGAATGAGAGGAGACTGGTAGGGTGGCAATTGACTGGGATGGGAATTGTGTTTCTTTTTTATGGACAGGACATAGCTGGACAATTTTCCACATGGATGAGTAGATGTCAGTATTGTGGCTGTACTAGAACAGCTTGGCTCGGGGCCTGACCAGTTCTAGACCCCAAGTCTTCAGTACCATAGCTGTGACATTTTGGTTTATGGTCTTCGCAGTGTCCAGCCACTTCTTGATATCACATAATGTGAATTGAGTTGACTGAAAACTGGCATCTCTGATGCTGAGGACCTCAGAAGGAAGTTGAGATGGATCATTCAATTGGCACATATGGCTGAGGTTGGTTGCAAATGCTTCAACCTTGTCTTTTGCGCAGATGTGCTGGGCTAACGCATCATTGAGGATGGGAATGTTTTGTGGAGCTTTCTCCTCCAGTTAGTTGTATAATTTTCCACCATTGTTCATGATGAGATGAAGTGCTTAGGTCTGATCCGTTGCTTGTTAAATCCTTCGGTTGGGGGCATTCTGTTGATCACATTCTGCTTGTCAGATATTGACTACGGTTGATTTCTGTGCAAATTTCAAATTCTGTTCCAATACTTGATCCAAATGGATCCCAGATTTTAACTTGTAGAGTCAGTTTTGCTATGTCTTTCTGCTATGTAGTGACATTGAAGTGTCTTGTTATACAATGGCATGTATCTGACCTTTGTTGGAGTTTCCCGATGACTTTTAATCAAATAAAAGAATATAAGAAATTAGCTTTTCATAAGCCAAGTGTTTGTCATCTTTTATATGAATTTAAAAATAGCGGGAGATTTTTCTTTTGGGGCAGTTGATCTATCATGAGTCCTTGTCGCTGGATTAGTCAGTCATTCCATTAATTTCACTGAAATAGCTTGAAAGAAAGGTAATAACATTGTGAGAATGTCTGGAACAAATTGCCTCCTACACTCAAAAGGGAGCTGGGACCAAAAGTGAATGTGTAGCACCAGGCTGACAAAGAATGCATGGTTCAATTGTTTTCCCATATGTAGGCCACATTTTCCTTTCGATCTTTGCTCCAATTCATGATCAATAGCTTAGATTAACTAGTGCTATATTTGCCCTTTTAAAAAATATTATGTAGGATACTTTTGAAAACTGGAAGAAATTCAGACCTTAACAGATTTGTTACATTAATTATTACAAAACCTGTTTCCTAACAGAAGCCTCTGCTGTTCAATATTTCAGTGTTCTGTTGCTGTGGAAACATACTGATCAGAACAAACTACAAGCCAACATCTAGACATCACAGAAATGGCGCTTAGTAGGATCCAAACCAATAATTTGATCATTAGTCTTACTTTCCTACATGTGCCCGATGCAAGCTCCGTTACATAAATAGTACAGTTGGTAAAAGGACACTATCACCCCAAACCCCCTCTGTGATTTTACAACAATTCAAGTTTAATTCAACAGGGAGAGCTGTAGTGGAAGATACTGCAGTATCTACAGCAAGGTTTAGAAAGATTGTGAAACATTGTGACTTCGGGACAACATTAAATAGGATGCTGAGGGTTTGATTAGTTTGCAGAGTAAATGATGAGGCAATAGAGAGAAAGCCGTTGGCAGAAACTGAGATTGATTTAAAAATGGTGCTGGGAATAGCATTAGCAATGGACAGCGCTGAGAAGGACTGTTAATTTCTGACCTAAGCTTTGTTAGAGGAAATTCAAACTGACCTAAAAGACTGGCAGAACTTATGATTTTCCAACTGGTTTAATTTCGGGAATGGGCAGCCCCAATAGTACCTGTGGTAAAACCAGATAAAACAGACTGCATCTGCAGAAATTATAAATTAACAGGAATTTCAGTGTGTGCAAAACAGCAAGGTTCACCAGTTAGGGTGGGAAACTACAGACAGCAGTGGCTATAGAAGTAAAGACAACAGTTTAAACTGGGAAACTGATACCAAAGCTGGTAGAGTTAGGAGTTAGGAGAGTTAGGAGCTAAGAGAATGAATCAACCACACAGGGTCTGTGCAAAGTGTAACAGGTGCGGGGAAAACCATTGTTCAGAGATTTGCAGATGCAAATGGAGATGCAGAACGCTTCGTGAGCTGATGATAGGGCCATTTGTGGCACCGATGTAAGAATAAGCAGAGCTTATCTAGTAGCAATAGAGTGGACTGATTGGCACCAGGACATGGTGTTGAATATGGTTCTGTGAGTGATCAGAATGTTCTTCACATGAGTAATATAATAGGGGCAAGGTAGCCTCTATTACAGTGGTATTACTGATCAATGGTAAATCATTAGAAATGGAAATTCATATGGGACATCTGCTACCAGAATAGGGGAGTAAAACTACAGGTACATTTGAGAAGGGGTTCAACCCCTGAGGTTGAAGAACACCTCAACTAGATTGGCTACAGGCACAGGTGAGGTCATTGAGATAGTGGGGATGACCAAAATACTGGTGAGCTATCGGCTACAATTTTCCCAGCTTCCATTAATCATGGTGTCTGGCCAAGGACCAAGCCTGATGGGCTATGCCTGGCTCTAAAAAAATTAAACTCAACTGGTTGGAAATTTTCAACATTAAAGACGGAGGTCTAGATGATATAATCAGGAAGTATTAGGATGAGCTTGGCAAAACTAAAGACGTAAAGACAAAGATTCATGTAGACTCTGAAGCCATTCCCAAAGTTTTCAGAGCTGGACCTGTGTCCTAAGCTTTGTTAGAAGAAGTTCAGACTGAGCTAAAAAGCTGACAGAACTTATCATTTTCCAACTGGGTTAATTTCTGGAATGAGCAGCTCTATAGTACCTGTGGTAAAACCAGATAAAACAGTGTGCATCTGCAGAAACTATAAACAGTAAATCAGACAGCTATACTGGACAAATACCCTATCCCTAAAATAGAGAATTTATATGCAAAACTGGTTGGAGGATAATCATATGTCAAATTAGATATGAGTCATGTATATGAACAACAGGAGTTGGATGATGCTTCCAGAGGCTATGTGACTAATAACACTCATGAAGGATTATATCAGGTTACACACATGCCCTTTGGCATTTCATCAGCGTGTGCCATGTATCAAAGAACAACAGAGAACCTAATGCAGGGCTTGCTACATGTTGTTGTATATTTGGATGATGCACTGTTTCCTGATACAACCAAACATGAACATTTGGCCAATCTACGAGAAGTACTGAGAAAATTTCAGTCGGCAGGATTGTCCTGAAAAGAGATGACTGCATTTTCTAGGCCAGCAAAGGAGTTTACCTCAGCTACTTATGTCAATGCCCAAGAATTACATCCTTTGGGGTCAAAGTATGGGCAATAAAGGAGGTGCTGGCCCCTAGAGACACTTCCGAGCTTAAATCATTCATAGTGATGGTTAATTATTATGGGCAATTCCTGTCTAATCTTTCAACACTATTGGCTTCTATACAAGTTTTATTGAAGAAATACCAGAGTTGGTTTTGGAAAGCACCACAGTGAGAAAAGTCAAACAACTGTTGCATTCATTTTGCCTTTGGTTCGTTTTGACCCATCCAAGAAATTAGTACTGATGCGTGATGCCTCCCCATATCGCATTGAGGCAGTTTTATCACACAGAATGGGTGATGGGTCTGAGAAATCTATTGCATACCTGTCAAGAGCCCTTCAGAAGTTGAGAAGAGTTACTTACACATAGAAAAAGGGCTATTTTGTATTGTACAGCATGAGAAAATTCCACCAATATGTTTACAGGTGATATCCTACAGCTGCTATGGATCATAAGCCACAGTTGAGTCTGTTCAACAAGGACAAAGCCATTCTGCCAATTGCATTGGGCAGGATTCAGCATTGGGAAATCCTCTTGTCAGTCTATGAATACATATTGATAGGCCAGGAACAATGGCCAGGAACACAAATAGCCAATGCTGGTATCTTTAACAGTCTTCCATTGTCAAAGAGTACTCCACCCGTCCCCCTACCCATCACTGCCATAAGACATCCTGACAGCAATGAATTTCTCAGATATTTTGTTAGTCTTGACTCAGCAGATAAAATTTTGGATCAGCAGAGACCCACTATTATCAAAGATCAGCAACAGCAGGCAGAATTCTACCTGAAAAAAATTCTAAGTGTTGAATTTGCATGAAAACTGGAATAATTCATGCTATTCCTTTCAGTATGAATGATTTAAGCTCGGAAGTGTTTCTAGGGGCCAGAGAAGAATCTCCTACACTCTGTGCATAGTAGAGACCACCAGTGTGAATATCATTAAATTTCAGGGAGAGGGGCCTATTCCCTCTGCAGAGACTGAAATCTGCACGCTGGAATCTCTGGGCCTGCTAGCCTCTCACCCTGCCAGGAGTATTTCACTTCAGCAGGGATTACTATAGTATCCAACAAATGGAGAACTGATGGCCCAACCCTGCTGGAGTGAAGGGGGGGGACAATCAAGGCCCTCCCAGAGGTTTGGGCAGTGCCCCCTTGGGATTGGTACCTTGGTAGTGCCAGCTTGGGCCCCAGCATGGCCCAAAAGGCAAAGTGCTAATGCCTGGGGGCATCTTGGCACTGCCCCACCAGGCAACAGGTAGTGCCAAGGGGGCTGTGGCTAGATGGGGTGGGGCCTCTGGAAGTGATTGGTGGGGGTGGGTGTCCCGCTGTCAGGATCAGTGGATGGTGGGGAAGGACGGGAGGCCAATGATCAGGGCTGGCCATTAGGGTGTGGTGCTGGGCAGCCTGCTGGATTGGGGAGGCAGGGATTGGGATTGGGCAGCCTGCTGGAGGGGGGTGGGAGAAGTCAGGGCTGCAGCGGGAATATCGGCATGGCAGGGGGTTGGGGGATGGTGGGTGGTGCCGGGACTGCCAATGGGGTGGGGCTGTGGGAGATCAAAGCAGGTCGGGACTGAGGCCCATGCATGTTTGGGAGGCCAATGATCAGGCTGTGGGGGCGGCGGGGGGTGGGGGGGGGAAGTGGGAGGGGGGTGAGAAGGCTGGTAATGTGGAGATTGTGGGGCTAGCAATCGGGAAGCTGACAGACAGGGGCGACTGTGCATGTACCAATTTCAGTGCTGACAGATTGGCACAGGTGCAGGCCCGCTTAATGATATGCTGCCTGCCTCTCTGGTAGGGATAGGCCCTTCCCACGGCATTTTTACATGATTCACACTCGTGCAGTCTGTAATGCAGAGTGTGGGAGATTCATTTTGAAACTCCTGCAGAAAAACCAGCAGGAATTACTCCAGTGTTTATGCAAATTCAACACTTTACTTTGGGAAAATTGCACCCATGAAATCAGATCACATTAGGCAGAACGAGTCAAGTTGCGAGGACAGTATTATCCTATTGGAAGCGAGAGTAGTTGTCACCGTGTAAGGAAGGTAATTGCTCCTTGCAGAGTTACACAGTGCCCACCCGGACATATCAAAAGCGAATGTCCTTGCAAGAAGCCATGTTTGGTGGCCAGGCATTGATGTTGAAATTGAGAAATGGTAAAGCACTGTGATCAGTGCCAGTTACAGCAAACGTTACCGGCCACAGCACCTTTACACTCCTAGGGATGGCCAGGTTGAGTCCACGTAGACTTTGTGAGACCATTTTTTGTCCCAATGTTCCTTCTATTAGCACCGCAGAAGCCACAGCTGAAAAACTTTGACAGTGTTTCTCATTGTATGGACTTTTGGAAGTATTTATTTCAGATGACAGTATAGCTTTTAGAAGTGCTGAATTTCAAAATGACATGTTCTCCAATGGGATAAAGCATTTTAGAATTGCACCATATCATCCCTCTTCAAATGGACTGGCTGGGCAAGCAGTTCAAACTTTCAATTCTGGTTTAAAGAAACAACCACCTACATTTTTGGATACTAAATTAGCTCAATTTCTCTTAGCATCCAGGACCACTCTGCATTGGGCCAGAGTAGAAAGCAAAATAAAAGTAATCATACTAAAAATCCAAGCCCACAAGTACATAACTGACACACAAAACATTCCTCCCTATTTATCAATCATTTCCTGTTTCCTTTCTTTCAATGGATGCAGTTCCAGCTGACACAACCTTATATCTATAGCCACGCTGTTTACTTTCCAAGATATTTTTGGCTCAAATAAAACATGTAACATTCTTTTACGACCCACAATTCTGTGAAAACTTATGCAACACGGCTGCAGTGTCAGATGAACAGGGACAGTAAAAATGGGCAACACATTTTACAGTGCAGATTTTTTACACACACCACTACAGCTCATTGTTCAAGATATTCTACCATATTATCTTGTTTCTGGTTAAAAAAAAGTTTAAACTTTGTTCAAAAGTTATCAGGAGGCGGCCCCATTTTGAGAGTAGCATAGGTGATTGTAAATTTGAACACTCAATTGGAAGCTGCAATTTTCACTTCTATTCATCCAAAAGTCACACTTATGGTTCCTCATCCTGACCAAATCTGCTAGGAGAAGGGGGCCTTTGGGTCAAATGTGCTTTATAGGTGAGCAACCAAGGAAGTGACAATCATAACATCAATGGAGATGTTCACATATTCTTACTGAGCTATGGGCTATGATAGGTAACCTTAGTGGAAGGGAATGCAAAAAATGTAATACAAAAGTAAAATTGAAAATAATCCCTCCTAAAACCATTCAAAAGGATATAAATTGTTGTTAACAGTTGGGGTTGAAGGATCTAATTCTATATATGCTAAGTTCCATCATATAGGGAGGAAAATTGATGTTTCAATGTCCTGACTTTTGCCTTTTGCATATATTCCAAATAACAGCAATGACATCAGTAGCTGTGGAAGAAGCACTGGGCCCCTTGGCTGCTTTCTGCTATGATTGAAGATGACATCCAGGAGGCCTAATAAAGGGACACTATAGGGGGAAAATAGTGAATAAAGTGAAAGAAAGAATGCAAGTTCTAATCATAATTTAAAACTATTATTGAAGTGCAGTGTTACCTCTGTTTCAATATTTTGTTTAACTTTGCCACAAAAGAACTGCAGAAGGCAAATTAAAATAATTTATTTCCCCAAAGCTGCATTCTCTTCGCCTGCATTCTACTGAAATTAATTTCAAGAATTCTATCTTTTAAAGCAAATAAACATTAATGCCAATCTCTGGACATATTGTTACTGCTGCCTTTTTAGAATAGACTTTTCATTGAAGCAAAGCCAATAACAGACAGAAGACGCCAGAAAGAAAATTTTGTAAAAGTTTCGAAGTAAATGGAAGTAGAGGAGTAAGACATCTGAAGAAATATCAAAGCTTCTCATATTCTACAGAAGTCCAACATAGCTGGAAGATGGAAGACCCTGAGAATTGCAAACAGATCAAGGAGAATCTAAACTGAATAGAGAGTACACCGAATAATATTGCCTTAAATTTAGTATCTTATCAGTCCTCAAGCATTTCATGCCATCAGAAACATGTGTCACAACAAATGCATCAGAAAATACTCTTAGAAGCTATTAATAATCAGGAGCAGTACTGTCTTTACATTGAAGGAAGTGAATCACCAATCACTTAATCATCACACCCATTCTCAGAAACTGAAAGCAAACACTCTACTGAAGAGTGGGAAGCACTAGCTTATAACTGTGTTTGTGAACTCTGACGTATGTATCACTGTGGTGGAAAGTTCACATACTACACAGATCACCAAGGGCTGACTGGATTGTTAGTCACGTCAGGATCCAAGCATCTATAGATGGGAGATAGTCTTTATCAGTACAACTTCTAGGTCAAGTATCATGCAGGGTCATGCAACCAAGTAGCTGAAATGCTTTGCTGTTCTACTGTGGCAGGCAGCATTAGCGAAAGGGAAGCAACTTACGACATTGAAGATTTTGTGATTGTGTTTATTTCGAACACAGCTGCAAGTCTTATGCAAGAAGAGTTGAAGGCAGAATTGGTGACAGATAGCATATAATAGAAAGTAAACCAGTACCAAAAAAACCAAGTGGCCTTGTAGAGGAAGAGTTGGCTCCATATTACAGAGTATGCAGTGAGCATACTACTATAACGACAACTATATCGAACACAGAACTCAAACAATTATTCTGAAAGTGCTACAGCATGTATTGCATCTGGTCATGAAGGTCGTCTGGGTGGCGCTAAGATTAAACAATGAACCTGTGAAGTATTTTGGTGGCCTATGTATATTGCTGAATAGAAGAGTTAATTGGAAACTGTGTAGCTTCCACATTCAGTGCAAAATCTGTTAACCTGGGTTCCAGACTTCTACAGCTAACCTCCCACCACCATAACCAACAAAACCATGGCAACAACTCCAAGTAGATATTTTTAAAGAAATGCAAACAGCCACTAGCATTAACATTTTCTGCTTGTTGTTCATCATCTCCATAGCAAATGGCCAAGAATCACTACAACACATTCCATAACAACCACTTTGGTCGTTGACATTTCAGACAAGTTGTTTACAAAATGGGGTTTGCCAGAGACTATACCTAGTGATGATGGACTGCAGTTTGTTTCCAGTCTGTTCACAAAGTTCTTAGTAAGCTGCAGAATTCACCCCCACCTGACATCACGATACAACGCTCAATCAAATGGTGGCATTGAACAATACAACTGGATCATCAACCCATAAGTCAATGCCAAATAGAGAATTTTCCTTTAAAATGCCCTTTGGCTCTTCAATCCACAGAATTGTTCCTGAGTTTTCAAAGCATTTTAGGGCATGACAATATCAACGTAACCACTGTGCTACTGTGCTGCCCCGGGCATGATTTCAGATGTTAACTATCAAATACACAAATAAATCTATGATACATGTGGTTATTATAACAACTAACTTCATTGAAAGAAAATAATAAAGGCTCTCAATCTCAAATATTAATGCACAGACAACTTCTATATACAATTTTCCTTTCCTTGATAAGCCTTACCAATGGCTGGAGCTAACTGCCTGATCTATTTTCGCGAAGGTTTCAAATCAACTAACTGATTTTGCCAGTTCCTGAGGCTGGTTTTAACCCTTTATCAGTCCTTTAGAGTTAAAAACCCCCCGCAGAAAACAGAAATATTCTATTTGATGCTCTTTGTCTTTTATGCCTGTGAGATGGGCAGGGATGACACACACCAGTTTCAATGTCTGAATCAGCATTTTAATTCCAATGCTTTAAAATACCTGCACACTCATGCATCCAGCTTACTGCCAGTTTCTGTTTTGGAGAAACACACCCAGGCTTGATTAAAACACTGTGAGAACTGTTAACAGACACATACAATCAAACACTAAACAACTTCCTGTTTCAGTCAAAGAACGTGGGATGTGCAAAGTAGAATCTGCAAGGATTGTTCAAATACTTCCCTTCTGGCATGCGAAGGGTCCTGTGTCTAATTCCCCACTTGGGTCACTGTCTGTGTGGAGTTTGCACTTTCTCCTCATGTTGGCATGGGTTTCCTCTGGGTGCTCCTGTTTCCTCCCATATTCTGAAAGACATCCTGGTTAGGTGCATTGACTCGACCAGGCGTCAAACTGTGGCGACTAAGGGAATTTCACAGTAACTTCATTGCAGTGTTAATGTAAGCCTTACTTGTGATTAATAAATGAACTTTAACTTTGATGTTGTCATGCACTAAAACTTTTTGAAACCTCAAGAACAATTCTGCAGATTGAGGAGGCAAAGGACATTTTAAAGGAAAGTTCACTACTGACTACCTTAGTGAGAGTTTCTTAAATGTTAGAGTTAACAAAATTTCTTCTCAGGTCATGAGAATTCAAATATTCATATAACTTTTAAAATATTCTAAATACAAAAACTGAAACATCTAGGAGAAGAAGGGAAAAACAGTTGCAATAAATATCATTTTCTTACTATGTAATAATAAACACTCTTCTGTTCCTCTTGGACTCATTGAACTCTCATTAATGTATTTCTCCTATATTTATCCCAGTGTCTTTTTGGTCATTGCCAGCTGATCGGAATGCTTTCAATCAATCACCAAGCAACTGGCTTTGCTTCTTCCTGCGTTGCCATGAAGTTTACCTTTTTATTGTTACACCCCTGGCTGTGGGATTTTAGTATTTCCAAATCCATAATCTTTTCAAGATGGATCATTCTCTGCTCACTAGCATCCAAGAGAGTCATGCTTTCCATTCCCTATATATTATCTGGGTCAATTACCAATTTATCATATTCAGTATGTGAGCAGCCTCTTCCAGTCTTCTTGATGCACTGGGTCATAAAACAATAATGCTTTCTAACTTGGACTGTGTACCTGCCCATTTTTTCATGCCCATCTTACTCCATCACAGACTAAACTGTCATGCTCCTTAAACTGACCAACTGGCTTATGATGTCCCTTTAATGTTATCCTTTCATGTTAAAAATCTCCAAAGAGTCCATTGTGTAGTTTTCCATTCTCCAGGAGATCAATGTATTTAATCTTTGACATTTTCCAGACAAATAGGATGATACCATTTGCTCTATTTTGTGACTTTGTATGTTGTGTTATTGTTGTGCTCTGGGGTAAATCCATTTATATTATTTTTGTTAGGTAAGAGTACCAAAGGAAGTGAAGCAAAGACTAATAAGTAGACTTGAGGCCCACTTCAGTGGTGGCCTAATTGAATTGCTGAAAAGGCTTGAGAGGTTGAATTAACTTATTTTCTTATTTCAGACATGTTACTGGTATTCCTAGCACATTGTAGTTTTCTTCTGCCATAATGTCTTCAATCTAACAATCTTATAGCATAAGACAGGAAGGCTGAAAATACTGTAGAATATGCAACCTTGATAGCAGTGTGCCGTTATTTACACCAAGTATATTCTGGCAATTACAAGTAGTTTATTTGAGGTCAGATGAGATCAGGTAATAATCAAAGTAGTATGGATGAAAACATAAATCAATTAACTATCATTTATCTACTGAACTCTAACAAGTGAAACAATGATGCCAGAAAAACATTCAATGTAGTAGAAAGGTCTGCTATATACAGGGTCAGTGTGGGACTGCATAGAGTACCGTCCACACAGTGATGTACGAAGGCGCAAGCCCTAGGCCTAGGGTCAGTGTGGCATTGGCCAGAGACATGTTAAGACCTAGACATGGAGATAACTCCATACATGTATCCTTTACTGTATATTTATGTTTAGCAACAAGTAGTTCATAAAAACCTGCTGTTAACATTCAGAAGACTATGATGACTTCTTCAACAGAAACATTCTGTATTCAACATCATCCCAGCAAATGTCATATCAGATGAGATACTTGACACAACAGAACGGATAATAAAATAGCTGTGGAATGCACAAACATTTTGATTTAGAGAATCTTTCTAAAAGTAACTAACACAGTGCGCTGCTGTTGCCAAGCAACTTGTTAAATATAAACATGTAAATGTCATACTTACATAAATTCTCCTCAGTGCATTTGAGGGAATTTGCTGGACTCCTTGTTAAAAAAGACTTCCATTAATTTTTGAAATCATTCAATTGAAGATCAAATTCAATAATATTGTACTTTATTGGCCCAGATAGATATATGTCTGTTTTGTTCTATCCTGAAGGAAGTATATTTTATATAAATATTTCAGTAATGGTGCAATTTTTTTCCCCATGAGAATAAGATGTCAACTTTCATTGAACTATTTGGACAGTAAGGTATAAAATATTGCTAGTTTAACCCAAAAACATCTCTACTTTCATTCAGGTTATGTGACATTGAGTGGAAAAGGTTTACTGAATGAATTATTCAAAGTATCCTGGCTGAATCTGCTCATTCTTGAATTTGAAGGATATGGGTTCAAGGCCTACTGCAGAGGCTTGATCACATAATGGAGGGATTATTGAGGGAGTCATCTACTGTCAGGGATGTCAATTTTTAAATGTAGCCTGAAACCTAAGGCCCATTTGTGAAGGTATAGGTAAGGATCCATTGGCACTATATGAAAAAGAGGATGAGGGTTCTCCCAATATCCAGTACTTATCATTCATTCAAACACCAAAATAGTAAAAGCAGATTTACTTGGACATCTCATTGCTGTTTATGCTATGTTAATATACAAGCTGGATGCTGCATTTCTCTATGTTACAACAGCGACCATGCTTGGGTGAAAGCATTAAATGGCTGACACCCATTACCACATATCACAATTTTCATTTCATTAATTTCAATCTAAATGAGAATTTGGACAGATGAATGAGGGCAGTGGAATTGATACTGCCTGTTTCAAATTTAATTTAATGATGATCTTGTGATGCCCCCTGGACTGCTTTGTCATGCTGAAGGTGCTATTTAATGCAATAAGAATAGAAAATGCTGGAAATACTCAGCAGATCAGGTTGATGACCTTCATCCATTTAAAAGGGCTCCAAAGGAAGATACTTTCAATTATTTTCAGATCAACTTCACCATTTTTCTTGTTCATTTTTCTGCAGTCACTTAGGTTTCTATGAGCCTTTGAATCAGCTGGCCTATTGTTGCCCTTTCTTTCCAAAAGTACAAACATTATTGTAATGAGTTTCTCCATGGAATAATAGGAATTCTACAGAGGGGCAGTAGGTAAGTCAAACTGCATCAATCAACCAGAACATTGGTTTTGAGAGGTGGATCATTCTTGTGGTGACTGTGATTGACATTTTGTAGCTATATTTCTCCACATTCAAAGCATTGCCAGTGGTTCACAAGCTTGCAACTATCCTTAACTTAAGTACTTTGGGATAATTTTAGGCCTTGACTGTAACATCAGCAACATAAGTGAATTAGCTTTTTATAATCAGATGAAGAAAGTGATTGATGCCTCACTTATTCAAGGAAGTAATTGATCTCAACCCATCAGTGATAGGATTATCGATTCCATTTAATATAACATTATGATCAAACATTATGCCTATCCTTAAGAAAAGTCTTGAGTCTATTATCTTCCTCTTGTCTTGCTTGGCATTCAAATTGCCCCATGTTAGTCAATAGAAACAAAAAAGAAGTCTTGCAACACTTGGCTAAGGTCCAGCAGGTTTATTTGGAATCATGAGCTTTCAGATCACTGCTCCTTCATCAGATGACTGGCCACTCACCTGATGAAGGAGCAGCACTCTGAAAGCTCGTGATTCCAAATAAACCTGTTGGACTTTAACCTGGCATTGTGAGACTTCTTGCTGTGCCCATCCCAGTCCAAAGCTGGCATTGCCACATCAATAGAAACAATGGTGTACATGGGTTCCAGCTGATGCTAACAGCATTATTAACATGATGATTCTGATTTTGGGATCCCACAAAACAACGTTGCATATGATATTTTGTGTAAGATTAAATAATCAGTTTTATTTAATGCTGTGAGGTAAGACCCTGCCACATCACAAGTAAAAGGGAGTGAAATATGAATTTCCTTTTGTTGCTCACTCCACCACACGTTTTTGAAATGCAGAAACAACCTGATCCTTTTGTAGGCTGCACTGGGTCAGAGGTTAATAAATACCAAAGTTCAGTCTAACAAAGCATGAATGTTCATGATTGAGCTATTTTAACTGTTTGGTTTTTACAAGCCAAAGAAAAAATTGGACAGTAAACATTTTGAAAACATTTATACTGCATAATGTATAGTTTGTTAAATTACATTCTGATCGTTCATTTATTAACACATCTCAGCAGCAGATAAAGGAATTCCACACAAGGTATAATCCATTCTAAACCAGTGATATATTCTAAGGGAACCTCATTCGAATAGGGTTTCAATGAAGGTATAGCTGTGGTGCAGGTACAGCTCTGCAAGGAATTTCCAGGCTGTTATTTCATGAGGTCATGGTCAAATTGCACAGCATCATGAGTTATATTCCCTGGAGTATTCAAGAGAAAAATCATAATCCTGATGGCAGAATTTATAAAAATCTTTGGTAAAATCTCATTTTGAGCATTGCTTCCAGTATTGCTGCTCCCAAAAGGAAGACTGTTGTGGCTTTATGAAGAAATGTTGGGAAAGATGGATGTGTAGCTGATTCTGTTCCAATATGCATTAGTCTACTTTGCAGCATTCCAAAATCTTTTGCTGACACAAGTCACTTCTCCCCACTTTTCCCCTAAACTCCATTGCTGCTACAACACACAAAATCGTTGAAGCAGAAAAAAAATCTTTAAAAGTAATCATTTGCTCTTAAGGAAGTCAAAAATTCTGCTCCCTGTGACTTGTGCTTCCAACCGAGCTCCCAATCCCTGTTTTCTTGCCCCAAACTTTGTAATGTTTAGTAAGAGCACCCCATTACTCTGACAGTGTGAGTGTTCCAATAACCAGGTAGTTGCTGCCATAAAGTTGTCAATATCCTGTCTTAAGGGCCATTTAAAAAGTTGGATTTTTTTACTGATAGACAGTAGTTGACTGCTGCTAGGTAAATTAAGCCTGACTACAGTCATATCTTTTCTTTTTATGTTCAAAAGCATTATGTAAATACAATGAAGAAGAAATCTCGCCATCAACATGATAATGGGTAAATGAATACATTAACAGCATTCATGTTAAAGCTCTTGTAGATTTGTTCATATATACATGTAGTTCTACAGCAGTTTAATGAATCTGACAGAACAAGCACCAGGATTCTCTAGCTTCCCCATGATATTTTTCGTGGTGGTGGGAGGCAGTGTGCCATTGGCAGGAAGTGGCACACCATTGGCTGGTGGTGGGATTGTCTGGTCCCGCCGTCGTCAATGGAATTTCCTATTAATTCCATCCTATGCCATTGGGAGCCTCATGGCAGGGGTGTGCCATCAGCAGAACCAGAAAATCCTGCCAGTGGATGAGCTGGAAGATCGCGTCCAATACACAAAAACAAATTACGCTTTTCAGCATTCAACAAAACTTTTTTAATTTTAAAAATTTGTTTGTGGCCAGCTTTTAATGCCCATACCAATTATCCATGAGAAGATGGTGGTGAGCTGTCTTCTTGAACTGCTGCAGTCCATGTGGTGTCGGTAAACCCACAGTGCTTTTGGAAAGAGACTTCCAGGAATTTTGTCAAGTGACAGTGAAGAGATGGAAATTTAGTTTGTGTGGTTTGGAGGGGAACTTGCAAGTAGTGATGGCGTTCCCATGCATCTTTTGCCCTTTTCCTTCTGGGTGACAGCAATTATGGATTTGGAAGGTGCATTGAAAAGAGCCTTGGTGAGCTGCTACAGTGCATCTAGTAGATTGTGTGTGTCGATCAGATAGGCTGCCTTCACCTAGATGGTATTGAGCTTCTTGAGTGTTTTTGGAAATCTATTCATCCTGTCAATTGGCAAGTGGAGAGTATTCCATCACACTCCTGGCATATGCCTTGGAGATGGTGACAAGATCTGAGGAATCAGTAAGTGAGTAAACCTCCATAGAATCTGCAGCTCTGACTTGTATAAATATGACTCATCCAGTTCAGCTTCTGGTCAAAGGTAATCCTCAGGATGTTAATAGTGGGGGATTCAACAATGGCATATTAAATGTAAAGGGGAGAGGGTCAGTTTCTCTCTGGTTGGAGATTGCATTTGGCTGGCGCTTGTATGGTGTGAATACTGCTAAACATTTTTCACCAGTGAACATCTCCATGCCTGACCTTGTGAATAGGAAAGATCATAAATGAAGCAGTTGAAGACGGTTGAACCAAAGGTTCTACCCTGAAGAACTCCTGCAGCAATGTCCTGGGGCTGAGATGATTGACCTCCAGCAACAACCATCTTCCTTTAAAAGAGGTTTGACTCTAACTAGTGGAAAGTTTTCCCTTTGATTCCTGTTGACTTCAGTTATGCTGGGAATCTTTTATGACTCACTTGGTCAAATGCTGCCTTGATGTCAAAGACAGTGACTCACACCTTCATCCTTGAGTTGACCCATGTTTGAACCAAGTCTGTAATGAGGTCAGGAGATGAGTGGCTTGGTGGAACCCAAACTGAGCATCATTGAGCAGGTTATTTCTGAGCAACTGCCACTTGATAAAACTGTCAATGACTCCTTCCATCACTTTTGTTAATGATCAAGACTGGGCTGATAAGGTGGAAAGTGACCATGATGGATTTCTGCTACTTTTTGTTTTCTGTATTGCCAGGTAGATGCCAGTGTTGTAGCTGTACTGGAACAGCTTGGCCAAGGGTGCGACTAGTTCTGAAGCACAAGCCTTCAATACAATAGGCACAATGTAGTCAGGGCTCATAGCCTCTGCAGCATCCAGTACCTTCCACCATTTCTTGCTATTGCATGAAGTAAATCAAATTGGCTGAAGACTGGCATCTGTAATACTAGGGACCTCTGGAAGAGGATGAATTGGATCATCCATTCAACACATGACTGAAGACTGTTGCAAATGCTTTAGCCTTGCCTTTTGCTCTGATGTGCTGGGCTCCTCCAATTTTGAGGCTGGGGATATTTGTGATGCCTCCTCTCCTGTTAGTTGTTCAATTTTCCACCAACATTCATGACTGGATGTGGCAGGACCGCAGAGCTTAGATCTGATCTGCTTGTTGTGGAATCTCTTAGCTGTATTGCATGCTGCTTTTACAGCTTGGCATGCAAGTAATCCTGCACTGGAGCTTCGCCAGGTTGACAGCTCATTTTTAAGATATGCCTGGTGATGCTCCTGGTATGCCTTCCTGCATTCTTCATTGAACTAGTGTTGATTCCCTGGCTTGATGGTCATGGTAGAGTGGGCAACATACCGGGCCATGAGGTTGTGGGTATAATTCTTCTCCTGCTGATGGCTCATGGTATCTAATGGATGCCCCCTTTGGAGTTGCTAGTTTGTGCTCAAAAATTAACTGGGTTTGAAAAAGTTACAATTGAAGCAATTAGGCCAACTTCCTTAGTGATTAAATACATATTTCTGGAAAGCAGTGCTGTATATTTTGATATATTTGTTTTTTTAATTAATTCATAGGACATGGGCGTTGCTGGCTGGCCAGCATGTATTACCCATCCCAAGTTGTTCTTGCAGGGCAGTTGAGAGTCAACCACATTGCTGTGGCTCTGGAGTCATATGAAAGCCAGACCAGGTAAGGATGGCAGATTTCCTTCCCTAAAGGACATTAGTGATGGATTTTTTGACAATCGGCAATGGTGTCATGGTCATCAGTAGATTGCCAACTCCAGACATTTTTTGTTTTAAATCAAATTCAAATTCCACCATCTGCCATGGCTGAGTTTCTGGATTAATAGTCTAGCGATTATACCACAAAGCCATCATCTCCCTACAAACTGTGGTTGGAACTTAATAGATCAAATAGTTAAATCTTTATCATACTTTTTGTGTAATGGCTTTCAAGTGTACTTTGAAGCAATGATAAGACAAATGAGAAAACAACATTTTCTGCAGCTACTGGCCATTATCACAACTTTTTGAAGATGTGAATAAAGTGTCTGGATCATTTCAAGAAGTAGCAAGCTTCACTTTTCCAATTACTTAAAGAATACTGCTTTAACTCAAAGTTAGAATTTACCCTTGATACCTGTTTCATATATCAGCTTCAAAAAAATCAATGATTTTTGGGACTGTTTTAGTTAATTGTTTTGTTCATGGCCTATCAAAGTTATTAAATCACCTGATAACCTAAAGGAGCTAAACCAATAGTAGATGTTTGTTAACAAACCTGAAGGGACTGCATTCATTTGCGCCCAGTGGAGGTGGAGTCCAATTATCCACCTTGCCATTATATACTGGACAAAGTCTTGTGTGAGCCAGTCACTTGCACACTAATGTTTCTTTTGTTAAATATATTGTACTTGTCTTTGATACTGTGCCAATTTCATTGCACCCTAACTTTGGTGAGTTAAATATCAATCTGATTCTGCTGTATCATGGTAGATGGTGGCACCTCCATTGTAATTGTTTCTTTAGTATTTTTAAGATGGAATCTCTTGCTGGTTCACACTTGATCTCTGTGGATTGAAAGTTTCCCTTCTCACACCCTCATCACGATTCAATGAAGCTCGTGTAGAAATGCATCATAAATATTTTTGAATTGCATCTACTGCTTTGTAACTTTTGGCATTTTCACGTTGACTTTTCCAATGAAAACAATGAAAAACAGGAAGAGAAAATATGACTTCAAGATCCACTTGAATCTTGATTTAAGCACAAAAATCAAAGCTGGCAAATCAAAGTTGAGTGCGAAATTCTCCATTCTTGCTGGCAGCATTTGTGTGGAGAATTCCAATCACCATCTTTCGAATGAAACATTATTTTGAGGCCCTGCCCACTCTCACAGGTGGATATATAAAAGATCCCACAGCACTATTTTGGAGACAAGCAGAGGAGTTATCTTCAGTGTGCAGGTCAATATTTATCCTACAACCAGTATCACAAAAAAAGGATCATTTGGTCATTATCATATGCAATTTATGCGAGCTTGCTGTCCACAGATTACTTCCCTTGTTTCCTATGTTATAACACTTCACTTCAAAAGTATTTATTGGCTATTGTAATAACCTCACCAAATACAACACTGCTTTATTAAATCAAAGGAAAGGCCACATCTGCAGCTTATAACAAATCAAGGCCTGTGCCCTGGACCTACATGACCTGCATTCCAGGCTGTGAGTATAGGTTTTAAACTCCTGCCATTCAACTCCCATTGGGCAAGCTCCCACTCAATAGGGAAACTCTTATTCCGTCAAGCATGGGGAGATTTATTAATGATGCCCCATGTCCTTTGTGACCACTATAACTCCTTGTTTGTCACTGATGCTGGTTCCTGTCCAGGGTTCGTTTTGCTTGGAGCACCTGCTTCCTCAGTTTCCATCTTGGTGTCTGCTTCTTCACTGTCTGGAAGAAGGTTAGCCATGAACTGTTGTCCTGTACTGATTGCGGGAAGCAAAACCTGCTCTAAGGCGGACTCCCTGCTCCTAAAGTGGTCGAGGTGCTTTTTCACGACCTTGTCCTGGACCTTTACCTTGTAGGACACTGGCCCCATCTTTCAGAACCATAGAATCCCTACAGTGCAGAAGCAGGTAATTTGGCCCATCCAGTCTGCATTGACTCTCCCAAACAGCATCTTATCCAGGCCCATTCCCCACCCTATCGCCACCACCCTGCGCATTTACCATAGCCAATATACATCTTTGGACTGTGTGAGGAAACCGGAGCACCCACAGGAAACCCACGCAGACACAGGGAGAACGTGCAAACTCCACACAGGCAATGACGCAAGGCTGGAATTGAATCTGGGTCCCTGATGCTGTGAGGCAGCAGTGCTATCCATTGGAACCCAGCTGGACCACCCTGAAGTTCCTCATGTAGACTTGATCATGTATCTCAAACATCCTCTCTGCAGTTGCAGAGTTATATTTTATTTTCTGAATCTCTTGTCTAGACTCCACCCTCCCCACAGATTTAGAAATGGTAGACTTAGTCTCGTACAAAGCTGACACCCCATTAATAGTTTTTGCAGGATTCCTGTCATAGCATTCTATAGTCAAATAAGAAACATGTCAATTCGGTGGCTATAGGTACCACAAGCTGTTTCTTCATTCCAGTTTTAAAAATCTGCACTGCTCATTTCACCAGCCCATTTGAGCATGGGTGGTAAGGTACTGTTTTAGTATGTTTGAAGCGATTAGAAAGCATGAAGTTTTGGAGCTCACTCCTGGTGAAGGCATTGCCTTTGCCGGACACCAAGACCTTTCTGTATGCCATGTGTATAGAGGCACTGTTTTAGCTTATTGATTGTGGCATGAAAAGTAGTGGGGCTCATGCGGTATACTGCTAACCATTTTGAATGTGATCAAAATCATGGAGGCCATAAAAGGCCCTGCAAAATCCACATGCACTCTCACCCATGACCTGCCCGCCACTCCCATGGGTGCAAAGAGACTGTTGGAGAAAGTTTTTGATTCACCTGAACATAGATTGCACTACCTTACTAACTCTGCGATACCTGATACCTATACCTGTATAGGGCATTGGTGAGGCCACAACTGGAGTACTGTGTGCATTTTTGGGCGCCGCACCTGCGCAAAGATATTTTGGCCTTGGAGGGAGTGCAGAGGAGGTTTACTAGGCTGATACCGGAGTTGAGGGGGTTGAGCTATGAGGAGAGGCTGAATAAACTGGGCTTGTACTCGTTAGAGTTTAGAAGAATGAGGGGAGATCTCATTGAGACGTATAAGATGATGAATGGGATGGATAGGATAGAGGTGGAAAGACTCTTCCCACTCAAAAAAGACAGTAGGACTAGGGGGCACAGCCTCAAGATAAAGGGGGGGCAGTTTAGAACGGAGTTGAGGAGGAACTTCTTCACTCAAAGGGTGGTGAATCTCTGGAATTCACTGCCCGTTGAAGTGGTGGAGGCTGCCTCGCTAAATATTTTTAAGACGCGGGTTGATGGGTTTTTGATAGGAGAGGGGATTAAGGGTTATGGGGAGAGGGCGGGAAAGTGGAACTGAGCAGCGACAGATCAGCCATGATCTTATTGAATGGCGGGGCAGGCTTGAAGGGCTGGATGGCCTACTCCTGCTCCTATTTCTTATGTTCTTATGTTCTGAGTCAAGGCCAGGCCACCCGATGTACCTTCTGGTCAGCAGTCTCATTATCGATATTCCAGGGTGGTCACTATAGTTCCTGGCGGGATGCCATTCCGGTTGAGGGACAACCACTTGGGACCCCCAGAGAATTATACTGTTCTCCACATTGAGCTCATCCTTTTTTAGTCAAATAGGGTTGCATATTTTCTGAGAATTGTCCTCAGAGTTCACCGTTCAAGATTATGTGCTTTACTTTTGATAAAGTGGGTCTCTTTGCATCCAGGTCTTATTTGCGCTCACTAGTAGGATTTCTAAAAAATTTAAAGTCATCACAACCTCTTCTAGTGCTGGTGGAGGAGTAGGGCTCAAGGGCATTGGCATTGGCTATTTGGTCCTGGAACAGTGCTCTGAAAGATATTGATAAGCAGCAAGCAGCAGAGCCCAACTATGTGTCCAGGCAGAGGCAATAAGAGGGATTGTCTTTTCCTTTTTGAATTTGGTTTTGGTTTGTGGTTTCACATTATCATAAAGTGCCTAGTATAGACAATTTTTTTTACCCAAAGACAACCGCCAATCCCTCTTTCTCAATTTGTGAGTCACTCCACTCAGCATCTGAGGGGGTTCCAGATGCATATGCTATAGGTCCTTCTGTTTCATCTTTGCAATGAAGCTAAAGCACAGCTCCAATCCCATAAGGGGACCCATCACATGTCAGGATGAGTTCCTTTCTTCAGGCCAAAACAGGTTTAACAGATTTGATGACAGTAGTTGTTGTTTTATCTTGTTGAAGGCCTTAATCTGGAATGCCTTCCATGTCTTTCCTTTTTGCTTCTACAACAGTGTATGCAAGGGGGCCAGTAAAGTAGCCAAGTCTGGAATGAATTTCCCATTGTAGTTCACTAATCCTAAGAAGAATTGTGTCTCTCTGACACTTTTCGGGGCTGCTGCTCCCGTGATGACCCTTACTTTCTCTTTTAAATGTGCAGGTCTTTTGCATTCACCTGATAACCCAAATAATCGCTTCCTTATGTCTGAGAAGCACATTTTTTTTCTCTTTAGGTGTACCCAGCTCTCAAAATTCTCTTGTACATCTTCCAGGTTTATCAAGTCCTCTTGTTCTGAGTTGCCCATGACCAAGACATTGTCCAAGTATAATACCACGTTAGGTTACCCCTGAAGTATGTTCTCCATTGTGCGCTGGAATATAGCTGATGAGAACCCAAGAGCAGGCAAGTATATTTATATAAACCCTCGTCTGTGATGATTCTAATGTATTTCCGGGATGCCTCATCTAGTTTGATGTGAAGATAAACATGGCTCATATCCAGTTTAGTGAACATCTGGCCACCAGCTATCTTGGTGTACAAGGCCTTAATTGTGGGCATAGGGTATGTATCTAATTTAGGGACTCAGTTTACCCTTAACTTATAAGCCCCACCATTGCAGATTGATTTAACTAGCTTTTGAGGATGGGGATAACAAGTGTGGCTTGCTCTGTAAATTGTATGGGTCTTATAATGCCTAGAACTTTAAGGGATCCGAGCTTAGCTTCCACTTTCTCTAATAGAGAGTAAAGGTCAGGTCTTGCCCTATAATATTTGGACATGACATCAGGGTTGACGTAAATTTTAGTTTCGGTCCCTCTTATCTTCTCAGGTTCTTCCTGAAAAATTTCATACTGCCCTCCCTTACCTAGCTGGAAAATCTTGAGTAAATTTAACCTGATTTGCTGGAGCCAAGCTCTCCCAATAGGCTTGGTCCTTGCCCATGCATGATGATGAGTGGGAGTGGAGCTAATTGCTGTCTGTGGGTCACTAGGGTTATTGTAGTGTCCTTTGTCCTTAGTAGTTCACCTGTGTAGGTGTCTAGTCTGGCCTTTGTGTTTTCCAATTTCAAATGTTGAATATCAGTTTGGAGGTAGTTATATCTCTGCTTACTGATAATGGAAACGACAACTCCTGTGTTTAGCTCCATTTTCAACCATGCATTTACCAGCAATCTACCATTATTGGGGCAACATTGGTTGTAATAATACAATTTGGTTGCATTGTTTCTTACTTTGGCAGTGGATTTACCTTCATAGTATGGGCTGGTAGTGGCCTTTACCTCCTTCCAGAGCAATATATGTTTTGTCTACTCCTTCAACTATGCCGTGGCTGAGTCACCTGTCTGTACCTAAAGCAGTCCAAATTTTGGCACTTGCAACTTTCCAGAGTATGATCTCCTCCACACTTGGGGTTATCATTAAGTTTCATTGCCTGCCCGATGACATGAGCTGAGCTTTGATATTGTAGTGGAAACTCTGATGTCTAATTTGCACAGGCACCTTCAGTTGAGAAATGGTTATTACTACTCATGGCTCTCCTCCCTATCCAAAGAATATCGCTTTCAAACTTCCCTTGCAGCTGTTAAGCTCCTTATTCTGCACTTTGCAGTGACAAGGCTATTTCAAAAGCTCGCTTTAAGTCAAGATCAGATTCTGCCAAGTGACTTGCACATTTTCAGTAACACATACACTGCCTGATGCCCTTTTGAGTGACACTTGGTGAGTAAACAGTACCACTTACCCTGTAGCCGATTTCTCATCTTTTTTCTACACTTCTGGGCTGTTCTTTTGTCGACCCCATGGGTACTGATCTTCCGTGTGACCTCCATGCAGATCACTGTAGTCAGACAGGAGGACCTCCTGCTGTCATCCCTAGGAAGAAGCACCTCCCACTTTAAGAGGAGAACCTGGAGAGGGCCTTCACTGAACGTGGGGCCACATGTTGTCTGCTCTACAATGTTCTGTTATTCAGTCTGATACCCCTGGCTTGCAGTGAGTGAATGGCTGTCCAGATGCCTTTTAAATTTGGCACCATGACTTCAGATCCCATGAATGATGGGGACAGCAATTTCTGCTTGTCCCTCCCACAAGATTTTCCCAACCCCTCATACATGCATATGTACTGAGCAGAGCAGCGCCAGCAGTCCTGCTCCTGTGTGGGAATCACTTGTATTTCTGCTCCAGCCAACCAATTTATACTCCAGAGCAGAAGTATTGGGTTTCCTCTGGGTATAGAGGGATACAAAGAACAAAGAACAACCCAGCACGGGAAACAGGCCCTTCGGCCCAACGAGCCCGCGCCGTCACATCACCCTACACCTATTCTACCCTGCATGTCTACGAATGGGACCCTACTCAGTCAGATTCAGGGAAGAAATAGTGTCAATTTGGTGGAAACCAATTAGCCTAAGAGCACATCTTTGGGGTGTGGGAGGAAACCGGAGCGCCCGGAGGAAACCCACGCAACCACAGGGAGAATGCGCAAACTCCCACAGACACAGGCCCAAATCCATGTATCTGCACAGCTAGCAGTGCTAGTCACTGAGCTGTTGTGGAGCCCGTCTATCGGTCCAGGATCAAGCACACACACCGACATGAAGTACTAGGCCACTCCTGGACTTCCAAGAGCAGCCCACGCACGACCTGCCGTGTGCATGCCCCTCGCTTGACACGAGGTGGACCTCCACCTGTGGAATAAAGACAAAACATATTAGTTATACAGCCTGCCCTTCCGGTGTCTCCCGAGGTTTAACCCTATTTAATAGCCCCTACCATATCCCTCCATTCCCGTTTCACTCATATGCCTATCTAACTGCATCTTAAACGAGTCCAACGTGCCTGCCTCCACCACCCTACTCGGTAGCGCATTCCAGACCCCCACAACTCTCTGTGTAAAGAACCTTCCTCTTACCTCCAAATTATACCTCCCCCCCCTCACCCTTAAGTGATGACCTCTTGTGTTCGTACCCAGTCTAGGGAGCAGTCTCTCACTATTAACTCTATCTATTCCCTTCAGTATCTTATATACCTCTATCATGTCCCCTCTCAATCTCCTTCTTTCCAAGGAGAATAGCCCCAGTCTCCTCAGTCTCTCCTCGTAACCCAGTCCCCCCATGCCAGGCAACATCCTGGTAAACCTCCTCTGCACCCTTTCCAGAGACTCCACGTCCTTCCGGTAATAAGGTGACCAGAACTGGACGCAGTACTCCAAATGCGGTCTAACCAACGTTCTGTATAACTGAAGCATTAGACGGCAGCTTTTATACTCTAAGCCCCTTCCTATAAAGGCTAACATCCCATAAGCCTTCCTAACAACGTTCTCCACTTGTGACACAACCTTCATGGATTTGTGGACCTGCACTCCCAGGTCTCTCTGTACGTCTATACTCCTAATCGGCCTACCTTTTATCACATAGCTCCTCTCTGCATTATTCCTTCCAAAATGCATCACCTCGCATTTGTCAGGATTAAATGCCATCTGCCACCTATCTGCCCACTGCACCAACCTATCTATATCCTGTTGTATCACCTGACAATCCAGTTCTGTACCCGCCAACCCTGCCATCTTGGTGTCATCAGCAAACTTGCTGATCACACCACCTACTCCCTCTTCTAAGTCATTTATGTAGACTACAAAGAGGAGAGGTCCCAGTACCGAGCCCTGCGGCACACCACTGGTCACTGGCCTCCAGCCCGACAAGGTACCCTCCACAACTACCCTCTGTCTCCTATTTCCCAACCAGTTCTCAATCCACCTAACTACCTGGCCTCGTATCCCATGCGCCTTAACCTTTTCTACCAGCCTACCGTGAGGGACTTTGTCAAACGCCTTACTGAAATCCATATAGATGACATCAACGGCTCTCCCATCGTCAACCGTTTTTGTCACCTCCTCAAAGAATTCCACCAGATTCGTAAGGCAAGACCTCCCTCTAACAAAGCCATGTTGCGTATCCCTAATCAGATCGCAACGCTCCAAATGCTCATACATCCTACCCCTAAGTATTTTTTCCATTAACTTCCCTACCACCGACGTCAAACTCACCGGCCTATAATTCCCAGGGTTATCCCTACTACCTTTTTTGAACAACGGGACTACATTTGCTACCCTCCAGTCTTCTGGGACCTCACCTGTGTCCAAAGAAGAGACAAAGATGTGCGCCAGAGGCCCAGCAATTTCATCTTTCGCCTCCCTAAGCAGCCTGGGATAAATACCATCAGGCCCCGGAGCTTTATCCGTCCTTACGCTACCTAAAAGCCCTAGCACTTCCTCTCTCGTAATAACTATATCCTGCAACTGAACCTCCGCTCCCTCCAAGAGACCGCACGATTCCGAACCCCTCTCCTTCGTGAATACCGACGCAAAGTATTCATTCAGGAGCTCCCCCATTCCCTCCGACTCAATACACAACTCTCCACTCTTGTCCCTAAGAGGACCAATTTTCCCTCTAACTACTCTCTTGCCTCTAATATAGGAATAAAATGCCTTAGGATTATCCTTAATCCTACCGGCCAAAGCCATCTCATGCCCTCTCTTCGCCCTTCTAATTCCCCTTTTTAGCTCCCTCCTACTCTCTCTATATTCCTCCAGCGCACACTCCGTACCCATTTGTTTTGACCTATCATACGCCTCCCTCTTCTTCCTAACCAAGTCTTCAATATCCCCCGTAATCCACGGCTCTCTAATCCTACCTTTCCCATCCTTTCGCTTAACCGGAACAAACCTCCCTTGCAACCATTTCATTTTGTCCCTAAAAGCCTCCCACTTGCCAACCGTGGACTTGCCAGCTAACAGTCCCTCCCAGTCAGTTTGCTGCAGCTCCCTCCTAATCCTGCCATAGCTCGCCTTTCCCCAGTTCAGCACACTCCCGCTTGGACGGCACTCGTCCCTTTCCATTTTTATCCTAAAGTAGACGGACTTGTGGTCACTGTTCGCCACATGTTCGCCTACCTCTACCTCACCCACCTGCCCTGGCTCGTTTCCCAACACTAAATCCAGTATAGCCCCTCCCCTAGTCGGGCAAGTTACATACTGTTCTAGCGACCCTTCCATAACACATTTCACAAACTCCTCTCCCTCCGTACCCCCAGCTCTAGGCCCCTTCCAATTCACTCCGGGAAAATTAAAATCACCCACTACAACCACTCTATTCTTTCTGCACCTGTCCAAAATGCCCCTGCAAATTCCCTCCTCCACTGACTCTGGGCTGTTGGGTGGCCTATAGTACACCCCTAGCAGTGTGATCTCTCCCTTTTTATTCCTCAACTCCACCCACAGCGACTCAATCCCTATCTCTTCCATATCGCCCTCCCTCTGCACTACTGTGATGTTTTCCTTGACTAACAGTGCCACCCCTCCACCTCTCTTCAACCCTCCTCTGTCACACCTAAAACACCTGTACCCAGGAACATTCAGCTGCCAGTCCTGCCCTTCCCGTAACCACGTCTCCGTTACAGCCACCACATCCAACTGCCTCACAAACATCAAAGCCCTAAGCTCATCCGTTTTCCCTGCCACACTCCTAGACTCCTAGCATTGAAACAGGGATGTGGGTCAAATGCGGGTAATTGGGATTAGTTTAGGGTTTAAAAAAAAGCGACATGGATAAATTGGGCCGAAAAGCCTATCTTCATGCTATAAACCTATATGACTCTAAGTGCCAAGAGGAATGGTGCTTGAGTAGTCATGCAACGGATTCTATGGTTTTGAAAAATTATTTCTTGCTGTAGATTTCTTACTTTTTATATACAGTGCAATTGATTTGATTTATTATTTTCACAATTATTAACATACAATGAAGAGTATTGTTTGTCGCACGCGATAGAGACAAAACATACTGTTCATAGAGATAACAGAGTTGTCGTGATGGGAGACTTCAATTTCCCAAACATCGATTGGAATATCCCAAGGGTAAGGGGTTTGGATGGGGAGGAGTTTGTTAGGTGTGTTCAGGAAGGTTTCCTGACACAGTACGTGGATAAGCCTATGAGAGGAGAGGCTGTACTTGACCTGGTACTGGTGAATGAACCAGGACAGGTGACGGATCTCTTGGTAGGAGAGCATCTTGGGAATGGTGATCATAATTCTATCTCCTTCACAATTGCATTGGAACGAGATAGGATCAGGCAGGCTAGGAAGGTGTTTGTCTGGAGTAAGGGGAAATACGAAGATGTCAGGCAGTTAATTGGACAAATAAACTGGAAGGAGGCATTCTTGGGGAAAAGTACAGAAGGAAGGTGGCGGATATTCAAGGAATGTTTGTCTGGAGCTCTGCACGACAATGTTCCGATGAGACAAGGAGGTTTTGGTAGGTCGTGAGAACCGTGGTGCACGAAGGCTGTGGTGAACCTAGTCAGGAAGAAAAGGAAGGTGTACAAAAGGTTCAGGGAGCTAGGAGATGTTAAGGATCTAGAGGAGTATAAGGATTGTAGAAAGGAGCTTAAAAGGGAAATTAGGAGAGCCAGAAGGGGTCATGAGAAGGCCTTGGCGGGTAAGATTAAGGAGAATCCCAAGGCCTTCTACAAATATATGAAAAGTAAAAGGATGAGAAGAGAAGGGATAGGACCTATAAAAGGTGAAGGGGGAAAGGTCTGTGTGGAGCCAGAAGAAATGGCAGAGGTGCTTAATGAGTACTTTGCCTCAGTATTCACGGTGGAAACTGATCTGGGAGATTTTGCTACAGGTTTGCAGCAGATGGAAAAGATTGAGTGTGTGGATATTAAGGAAGAAGATGTGTTAGAATTTTTGAATTCTATCAAGATAGACAAGTCACCAGGACCAGATGGGATGTACCCCAGGTTACTGTGGGAGGTGAGGGAGGTGATTGCAGAGACCCTGGCGATGATCTTTGCGTCGTCGATGGAGACGGGAGAGGTTCCGGAGGATTGGAGGATTGTGGATGTGGTTTCTATTTTCAAGAAAGGGAACAGAGATAGCCCGGGAAATTATCGACCGGTGAGTCTGACCTCAGTGGTTGGTAAGCTGATGGAGAGGCTTCTGAGGGACAGGATTTATGAGCATTTGGAGAGGTTTAGCATGATCAGAAGTAGTCAGCATGGTTTTGTCAAGGGCAGGTCGTGCCTTACGAGCCTAGTTGAGTTCTTCAAAAATGTGACTGAACACGTTGACGAAGGAAGAGCAGTGGACGTGGTGTACATGGACTTCAGCAAGGCATTTGATAAGGTCCCCCATGCAAGACTTCTTGAGAAGGTGAGAGGGCATGGGATCCAAGGGGCTTTGGCCTTGTGGATCCAGAACTGGCTTGCCTGCAGAAGGCAGAGAGTGGTTGTGGATGGGTCTTTTTCTGCATGGAGGTCGGTCACCAGTGGAGTACCCCAGGGATCTGTTCTAGGACCCTTGCTGTTTGTCATTTTCATAAATGACCTAGGTGAGGAAGTGGGGGGATGGGTTAGTGAGTTCGCCGATGACACGAAGGTCGGTGGTGTTGTGGATTGTCTGGAAGGATGTCAGAAGTTGCAGCAGAACATAAATAGGATGCAAGACTGGGCGGAGAAGTGGCAGATGGACTTCAACGCGGATAAATGTGTAGTGGTCCATTTTGGCAGGACCAATGGGATGAACGAGTACACTATCAAGGGCAGGAGTCTTAGCAGTGTTGAAGAGCAGAAGGATCTTGGGGTCCGGGTCCACAGGACTCTTAAATCGGCCTCGCAGGTGGAGGATGTGGCCAAGAAGGCGTATGGTGTACTGGCCTTCATTAATCGAGGGATTGAGTTTAGGAGTCGGGAGGTAATGCTGCAACTTTATAAGTCCGTTGTCAGGCCCCACTTGGAGTGCTGTGCGTAGTTCTGGTCGCCTCACTATAGGAAGGACGTAGAAGCTATTGAAAGGGTGCAGAGGAGATCTACAAGGATGTTGCCTGGATTGGGAGGCATGCCTTATGAAGATAGTTGAGGGAGCTGGGACTCTTCTCCCTGGAGAGGCGTAGGTTGAGAGGCGACCTGATAGAGGTTTATAAAATGTTGAGAGGAATAGATAGGGTGGATTCTCAGAGGCTATTTCCCCGGGTTGAAATGGTCGCTACGAGAAGACACAGATTTAAGGTGCAGGGAAGCAAGTATAGAGGTGATGTTAGGGGTAAGTTTTTCACTCAGAGGGTGGTGAGTGAATGGAATCGGCTGCCGTCAGTGGTGGTGGAGGCGAACTCGCTGGGGTCTTTTAAAAGACTTCTGGATGAGGATATGGGATTTAATGGGATTGGGGATTATAGATAGGTCTATGGATTGGTAGGTATTGATGTGATCGGCGCAACTTGTGGGCCGAAGGGCCTGTTTGTGCTGTAGTGTTCTATGTTCTATGAAACGAATAAGTGCAGAATGTAGTATTATAGTCACAGCTAGGGTGTGGAGAAAGATCAACTTAATGTAAGATAAATCCGTAAGTCTGACAGCAGCAGGGAAGAAGCTGTTCTTGAGTCGGTTGGTACGGGACCTCAGACTTTTATATCTTTTCCCAAAGGAAGAAGGTGGAAGAGAGAATGTCCAGGGTGCCTGGGGTCCTTAATTATGCTGGCTGCTTTGCTGAGGCAGTGCAAGTGTAGACAGAGTCAATGGATGGGAGGCTGGTTTGCGTGATAGATTGGGCTACATTCATGACCTTTTGTAGTTCCTTGTGGTCTTGGGCAGAGCAGGAGCCATACCAAGCTGTGATACAGCCAGAAAGAATGCTTTCTATGATGCATCTGTAAAAGTTGGTGAGAGTCATAGCTGACATGCCAAATTTCCTTAGTCTTCTGAGAAAGTAGAGGCATTGGTGTGCTTTCTTAACTGTAGTGTTGGCATGGATGGACCAGAACAGGTCGTTGCTGATCTGGACACCTAAAAACTTGAAGCTCTTGACCCTTTCTACTTCCTCCCCATTGATGTAGACAGGGGCATGTTCTCCTTTACGATTCCTGAAGTCAATGACAATCTCCTCATTTTGTTGACATTGAGGGAGAGATTATTGTGACTGCACCAGTTCACCAGATTCTCTATCTCATTTCTGTACTCCCTCTTGTCATTGTTTGTGTGTAGACTATGCCAGAATGGAAGTGACTGGACTGGTTTGATTAAATTGTTCAGGCCTACAGTGACCTCTATCAACAACGAGTCAGATTAATTCTCCTGAAGATTTGTAACTGAAGTATTAACCTCTCTTAATCTCTGAATTACTGACCAACCAAGTTGTGTATTTCTTTCATTTCCTATTTTAATGCACTGTCTTTTGCAACCATTTACTCTTTTGAACTTCTTAATCATGTAGTTTTAAGTTTTCAATGTGGTGTACCTGCCATATTCCTCTCAATTCTAAACTTCCCTGGAATAGACAGAAGGAAATAAGAAGGTTGATTTGTGCTGGCCAGATTTTGAGAAATTGAGGCAGAGCCACGTAACATATTTAGAAATGAATTCAAAAATATTTTCGACAACAAAACCCAATATTGCATCCAATATTATTGAAAAATCTAAAGTATGCATTGTTTATTATATTCTGTTAACATAAAATGCCACGTTGTAAATGGAATTGTATTGATTTGTGCTATAACATTGTTGGCAAGTTGAAAATACATTGAAATAAGTTGAAAATAAAATAAATTAAAAATTAGGTGGCATGGTACCACAGTGGCTATCATTGCTGCCTCACAGTGTCAGGCGTTTGGGCTCGATTCTAGCCTTGGGTGACTGTGTGGAGTTTGCATGTTCTCTCCGTGTCTGTGTGGGTTTCCTGTGTGCTCCAGTTTCCTCCCACAGTCCAAAGATGTGCAGGTTAGGTTGATTGGCCATACTAAATTGACTCTTAGTGTCAGTGGGATTAGCAAGTTAAATATGCAGGGTTATCCAGGGCATGGGTGGGATTGTTGTCAGTGCAGGCTTGAGGGGCCAAATGGCCTCTTTCTACGCTGTAGATTTCTATAATTCTAATTTTGGTGGCAACTATATTACAAATGTGTTGTCAATTGTAGTTTTTTACAAGTTTAGTTATCTCATAGTGAGATTACACGTGGGTCCCCAGTGGGAAAAGAAACAGTTCAGAGCATACTTATTTTGCAGTTTTTACTGGTATTCCATTTTAAAGTATACCAAGACCCGTTCAGACCAGTATTCTTATTTCCCAGTGTTTACTTTTTTTTTCCTTGAGTATCATTTTATCTTCAATTAGCAGTGAGTTAAATTTACATATGGAGAGCATGCATTCAAAAACAACAGACCATCTGAGTCTTTACATTGGCTTTTGTAGTATAATTAAGGTAGTTGGACTAAAGGTTGTTATAGCCAAATGAGGGGAGGTGGCTTCCTGGCAACAGTGCATCAACAATACTTAAAAAGGTGCAATTTTATCTTTTGCTAAATAATTAAATGCAATTTGATACAGCGTAACTAAAACGACTGTGTAGGTAAATGATACTTTTGTCCTTACATATACATACACATCCAGAACACATCTTTAAAATGTCATGAACAGGTACAGAAAATAATCAGAAAGGTAAATGGAACACTGGCACTTATATCTCGAAGACTATACAGTACATGGGGAAAGAAACCATACATTAGCTATCAAAAGCCCTGGTTGAACCACACTGTAGAAGTACTGGTTACAATAGATGGTAATCAGGCACTGACAAAAATAAGAATTTGTTGACAATAGTGAGCAGCTCTTTCATGCTGTCTGTCTGCCCATGCCCAGGGAAGAATTCCTGAGTTCCCAACACGTGACCGAGTCTACATCTTCCCTGTTTAAGTTGGGATAGCTGGAAGAACCGAGGTGCAACAGCACAAGAGAAAAGTCACACAAGGTGTAAACTATTTACAACATACAACAGGACTAACAATACATAACTATTTATATTGTGCAAAATACTGATTGGCCTTCTGCAGCTGGCACATAGCCCATCGTGTCTCCTCCCCACATTTTTTGAAAAACAAAGTTCATTTGTAGACTAGTTCATCACATTGTCCTTGAACCTTGTATTTGGTTTCCTCATGTGCCTAGTTGGCAATGTTTGAGATGTCTGCAGTTTGGTGTCCTCAGTGTGGATGGCATCAGGCGTCCTTGCAGTGTACTGAGTGGTAGCAGGACTAGCTGTGTTGGCTTCTGGAGGAGCTTCCATTTCCATTGGTGCAGAGGGCCTGGATTGAAAGCTGGATACATGGGGTACTATGGTGGTTGATGTGCTGGTTCAGATACTGTAGTTGGTGACACCTGTCTCATACATAACAAACACTGTACGAGGCAACCCCATAGCTGTGTACCACCGCCAGTTTGTCATGGCCGCATATGGTCTGGATTCTGACCATTTGACCAGATTCTAAAAGCCAGAATGTCTGAACATTTTGATCGCAATACCTCTCATCCCTTTGTTCATGAGGGCATAACTCATATTAGTTTTGTTTTTCGTTTGCAAGAGAGCCTTGGCATTGGGAATCATGATCCTGGTGCACCTGGAGAACATTCACTGTGTGTTGAAAAGGATAGGTCCTGTCTCAGCATCTTTCATTGGCTGAAGAATGCATTATTGAAATCCATGTGGTCATGGGCACATTTTTCAAGTGGTGCTTGGCTGTTCTTCCAGGTCGTTGGACTGTGGTTACAGGGGAATACTTATAATATGTTCAAAGTCACACATCTGTGCAGTCCTTGAATTCCCTGGAGATAATTATTACAGAGAAGGAAGTGCTGTACATATTATAGAGGAGTTGCTAGAAGTCTTAAAGCGCATCAAGGTAGATAAATCCCTGGGACCTGATGAAGTGTATCCCAGAACATTGTGGGAAGCTAGGGAGGAAATTGCATGTCTCCTAGCCGAGCTATTTGAATCATTGTCATGGGCGAGGTGCCTGAAGATTGGAGAGTGGCAAATGTTGTGCCTTTGTTTAAAAAGGCTGCAGGGAAAAGCCTGGGAACTACAGGCCAGTGAACCTCACATCTGTGGTGGGTAAATTGTTAGAAGATATTTTGAGAGACAGGATCTACAGGCATTTGGAGACACAAGAACTGATTAGGGACAATCAGCATGGCTTTGTGAGTGGAAAATCATGTCTCACAAATTTGATTGAATCTTTTGAAGGGGTAACCAAGAAGGTAGATGAGGGCAGTACAGTTGATGTTGTCTATACGGAATTTAGCAAGGCCTTTGACAAGGTACCGCATGGTAGGTTGTTGCATCAGATTAAATCTCACGGGATCCAGGGAGAGGATATAAAATTGGCTTCTTGACAGAAGTCAAGGAGTGGTTGTAGAGGGTTGTTTTTCAAACTGGAGGCCTGTGACCAGCGGTGTGCCTCAGGGATCAGCGCTGGGTCCACTGTTATTTGTCATTTATGTTAATGATTTGGATAAGAATGTAGGAGGCATGGTTAGTAAGTTTAAAGATGACACCAAGATTGGTGGCATAGTGGACAATGAAGAAAGTTATCTTCAGTTGCAACAGGATCTTGATCAATTGGGCCAGTGGACTGATGAATGGCAGATGGAGCTTAATTTGGACAAATGCGAGGTGATGAATTTTGGTACATTGAACCAGGGCAGGACTTACTCAATTAATGGTAGGGCATTGGGGAGAGTTACAGAACAAATCTAGGGATACATGTTCATAGCTCCTTGAAAGTGGAGTCACAGGCGAACAGAGTGGTGAAGAAGGCATTTGGCATGCTTGGTTTCATCGGTCAGAACATTAAATACAGGAGTTGGAACATCTTGTTGAAGTTGTACAAGATATTGGTAAGGCCACACTGGGAATGCTGTGTGCAATTCTGGTCATCCTATTATAGAAAGGATATTATTAAACTAGAAAGAGTGCAGAATAGATTTATTAGGATGCTACCAGGACTTGATGGATTGAGTTATAAGGAGAGGCTGGATAGACTGGGACTTTTTCCTCTGGAGCGTAAGAGGATGAGGGGTGATCTTATAGAGGTCTATAAAATAATACAGGGCACAGATCAGCTAGATAGTCAATATCTTTTCCCAAAGGTAGGGGAGTCTAAAACTAGAGGGCATAGGTTTAAGGTGAGAGGGGAGAGATACAAAAGTGTCCAGAGGGGCAACTTTTTCACAGAGCAAGGTGAGTGTCTGGAACAAGCTGCCAGAGGTAGTAGTAGCGGCGGGCATAATTTTATCTTTTAAAAAGCATTTAGATTGTTACATGGGTACGATGGGTATAGAGGGATATGGGCCAAATGCAGGCAATTGGGATATGCTTGGGGGATTTAAAAAAAAAGGGTGGCATGGACAAGTTGGGCTGAAGGGCCTGTTTCTATGCTGTAAACTTCTATGACTCTATAAACTGGTGAGTTTTGTCTATCATTATTCTCTGAGGAATGTCTTGTATGGCAAAATGTCTCTTGAGCTTGATTATATCTATGGTGCACTTCATTGACTGTCAGTGTCAATGATGTGAAGATTATTGGTCTGTCATTCTGGATGCAGACTGCGCCAAGTCCATGTTGGGAAGCATCTACTGATAGGTGCTCAAATGATGAAGTATTTTAGCATAGAGACTGAGAGTGCTTGCTTGAGCTTGTTGTATGGCATTCCTACCAGCACCATTCAACAACTTGGTGGAGGAACTGACAAAGATGTCCGATGACTTTACTGAAAGAGGGAATGAATTTGGAAAGATAATTCGTCATACCAAGGAAGTGTTGAAAAGCGTGCATTGCTTGTCCTCAGGAATAGACATCTGGGATAATGAAGTCTGAGCAGTACCTTGTTTAGCTGAACTGGGTTGATGCAGATCTGACAGTGTTGTCTTCCCTTGCTGCAGGCACCATTGCCGAAATCCACTCTATGCCCTTGGCTATGGGAGCTAAACACCCAGTGTTGTCATTCGGTCCTGTTCATTGACTACTTTTTGTTTTATTGCTAAGAAATTTCTTCTTGGAGCACAGACCATGGGTTTATGAGTCACCTAGCTTCATATGATATATTATGGATAATTCCCCAGTCGTCTCGATGAATAGGTCTTGAAATTCAATCATTTCTGGGACCTGGTGCTGTACAGTGTTTACATCTTCACCAAGGTGGATTAGCCCCAGTGTGATGATCTCCCAAAGACCTAGTGGCTTTACATTTTGTTAACATCATGAAACTTCTGTGCAGATAATTTAATGTTTGCTATATGCATGAAGTCCATCTGTGTGTTAATATCTGGTGCACCATAACAGTCAATTTCCCGTAGCAACTGACCAGGCAGGACTTTACACTTTATTTCACTGTCAATCTTTATTTTTAGATTTGCATTGCCTCCATTTTTAACATGATATAAATTTCACCCTTCTCCGTGAGGGAGATGGCACTCACACTCACAGCAGACTGGCTTTGGAGGCTCAGTGCATTTGTTACTCTGAGCTCCAACTGATTTATCCTCCTTGTGTTCTGAACCCTGGAGCAGCGACTGGCTGATGTAGCTGGTGGCACAGGCAGGCTGCGGTGGCTTGGATCTGCAGTATTTTACAAAATGGTTCCATTTGCCATGATTTTATAGTGTTACCAAACATATAATTTTATTGTGAGTGATGGCCACCGCAACTGGGGCAGGGTGTGCACTGTACCACGAAAAATTCTGTTTCGCACCTCAATCAACTGTTTGCTGTTTCTTTCTGACTGCACATTCAACGTACATATGCTGATGGCAGATTCCAGCATTTGATCTTTCTCATGAAGAAGCTGCTTGTAAACAACATCGCTAAGGACCCCACACACAATGCAATCTTTCACCAGGTTGTTGGTGAGGGTATCACACATGCATTTCATTCCAAAATTTTTAGGGCTGCAGTGTATGACTGAATAGATTCATCAAATTTTTGGTTGGTAGTATTGAACTTGTGGCTATCCAATATACCATTCTTTACTGGCATGCATATAAGCACAAACTTTTTAAAAAAATATCTTGGGCTCCTCCTTCTCTTCCTCCGTTTAAAAATCAAAAGACTGAAATTTCTTGACTGCCTCTAGGGCCTGCTAAAATTAAGCGAATGTATACCTGTACCTCCCTTGATTTGTCTAATAGGCCAGCACCACAGTAGATAATGCTACTTTTTTTTGAATTTTGTCCAGTTACCTCCAATGTTTTTGTCAAATACGAGCAGGTTGCTGTGGCAAAACTCCTGTGCAGTTCTGCTAATTCCTGACACCATGCAGAAGTATTGGGTTGTTGGAATGCGCAGCAGTAAAAGGTTACTAATAATACTGAGCAGCTTCTACATGCTGTACATCTGTACACAGCCAGGGGAAATCTCCCACACTCCCAACAGATGACTCTTTTATATCGGCACTCTACGTTCACCTGGAGCACTGTGGGTAGTTCTGAATATCATACTTAAGAAAGATATATTGACCTTGAAGGGAGTACAGTATATTTTTAACTGAATGAAGGACTTCAAGTGTTAAGCAATTATACAGATTTGTGTTGTAATCCCTGGAATATACAAGGTTAAAGATTGATTCGATCAAAGTTTTCACCATATTAAGAAGGGCAGATAGAGTAGATAGAGAGAAATTGTTTCCGCTAGCTGGGAAGCCAAGGGCTCAGGAGGATGATTCAAAAATTAGAACCAGATTTTCCAGAAGTGAAATTAGGATATGGTAATATTTGCAAGTATCTTTGACAAATAGCAATTGATGCTAGATAAATTGTTGATTTTAATGCTGAGTTTGATAGACTTTTGTTAACCAAAAGGTATTAAAGGATATTGGGAAAAGATGGGTGTGTGAAGCTCAGTCGCAGAGCAGCCATGATCTTTTTGAATGGCAGAATAGTCTCAAGGGGCTGAATGGCCTACCCCTGTTCCTGTTTCTATGTCAATGTGTGCACATTCATTCACACAATAAGGAGCAAAGCTGTAGTGCTGTTTCTGGCTAAATGTTTCCCATTTGTACTGAAAGATTAAAATCGTTTGCCCCATGCTTTCAGTTAAAATACTATTTCAAAAGTACAGCTTCATTACAACTGGCTTTTATCTAATTACTGTAAAGGAACAAAAGTAATTGGAACACTGTTCTGTGATTATATATAGTAACCTATTGGGAAAAAAATAGCTGTTTACCAGAAGCTTTTATTTACTGCGTGCTAAACAAATGTGGCATACTGGAAAAAAGTAAAGAAGGTCACGTTTATGTCTCAACATTACAATCTGCACCATGTTTCAATCAGTTTAATGATGCGTTGAATGATTTACCAGTTTTGAGTGGTTTGCATCAAGGTGCCACAAAGTCAAACTCAACAATAAGTTGAGCCACACTATTGAGATTAATTGAACCATCAAAAACAAATGTCTCAGTAGTTAAAAATTCTATAGAAACAAGTATCTCAGTTGTTTAAAAATTCTACAGACATGACTATTTTGTTGGCAATTTGATTTAATTTGATTTATTATTGTCATATGCAGTAACATACAGTGAAAAGTATTGTTTCTTGCACGGTATACAGACAAAACATACCGTTCATAGTGAAGGAAACATGAGTGCAGAATGTAGTGTTACAGTCATAGCTAGGGTGTAGAGAAAGATCAACGTAATGTAAGGTAAGTCCATTCAAAAGTCTGACAGTAGCAGGAAGGAAGCTGTTCTTGAGTCGGCTGGTACATGACCTGAGATTTTTGTATCTTTTTTCCTGAAGGAAGAAGGTGGAAGAGAGAATGTCAAGGGTGCCTTATATTATGCTGGCTGCTTTGCCAAGGCAGTGGGAAGTGTCGACAGAGTCAGTGGATGGGAAGCTGGTTTGCGTGACGGATTGGGCGACATTCACGACCTTCTGTAGTTCCTTGCGGTCTTGGGCAGAGCGTGAGCCATACCAAACTGTGATACAACCAGAAAGAATGCTCTCTATGGTGCATCTGTAAAAGTTGATGAGAGTCGTAGCTGATATGCCAAATTTCTTTAGTCTTCTGAAAAAGTAGAAGTGTTGGTGGGCTTTCTTAACTATAGTGTCGGCATGGGGGGACCACGATACATTGTTGGTGGTCTGGATACCTAAAAACTTGAAGTTCTTGACCCTTTTTGTTTTGTCCCCTGATGTAGGCAGGGACATGTTCTCCTTTACGCTTCCTGAAGTCGATGACAATCTCCTTCGTTTTGCTTAGATTGAGGGAGAGATTATTGTCGCCGCACCAGTTCACCAGATTCTGTATCTCACTGCAGTACTGTCTCTTCATTGTTTGAGATCCAACCCACTATGGTGGTGTCATCAGCAAACTTGAAAATTGAATTGGAGGGGAATTTGGCTGCACACTCATGGGTGTATTAGGGGGCTGAGAACATAGCCTTGTGGGGCACCGGTGTTGAGGATGATCATGGAGGAAGTGTTGTTGCCTTACTGGTTGTGGTCTGTCAGTTAGGAAGTTCAGGATTCAGTTGCAGAGGGAGGTACCGAGGCTCAGGCCAAGGAGTTTAGAGGTGAGTTTTGTGGGAATAATAGTGTTGAAGGCTGAACTGCAGTCAATAAATAGGAGTCTGAGATAGGTGTTCTTGCTGTGGACCTGTTGCGGTGATAGGCAAACTGTAGTGGATCCAGATAGTCCGGGAGGCTGGAATTGATTCGTGCCATACTAACCTTTCAAAGCACTTCATAATGATGGACTTCATAATAATGAATTGGTCAGTGTGATTTTTGTTTTGAAGTTGTATATTTTTTGCTGGTGAGGTGAATTGAAAGAATGTACCATGAGTTTGCTCACTGCTTTTTGCCTAATTTCTGGTGTAGACCTTTCTGGATAGCTTTGGAGTTCTTTGCTCCGTATTGGTGGTGGTGTAGTTCCAAATCTGAGCAAAGGTTCATGTGTACACTCAACAATGCAGCTGAGAGTTTACTATTGGTAATATCAACTTATACATTTTCAAGAGATATTGCTGGAGTTACAGAAGAGCTTTTAAAATGTTTCATTTATTTCACTTGTGTCTGATTAGAGCGACTCTAAGATTTCTGCCCTACTCAGTAAAAATAATTCCGATTGGACTTCACTTTCATGCATTTATAATGAAGGAGATGGAACAACCCTGCAGCATGGAGGTACAAGAGGCACAATATCATCCAGAGACTTGTCTCACATATATTGATTAGGTAACTATTGTTCTCTTCAGGAGAAATGGAGTATTTTTCCAGTTTAGTATGAATCAAGGTAACTGAGTGACAAGGCTATCTAGAATTGATTTATTGCTGGGTTATTCAGAATGCTGAGTGAAATAGATGACAAACACATACCATTGTGAGTTCAACCATTAACTCCATTGAGTTGCTTAACATCAAAGGGCACCATTCCAGTATATCCAGTGAAATAGGGCAGGATTTTGGGCTTGTGGAATTCCCTATAGTTTTGTCCTCAAATGTCTTCTTTCGCCAAATCATCACCATTATTCCTCCTATTCTTCTTCCTTTCCATCACCATCAGCTTAGAAACATAGAAGTATAGAACAATGCAGATGGAGGCCCACTTAGTCTTACCCAGGCACCACCCAGCACTCCTGCCCACACATACAGACACACACGCACCCCCCACATCTTTGAACACTAAGGGGAAATTTAGCATGGCCAACCTACCTAAACTGCACATCTTTGGTCTATGAGAGGAAACCAGACCTCCCAGAAGAAACCCACACAGGGACAAGATGCAAACTCCACACAGACTGTCACCCAAGGCCGGAAACATCTTCAATATTATCTGCTCTTACTGTTTGCATGAATATTCCACAAGACAGGATGACACTAGTTTAGAAAGGGCAAGCATAATTCTCTTGGGTTTGAAAAGACATTGAAGGGTGTGGACACTTCTGGCAATGTGGTGCTTCATGAGGATACCATGATGGTGGTGAAGATGTGTGACCATTAACCTGCTGCTACACTTTTCCACTGATTTAACATTTCCTACTGAGTATTTCTCAAGGAGCTCCATGGTAAGTTCCTCATATGAGATCTGGGCCAGGATTCTCTGAACTCACCTGAGGATGGGATTCTCTGGCTGAGTGCCAAATTCTCTATTCTCGCTGGCAGTGGTGGCAGGGCAAACAACATTGTAGAATTCTGACCTTGGTGTCTGAAATTACCCCCTTGGCACTTTGCTTTTGTGAAAATTCATCCCGCAACAAGACTGGAGGAATTACGAGAGAGGACGTATTTGAATTAAGTTGAAGGAGGAAATTATAAAGTTTTGCATATAGGTAATTGATATTAGGATTGACGAGAACATGAATTACTGACTCTCCTAACCCAAACAGCACTGTGAAGGATTCCTATTAAATTAGAGGATAAATGAATGGTTGGTTGTCTTGGTGCTCAAGAAAGCAAAAGGAACGTGGTTGAGTGTTACCTTGCTTGTCACTGAATTCTTATTGGCACGTGATGTGCAAAACATTTTTCTTGTGTTCCTAAGAAGATACATGTTGGACTTGAAATGTTAACTCTGTTCCTTTTTTTAAATTCATTTGTGGGACATGGAAATTGCTGGCTGGCCAGCATTTATTGCCTGTCCCTAGTTGCCTGAGGGAAGATGAGAGTCAATCACATTGCTGTGGCATTAGAGTCACATATTGGCCAGACCAGGTAAGGATGACAGATTTCCTTCACTAAAGGATGTTAGTGAGCCAGATGGGATTTTCTGACTATCGACAATGATTTCACGGTCATCAGTAGATTCTTAATTCCAGATTTTTTTATTGAAGTCAAATTCCACCATCTGTTGTAGTGGGATTTGAACTTCAGAAAATGACCTGAGTTTCTGGATTAATAATCTAATGAAAGTACCACAAGGCCATCGCCTCCTCTGAGGAAGTGTTTTGTGACATGGGTACATGTTGGCTCTGCATAAACACAAGTCTTTCTCTTCTGCGCATTATTTGAAAAAGTAATTTTAGTGTCAAACTAGGGTTGATATGTTAAATAGATCACAAGTCTGTCTTCTGCCATTCATCTTCCCTATGGTAATTAGGTATGGTCAACACTAACCCTATAATTCCAGTGGGGTCAGTACTGGATAACATTTGAGTCCCTGAATCTGAACAAACTTTCGTAAGTAGGTAAAGCAATGTGACAAAGAGCAACATCTCATAAGTTCCACAAGTTCCGACACTTGCTGCGTGGATTTTCTTCTTTTGCCTAAGAATTAAGCATTGTCTGAATGGAGAACAGGAAGGATGTGTCGTGGGGAGGATTTTAAGCCAGGAGCAGGACAATCAATCTTGTTCATTTTCACCATCATGTCCAATTATATGATGGCATTGGCAGAAGTCTGGAAAGAAAATTTGGCTAGCTTTCAACACAACACAAAATGGATGCTAACATAATAATGGGTACATATTGGAGAAACAAATTACACTAATTAAACTTTGATATATATCCAAATATTGTGCATTTTTTAAAAAAAGTAGGACTGTATTAAATAGATTTAAATTATGTGGTTGGAGAAAGTCATGCTGCGAAGCATAAATTGATGTCTGCTGCTGTGCTCCATGTTACTCACTTTTCACTGCAACCTGCCACTGCCTTCTGCAAAACACCACCTGATCGCTGTTGCATAGTGTTTGTATCACTACTATAATTTGAGTTGCAGTGCCTTTCACGGCACGTTTAACTCATGATTTAAGATACGTTCTGGCAGAAGGGTAGATTTTGATTTTGTATGATGGTGGTGGACGATAGTAGGTCTCCAGCCTCTTTTACAGCTCTCTCAATTTTTATTTCTATTAGAATTCACTGCAACTGCATTAACTTTGGAATGTGTCATGCAAGATTATGTTATGTTAGTGGCAAATCAGACTGCATGTGGGAAATGTAGGGTGTTGTGGGATTTGTTTTGAGATGTTGCTCTTTGTCACATTACTTGCCCTATTTCTGAAAGTTTGTTTCAGTTCATTCATGAGGTGTGGCTGTGCTAGCATTTGTTGCCCATCCCTAATAGCCCTTGAACAGAATGGCTTACTAGATCATTTTGGAGGGCATTTAAGAGTTAGAGACACTACGAAGCTCTCCTTGAAGTGCAACAGCAGTGATCTTAAAAACTGGGAGGAGCTTTCTACCAATTGTTCAAAATGGTGACAATTTATCTATCAAGTTGCTTCACACTTTGAGTCATTGGGCGGGGTTTTATGGCCATGCTCATTCCAAAACTGTAAAACCCTGTCTGAGGACAACGGACTTTTCTGTGGTCTGCCCCTCATCTGCTCCGATTCCCATGGCAGTCGGGGAAGTCAAGTTCTGGCCACAAGGTCTTAATGATGAGGGAGAGTACTGGAAGTAAGTGAAAGAAAAGGAAGAACCTTGCACTCCAGATCCTACTTTCACCTGGGGCATCTGCCCCATGTGCTCAAAGATCTGTGGGTCAATATTCGTCCTGTTCAGTCACATGAAGAGGCCTGGTAGAAGCTCATGACCCTGAATAGATGTCATCCTTGAATTGAGGGACAGCCGACAACAATGATTTAAAAAATGTTTAGGAACAAGTTTTTATTCAGCACAACCAACAAGAATAAAAATCATAATTTGTCAATTTACTTTGATTCTTTTCAAGGCTGTAGTGAGAAGGGGAAAATTTAAGGGAGATGTGCGGGGGATGTTTTCACACAGAGTGGTGAATGCGTGCAACGCATTGCCGGAGGAGGTGGAGGAGACAGGAACATTAGCAACACTTAAGAGGCGCCTGGATGGGTACATGTATAGGGAAGGAATAGGGGGATACGGCCCGAGTAAGGGTAGAAGGTTTTTTGATTGTTTAGTGAGGACATCATGATCAGCATGGGCTTGGAGGGCTGAAAGGCCTGTTCCTGTGCTGTACTGTTCTTTGTTCTTTTTTAGAATAATTTTTTAGCTGCCACTTCTTTAGAATAAGCTTTCATTCAAAAAAAACTATTAGAAATAGACTAATTATCAATCCAAACAGGGAAAGACTCAAGTTTGCATAGAATGTATAAATAATTATGTGCTACATACTGGTTGTTTCTTAAATCTTGCCACAAATGGAGGGTTCTGCATGATGTCAGCCTTGCAAACTATAGCTCATCAGTGAGATGCTTGTTAGTGTTTAAAATTTCCTTCCAATAATGACTTGCTCAGCAACCTGTGCACGCACTGTTTTTTACTAAGAAATCACAAATGGCCACAAAACCAAGCTGTACACAGGAATCGAAAGTGCAGTCTTCTGGTGGTTTAAATTAAATGGAGCTCCTGTTAATACAGCAATTACTTTGGAAATACAATAAAGCATTCAGTGGGAGCTTGTTTAATGAATGCAACATTTGCATGGTGCAAGAATGCTTTCTATGAGCACAACATTTGCAATGAAAACATGGACTTGGGCTGACAGATTAGGTGGACCTTTAATTTCTGCTGTATCCCTCCAAGGCACACACTGGAAATAAAATCAACACTTGCACCTGTACTTCACATACATATTGATTGGTATCAAAGGGTGAGATTTTGATTGGCGTAAACAACACACCTCAGCCTGGTTATATTACCACACCAGTGAATCCTGACACTTCTGAGGATTATAGAAAAACCAGGAAGGTCTGCAGTCAGTTAAATTCAACTGAAATATATTGATACAGCACATGACAACTATCTCTAGTTGAACCAGTCTGCTTTGAACCCCAGAAAACTATCTGACCTGAATTGAGTTATCGCTTCATCATAAAGACTGCCAGCTTTCACTTCCATCACATCATCCATTTGCAACCTTGCCTCAGTCCAACTATCGATCAAAAACTCACTGGTTGTTTCAGCACCTCCAGCCTCTACTGTTCCAAATACAGGAGTAAAATGCACCAAGGCTGAAAAATCTGAAATGGAAACAAAGTGATGGAAATACTCTGACAGCATCTATAGTGAAAAAATCAGGTTGATTATATTTCATCAGAATTCTGTACCAGATAACATTTGGCCAGTCTCCCATCCTCCAACACCCAACGTCCATAGAAGTCAGCTCAGCCAAAAGTCTGCTGCCCATGTCATATCCTGCTCACTCATCACTCCTGTATCCATTGATTTACAATGGCTTGTCTTCCCTAAAGATTAGAAATATCCTTTCATGGCCTCACCCCTCTTTAATTCAGTCATCTTTCCAGCCCCTACTCTCTAAGAATGCTGTGTTCCTCCAACTTTAACCTCTTGTGCTACCTATACTCGTCACACTACATCATTGGCACAGTACAGCTGTCCACTCTGGAATTTCCTCCTTAAACCTCTCCATTGCTTCAGCTGCCAACTTGAAGACCCATTTTAAACTCCACCTCTTTGACCCAGTTTTTGTGTCATCCCCTTCGGTGGCATTTCTGCCACTTTATCCCCTATGTCCTGTTCTCTATGTTTCATAAATGTATTTTGTTTCTTCATTTTTGTCTGATTGTTCGTCAGGGATATTTTTCTATGACCAAAGCACTGTTGCAAGTTGTTGTTGAATATGTAGCCTTTTCTAGAAACTCTGGAAGATGGAATTGATATTGTGCCAAGTTCAGAAAATGCTCAAAAGCAGCTTAATTAAGTTCATTAAAGTGACCTTGTCATCCAGACGAAACACTTAGGGCTGAATTTTCAAGGGGGGAGGTATTGGCCGGAGGTTGAAAAGGGGCAGCTAAAGCCTGCAAACTCTGCTTGAACTGCAGTAACCTGAAGATTGAAACAGGTTTGAACTGGTTAATCTTACTTAGTTCCAAAGAAAATGTTGCAAAGCAAAAACCCTTATTTGACCAGAGAGCAATGAGGTAATCCTACCTAAGACCTTGGGCTAGGGCCTGTGACGGAAAGATACGAAATAAGCGAGGAAATCTGAACCAAAAATGAAGAGGCAGCATATCTTGCAAGAGATAGCAACAGGATAAGAATTGGAGATTCGGAACCACCTGCAGCGGAAACTGGGAACTGTGCAGAAGAGGAAGACCCTACGTTTGGAGACATGAAGACAGCATTCAGAAGGAAGATGGCCAGCGTAGCTCTTTTTCTAGGGTAATATCTCTCATATTCTGTGATTACTCAGGAATTGCCATGGAAACCAACGGGAGTGTATTTCAGACTGCATAGTTTTGATACAGACTGTATAATTTATGTTGTACATTGTCTAAGAATGATAAGTAATAAAGTGAATTACGAATAGAGACAGGACTGCCTCCTCTTTTTTCTATGTACCAAACTGACAACCATTGCCGGTAAGATAGGGATAACAGAAGTGAGAACCAAGAGGGATTGAATTTGGAACTACAGATGCTGGCCAGTTCCCTGAAGCCATTCCCAGTGCCAACCATTTTTGCAGAGAGGTATATTTGAGATCGGCAGTGTTACCCACCCATTAATGACTTAAATAAGGCCAATTAAAGGAGGCCAACTTGGGTTTTTCCACATTCAGATTATTTCTATTTATATGCTTTTCATTCTCAGGATTACCATATTAGCAAGTCATGACTGGTTTAATTAGCAGTAACCATTCAAATGTTGGCAGAATTCAGATTTTAGTTTATGATGCCGAGACAACCAAAACAAAAGCAGACATTTCCTGCACTGCTGGGATCTAAATGATGTGCCTGGAGGATTTACCTGGCAGCAGGCCGGGGTTGGGGGAGTGTGGTGGTGTGGGGAGGGTCAGTGCTCTAGGGCAAACCTAGAAGCCCTCCTTAATTGCCTGGGTGTGGTTGCATCTACAAGCTGTCCTGTAGGGGATTCACCTCCCTCTACAGTGGTGGCCTGGCTACTACTGTTTTTTAATGTTAAAGATTTTTAAAAAGTTGCTGAAGAACCCTCTCCCTTACAGCTCGTTGCTTCTTTCATGTTGCGCAGCCTCTGATTTGCCCTTCAACTTCAAGAACCCACCCACTATCCTTTACTGGACAGAAATCCTGTCTCCATGACGACGAAGAGAGTGTTCCTGCCAAAATCTTATGTGAGTGGTTGTTCTCCCACTGCTCGCCAGCCCACCCACCAGGGATAGGTTCCAGAAATAGATCTGGGGCAATTTTCCCCAAAAAAATGAAGTACCCAATGGGTGGGAAAAGAGGAAATTTTCCACCTGTTTTTTGGGCTGTCATTGAATCCCTACATTGCAGAAGGAGGCGATTTGGCCCATCAAGTCTGTACAGTCCACAATCTCACCCAGGCCCCATTCCCATAACTGTCACATTTATCTTGCTAATCTCCCTGATACTAGGGTCAATTTATCATGGTCAATCAAAGTAACCCATACATTTGAACTGTGGGAGGAAACTGGAGTACCTAGAGGAAACCCACGCAGCCGTGGGAGAAAGTGCAAACTCTATCCAGACAGTGACCAAGAACAGAATTGAACCTGGGCCCCTGACGCTGTGAGACAGCAGTACTATCAACTGTGCCACCATTCTGCACACTTAGCGGAATGATTTTGCAGACTTTTGTGCTTTGCAGAGTCTGCCGAGGAGTTTGTGCCGGTAAGGGCCTAATTCCACCTGAGAAGCTAGCACACTGTACTATTCGAGCAGTTTAACGGGCCTGGAAAATTGCGCACCTGACTTTTGTTGCCCCTTTTGGAAGGAAAATCCAGGCCCTCAGCATTTGTTATGACTTGCTTGATCTAGTCAAGAATGACGAAGCTCATGCCCTGATGAAGGTTCAGAAATGTTGGCTCTATTCTTTCACCACAGATGCTGCCAGACCTGCTGAAATTTCCCAGCTTTTTCTTTAGTTTCAGATTCCAACATTCACAGTATTTTGCAGTTATTCAAGAATAAGCTCAGGTAATAAAACTTTTCAAAGAAAACCACAAGGAGAAGCAATTGAGACTTTTGATCCCCGCCTTCGTTGGATCTAGTTGTGTATTCTCACTAAATTGTTTCACATCCTCAAGAAGCTAATGACCTACAGCTAAACCTTTCAATAAATAAAACTCTAAAGTTTCTCTTTGACTACAAATCTAGTTTTAGCAAACAATACGATAGCAATCTGATGTTTCCATCAGTGTTATCCTGCCAGTTTCACTGTACAATGACGTATTTATGCGTCCAAGTAACTTGAATCATAAAGCTCTATGGGGTATTTAATCTGTTTCTAAATTTCTCGTCAGAAACTTCGATCAATTTTGTTGTCAGGCCTTCACCCAGATTAATTTTAGTGGTGTCTTTCCTTAAAAAAAATTTTTGATTAATAATGACTGTAGCTGAACTAAACAATAAAAGTAACTTGAGCTGCAGTTTAGCATATTAGTGACAACAATGTTTAAAGTTCTGGTCAAAGTGTATTGGCTTGCCAATTTGAAAATTACTTCCCCTATACTTGTAAGAAGAATATGGGTGCCTAAGTATAAGTTTGTTTATTTATTAGTGTCACAAGTAGCCTTACATTAACACTGCAATGAAGTTACTGCAAAAATCCCCTAGTCGCCACACTCCACGCCTGTCCAGGTACACTGAGGGAGGATTTAGCATGGCCTATGCACATACCCAGCATGTTTTTCAGACTACGGAAGCAAACTGGAGCACCCAGAGAAAACCTATGCAGATGGAGGAGAACATGTAGACTCCGCACAGTGACCCAAACCAGGAATCGAAGCCAGGTCCATGGTGCTGTGAGGCAGCAGTGCTAACCATTATGACACCGTACTGCTTATTGTATCGCTATCCATAATGAAACAATTATGGTGAGAGTGCATTGAATGAAGGCGCAACCTGGAAATTCTTGTGAATTCTGAAGTAATTTACAACCATTTCAAAGAGACCACAACGTGACAGTACCTGCAAAAGTTCAAAATTGCTTTAATTTGCTTTGCCTCCCTTACTCTTTGAAGAAAATCAGCTAGATGTTATAAATAGTTTGGTTAGTTTTTGGGTGACAATTAACAGACAAGTTCAATTGGAAATTTGCGTGGTATTGGGTTGCAGGTTCTGCTCTGTTTTGCTGGCTTATTAGACTTTTAACTTCACCACTACCTCCTGTCCTCTTTGTTTCTTGAAATTTTTTAACCATCATCTGTTTTTCTCTCAAGCAGCTTACTGACCATCATTTCTCTTCTCTTGTCTGCTTTTCTGTGTGCTTGAACTGTGTTTCTTTTTAATCATATTCATTACATTATTTTCTAGTTCTGATGAAGTTCCACACCTAGAAGAGTTAGCTTGCCCCTTCACTCCACAGATGCTGTCTGTCTTGCTCAATGTTTCCGACGTGTTTTGTTTTGGAAAGATTGGTGGTCTTTCTGAAGTTGGATCTCCTCCCATTTCGTGCTCCAAATTTTCTTGTGGAGCTGCCAGTTTGTAGGCAGATGCATGTAAGTGAAGCCAGAGTAACATCATGACTTCATCCACATTTCTACCTGATTGGCCCAGTTTCTTTTACTAATACGAAAAGGGCATTAATGGTTGCCAAAAGCAGAGTTTTATATGGAAGTGAATTTAAGGAATGTGATGTAAATTTCCAAATGGTTAGGCCATTTTCAAATTTTTTCCTTTTCTATTCATGTTTGGGTTTCCATCTTCTATGTAAACTTAAGTACATACAAACTCCTCTGCCTGTATCCTAATTGCCTTTCAACCCTATGCTTGCTGACATACATTGGCTCCTAGTTAAACAAAATGCCTCGCTGTTAAAATTTCCATTGTTTTCAAACCACCCCATGGCTTCACTGCTCCTTCTCTCTGGAACCACCTGTAGCCCTACAACCAACATATCTGCTTGCCTCCAATTACAGCATCTTGCACATTCCCAGTTTTGATCGCTGTACTATTGGTGGACATGTCTTCAGATGATGGGGATCTAATCTCTAGAAGTCTCTTCCAAAATATTTTCCACTGTCCTTTGTTCCTTTAAAATGCTACTTAATATCAACCTCTTTGACCATCTGCCTTAACTGGTATCTCATTATGTGGCTTTGAGTCAAATGTTGATAGTGTACTTGTGAAGGGTTTTGGGATATTTTATAACAGTATAAATTGTTGTTGGTGGGTGGTTAAGATGGGTTGTTGTTGTAGTTGTTTTGGTGGTTGATTCTTGTGATAATTCTTATAGTTAGTGGATCGTTGTTGTGGTGAGTGGTTGTTGTTGTGGTGGGTGGTTGTTCTGATGGCTTGTTGTTATTGTGGGTTGTTGTTAATGTTGTTGTTGTTGTCCTTGTTGTTGTCGTGAGTGTTTGTTGCTTTTGATGGTTGTTGCTGTGGATTGTAGTGTTGTGGTTGTTCTTGATGTTATTGTTGTGGTGAGTGTTTGTTGTTTTTGGTCATTCTTGTTGTGGGTGCTTGTGGTGGCAATGGTTGTTGTTGTGGGTGGTTACTGTGGTGGGTGGTGGTTGTTGTGGTGGGAGGTTTTTATTTTGAGTTGTTGATGTAGTGGTGGTAGGTTGTTATTGTGGTAGGTTGTTGTTGTGTTGGGTGGTTGTTGTGGTGGGTGGTTGTGCTCAAAATGCAATCATTATTGAATGTCCTTGCTATAGTCATGACACCTCTACCGTGAGGCACGAGTTTGGTGGGAGTTACCAACTAGAAGCACAATAGTCTTTGAGCTTGTAAAAGACTTGTGTTGTTGAAACATAAATTCCTTTGTTCTCCTTTTTTCCCGTCTGCGAAAGGATCTACTTGCCATAGAGGGAGTGTAGCGAAGGTCCACCAACTAATTCCTGGGGGTGCAGGAATGTTGTATGAGCAGAGATTGTGTCAACCTGGTCTGTATTCACTGGAATTTAGGAGATCATGAATTAGAGGAGATCAAATTGAAATGGTAAAGTTCTGACAAGGATGGACAGACTGGATGAAGGAATGATTTTTTTCTCTGGCTGGGTGGCCTAGAATAAGAGGTCACAGTCTCAGGATAAGAGGTAGGCCATTTAGGACTGGGGTGAGGAGAAATATCTTCACTCAACGGGTGGTGAACCTGTAGAATTCTCTGTCACAGAAGGCTGTGGAGGCCAACTCACTGAATATATTCAAGGAGGAAATAAATTTCTAGACTCTAAAGATGTCAAGGCGTATGGGGAGAGCACAGGAGTATAATATTGAGATAGAGGACCAGCCGTGATCATATTGAATGGTTGAACAGTCCCAAAGGGCTGAATGACCTACTCTTTCCCATATTTTCTATGATTCTGGATTCCCTCTGCTGGTATGTCTGTATGCCACAAGTGGACAAAATGTACAATGCAGCTTTCAATACAATACACATTGAGGACTGGTGCAATTGACACAATCACGAAAAGGACATTGGCAAAAGCGTGCATCTTTTTTAACAGCAGCAACAAGTAACTGCATGACATGCTAGCAGTGAATGTCACAGTGGAGTGAACCACTGGTTGGCTATGTAGTATTGCAAATTTTTTGATAACAATGAAGAAGTGTTGTGTACAAAAGAAGTTAAAAGTAATGAATAAACAGTCTCCTGTTTACTTGCATTGGGGGAAAAGATTTCCACAGTGTTAAGTTTTTGTTGATATATCAATGGAAGGTAGACTGGATCAGTTTGTCTGAGATTATTTAAAACCCTGTTCTATTTATTCCATAATTCCATGTTGGTATATCAGAAGTCAGTGTAAAAACCCACTCAGATGCAAATATTGTAGATTGGCAAAGTAGTTCAAAGAGAACGTGGTGAAGCATTGATGAAGTCATCAATTGCCTTTGTAAGAAGTTAAATCCTACATTATTGAATTTTCATGGCATGAGATAATTGGTCATTATAACTAGATTCGCAACATCAAAGACTTTATTAGTATTGCTCAGTCAGAAAAAATCGTACTCATGTGATTATCTTTTGTATACTGTTAAATGAAACTCCTCCATTTGCCTGACTTCCAAAGCTGCTTGCTAGATATGAAAACAAGGTCAAATGTACACTTTTGTGGAAAGGGCATAATCATTCACAGAATATGTTCAGCCCAGTTTCTTTAGAAAATGCACTGCAGCTGTCTCTGTTTAATGTTCAAGGTTATAGGAGTTTATAGGAAGGATCTGGTAATCATTCTCAAATGTCAAAAGCCTCAACAAATATTTTTAATATAAGCATGAAAAGTACTATGTTATGTCAGGGCACAAGCACAAATATTTAACATTTAGAAAAAGTAATTTGTTTACCAGCTAAAACTGTTCGATTTCAATAACATGAGAAATCAAAAGTTGTAATATTTTACATCTCTACAGCAGGAATGCTCTGGACAAAAATTATGGCCACCCTACCTGTCAAAAAAACAGATTAATGAAGACATTGATAAGATAATTGTATTCTCTTGGACTGAGTGAACCTGCAAGTTTGATGTCCTTGAAAATTCCTTAAAAGAAGAAAGTCTGTGCTGTGTAATATCAAAAAACTGCCCAGGAACGCTGGTGCTTAGCTACTGTATTGGCAGTGGGTGTTGGTAGCATCCTTGTATCTGAGTCAGAAGGTCCCAAGTTCAATCTCCACTTGAGGACTGAATTTTATGCTGGTAGCAGGGTCACTGACTCTGGTGTAAAAGCCTGCCCTTCTTTGGCCAGCTTGGCCCACACTCATTTAACAGCTAGCGAACAGTTAATTGGCTTGAAGTTGGCCTTTGTCCCGTCAGGGAACAAGTCTTGCTTCCAAGAACTACGAGCCAACAAACAGTTGGGAGATCTGTCTTCCCAGCATCATACCAGAAGTGGTGGCTATTGGTGAGAGTGCAGTCCCTTAGAGAAACATGCTGATGGAGCCCGAACCTTGAGGTACGTTTAAGGTTTCATCATAGCCAGGCTGACCGAGACAAGGTGGGGTAGGGTTCCAGGGTATTGAGGGAAGGGAGAAAACCTAGTATGGCGGGGAGGAAAAAAGGATGGGAATCCTTCTGATGATCACAAGGGCCCGAGAAGGAGGCCTGGCCATCAGCCTGTCCACTGAAAAATGACAAGTTGGAGTCATTGCACTGGCTTTCCCCTACTGCAGACAAAATGACAGTGTTTGTAGGAGGAGGCTGTTAAATGGCCATTAGTCAGATGCTGGGAATGGCATCCCTGGCAGGGGTCCCAACTTAACACCATCCCTGGGGGTGGGGGCTGCAAAATTCTGCCCAAGCCCTTAGATCCAGACTAATATCCCAGTACAGGACTGTTAGAAGTGCCATCTTTTTAATTAGGTATTAAAATAAGAAGTTGTTTGCCACTCTCAGATTGATGCAATAGATCCAAAGGCACACTTCAAGCTTCCCTGGGAAGAGTCTTGACTAACATTCTTCTCTGAAACAATACCACAAAAAGGGAATTATCTGGTTATTTGTACTTCTGCTGTTTGGGGAATCTTGTTGTCTGCAAATTGGGCTATTGAACAAGTGACTGCATTTAAAAAGTAAATTTTTAGTTCAAAAGTGCACTGAGATATCTGGTGAAGTAACAGGCACCAAATTAGTATAAATTCATTCTTTTGGAAAAGGATGCATAATTTGGAATCACAATCAGGAACTTGGCAAGAGGAACAGAAAATAATTTTTGTCCGACACACGTTATGAAGGACAAAATGGCTAATCACCTACAACAAGTTGGCAACCTTCAAGAAGTACCTTCTTTGGTTTTGCAGGAGTATTTTTCCATTTTTACAGTAGATGTATGTTTTGGGGGTGGGGGTGCTCAAGATAACAGGACATGACTTACTGAATAGATCTGTTCAATGTGTTAGTAATGTAAAAAAAATCAAAACAAGTGACTTAGATTGTACATGAATCTCTACTCCTGGATTTGACTGCACACACACTTGCATGATTATAAATATTACGTTTGAGCACCTTGGTAGCATCACCAAGCAATCTCCCTCCAGAGCTGATGGTTACTTAACAGGAAACCATTGGTAGACTGAGCCAAACTTTCATGTGTATGCATCACTTACCCACAACAGCACTTTCCCAAAGAAACTGGAGTTACTAATGGATGCCCTGAAAAACAAAACTCAATTACGAGAACTTTACCACTATATTAAAAGTTGGGATGTTTTTATAATACACCGATGCACTACCATTCAATATTGGCATCAGAAATAATCTACTACTCCTCCTGTTAAAGGCCAAAGATCATAACAATATCATGAACACAGAAATGTGAAGATCTGCCAATCAAGGAAGAAAACTTACATTTCCACTGTGCCTTTTCACACCCTTAGGAATTTTCAAAGAGCTTTTCAGCCAGTTAATTGCTTCTAATGTGCAGGTACTACTGTAGGTAAGCACAATGGCCAACTTTATGGAGCAAGGTGCAACAAGCAGCAAATGTGGTAACTGCATAGATAATTTGTATTGATCTTGCTGATTGAGGGAGAAATGTTGACAGAGGCATCTTGCTCTTCTTCAACTGAATCACTGAACAGCCAGATAAACACATTCTATGTTAACAGTTTTGAGTGTCTATAATGTATTTACCAAACTCAGCTGCTGAAGAGCTGCTTCACTGATATTGCTTATAATGGCGCATCATGTCATATTTTTAAAGAACCTGGAATGTTACCTTTACAATTAGATAAGACAAATTATTAGTCAGAATAAGCAATTTCCTGAAAGCTTGCATCAAAATTATGGCATAAATACAGTTCAATACAAATGGTCTGTGCAAAGGGTTGGAGATATTTGCCTATGAATGAAGTTTTAAGCCACACCTCAGTTTCTTCGATTATTTCCAGCAATTCCCTGAAATCTCTGCTGAATCATTCCATTATTTATTAACAAAGCGCTATCCAACCTTCAGGAGAGCAATTCAAGCAAATTTCCTGCAATTTTGCTGGTTTTCTGTGGGGGTGTAGATTTAAGCCCAAATATTTAAGTGAAGCACGGACCCAAAGTCATTTTTAGTGGGATTTTACAATGATTTAAAAAGCACGGTCACTGATATTTGTTAGGAATAGATTAACAGACCTTCCAATTAAGTCCTGATTTGATGTCAGTTGCTCAATAGAATCACTGGGCCCGATTTTACCAAAAATTCATGCCCGTTTTGGGCGCGAAATCACAGTAAATTTGGGCATCGGGCCTGTAACGCGATCTGCACCTGAAACCGAGCAGATCGCACCTTTACCGACACCAGATATGGGCGCGGATCTGATCCGTGCCCCAGTCGGGCGGCCCGACGATTTAAATGCATTAGCATACATTTAAATTGATTTAATGAACCGCGCGCCTAGCTCTACCGCCAAACTCCACTTTACCATCTCCGGATCTGTTCCGGATCTGCATTGTTATCAACCTACTAAATAAAAATCTTGAGCGGATTCCTATTCTGCAGGGGAATCTCCGAAGCCCATCCTCCTTGAACACCCTTCACAGATCCCCCACTAACAACACCCCCGCCCCCCCCCTCCCCCCCGTGATCCAAACTCCCTGGGAGGCAGGCCCCCTTCAGCAGAGCACACCCCCTCAGGAATCCATCCCCCTTGGGAGGCAGTCCCTGCCTCCCCTTGGCAGTGCACAACCCCAACCTACCTTGATTGCTGCTGGTCCCTTCTGACCTGCACTCGTTGATGTGGAGATGCTGGCGTTGGACCGGGATAAACACAGTAAGAAATCTCACAATATAGGTTAAGGTCCTGTTGGACACTAACCTGGTGTTGTGAAATTTCTCACTGCACTCGTTGGACAGCCTGCAGCACCCTCCTGGCTTTCTGCTGGAGTCTGCCGGAGGAGGGGGCCGCAGGCTCAGATGGATCTCTGTTTTTGGGGGGAGAGGGGGTGGGGGGGGGGTTGGGGGAGGATGGACTTGGGAGAATCTCCACCACCCGCCCCCAACCAGAGATCCATCTGAGCCCGCCCCCACTCCTCTGGCAGACGCCAGCGGAAGGCCAGGTAGATGTTGCCGGCTGTCCAATGAGTGCAGTAAGAAGTCTCTCAACACCAGGTTAAAGTCCAACAGGACCTTAACCTATATTGTGAGACTTCTTACTGCGTTTATCCCAGTCCAATGCTGGCATCTCCACATCAACGGGAGAGCAGCAATCCAGGTAGTTTGGGGTTGTGCTCTGCCGAGGGGGGGGGGCCTGCCTCCCAGGGGGGTCTGATCGCGGGGCGGGGGCTGCCTCCTGGGGGGGTGGTCTGACCGTTGGGGGAAGTGGGGGGGTCTGCCTTCCAGGGGGTGTGGATCGTGGAGAGGGGGGGGGGTGCTGCCTCATGGAGGGGTTTGATCACAGGGGGGGCTGCCTCCCAAGGGGGATGGATCATGGGGGGGTGTGCTCTGCCGAGAGGGGTCCGCCTCCCAGGGGGTCCGATCGTGGCTCATCCTCTGCACCCCACACCCCACCCAAAACCCTTCCCCGGCTCTCTCTGCTGTCTCTGCTGTTTTTTGCTTTCGTGCCCAGGCGTGCTGTTTCAGATTTTCTTTGAACTACACATGCGCAGTTCAGAGCTCTGATTGTTCCAGCAGCGCTAAGCCCCGCCCACAGCACAGACCGGACTGGAGCCGACAAAAAGCGTATAGGCGCACTGGAACAAGGATTCCAGGCTGGGATCTGTTTTACATCTGGATCCGGCCGTTAGCTTCCGATTGGTAAAATCTGGCCCACTGTATATAAAGGGGTTATAGGTGGCACTGGGTGTTGGTGGAGAATTGTATGTGGAGTTGGATCAAAGAAATAAAGATAGTTTATGAAAATGCAGACCTTGTGTCTCCTTTACTGAACTGTAACTGGGAGATTCAAACAATATTTACCTATATTTATGTCATCACAAAATTTTACATTAATAATTGAAAAGCTTCCATGATTGCAGTTTCTTACACGTGTCATGCCTGATAAGTGTGAATGATAGTTTAAAGCCTTCAAACTTCAATGTTCATAGATAAAGGACTTAAAAGGAAAATAAGGCATAGGTATGCTTTCCTTTGGCCCTGATTATTTACCCAGATTTCTACTTGTTTACATGATTTTTGACGCTATTGACAAATGAGATCAACTGATCCAGGAAAAAGTTACATGATGTTGCTACCAATGAGAATTCCTTTACATTCCTATCCTGGCCACAGAAAATAGAAGCAAGAAATAAGCAATTTCTCAAGTAGCGGAACTTAAGTGCAGATTAATACTTTTGATTTATGCTGCAAACACTGGATTTAAAAGCTAATTTGTCTTTTCAATGTACATTTTTGCAGAAATTTGGAAAGAGTCACTCAATGAATGGAATTTTTTTTTGCTATAATAAATGTTCAACAGTTGACATGACTAAGCCTGGGACTGTTGACTCCTCACAACCATCTGGCAACGTGGCTAATAACAGATAGATCACTAAATTTGAGAAAGCCAAAATTGAGGAACACAAAAGGTCAGGATTCAAATGTGAATCTAACGAGGCTCTTCTATTCATTGGAAGATAATAGGGACAAACTTTAGCAGTCAGGAAATCCAGAAATAAGGGGAATGTGTGGGTCCTGCTAAATTTAATTGCAGATCTGATTTTTTTCCATGTTATTTTTATTTTTGCCGTTCACTGCTCAACAGAGAGGCAGATTGAGCTAGCGAGCTATATCTGATCAACATGCACTCATCTATTATAGCAGGTCTTACTTCAGTAGTTCGAAGTGCTAAGAGACAGAGATGATATGCACAATGGATGATCCAGGAAGTAAGTATGGTAAAGACAGAGCAAAACAGGGATAGTTATGTCGCTTAACATCAAAGCACCTAGAAAGGATCAACTCTGCTAAAGCGAATAAGTATCTCAAACTCTTTTTCTATCTATATCCCACTACCTATTTTTGAATCTGATTAAAAACTAAAATTACAACTGTACACAATTCAGATTTTAGAATCTTTCCCATTTAAGGAAATTGTTTTTAATGTTCCATCAAATTCTTGGTTTATGAATACTTCCGATAAGCAGGCACAATTATGTTGAAAAAGTATTTACATTGAGTTGACAGGTCATAAGATATCTGGGTCAAAATTTTCACTGAACCACAATATAACCTTTCAGGCTAACTGTAGGTATAAACAATGCACTACACATTTAGATGAGTAAATGAAGACAAGTAAGATTTCATATGTGCAGCATCTTTATTTCTCAGGGCATTCCAGAAAGCTTTATAACTAATGAATAAGTATTGATGTGCAGTCACTATTGGCATGCAGCATGGTCCAAAAACAGCATATGAAATAAATGACCAGTCATTCTCCTTTGACTGCGTTGTTGAGTCATGAACATTGGCCACGATGCGCTTGCTCTTTTCTGAAGTGCTATGGGATTTTTCACATGCATCAGAGCAGGAGACGGGTCTTGTTTTGATATTCAACCTGGATTTTCACCAAATCAGGATGACTCAAGAGCCTTTTGAAAATGGCAGGTTGGTCCCGTTTTTGGGATTCTCAAACCACTTCCCAGGCTGTCTGATTTTCGAGAGTGCCTTTAAAGGGTGCGGGCTGGTTCTGGTCAAAAGCCCGCACCTGGCATTTGTGACCTGGTCGGCTTCATTATGGAGAAAGGCATGTGCTACTCCTCTGCAGTTTTAATGACACAGGACCATGTTTTTAAAGAGTCATCTTTCACTGCCCCTCGGCGAAACCCTAGTCGGCAAGAGGGAACCTTTTAAAAATGTCCTCTTCATAACTCCTCTGCCATGTCCCATGCCCAATGGTTTCTTATGCCCCTATGAAATGTTCTGGCACCTCCATGGCCATTGGCCTACTACACGCTAAATGGAACCAACGAACTCTGTAGTGCCAGGACAGCATATAAAAAAAGCTTTCAAAATGTAATTCATTCATAACTTTCAATAATGTTAGAAAAGTCATTCCATTAGAAGACAACGAAAGTGTCAAACCTCCAGATCCTTTAAACTATCAATAACAAACTCATCTCCTCAAACCCTTGAAACTATTTAACCTTGTGCAAATAATCATTGTGAAGTTGACCAGCAGAAATCAGGGACCCTGAACTATCAAAAAATTAAGCAAGTTTTTCGTGTGGTGCACCTGTTTCAACAAAACTAATTGTTGTCTGGGCTCTTAGCCATGTATACATCATTAGGCTTGCAGTATACCTGAAACTCTCAGGGCCTATTTAAATGGAAATGTACCATTCATCAGACATCTGGAAGCAGCATTAGGTAAAGGTGAAACTCACACTTTATCTAAGCAGGATATGTGAATGTTAATTCTAAGTCTTCAGCCAGCCCTGCAAATATGCAACTAGCTTCATGACTGTACACCATGTTTTCAAAAGATCTTCATCTGTGAATCTCAAGCATTAACTCCCTTCCTGTATTTTCTCTTTTGCATATATCCTTCCCAGCAACAAAATGCTTGTGCACAGCAAGATCACTTGAAGAAGGACAATCAGTGTAAGTCGACCAGGTGAACAGTTACAGTGACTTTTCCTACTTTACTATGAGTGTGAAGGTGAACTTGTTCCTTTTGGTGTGAACAGAACACACATTGAAAACCAGCTTTAACAGATACAGACTGGGTTTAGATCATGTCATTGGCACCCAACTGCAATCAGAGCTCCAGGTCTGTGTGGGAATGCCCTTATAGCTTTGCTGCCAAGCCAAAACTGTTGAGAAAAAAAAGACAAGACCAGAAGAGGCCCAAAAATGTAAGTTTCTTTAAGGAAAATTATTTATTTCTTGGCTGTGAGCGGAAAGGGACTCCAATCCTTACAATGAAACTTTAAGTCTGCCCTGCCTTGGAATTCAAGACTTAGAATCATAGTATCCCTACAACACCAACCAGGGTTCCAGGCCCTATTCCTGTAACACCACATATTTATGCTGCTAATCCCCCTGACACTACGATCAATTTAGCATAGCCAGTCAACCTAATCTGCACACCTCTGGACTGTGGGAGGAAACTGGAGCACCCGGAGGAAACCCACACTGTCACGGGGAGAAAGTACAAACTCTGCACAGACAGTGACCTGAAGCCGGAATTGAACCTGGGTCAACTTAATTGGGGATAGTAGTCCTAATGCCAGGAATGCAATGTAGGTACTCCCGCCTAATTCTCCACTCCCCATCCCCACCCGGTCATCATGTCCACTTCAGTGGCTCAATTAGTGTGCCTAGTATCCTTCAACATTCAAACACAAAGTTAATGCCTAAGTGGCTCCTGTTTCTCAATAATTTTTTGTTTTCACTTTCACACTTGCTATCTGTTTGTCCTTTACACCTCATCATTTAATCTAATAGAGTTCAGTGCAAGAAGCTGAGAAATGCTGTCAGAGTAGCAGATGTGAAATTTCCCATTTAAATGTTAGCTCTGTGGTCATCTTTGTGCAAACAGCCGAGCCATTTTTAGTACAGTCAGTTCCCTGCCAGCTTTAGAGAGTATTACTGATTTGTAATTATGACCTCTGTATAATAGCTTCATGATGCAGTTATTTATAAATAATACCTGAGTATGTGAAATGCCTAGATTGTGAATGAAGAATAACGATTCGCTTTCCTGCCAAATGAGAAAATAATGTGCAATTTATATGAGCTGCAAGACCTGGCAGACAGATTTTCACCTGTTTTGTCTATAAAGCCTGTACTTACATTCGTAAATAAAAATCCAACTGAGAGAGGCTAACTCAATGACATCTGCATTGTTTGCTACTTAACAGCAATAACCTCAAAACAACATAAATACCATTGAGAACCACAATCATTTTCCTTTATTAATATTTTGCACATTAACTTTGCTAAATCCTCTTAACTGCTGGGAATTTAACATATCCACCAATTTGTTTTCAATGCATTAGGACTTTCTTTGAAATTACAGCTTTATGTTTGATATATGCACAGGTGATGTACCTGAGTGGCTTATCTTCAATAATTTTAACAAAATAATTATGAATTTAAAGAAATTTTCTCTCTGCCAAATTTTATTAAAAACAGGAAATGAGAAAAGTAAAATGCAAGGGGTGCAAAACGAGTAAACATGGACAGGGGAAGATCCCCTGGTCCATTAGCCTTTCCACACAGCTGCAATGCTTTATATATCACAATTTGAACATCTCACACCCCAACCAAAAAGTCATGAGATATCTGGGGGCAGGGGGACTCAATGAAACTCATCCAATCTGGGGGAAAGAAAATCTGGGAAATTCCTCTACGCACTTCCTCCGAGACAAAGAGAATGTCATGCCAGGTTGCACTGTGTTTGTAAGAACTGTTTTATAAAGTGAACAGCAGGTTTTTCATCACTTGGTACACTTCAGGGGTTGAGCCTGTGGACTTAAATTACAACGCAGTGAGTTTGATGTTTGCCAATATCTAGTTGGACTGGTCTGTGTGGTGGTTAGCACCATTGTGTCGCAGTGCCAGGGACCCGGCTTACTGCCTATGCGGTGTCTGCATGTTCTCCCTGTGTCTGTGTGGGTATCTTCCAGGTGTTCTGGTTTTCTCCCACTGTCCGAAAGATATGCTGGTTAGGTGCATTGGCCATGCTAAATTCTCCCTCAGTGTACCCGAACAGGCACCGGAGTGTGGCAACTTGGGGATTTTCACAGTAATTTCATTGTAATGTTAACGTAAATCTACTTGTGACACTAATAAATAAACTTTAAACTTTAAACTCTTTCTCTATCTTCTGAAGGCAACTTCCTTAGTTGTCTATGAACTCTTAGCTCAGCTTGCGCAAGTCCCTGTGAATCCATTGTCGGGAGAAAAATGCAAAGTAGTTCAGAAATGAGGATGCCAGTTAAAGAGCTGCTTCATTGTGCTGAGTGGGAAAGGAAACTTGGCTGGACAAAGAAACCCCCACCTTCAGCTGGAAATGTTGATGCTGACAGAAGAAATACAGCAAAGAGTTATCAGCATCTTTGTGATGGCAGATAACTTCCCCATTAAATGGGGTATGCAATCACTTTGACAGGAGATGGTTCCCAAGGTAACTAAGGAGGACACAAAGGTGACTGTGTTAAATAGCTTCTGGGGATTTGCCTAAGTTAAGGCTACGGGATTACATGCATTGGTTGGAGGTGTGGGCCTTGTTACAATGCTGTTTTGGAAAGGTGGTGCAGACTTGATGGGCCGAATTGCCTGCTTCAGCACTGTAGGGATTCTACAGAGAAAGCAAATTTGAACACAATGATACATTGCATATTTCTGACCCAGTGTTCAATTTGAACAAGTCATGTCCTAAGTGGTCTGGAATATGTACAGAGTTCCCTTGAGTGACCGCAGGAGCAAAAGAAGAAATAGCCCAAATTACAAAAAGAATTTCCACCAATCCATCATTGGAGCTAAGACAGGAATCCAGGATAGTCAGCAGAAACATTTTCCCAAAAACAGTGAACTAGAGTGAAGGCAGTGAGGTCATTGACTTTTAACCACTCAAGTTCCCTTCTTGGTCCCCATGTGAGCTGGCATTTAACTGGTTCTAATTTTTCAGCAAATTTTCACTAACCTCTAAGAATAAATCCTTTTGTATCCTGGACGATATTTGATCCTTTAAGGCTAGAACATCTAGACATCTAATTGAAAGCAAGACAATTAAACTGCTTTGGGGAAATGAGAAAAGGATGAAAGGATTCCATGATTAAATAACAAAGCCAGAACTGAAAAAAATCTTTTGTGAAAACTAAGTTAATTTCTATTGTTGGTAAATATATCCCGTTGACCCTTTTTCTATTGGCTGGATGTTATTTAAAATTGTTGGGAGCTTTTAGTTTGGCTTACATGTCGTTTATCAATTAACCGGAAATGTTGCTTCTTAACAATTAACAAAAACGATACAGGATAACTAAAATGTATTAGCAAGTCTGATCTTGAATTGCTTGTTTTATTTGTGTGGAAGAGGCATTAGTGTAGATTATTAACAATTTGTAAATTCTGCAGAACATAAATGACTCAGCAAACTCTTCAACCAAATCTGTCAGATAGACTTTGAAGGTTGATCTAATTCAAATTCAATAGGAATCACAGAAAAATTGTGTCAAAATTGCACAATATACTTGTTAATTGAGAAAACCTCCAGATTGCAAATTATTTGTAAACTAGAACACTAAGGGTGGGACTTTATATCCCTCCCCTCCCTTCCCCCACTCCTCCCCTCTGCCACTCCTCCCCTCCGCCACCCCTTCCCCACCACCGCGCTTTCCAGTAGTGGAAAATGACTCATCATTGACCGACGATATGATCTCCTGGTGTTGCAGATATCAATGGGAGGGATTTTCTGGCTTTCCCTGCCAGTGGAATGTTCTCATCCTGCTGAAGGTGTCCCTCTGCAGTGGATTCCCCAGTGGCTGGACAGGTGAGCCATGCAAAACACTGTTGACACTGAAAAATCCTGCCCTACGGCATTTTGCATGGCCTGTCCATCCGTTGGGGAATCTGGCAGAAAGGGCAGGAAATTTTGGCCCTCACCCAAAAATCTATACCTGTGATCTCACATGCGCTGAATTCCTGAAATTAGCCAAGTTACCTGGATGGCATTGAGTGGGGGCCAGTCCCTTTTCTACTGGCCAGGAAGAGTCATTGTTTCACTCTTCCTCATGAATGGTTTCAAACCAAAACTCCACAAAATAGATGGATTTAGGTTGAGTGAGAAATTGAAATGTAAAACTCTCAAACCTGACTCCCACATATCCACTTTTTAACAGGTATGGGATTGGAGGTGGATGCTTGACCAATCAGCTTTCAGGCAACTTTTAAAGAGGTATGGTTTCATCTAAACTTTCAATTTTTGCTAATGTCAACCAGTTTCACTGACCTTAAGAAACCGTAAAGGTTGAAGGGCGCAAGAAAGGCAGCTGAATCAATTATGAAAATGCCTTTACATCACTGTTTGTGGGCTAGGAGGAGCAGGAAAGCTACTTCTAGATCCAACAAACTAACCTATAAATTCCACCATGATCTGCCTTTCACCTCCTGACCAACACCTTATTCTCCCAGTTCCCCACCTGTTCCTCCTCAGACACTGTCTTGATCAATCACCACTCACCATCATGCCCCCAAGGCACCATGTTGTCATTCCACTGTCTATGATTTCAGTCTGTGAACAACATTGCATTTATTGAGCACAATTTAGCAACCGAACACCTCTCCCTGGTTGAGAGAACCCATCACCCACTACTGGATACCTCCAACCATGGTCTCTTCCCTACTGCCTACCTGCTGTCCTGCAGCTGTAGATTTTATCATCCAATAGACAGCCAACCTGTCAATCTGACCCAGAGAAGAAATTTAAAAGATGTGATACAGGTAAAAACTACTGTTCTGAGTTTCCTGAATAAAACTCTTCTACTCCACTCTGAACACATGGTTCTGTAAATGTTGAGGCCAGTTGTCTGCTGGAATTACTGTGGATTCCCTTCCAAACTCTGCTTTGAGCATCAGGAATAATTAAACACATGGTGGAGGATAAATAGAATTTTATATTTTATTCAAAGACATTTAGATATGTCATTAAGAATGACATTAATTTTGCAACAATGTATCTGTTCTGTCAAGTTTAGAGACTGAGTAGCACAATAGGCAAGAAAATTGTTCTTTCATATCTTATCCCTGGCCGCAAGCTTATCTGTGGCAGGTTTATTTCTGATCTTTAACAGCCTTCATCTCTATTTCTCTGTGTATGTAACACAATTGACTTTACTTTGATGATAAACCAGTGCTAATCCATTAATGGAGGCCATAAGTAAATATCAGAAAATTAAATTTAATATTAGTGCATATTTTCTGCATTTTAAGATTGTGTTTTGATTGGGTGGCTTCACATTGAAGCTACACTGGGCTATGACTGACAGGAACCCAAGGAGTTGCATTAACGCCTTATATAGTTTCATACATTGCAGACCAGCCAAACAAAAATAACAGAAATTGAAGTCATGGTAAGCAGATTGCTATTATAACAGTAACTATGAAATTGCTATAAAGTACAGAAATAGAGAATGCATAATGTTGGCATTTATAGATGTGGTAAGAAAAATGTTTCAGCAGAACAATCCAAATTTTGGATTATCAGCATCCATTTAGTAAATGATGGAAGGTAGTGAGCCAATAATTGAGACTGACTGCATTATTTCCCAGTAATCAACTTGTAACATGCGGTTTAAGTACACTGCACAAAGGTGAAACAAAATATTCCTTTATTCCACCAGTATCAAAACTGTATAAACTCTCAGGAGAATGCATAACTCTAAGAGACAGCTTTTTACAGAGGACATTCACTGCTGATGCTCCAGATCTCTATCCTAGTCAGTGCCTCAGTTTCTCAATGCAGAATTCACCATGTGTATTCAGGCAGTTTTATTCCCTCGAGCCCCTCCCTCTACAAAGGCCAATCTGTAACTTGTTCATGTTTTGCTTTCACAGAGTGCTGACCCTTGGTTTAATATTAACACATTCTGCTAACTGACCTTTATGTCATTATTAATGCCTGCCGTTGTCTTTAACACTGTCATTACCATTCCCTTTGCTTTGTGTCCTTGATGTTTTTGTCAAAGTACTCCTGGCCTTCTACTTTGTTCCACTCCTTCTCTTTGACAGTATAAAACCGATCATTCTTCTATTTCTCTTTAGCTCTGGGGAAGAGTCATATAGATCCAAAAAATTGGGCGTGATCTAGTAGTCCTATGCCATGGACGCAAATCACGTAATGGCTGCTAAATCTTGCAAGCAGTCAAAAGCCTGGCAATGAAAGCAAGTTTTGATAAACATCTTATCAAAGACCAGGAGAGAAATAAAAAGCATTGAAAATAAATATGGTGAAAAAGAAAATCAAAGAGAAGAGCAGAACTTCTTCAAAGTAGGCATTTCTGGAGGAGAAGCATCAGTGAATTAAACAAAAGCAAAATACAGCTGATGCTGGAAATCTGAAATAAAAACAGAAAATGCTAAAACAACTCAGCAGGTCTGTCAGTATCAGACCTGTGTCAGCAAGATCTCAGTTTGAGATCTTCCCCATTGCGGGGGCCAGTGTTAAGGTCCCACATAAAGGGGCAGTGCCAAGGGGACTCTGGCAGGAGGGGGTAACTAGGGGGGAGTTCCCTTCATGTGTGGTGGGGAGAGTAAAGGGAAGAGAGGGATGAGCCTGATGCATGCAAGGAGTGGCGGTAGGATGGGGGCGGGGGAGGAGTGGTGTGGTGCCCTAATGTTGGAATTTGTAATTTTGGTTGGGGGTGGGAGTGTCTAAATCTCTGTTGGGGGATCCCCATCTTCATGGGGGTGATGGGGTCTTAAATGTAACTCCGAGATTGCACCTTAATCTCAGAACTTTGACAGTATGTTTAGGCCCTGCTCCCCCAGCTGGCTGTGCAATACTCACCAGCACTTTGAAATTGCACTATGGATTAGATGGTAGGACTCTCACGGTTGATTCTGGATGAAAGGTTCATTCTAGGACTTGCTGACACTCCAGTATAGTACTGAGGGGATGTTGTTTTTGGATGAGACATTAAACTGAGGCCCCATCTACTTTCCTGAATGTATGTAAAAGATCCTATAGCATTATTTTGAAGAATGGCATGGGTGTTATTCTCAATACCTTGGTCAAAATTTATCCCTCTCAACATTTTGACAATAGGTTATTTGGTTGTTACCACATTGCTATTTGTAGGAGTTTGAATGTTGCAAATTGGCTGCCACATTTCTACACAGCAACAGTGATTACACTTCAAAATACTGGTTATAAATCACTTTAGATGTCTGGTGGTCATGAAAAGCCCTTCATAAATCTTTCTTTCTATGCCCAATGGATACCATGGGGAGTAAAATTACAACAACACAATGCTTGCCAACTTTTTAGCCTTCCTTAAATTCCACAAGCAAATTCAAACCAGGAATCCCATCTCAAAGTTCAAATGACAATTAAATAACTCCTTTTTATGACAGGAGCAGCTGATGTGTACATATTAAACACAACATTCATCTGACACTGTCAGATGGATCTCAATAGTCTTTTCTGGTCCTAGGCCTTGCAGTGTTTCTATATGTTCTTCTTACTATAAACAGAGAAAATGTGGAGCAACAGAACCACATATTGTGGAACTTCTATCAGGGATGCTGGAAATACTCAGGTCAAGCAGCATCTGTTGAGAGAAAGACAGTATTAAATGTTGATAGCCTTTCATCAGCATTCCATTCTATTTCTAATGGAAGCTGTTTTTGCAAAATTACCAGGGCATTAGACTGTTTGAACTTCAGACCCACTATGAAATGTATGTATTGTGCAACCACCTTTTTAATTGAGTTAGGGATTTAGCACTTATGGAGCATGTTAGCTATTGTTTAATGGATAATGGTTATTAATTGAGAGATCATCTAAATTCACTAAACAAGCTAAATTTCAAATGACTGTATTTAGAGTCCCATATTCTGTAGAGGAGTTGTTCATTGGAAAACAGATGAAATTGAGTTGGGGCACAATGTACACGATTCCTGAGTATCTTGGTTGTTACATGATAGTCAAATCCCCATGTACTTAAAGTGTGATTAAATGACCAGTTGAATATCTTTATAATCAACATTGTAAGCAATGTGTGGGTAAAAAAATCAATAAAAAGCAGTTAAAATATTCCTTGCTCCATATTTCCATTCGTGAGAAATAATGATGTGGATTATTTCTATGGCATTAAAGCCTTTCAAATAATTAAACATATGAGGAATAAATATGGCCTTACTGGGGCACTGGAAGTGCAGCAAAGAGGAAATTCTGCTGTTGCTACGCTCCTGTGGTGAAATCATGGGTGGAGTAAACTAAATTAAGAGGTGGCTGTCCATGCCCGCTGTGGTATTACAGCTCCAGCTGCCCCTGGGGGATAACATGGCATGCCAAGTGGCACGGTAGCACAGTGGTTAGCACTGCTGCTTCACAGCGCCAGGGACCTGGGTTCGATTCCCGGCTTGGGTCACTGTCTGTGTAGAGTTTTCTCCCTGTGTCTGTGTGGTCTCCTTTGGTTGCTCCAGTTTCCTCTCACATTCTGAAAAATGTGCTCATTAGGTGTATTAACCCGAACAGGTGCTGTACTGTGGTGACCAGGGGAATTTCACAATAACTTCATTGCAGTGCAGTGTTAATGTAAGCCTTACTTGTGCTTAATACATAAGCATTTAAAAAGTAGGAATCTGTTTGCAGGAGATGTTGGGATGTTGGTTCCACTGGACCTAAAACTGATGCATGTGGAAAAATTAAAACCTAGGAAAAGAACTCTCCATACACACCTAAGCTGCTGGTGGTGCATATAAAAGTGGTGGCGGGATGGGCTGAAAAACCACCTGCTCATCTTGCAATGTGGATTTCATGTTCAGTTTAAATGAGGCAGAAATCAGGCAGATTTGAGTTCCATCCCAAGTTCTTCTGATGTACACTCTTACCTCCACCATCGCATTACAACACTTGAATAAAACATAGTACGAAGTGTAGATTTTTTGTAATTCAGTGCTACTCTACATTACAATTAAATTACTGGAAGAACTGAAAGGCACCTAAAAACACAATAATATCGACAAGAAAACAATAATTTAAAAGACAGGCAAAGTACACATTTATGTCAAGCTCTGCATTCAAACAAATCACCGTTATTTACTCAACTGTTGAAAATAGACTTCAGAAAATGAGAACCTTTAGCAAGGCACAGTTTGTGAAATGCCTGTTGCTGGGACTGTAAATGTATTAGCTAATATTTTCTAAAGGATTACTTATTAAACGTAAACATTTTTCTAGATGTATATTATTGTTAATGTTTAATCTGTATGCTGTTTGAGGTTTATCACATTGAAGTCCAGCAGGAACTCCTCCAGCATGAATCTGTAGTGACTGAGAGTAGCACATCTAGGAAAAATGGCACATTCAGGGCAAAGTGGCATCCCCGATTTTTATTTCTAAAAACACAGTAATACACTTCTTGTTCCATTGTCTCTTTCCTACCCTCATTTTTGCTTTTATCATTTTTAAAAATGAATTTGGAACAGAAGCTATTAAGAGGAACCAACAGTTTCCACTCTGCATTGAGCTGGAGAGTACAGATTGAATCAAGTAAAGCAACTGATTCAGCCAAATGCTTAGATACATATATTGGAGCATTTTCTTCTTTTGGAGAAAATACTCTCTACTACTGGAGCACAGATGGTAACAAAGGTATTAAGTTTTTATTGATCAAGGTCATCAGGGAAAAATAGAATTAATTATATCTAAAAGCATTATATCTAAATATTTGGAGCATTTGAAACAGAATATGTGAATGAATAACGCAGATGGAAATAAATGGGCTTGATCAAAAAGCCATTAGGAAACTTTGGTTGCAGAGTACCAAAGGATGGGAATGAAATGTTCCAAGATACTTGACCTTTACAAGAGATAGTCAAAATGAAATAGAAATGGAGCCTAGATAATAAAGAATGCGATGAAGGAGGTATGGTGAAAGGATCTTCGCTTCAAAGATCAAGTTGTAAAATAAGTTTGGACGAAGCTAGGATATAAAAAGGGGGGAAATACATGGGTGTAATAGTTATTGGCTCTAAATAGTAGTTGTAGTTGTGGGCAGAATATAAATTGGGAAATCCAAAGAATGTAATAAGGATAATATAATAACCATGAGGGGCTTTAATTTTTACATAGACCTGGAAAACCAAATTTTCCATAATTTTGTGAAGGAATAGTTCATGGAATCCATTCAAAATAGTTTTCTAGATAACTAGACCAACAAGAAAACAGACGTTTTATATCTAATATTGTGCAATAGGACAGCTAATAAATCCCCTTCTAGTAAAGCAGTCTCTGAGAAAGAGTGAGTATAAGATAGTCTAATTTTACACTGATTTTGTGAAGTATTTAGTAAAGATGAAACTCGATGCTTAAATCTGAACAAAATAAGCTATGAGGAGAGAATTGACTAAGATAGATTGGAAAACTGCATTTAAATGTTTGACAGAAGGTGAGCAATGGGAAACGTTTGAAAAAATAGCTCAAAATTCACAAAGGATAAATATTTTCTTAAGGAAGTTGCAGTTTAAATGCCTGGATGTAGGCAATTAGCAGCAGGGCTGGGAAAGAGCTCCAGACATGCCTACAAACTTTCTCTGCCAGCTTTGGTGTGGATTCAGGCACCTTCTGCACTGTAGCAGCAGTACATCTCAGCACTCCCAAAGTGGTTGCCTGGCTGCAAAAACCATTTTATATTAAACTTCTAAAAAGTATGACGAGTAGGCACGTCCATGTTGAAACAGAATGGCAGAGGCAATAAGCTAATACTCTCTATCCGTTCTCATGGTTGAAGGGGCAAAAAATATTCTGAAAATAGTTCAGAACCAAGGATCTAATGAAAATAAGGGCCAAAATGTAACTGTTGTGGTGAAGAAATAATAGTGGAGAAATTAAGGGAGGTGTGAGGTTGAAATTTGATAAATGTCTTAGAGGTGATGGTCTACATCCTATGGTTTTGAAAGAAACAGCTGCAAAGTTAAGGGGTGATTTAGGTTTGATCTTCCAGAATTCCCTAGATTTTAAAATGATAGATTCCCATAGTTTTGGATGCTAGAAAATGGAACCCTGATATTCAAGATAGAAGGGAGAGATAAAAAAAAGAACAAATTGTGTTGACAAAACTGTTTTTTGAAGTTGCAACTAGTGAGTGGTTAAATAAGAAAAAAGAGGATGAAGTGTATTTGAATTTTCAAAAAGCCTGTGATTAGGTGCCACACAAGAAGCTACTACACAAAATTAGAATTAATGGAATTGGGGATAATATTTCAATAAGGATTGAGAATTGGCTAACAGTGAGGAAACTGGAATTATGAATAAATGTGTCATTTTTAGGATGGCAGGTATAAATAGAGGGGTTCTGCAAGAATCAGCATTTGTGCATCAACTGCTGATAATCTTTACACTTGGTCCTCTCATCTAAGTCACTGATAATGTACCAACATTTGCTGATGGAAAAGTAAGCTGTTTTACACTTTGGAAGATGGAATGGAGGCATAGACTATTTTCTAAATGGGAAAATGCTTAGAAATCAGAACCACAAAGGACTTGGGAGTCATTTTTCAAGATTTTCTTAAGGTTAGCATGATGATTCAGTCAGCAGTTAGTAAGGCAAATGCAATAAGACGGCTAGAATACAACAGCAGGGATGTACTTCTGAGGCTGTATAAGGCTCAGGTCAGACCCCATTTGGAGTATTATGAATAGTTAATATCAAAGGAAGGATGTGCTGGCCTTGAAGGGGTCCAGAGGAGGTTCGCAAGAATGATCCCCGGAGTGAAGAGCTTGTCGTATGAAGAATGGTTGAGGATTCTGGATCTGTACTTGATGGAGTTTAGAAGGATGAGGGAGGATCTTATTGAAATTTACAGAATACTGTAAGGCCTGGATGGAGTGGACAGTGCGAGAATGTTTCCACTAGTAGGAAAAACAAGAACCAGAAGGCACAACCTCAGGCTAAAGGGATGATCCTTTAAAACAGAGATGAGGAGGAATTTCTTCAGCTAGAGAGTGGTGAATCTGTGAAACTCTTTGTTGCAGAAGGCTGTGGAGGCCTGGTCATTGAATGATTTTAAGATAGAGACAGATAGGTTCTTGATTAATAAGGGGGCCAGAGGTTATGGGGAAAAGGCAGGAGAATGGGGATAAGAAAAATATCAGTCATGATAGAATGGTGGAGCAGACTCGATGGGCCGAGTGGCCTAATTCTGCTCCTATATGTTACAGTCTCATAGGAGGATGCTGGGAGGCCGCAAGGAGATATTGACAAATTAAGTGAATGGGTAATAATGTGACCGATGGAATATAATGAGGAGAAACATGAAGTTATCCACTTGGTAGGAAAAATAGAAAAGCAGGGTAATTCTTAGAAGGTGAGAGATTGGAAATGTTGGTAGTCAAGGAGATTGGTGTGCTTGTAGATGAATCACAGAAAGCTAACAGCAGGGAACAGCAAGCGATTAGGAAAGAATATGGTATGTTAGCTTGTTACAGAAACTTTGGAGTCTGAGGATAAAGAAGACTTCCTGCAATTAATGGCTTGAGAGATGACTCCTACAGTATTGTGTAAGTTTACAGAAGGAAAGATACACTTGCATTCAGGGAAGTGCAACAAAGCTGCATTAGATTCCTAGGATGTGGAGTATCTCCTATGGGGATGGATTCTTTTTCTTCCATTGCAAGCTAGGCCAACATTAAATGCCCATTTCTAACTGTCCTTGAGAAGGTGATGGTGAAATACTGAGCACTGTAGTCCATGTAGCGTAGGTGCACCCACAGTGCTGCTAGGAAGGGAGTTCCAGAATTTTGATCCAGCAACAGTGAAAGGAGGATGATATGGTGATAAGGTGCTGTTGAAGGAGCCTTGGTGAGTTAGTACCATCTATTAAATGCACTGTAGTAACTCACGAAGGCTCCTTCACCGGCACTTTCTAAGCCTGTGACCTCTACTATCTAGATGCACAGTGGCAGCAGTGAGTACCATCTACTAAATGCACTGTAGTCACTGCTGCCACTATGCATCAATGGTGGAGGGACTGAATGTCAAAGACGGTGAATGGGGTGCAAATCAAACAGGCTGCTTTGATTTGATTTATTATTGCCATATGTATTAGTATACAGGAAAAGCATTATTTCTTGCGTGCTATATAGACAAAACATACCATACATAGGGAAGGAAAGGAGAGAGTGCAGAATGAAGTGTAACAGTCATAGCTAGGGTGTAGCGAAAGATCAAATTAATGTGAGATGGGTCCATTCAAAAGTCTGATGGCAGCAGGGAAGAAGCTGCTTTGAGTCGGTTGGTACATGTCCTCAGACTTCTGTATTTTTTTTCCAATGGAAGAAGGTGGAAGAGAGTATGTCAGGGGTGCTTGGGGTCCTTGATTATGCTGACTGCTTTACTGAAGCAGTGGGAAGTGTAGACATTGTCAATGAGTAGAATGCTTTCTATGGTGCAAATGTAGAAGTTGATGAGAATTGTAGCGGACATGCCAAATTTCCTTAATCTTTGAGAAAGTAGAGGCATTTGTGGGTTTTCTTAACTATAATGTCTATGTGGAGGAACCAGGACAGGCTGTTGGTGACCTGGACACAGTGGTTAGCACTGCTGCCTCACAGTGCCAGGGACCTAGGTTCAATTTTGGCCTCGGGTCATTGTCTGTGTGGAGTTTGCACTTTCTCCCTATGTCTGAGTGGGTTTCCTCCGGGTGCTATGGTTTCCTCCCACAGTCCAAAAATGTGCGGATTAGGTGGATTGGCCATGCTAAATTGACCCTAATGTCAGTGGGATTAGCAGGGTAAATGTGTGGGGTTACTGGAATAGGGCCTGGGTGGGATTGTAGTTGGTATAGACCTGATGGGCTGAATGACCTCCTTCTTTACTGTATGATTCTATAATTCTAAACTTGAAGCTCTCAACCATTTCTTCTTTGTCCCCATTGATGTAGACAGGGGCATGCCCTTCACTACGCTTCCTGAAATCAATGACTATCTCTTTCATCTTGTTGACATCGAGGGAGAGATTATGTCGTCGTACCAGTTCGACAGATTCTCTATCTCTTTCCTGTACTGTGTCTCATCATCGTTTGAAATCCGACCCACAACAGTGGTGTCATCAGCAAACTTGAAAATCAAGTTGGAGGGGAATTTGGCCATACTGTCAGAGACGTATAAGGAGTATAGTAAAAGGTTGAGGACACAACCTTGCAGAACATTGGTGTTGAGGATGATCATGGAGGAGGTTTGTTGTCTGTGTTTACTGACTGCAGTCTGTGGGTTAGGAAGTCTAGGATCCAGTTGCAAAGGAGCTGAGCCCTGGGCCACAAAGTTTGGAGATGAGTCTCGTAGGAAAAATGATATTAAAGACTCAGCTGCTATCTATGAATAGGTCTTTGTTATCTAGGTGTTCCAGGGTTAAGTGTAGGGCCAAAGGGATGGCATCTGCTGTGGACCTGTTGTGGCCTCTGAACTGTAGTGGATCTAGGCAGTCTGGGAGGCAGGAATCGATTTGTGCCATGACTAACCTTTTGAAGTACTTCATAATGATGGGTGGCAGAGCCACCGGATGAGAGTCAATAAGGCACCTGTCTGGCTTTCCTTTGGTATCGGGATGATGATCGTCTTCTTGAAGTAGGTAGGGACCTCAGATTGATGTAAAGAGAGGTTGAAGATCTTCTGGATAAATTTGACTATTGAGTGTTGCTGGGGCTGCACGTATTCAGACAAGTGGAGTGTATTCCTGACTTGTAGCTTGTAGTTGGTGGACAGCTTCTGGGGATTCAGGAGGTGAGTTACATGCTACAGAAACCCAGATTCTTACAGATAGTGCTTATATAGTTGGTTCAGATCAGTTTCTGTCAATGATAACCCTCAAGACATTTGTAGTGAGTGTTCAGCAATGATAATGCTATTGAACATCAAAGGGCAATGGTTAGTTTCTCATTTGTTCGAGATGGCCATTGCCTAGCACTTGTGTGGTGTGAATGTGATATGCCGTTTGTCAGTCTGACCCTGGATTTTGTCTAGATTTTGCTGACTTTGGACATGAACTGCTTCAGCATCTGAGGAGTCACGAATGGTGCTGAACATTGTATAACCATCAGTGAACATCCCTGAAGATGGAGGTAAGGTCATTGATGAAACAGTTAAAGATGGTTCCCCGAGGAACTCCTGCAGTGATGTCTTGGGACTGAGCTGATTGACCTTCAACAATCACAACCATCTTCCAGTATGCTAGGCATGACTCCAAACACTTCCATTGATTCCCATTCAGTCCAGTTTTGCTAAGGCTCCTTGTGCCACACTCGATCAAGTGCTACCTTGATGTCAATGGCTGTCACTCTCACCTCCCTTCTTGAGTTTAGCTCTTCAGTTCATGTTTGGACCACGGTTATAATGAGGTCAGGATCTGAATGGCTCTGGTGGAATCCAAAATGAGTGGTAGTAAGAAAGTTATTGAGTGAGTGCCACATGATAGCTCTTGTTGATGGCCCCTTTCCATCATTTGATGCTGATCCAGAGGAGCTGGTGGAATGGTAATTGTTTGGGTGTGATTTGCCCAACTTTGTCTGGGTGTGACTTCTTCAGAAAATGTTTCACATTGTTGGCTAGATGCCAGTGTTTTAGATGTACTGGAACAACTTGATGGTACTATTTGGAGCACAAGTCTTCAGCACTATTGCTGGAATCTTATCAGCGCCAATAGCCTTTGCAGTATCCAATACCTTCAAGTGGCACAGTAGTTAGCTTTGCTGCCTCACAGTGCCAGGAACATGGGTTCGATTTCCAGCTTGGGTCACTGTCAGTGTGGAGTTTGCACATTCTCCCCAAGTCTGGTTTCCTCCTACAGTCCAAAAGACATGTTGGTTATGTGCACTGACCATGCTAACTTCTCCCTCAGTGTTCCTGAACAGGTGCCGGAGTGTGTTGTCTAGGGGATTTTCACTGTAACTTCAGTTAATGTAAGCTTACTTGTGACACTAATAAAGAAATAAATAATTTCTGTGTATCAACTAGAGTGAATGGGCTGAAGACTGACATCTGTGATGCAGAGATCTTGGGAGGAGGTCTTGAGTCATCCAGGCCTATGATTCCCAGAGTAAAAAAAAGTGATTTCATTGTAACACACAATTCTTCAGAGACATGGCAGGGTAGATGATGAAAGAATATTTCCCTTGGCTGGGGCGTAGGGAACACAGTTACAGAATAAAAGATCAATCACACAGGACTTAGATGAGGGGAAATTTCTTTACTCAAAGAATTGAAAACCTTTAGAATTCTCTTCCTCTGGAAAGTATTGAGTAGATACGAGACTGAGATCAATAGATTTTTGAATTCTGAGGGAGTCAACTAGTATGGGTTAGTATAGGTATTGGCAGGATCTTACTGAATGGCAATTGCATAAAGTTAAACCTCACGGGATCCAGGGTGAGGTATCTAAATGGATACAAAATTGGCTTCTTGACAGAATGTGGAGATGCCGGTGTTAGAAGAAAGAGGATGGTTGTAGAGAGTTGTTTTTCAAACTGGAGGCCTGTGACCTGCAGTGTGCCTCAGGGATCAGTGATGGGCCCACTGTTATTTGTCATTTATATTAATGATTTGGATGAAAATATAGGGGACATGGTTAGTAAGTTTGAAGATGACATCAAGATTGATGGCATAGTGGACAGTGAAGAAGGTTATCTACAACTGCAATGGGATCTTGATCAATTGGGCCAATGGACTGATGAATGGCAGATTGAGTTTAATTTAGACAAATGCGAGGTGATGCATTTTGGTAGATTGAACCAGGACTTACTCAGTTAATGGTAGGGCATTGGGGAGAGTTACAGAACAAAGAGATCTAGGAGTACATATTCATAGCTCCTTGAAAGTGGAGTCATAGGTGGACAGAGTGGTGAAGAAGGCATTTGGCATACTTGGTTTCATCAGTCAGAACATTGAATACAGGAGTTGGGATGTCTTGTTGAAGTTCTCCAAGACATTGGTAAGGTCACACTTGGAATACTGTGTGCAATTCTAATCACCCTATTATAGAAAGGATACTATTAAACTAGAAAGAGTGCAGTAAAGATTTACTAGGATGCTACTGGGACGTGATGGATAGAGGTATAAGGGAGGCTGAATAGACTGGGACTATTTTCTCTGGAGTGTAGGAGGCTGAGGGGTGATCTTATAGAGACCTATAAAATAATGAGGGCACAAATCGGCTAGATAGTCAATATATTTTCCCAAAGATAGGGGAGTCTAAAACTGGAGGCATAGGTTTAAGGTGAGAGGGGAGAGATACAAAAGTGTCCAGAGAGGCAATTTTTTCAGAGGGTGGTGAGTGTTTGGAACAAGCTGCCAGAGGTAGTAGCAGAGGCGAGTACAATTTTATCTTTTAAAAAGCGTTCAGATAGTTACATGAGTACAATGGGTATAGAGGGATATGAACCAAATGCGGGCAATTGGGATTAGCTTAGGGGTTTCAAAAAAAAAGGGTGGCGTGGACAAGTTGGGCTGAAGGGCCTGTTTCCATGCTGTAAACTTCTACGACTCTAACAGACTTGAAGGGTCAAATAGCCTACTTCTGCTTTGATTTCCTCTGTTACAGGAAATGTAGAAGATTAGATGAAACTATTTCATTCTGATGTCTTTATAAAATATCCGTCTAAATCTCTCTTAAAATCATTGGTGTTAACACTCTCAACTTCCTCTCTGGTCAACATGTTCCAAATAATCCTTGCAGTCTGGAAAATTAAGGTAGTAGTTTTCATTGGATTCTTTAGGCGCTCAAGAGCCTCAAGTTGGTCAAGATGGACTTTTAAGTTGTAGAGCAGTTTAGTGTACATTTAATGCAAGACGGCATATTGGTGAAGGACTGAAACTTGTGTTAGAAATGGCTGCCTGGCAGATTGCTAAAGGGCTGTTTGCTGCTTAAATTGCCTGTTAGTGCTCAATAAGTATGGCATTTTATCAGATAACACTTAGCCTAATGCCTTCTCCTAAAGTTGATCCGATGATTTTGAGTAAACAACTCACTGCAGAGCATTTTGAGTGCAATTTAGAGATGCATCATCTGCTATAAGGGAAAGAGGAAGGAGGGTAGGCTGGTTTCCTACCCCGCTTCCTAAACCTTTGCATCCAGCATAGATGTCACGGTGACATAATGGTTAGCACTGCAGTCTCAGAGTGCCAGGGACCTTGGTTCAATTCCTGGCTTGGGTAACTTCGTGTGAGGAATTTGCATGTTCTCCCCGTGTCTGTGTGGGTTTCCCCAGGTGCTCCGGTTTCCACCCACAGTCCGAAAGACATGTTTTGGCCATGCTAAATCCTTCCTCAGTGTACCTGAACAGACGCCTAAGTGTGGCAACTAGGGAACTTCCACGTAACTTCATTACAGTGTTAATGTAAGCCTACTCATGATACTAACAAATAAACATTAAACTTTAAATGTACAACATTGCACTCTTCTCTGCAAAGACTTCCAGTGCCATGTCAGAGGACCTGTATGGCCTCTCACTTTGTCCTGGAACCACCTTGAAATGTGCAACTATAAGTTGAATGGGCATGTCCCACACCTTCAATGGAACAAAGTGAATAGATCCCACATCTACTGCTTCACAAAATTACCTTCGAACAACAGCTTAGTACTAAACCTGTAGGTGCCTATTTAACATTTCCAGCCGAGTTCAAATTGCATTAATCTGATCTGGGCATTTATCTTTTTTTTTCCTGAGCATCATCCTGTGGCCCTGTGTTCTCCTCACCTTTTTAAACTCAAGCTCTTTTCATTTTGTGTTGTTAGGAGTGAGATTGTTACCTGATCCTTGAGTTTTATTGACTCTGGCATTCTTGATGCACATTTTGCCTGGCTACAAAATTATCAGGGTAATGTAGCTTAAACACAGCGTGGATGTTTAGGCACGAGATAAGTATTCAAAAAGTACACAAAAGTCCAGGCCAACTGTTGATAATAACATATAACAAGCTTTATCAGAATCAGCTTCCATCTGTTGTTTAACTGAATTGGTAAAATTTCTGCATAATTTCATCTCTTACATGCCCTTAATTAACAGTATATTAGCCCGATGAAAGATTATGATTTCTTAGAGATAAAGGACTTGTAAACAGATGGGATAAAGTAAGCCACTATAGCCAAAATGGTAGTTCTTTTCTATTCGGAAGCAGCATTTCACTTTTCCAATATCACTGGAATCTATAAATATATCCGGAATTTGAATGCAGTCTATTATATAAACATCACATTCTTCTCAGAATTCTCAGTGATGCAAGTGAAAAATGAATTAAATAGTTTGTGGAAGAATTGTACTACTGGTTTGTAAACAAAAATAAATCTAAATATTGTCCAATAAGTACTCACAGAACCATCACAGTGCAGAAGGAAGCCATTTGGCCCACTCAGTTTGCACCGACTCTCCAAAACAGCATCTTATACAGGCCCAACCTTCTTTCCGCCCTATTCCCATAACCCCACATATCCCCTTAACTTACATATCTTTAGACTGTGGGAGGAAACCAGTGCACCCAGAGGAAACCCTCACAGACAAGGGGAGAACATGCAAACTCCAGACAGATAGTCACCCAAGGCTGGAATTCAACTGGGGTCCCTGGTGCTGGGAGGCAGCAATGCTAACCACTGTGCCACATGCCATACTGTGGTGTTTAAAACATTCCACTTTCATGTGCAATGTCTGTAAAAGTTACAACAGATTCACTCAATACCTTCATATTGGATTGTCACATTGCTATAGCCCACCATTCCAACTTCCTCACTGAGATAAAAAAATTACCTTTAATATTGCAGTGAAACAATTTGGTTTCATTTTCAAACATTACAATTTAATATCATTGGTTTTGGGAGTGGTGTTTATCAAACAACTGGAGATGTTCAGTCGAAGGATGATAATGAGACATTTGGGATGATAATGACAAAATGATGGTATTGCCCTTACAAGGTCATTAATCATGACGCAAATTTTAGTGTCAATATTTTGAAATGTTGGTGTGATTCTGTATTAAGCATACCCATTAACACATTGCCTCTTATGAAACTCACTTCTGTAGTCAATTGTCCACTCATTTGCTTTTCATGCACAACTTTTTAGTGATAGTTCAAATTCTAATTAATGGGTAAATTAAGCTATGGTTAAATTTAATTTTAGTTGTTTGCTTATGTGCGTTGGAGTTATACCTACATTTAACCATATGATTGGAGATAGGTATGGGTGTGGAAGGGTGAAAATATTAGGTATAATATAATACTAGAAGCACCAAACACTAGTTGATTTTCCTTCTAGGTATTGCTAAAGAACAGGTTGCAAAGCTGAAAGGTGAACAATGTATAAAGGTATTTGACAAAGCAAGAGTTAATGTAAAACTGGAAACAGTACCAGAGTCAGTTAGCTCATAGCTTAGGCTATGCCCTGTGTATATGTATATAGTTATATATTGCTCATAAACACGTTCAATCACACAAGCCTCTTTGTGAGACCTAGTGAACACAATATATAACATACAATATGGTGACAACTGTTGGGTAAAACTGAGAGGAGCTGAAGCAGAAATTCAAAACCTGGAAAATTATCACCTTAAGTGAAGACACAGAAAGAGGTTGCTTGGAAGAAGCTCCAGAGAAACTGGAAGCAGAAAGGCAGAAGAAAAACTTCACTGTGCAGCTGAGGACTCCACAAGGTCTCGTGAAGATCCATAATGAATGCGTGGAGATTGCAGAGTTGATGAATCCAGCACAGCTAAGCAAAAAGAAAATTCAATTCAAAACCAGAACAAGTTTTAAAAATTTTTCAATCTTTTAAAAAGTCAGAGCAGCTCATTTTAAAAAGCACCACCAACTACGTGGATTTGGAGTTGGTGCCATCGCATGTGGCGGCCAAGCTCAATGGAAGAAAAAAAGAGGAAAAACAAAGATTTTAAAAATCTTATCAAAGCCAGGAATTGAATGTAAAATGTCCAAAAATCCTGCTGGATTGCAAAGAAGGCCTGAAATAGCTGCCTGAGTAAATTGTTGCAAAGAATTAAAATACAATGAGATCTGGACTACCATTGCAGTGGGAGTCCAGAATGACCCCCACCATCCTCCCATTCCCCCATGCACTGACTTGACAAGTATGGGAAGACGCTTTGAAAAAATGGTTACTGTGGTGCAACCTTTAAGTTGCACAGCATTTAAAACTGTACTCCCCCGAATTAATAATCAACTGTGGGCAACAAATTAGCATTATCAGATCAATTTGAGCTCCCTCAAGGGCCAGAACTGATACAAAATTGGACGTCTTAGAGAAGAAAAATTTAAGTAATCTGATTGAGTATATCAGGATTAAGTGGGAAATGAGAAGAAATACAAGTTAATACAATTTTTATACTCATTTGGTAAATTTGCAGGCGAAATAACTTGAATGCAACGCATTGATGAATCATCAACTAGCTTTGATGAAATGTTATTAGCTTTTGACGAATATCTTAACTTCAAGTTATGGAGCATGCCAAGCTTTAAAAGATGGTTAGAAAACCTCTAGTAAAGCTAGAGAAGGGAAAAAGATAATACCCAAGCAAACCATGCAACGGTGGCAAAAAGGCAGAGAACCAGCCAAAAGTCTTAAATATAAATCTTTTTGAAAATGCGGGCACATTTCCTGAACTGCAACAGCAGGTGGTAGTGCTGAGCCAGCTGACTATGATTGAAGGGAAAGTTGTAGACTGTTCGAAGCTGTGAAAAGATAATGGGGCCATGAGCAGCGCGATTACAGAACTGAAACAAGTTAAGACTTCAGTGAAGACAGAGCTGGCTAACAGTGAATCCAAAATGAAGGACAAGGACAAAACCTAGAGAAAGAAAAGACAGAAATAAGATCTGAAAATATTTGTATCAAAGTTGAATTGGAAAATTTGAAATACAAGTTTCAAGCAGAGTATGTACCTTTGAAAATGCATAAACTAAAGAATTCAATGAATCAAACTGTTCAATATTTGAACAAGAAAATTTCAGAAGAGTCAATAAGGTTCAAAGTCTCTTTGTGAGACTTACTGAACCCATTATACAACATACAGCACAATGACGCATTATGGCTTGGGTTTTTAATAAGAAAATTCTTCATTTCATACTCCTCCTATGAGAGCTACGTCGCAATACATTGGTGCAGATTAGAACAGGCGCTGCACTTAGAATGACAGCTTGCAAACTGCAAAACTAATTTTATTATTCTCTTTCAAGGCTTGGTAAGTAATGTTTCCACATCATTATAACTTTTTAATATACACTAAAGCACAACTGTTATTCATTTTGTACTTTGTATTCCATTCAACAGCAGCATCACTTTTAAATTATTTATAGAGTAAAATAAACATTTTGAAGATATCATGAATTTTTTTTGAACATCTCCAAAGCAAAGGCTGAACTGTATTTCTTCTGTGTTGACCTCTTCCCCCTCAGGCCTTACACGAAGTCCCCTCCCCCCTCAAAGCCACTCAGGCCACCCTTACCTTTTAGTTCTCTCCACCCAGCCTCCTTTTCCCCTCAGACCCACGCTCAGGCCACCCTTCCTGCTCAGAGTACCTACTCAGGCCACCCTTCCCCCTCAGGCCTTCCACTAATCCTCCCTTCCCTCTCAGACTCCCCCCAGCCCCCTTACCTCTCAGACCCCCCACTCAGGCTACCCTTCCCCCTCAGACACCATTCAGGTTTTCTTCTTCCTCAGACGTCCCACTCAGCTCCCTGCTTCTCCCTCAGAACCCCCATTCAAGCCCTCTTCTCCCTCAGACCACCCACTGAGGCTTCCTTCCCTCTCAGACACCCCTGCAAGCTCAGGGATGCCACAGCCCCTATATTACTGCACTGGTAGCTGTAAAACAGATAGGTTTAAAGGGCTCAGTAAAAATGATGGGCAAGGAAGTAGGTGAATGTCCGGTAAGTGGATGGGATTTGCCAAGTGGGATTTGGTGCAGAGGGTTTTGGATTCATGGGGAACTGGGTTTAGGGGTGTCAGGTTCAGGAGAGGCTTGAATCAGAGGATCAATTCAGGTGGGATCAAGTTGGGGTGTTGAGTCGGAAGGGATCAAATCGGATTTGGGGGCTCGGGTTCAGGAAGTGGTTAGGTTTTGGAGCTGGAGAATTGGGGGTTGAGGAGGGTGAAGTCGAGTGTGGCATTGGGGGTCTCAAGTCAGGGGGTCAATTTGGGGCCTGTCGGGAAGTCAGGTGATGATGAGGAATCATTGGATGGAGTGGGATAGGATGGTGGTGGTGTAGTGGTATTGACATTGGACTAGTAATCCAGAGAGCCAGGGTAATGCTCTGGAGACCTGGGTTCAAATCCCACTATGGTAGATGGTGAAATTTCGATTGAATAAAAATGAGGAATTAAAAGTCTGGTGATGGCTATGGAGCCATTGTACTTTGTTGGAAAAACCCTCCTGATTCATCGATATTCTTCTGGGGAAGGAAACCAACATCACCCACAAGTGACTCCAGATGCATGGCAATGTGGTTGACTTTTAAATGCCTTCTAAAATGGACTAGCAAACCACTCAATTCAAATGCAATTAGATACAGCCAACAAATGCTAGCCTTGCGAGTGATACCCACATTCCAGGAAAGAATAAAAAAAAATTAAAGGACAATGAAACCAAAAGAGAAAATGCTGGAAAATCTCAGCAGGTCTGACAGCATCTGTAAGGAGAGAAAACAGCTGACATTTCAAGTCCAGCTGACCTTTTGTCAAAGTGGATCTCTGGAGCTGGTCATCTGGACTTGATTTTCCAGCATTTTCTTTGTTGGTTTCAGACTCCAGCATCCGCAGTAATTTGCTTTTATTTAAAGAACAGTGTAATGTATTACTGAGAATGTATTAAAACTTCTGTTCTGTAGTTTAAAATACAAGTTGCCTACAAAAATAGTGCATTGCCTCTGGTGCTTTTAATCTGTTTGTTACAATAAACATCAGAAAATGTGAAATCTTGCTGTGCCATCATTTCAGCTATCAACTGGAAGTTCAAAGTTTAAAAAAAAGTTATCAGTCTCCATGGGGATCATAACAATGGCCTTGCCAAATGATAGATCTATTATTGTCATCATGTTTAGGAGAAACTGAGGTCTTGGAATCAGCAGAAAATACTTCAGCGTCGACCACATTATTCCCTGTAGACTTCTGGAAGTCTAAAGGGAGTACTAAAAATGCAGAGAAATGTATCAGTAGCAAAAATATATCAAATAGGGACTAACTTATAAGTAGTTGAGTATCTGTTTGAATAGCATTGGTAAGTGTTCTTTCCGTTTTCTGATGTTGGGTGCGATCTTATGAAAACAATTCTAAATGCCAAATGAGTGAGAAAACAGAAGAGTTTCAGACCTTTTCTTTGGGCAAGTTTGAAAATGCAGTCTTATGGCATTTAGTGCAAAAAAGAGCCACGGTGTAATTCTCGCCAGCAGTTGGGGGACCACCCCCCACTGACATTGGGATTTCCCCACCCACCAATCACTCCCCAGTTCCATTCCTCCTATCCCAATCAACACTCCTAATGCAGAGTTCCCATATGCCCTGCCATTCACCCCCCGGCACAATTCCCCCTTTCTCCCACACTGGCACAATTCCCCCTTCCTTCCCACCTGCAGAGTTACCATTCCCTCCCCCACCTGTATTAGCTCCATCCACAGGCTCTACCCCCACTCAGGCCCTATCCCTTTGGCACTACCCTGGAACAGTTATGGTGCCCAGAGGGCACCACCAGGGTGCCCAGTGGATACTGCCAGGCTGGCACTGCCCCATGGGTGCTGCCCACCCCGACCACCCAGGGGGCTTCAATCCCCCAGATTAGGCCATCATGTCTGGTCTCCACTGGTGGAGACCAGCTGTGATTCTTGCCAGGGAGAATCTTGACCTATGAGGTGATTACGGTAATTAAGCTTGGACGATAGCATCTGGGACTTGTTAATGTCATACTGAGCATGTCATTAATATTCAAGTTAGCTTTGTGCCCTTTCTGGTGATTTTGCTGGCTAAACTTGGCCAGTACGATTGGGGGCAGTGAACAACAAGGCACGTTTCTAGTTTTTCGCCTCTCACCTGATCTTACTACCTCACCTCACTGAAAGTCAGGTAGGACGAGGTCATAAGATCATGCACGTTGTGTTTAACCATGCAAGGTTAAGAGAGTGTTTTGGCTGGTCCACTGGGCTACAAAATAGCAAGTGTGATGGAGAGTTAATGCTACTTGTTGATTGAACATAGAACATTACAGCGCAGTACAGACCCTTCAGCCCTCGATGTTGCACCAACCTGTGAAACCAATCTAAAGCCCATCTTTGATATTATGATCAGTCTGTCTTGATTACTCCCGGTATATTCCCTGCTTGCACACCAATACACGTACCAAGATGGTATCCAGCACATTTGTGTCTCAAGTATGCATACTTGTCACAGACACCACTTCGGAGCCTACAGTGCTCTTGTAGTGCCTAAAGTACAGATGCCACTGAGTCCCATTTGTTGGCCAGGAATTTCCCAAGTGTTGTAAGGAAAACCAGTTTCAATTGGCAATTTCTCACTAATGTATGTGATACTACTTATTCCTATTTATTAAATCTAAACATTATTTTCTTCTTCTGTCTGCAGAATAAAGAGAAGAAAGGAAAGACAAGTCTCCAGCTGATAGCTCTGTGAATAGCAAAGCCATGTCATTGTAAGAGAATCCAGGTTTGATTCCTGCCTATGGGCTAAGTTAGATTGTTAAATAGTAGGCACAACAGTTGGCCTCAGTATCCCTGTGTTAGGGAGAAGAAAATGATCCTCAATTCTCAAACACAATCACCATATAATGGCCTCTGCTGGAAATGGAATATTTGTGGATGTTAACTGAATACATACTCAGGCTTGGCTGAAAATACCTTCCAATCTCCCCAAACCTGCAGTAAACTCGTCCATTGACACTCGCAGTAAAAGTTCACAAATAAATAATAATCATTAAGTAGTGAAGCAGGGTTAATGTAATCCTTAGAGGTAATCATTAAAAAAACTACAAACGTTTGAAGTCTGAAATAAACTCAGTTAATTTTGAAAATGCCTACTTGGTTTTCAGTGTTGGAAATTTTAAAAAAAGTAACATTTGTGTCCAATAGAGACCACCTAGCAGAACACATCAAAAAGTAAAAACATCACATTTCCCATGAACAGTCTCTAACCAAAGCGTTAATCATATCATTTTTCTCTTCAAGTGCTGACAACACTGTGCGTTTCTAATATTCACTGATGACGTGTGAATTCTTAGTTGTAATGGCCAGCAGAGATTGATTTCTTCCCATTGCTTATGTTCTCTAAATAAGGTGTCATCTTTTCAAAATCACAATCTCTTTGAGTTTCTTTCAGGTACAGAAAGAAGAAAAAGTGCTGGTGCAGCCTCGTCATGCTGCCTTGGCCTTGTGCCACAATAATATTTGAGCTCTGCCAGGTGTTAGTTGTTTTCCACATTGTCCTAAATCTTTTCTGTTATGAAGAGAAAAACCACATATAATATAAATGAGTGAAGACAGAATGGAATATTGTAGGTAAGATTTTCAAAGTTCTAAGACCAGTGTACTCAAAATGAATGTAGCAGCTGTCAGTAGTCTCTCATATTCACAGTCAACAACATGGGCTAAATGGCAGTTAGAAACATGCACATCTAAATGTACTATTTATTACAGTTGCAAAATTGACAGTTAACTTTGTAGAGATGCATGCTGCTCAGTTATTCTATACATTAAAGATCTTTGTGTCAAAACTGGTCATTAGGAGTCTGTGTGCCAAATGCCAAGAGCTGTTATTAATCAAAATGACATAAGTGCAACATCATCCTTGGTTTTAATGTGCAAAGTGCACGATTAGCTCTTTTCTAACGAATGGTTCAGGTGAAGTTAAAGAGACAAGACAGTCGTAGTAGGTAGTGAAATGGGTGATGATAACCAGAGTGTGACAGGAAGGGACAAAAGATGAGAGAGCAGAAGAAGGTCTTCATCCCTTTGAGTCTGCCACACCTTCAATGAGATCTTGACTGATTTGAAATGCTAATTCTCAACTCTATTTTCCCACCTTATCCTCATAATGCTTGATTCCCTTACTGATTAAAAATATGTTCATCTCAACCTTGAACATACTTAACGACCCAACAACCACAGCCCTCTGTGGCAAACAATTCCACAGGTTCACTATCCTCTGAGAGAAATAAATTCTCCTCATCTCTATCTTAAATGGGTGACCGCTTATTCTGAGATTTTGCCCTCTGGTTGTAGACTCTCCCACAAGGGGAAACAGCCTGTCAAGCCCCTCTGTCAAGAATGCTGAGACTCATTTGCGTCTCAGTCTCATTCTTCTAAACTCTAATGAATACAGGCCTAACCTACTTAACCTCTATTCATAAGAAAAATCCCTCCCGACCAAGATCAACCTTGTGAACCTTCCCTGGCTTGCCTCCAATTCAAGTATATTTTTCCTTAGAGAAGAGGACCAAAACTATTCACAGTATTCCATATGTGGTCTAACTAGTGCCTTATATAATTTTAGCAGGACCTCCCTATTTTTATACTCCTTTCCCTTTGAAATGAAGGCCAACATTCCATTTGCTTTCCTTGTTACCTGTTGAATTTTTTGTGGTTTATGCACAAGGACCCGAGATTACTCTATGCTGCAGATTTCTGCAGTCTTTCTCCATTCTCCAAACTTTTAACCTCTTTAACAGTAGCTACACTGTAGGAAAGAACATAAATCAAGAAATAATAACAACCAGAACAACTTCACAATAATCTTGGGCAATTTTAATTCTCATTTTGTTTGGACAAATCAAATTGGCAATGGTAACATTGAGTAGTGTGAATTCATAGAGTACATTTGGGACAGTTTCTTAAAAAAACACAATGTGGCTCCAACCAAATAACAGACTGTTTTAGAGCTAGTAATTTGTAATGAGGGAAGATTAATTAATGACCTCAAATGTATAAATCCTCTAAGCAAGAGTAATCATAATCTGGTAGAATTTTCACATTCCATTTGAGGTTGAGAAACCAGTATCTGAAACTAGTTCTTAAAATTAACTGAAGACAATTGCAAAGTTATGACAACAGGGTTGGCTAATGTAGATTGGGAAAATAGATTAAAAGGTAAGACTGTGGATAAATAACAGCAGACACTCAAGATGATATTTCATAATTCTCATCAAGGAAACAATCCATTGAGAAATAAAGATTCTGTAAGAAAGATGAATGACCCAGGGCTAACTATGAAAGTTAAGAAAGGTATCAAATTGAAATAAAGGTGTATAATCCTATAAATATTTGCAGGAAACCAGAAAATAGTAGAACATTTTCAAACCAGAAAAGGGTGATTAAAAAAATAACAGAGGGGGAAATTAGTATATGAGCACAGTAGAGGAAGGAAAATAAGAACAGAAAGTAAAAGTAGTAGCTAAAGTAAAAATTGGTCCCTTAGGGGATGAAACTGTGAAATTAATAGTGGGAAACAAGAAAGTGGCAAAAAAAATTGAACAAGTATTTTGTTTTGTCCCTATAATACACTCAATAATAGTAGAAATGAAGGTCTGTACTCTAGGTTTTTAAAATATGTGGCTGAAGAGATAATGGATACATTGGTTATCTCAGTGGATTTGAAAACCATAACCATAATGCTCCCATCAAGAAAGGAGGGAGAAAGAAAGCAGAAAACTTTAGGCTGTTGGTCTAACACCTGTCATTGGGAAAATGCAGGAATACATGATTAAGAAAGTAGCAGAAGGACATTTAGAAAATCATGATATAACCGTGTTGATTGACTCTGCTTGATTGTGTGAAATAAAATCATGATTTAAAAACTTATTAAAGCTATTTGAGGATATAACAAGTTGGGGGGATAAGGGAAACCAATGGATGGACTTCCAAATGGCATTCGACAAGGTGCCATTTATGCAGATTATTGGGTGAATACCACAATACAGGCACTCATGATGTTGGGGATAATATATTAACATGGACAGAGATTTGTATAAGTGACAGGAAACTGATTGTAAAAAGTGATTCATTTTCAGGTTGGCTTTTTGAGTCATGAACCCATATGCAACACTTCTGCCCTGGCTGTCGTCTTTCTAGTGGTTGGTATTTCAGAGCCCCTACAATTTCCATTGAGTCAAGCTGAGTTCTAAAAGTTATTTCTAACAGGTGTCATGAACCATGGGGGAATCCCAGTCTGGGTTAGGAAACTTTTGACAGATAAGTTCAAAATGTATCGATAACTTTACATCATTTCCAATCCAAACTTCATCTGTTTCCCTAGCCAGTAATTCCTGTAATGTGTCGCTAGTCTATCACCAAAGGCTTATAGGTTGAGGGGGCACCACTCCGCATTAAGAATGGCTAACTAGGAGTCTCTCCCACTTTTACCGCCAGCCATTGATTTATAAGTTTGACACTCAACCTGTTCGGCTGCATTATGAACACACATTCCTTGGCCATCAAGTCCTGGGGTGGGACTCAAACCCAGAGCTTCTGGCTCAGAGTCAGGGATGCTACCCATTGAGCCACAAAGCGTCCTTTTACTTCACATCATAATGATAAGTTATACCTGTTTTTTTTTTGTTGAGTGATTAATGATGGGGCTTTGTTTGTAAAAGGTAAGTGACCATTTAATTGATCAGCATTGTGAAAATGAAAAAGTGTTGATTTGCATGAGAGTACATTATCTAATATATAAAATGCTCTTCTTCATTGATCAATGTTGATATTCAGATTTGACTGTGTAATTTGAGATTTAATCATTGTATTGAATGACAGATCAGCCATCTGTTCCCCTGCTTTTGAACTCAATAGTTGGTTGACCTCTTTGACTAATAGCTTAGATAGATAAACCCCTGCTTTTATGTTTAAACAGATGGCTGAAGTCTTGCACTGACTTTAGAGGTTTTATTCAGCTCAGAAGGCTTTGTTTATGCAGCTATGCAATTAAATCCTATTATAAATACTTGGCTGAGCTCCAACCCCACTAATAGATTCACTTTAGCAGGGGTTGTTGACATAGTTGTCAAGGGGTCTGAGTTTATTTACCTTGACAGTTTTATGACCACTTAAGAGAATGCTTTTTATGAAATAGTTTTTGAATAAGTGTATAAAAGCAAATTACTATGGATGTTGGAATCTGAAACAAAAAGGGAAAATCTCAGCAGGTCTAGTAGCATCTGTGAGGAGAGAAAAGAGCTGATGTTACGCATCCAGATGACCCTTTGTCGGGTCACCTGGACTCAAACTGTCAGCTCATTTCTCTCCTTACAAATGCTGCCAGACCTGCTGAGGTTTTTCAGCACTTTTCCTTTTGGTTTTTGAATAACAGCATGCTCACCTTGATAGTATTAGGGCCAATTAAGAGGATTATGACTTTCCAAAGTTGTTCTTGAATTAGTTTTTGTATATCTTGACAGTCTCATGAGCTTCTCAACACTTCCCAATGTTATTACAGAGCTAAAGAATTGTGCACATAGTTGATAACTGGATCAGTGGTACTGGGGGTGTGTAAATGAATGTGGGAGGTGGGTGAGTAGGCATGGGACAAAGGGACATGTGAGGGCATGAAGTTGTGTAGAGGGGAATGGAGGGAATAGAGAATAGTTCACTGGGGGCATAATGATGGGTTATAGAGGTGCAATGGGAGTGAGGGTTGGGTGAGGGGAAAGGCAATTGAGAGTTAGGAAGCCTCACAATCATTACAATCACAGAACTGGACCAATGTTCCAGTGATTGGAGGTAGCCTTTCTAACCTGGTCACATCAGTATCCACCCTCCTCATCTGTTCTTGTCTCCACATTATTTCCCTCCTATGAATATGGGGGCAAATACGTGACTCACGATTCCCATCTCTAAGTTAGTGAATCTGGCCCAAAGTGTTTGCAAAGGGATATTTATTAGGTTAAGTGAGTTGGCAAAAAATTGGCAGGTATAGTATAATGTGGGAAAATGTGAGGTTGTCCACTTCGGCAGGAGGAATAGGAAAAGTAAAATGTTATTTGAATGGAGAGTGTCTATGGAATGCTGTGTCACTCTGCTCCCTCTATACCACATGGAAAGATCAAGATTGAATGTAAACGGTAACATACTTTAAACTATGGTCTCCTTTGTTCCATTGCCAGAGCATACTGGTGCATGGATTCCATTATAAATAAATTGATATACCTGGCTTTCAAAAATAATGGGATAACAGGTGCCATACACCTCAAGGCTCAAAGCTCAAACACCATTGTCAGAATAAAAGACAACACAGCAAAATCAGGACCATAATCAGAAAATTAGTAGCTCAGGATTAATGATAAACTGCAGGATAGCATAACCATCCATGGAGTTTGAAAAGGCCAGAACCTTGACAGGATTGTCAAACAACATCAAGGATCCATCCATAGTTTCACGAAGATCTCTACACTTCCGATATGTTGTTGCTCAGATGCCCTGGCAGATAGAGACATAGGCCCCAGCAGGTGACAAAGTCCCAGTGTGTCCTGCCACCTCCAGCCCTTCTTAAAAATTGAGGTAAAGACAATGTAAGACCAGCAAGTGGGGTATATAACCGACTCCAGATCTCAAAGACTGGATACAGCATGCCTCTTCAAATTGAAAAACCCAGCCTTCAAACTGAGATTATGAAAACATGACAGCTAGCTCTCATATTTGGCCTAGAAATAATCCCCAGCTCCCCTTGGGAGATCAGGCGCATGGACATTCCTTCTCCAGTTTAATCTCCCTAAGATAGCCAGGACGTCCAACATACCATGCAGCTGGATTACCTAGGACTGAAAGTGAGCTTCCGCTGAAAAAACATCAACAATTTATGCCAGGGACCTGAGACCATCATGCACAACTTTACTCACAATGACAGCCCATCATCTCAATGCCAATTACACCACCAGACCATGAGCCCACTCACCAGCTAAACTGCCACTGTGAACAAGGCTGCACCCCTGGCTGACTCTGAATGTCTTGTTCAAACAAGGATTTCCTTGACTTTGTTCACCCAAATTTAACCAGAATCTTCCAGAAATGTAGCATGGGATTAGATAATAATGGGTTGTGCATCAGGATAAATAAAAGAATTAGAAGATGAGTAGTGCTAGAGCTTGCGTAAATGAAACTATTCCCATGGTTACATCATGTGACCTCCCCCCCAAATATTACCATTCTATGCCTGTGCTCCAGTTTTCAAATTTGACAGTTTGTCAAATATTCTTATAATTTAAACTACAAATAAGATTGCAAGTGAATGGACTGGAGTTTATGTTCCTGCTCTCTGCGATGAATTTACACATAATATAAAATGATATTGTTGTTGTCCAAGGATGTACATTTTACTATAGCAAGCCCCTCAGGAGAATCAGCTGCCAACTGTGGATTCAGAACATTTTTTCAGGAGCTCTGATTTTAACATTTCTTTTGTATATGAAGTTTTTCCAACTCCCTCACTGCTACAGTGGAAATGTAACACATTTATTGTGTACTGGCTGAATTCCCCATGGCATCATCTCTTCTCCACTGTATGTTTTTCAATCTCTCTATCTGATTATTGTATTTGTTCCTTTTCTTATGCACTCAATTCTACATCTTAGCCTTATCCAGAATATAAATCAAAATAATAGTGAATATAAATTGTTGGGAGTGGGTACCAGCACTGGATGAAGATAGGATGTCATATAGGTGACTTAAAGCACACAGCTATGATTCTGTTGAAGGTGAGACTGAGTGAGAGGTCTGGGATTACAGTGTGAGGTGGAAGATGTTGAAGGTAGTTGGGTCAGAATGGGCAATCCTGGGTTAGCCTTTTAGTAGCAGTTGACAGTTCATGTAATCTGGCAATAGTTAAGGGCTGGAATGTCAGCACTAATTGAAGGGAAGGAGGAAGAGTGGTGCAGGAAGTGGGGGGGGGAGCGGTGTTTTGGTACGCGGCAATACTCGGGTATGTGGGCTTCTGGGGTATATAATATTGAGGAAGATTGAAATTTGGAGCACTTGAGGAAAGGAATGGTCTGGAGATTGAGGACTGATATATTTATGGATAGCGTTTATGAAAAAAAAGACTTTACCATTCAGTTTCTGTGAATAATTGAGGTTTTGCGCTGATGCAGAGTGGCAACTCCTTAACATGGCAAAATTTGTAGGAATTCTATTTTTCTTCAATTCAATCTTGTTCCATTAAAATAAACAGTATCTTCCCATTGCCACTGGCAAGTAAAACAAAAAAACTGGGGGAGAGGTTAACAGTGGGAATAGGGTCTCGGCCCAAACCATAAGAGTAGCAGTTTTTGGGCACAGTAAAAGAGGCAGTCAAGTTTGGATATGGGATATGGGAATAGCAAATAATTTGAGGAATTTATCAGGAATCCAGAGATTACTGTAGAAAGAGAACCCAAAAGGAAAGACAAAACAAATGTTAAAAATGGCACTGACAATGGGAGAGTAAGATCATTCATGTGCAAATGCCTAAGAGTTGGTGCATTCATGCTTGCAGGGAAGACCTTTGGGATTATTGCTAATTTTTAAATATGCAAAGCTTTAGAAGGGACCAGAAGTTATTAGACATCTGATTAGAAAACTGGCCATTGTGGAAAATAGATATATGAAAGTAAGAAATAAATTTCCAATTGTTTTCAATGGCATTTCATCATTGTTATAGACTTCCTACAGTGCAGAAGAAGGCTATTCAGCTGATCAAGTCTGCACTGACCACAATCCCATCCAGGCCGTATACCCATAGCCCCATATATTGACACTGCTAAACCCCTTGACACTAAGGGGCAAATTTAACACAGCCAATCAACCTAACCTAACCTAATCTTTGGATTGTAGGAGGAAACCCATACAGACACAGGGAGAACATGCAAACTCCACACAGGCCCAAGGTCGGAATTGAACCTGGATCCCTAGCACTGTGAGATAGCAGTTCTAACCACTGTGCCACCATGATGCCTCACCGTACTGCATTATAGGTTTTACTGTGTCCATTTAGTAGAGTGGGCAGGAAATAAAATAGTTGTTCCATTCCATTTGGAAAAGAAGAGTTTATGCGATGGCTACCAATAGTCCATTATCTGCTATATAATTCATTTTTGCACAGAGATCTGGGAATAGAGGCTTGTATAAAAAAATTGTTTGAAAGGTGCTTTTAAGCCAGTCATGCCTGAGGGAATACTTTAAACCATATGGATGTTTCCTGAGCTGGACTGAAATTTTGTCCTGCGAGTGCCACATGCTGAATTTTCAATTTTACAGATAGTTGCAAGGAAAAGCAATAAGGAAATCTTGCTCATTCATCACACTGGAGCACATTTACAATAGCTTGGTTAGCTCAGACTACCATAGTTACTGAAATGCAACCATTTCAGTTAATTTCCAGACATGAACGCAATCATGTAAATGATGAAGCAGATTTTCTCTAATACGGTATTGAAATGTAAATCTCTACATAATAAAATTATACTAAAATATCCAGCATTTAGTAAATGTCTTACAAACTTAAAAAGAGGAACTAGGAGTGAGGAGCTGAGCAAATTGATTTGTGGTTTTATGACTGAGTTCCAAAAGTTAATCAGCAGGCAGTCCAGTACAATGTCAAAAACTTGAAGTTCAAAGTGAAATTATTGCTACTCTGTGATATTAGAACATCTGTTGGTTTGACTGGTAGCCCTACCCCTGGACTCAGTATCAACCCCTTCCATCATTAGTGCACTGTGCTTGCAGTTTGTATTACTCAAAGGATGCACTGTGGCAATTCACGAAGGTTACTCTAAGAGTACCTCTTTCTGCTTTGACCCCCACTATTGAGAAAGACAAGCTCATTGATGTTATTGCAACATCATCACACCTAAATTTCTCTCAGGTCACACACAATCTTGACTTTGATGTAAATCGTTCTTCCTTCATTGTTGCTGGGTCATTACCTTTGGATACCCTATCTAACTTCATCATGGAACAATCATCACCATAAAACAGCAACAGTTTTGGGAGAACACCTACTGTCATCTTTTCAAGATAACTAGAAATTTACAGTAAGCATGGACATGCCAGTGTCACCCACAACACAAAAACAAACGCAAATAAAATGAGATTTTTGTTCTTGCCTCCAAATGAGAAAGTTATTGTAGGCTATTATAGCCTTTCAGCATATAATTTCAGTGCACTTCAGATAACTCACTGAGGGATTGCTGCAGTGGTGGAGATGTCATCTTTTAGATGATACATTAAGCTCTTATTTGTCCTGCCTGCTCGATCAGCTGGGTGGAAAAGATTCCATGGTGCTACTGAAAGGGCAAGGAATATTCTTGGTTCTGGTCAATGGTCAGCTTTCAAACACCACCCATCAAGATCTTGTTAATCATACATTTATTCTTAGTGGGCAAATTGCATGATATTTTTGACTATATGGTAACACCAACAGTTCAAAACCAATCCAATGGTTACAAAGAACTTTGGGCCATTCCCCTCCCCAGTTACACTGCTAGCCAATCAATTTACTGGCATCCGATTGGCCAACAACTCTTGATGGCTGAGACTTTTTCCTGACTCCTTGATCCTGGGAGGCGGCCCGTCAAGAGCTTGTGTGAAACAAGATGTGGTGGGCCTTTCCTAAAAGAGGTGATGTGGGGCTCTCACCAGCTCTCCAGCCAGTGATTGTAACCCCTGTCACCTCTACCAGGTTCTGAAACTTGTTTTCATTTGAAAATTAAGTCATAGATATAATAAATAACATTTATCGTACCTTTAATTCACACAGAACTAAACCTTGAGAAATTCCTTCGACAAATAAAAGGAAGGGTCGACAGCCACACATGTTCTGCCAAATAGAAAACCTGCAGAGAATTAAAGACCTTTCATCTGGTTGCTGTGACGTATGTAAACTCTACGGACTCACTTATATTAAACAGAAGGCAGATTAAAAAGTGGAATCTTTGTTAAAAGCACAATAGCTAAATAAAAGGACAAGCTCCAGTTACCAATTGCTTCAATGGAAAATAGAAGTCTTTTCATCAGCATAACCAATTCTGTAAGATTTTGGGGCAAAGACCTTTTAAAAGAGAAATTATATGTTGAAAGTTCCAGCAATTTCATCTTTGGTGCATTTATCAAAAAATTTATTTGTGATAGTCTTTGAATAAAGACATAAAGCAAATGCAGTTTAAGGCTTTAGTTGTGTAATTTCTTCATTAATCAAACATAAGGTGAAAATTGCATTTTTTAACGTAAAACTGCCTGTATTTTCAGCAGTCTTTCAGGAGTGTGTCTACAGAATGGAAAATTAGAAATCTTTCTGCCTCTCAGTTTCAAAAAGAACGATATGTAAAGAATTCCCTCAGGATCCAAAAATCGAATGATACAGTCTTTCAAATCCTGGATGACACATTACCACTTCCATTTTGCCTTCTCCTTCAAACAGCTCAAGCATAGAGGATTGAATTAAAATAATGGAATCATAACTGCTGCCTTGAAAATAGGTATTTACCATTGAGCACATGGACGAGGTAGTTCATGAGTGGATTCATACTGTATGTGGGAGCTTACACGGTCACAAGGATGCTTATGATGATGAAAAATTGAACTGCCCTCTTATTGTTTCCACAGGAAAAGTGCTGAAGGTCTTTCCATGCACCATTGACCTGCTTAACATATCTGTGCATTGGCTGATGTAGCAGATGTCCACTGAATTAACTTGAAATGAGGCAGAGGTTTTAGAAGTTCAGTGCAGTGACCTTTATGACTAGAGGCAGGGGTATGGCTCTACTACCACATTTCAAAGTGACAGTTCTTTAAGGCAGAGTTTGAGAAAAATGGTGTAAGAACATTGGCAATGCTCATTCACAGAGTGACAATTTTGTTGGTGGAAATTTTGATGGTAGTTTTTCTGAGTGACGTCATTATGGTAAGCCATACTTCACTTTAGTTTATATTTCGATGCTGCTACAAAACCGTCTTTATTTAATAAAAAATTCAGGCACCCCTGTCAAAGCTCACTTATGAATTATAGCTCCCTGGGTGAGATAGGCCTTAACCTTCTTGGAGTGGCAATCAGCAACAGATTGCCACTCTGTGTCCACTTATCTACATGGATTTTATTCTGTGCCTGTCTCACCCTTCTGACCCTGGCCGGTAGGGAGTGAGGTCGCAAAATGGCCATTTTGGACGGGTGAGGAGGGATTACGCAGGTCTTACCTTCCTTTCATTTCAAGCTTCTTACTTTTAAAGGGTGTGAAGGCTGGTGTGCAGGCAGCGCTTCCTGTGTCATCCTTCCTGGGTTCCTGTCCACAGTGCAGTTGGGGAAGAGCTCTTTCTTAATGGGTGTTGGCCAGAAGGTGGGAGGGCTTGAAAACAAGAGACTCAGCAGTGGGGTAGCTGTGAGTTATCTGAGTGGGGTTCCATGAGAGGCTGGACTGTAAGGACAGAGTGAATGATTCAGGAATGGACTGTGTCTCCCTCATGCAGCTTGCTCCTTGAAACACGTGAGGGTTCTGAGCTTAGGCATGACTCCAGATGACTGCATCCACTTACACTTGTGGTTGAGTTTGTCCTGTAATAATACAGGTAGGAGTCGTGAGATTGAAGCTGGTGATGAGCTGTGGCAGGCATAGCTTGAGCTGAAGCTGCAGTCTGGGATGCATAGCAGCTACTGGGGGAAACATTTTGATTGTGGGGGGGAGGATGGTCTTGTGTCTGGTGTTGGTAACCCCTGAGTTGGCTGTGTGAAAGGTGGAGGAAGGAGTGTGCAAAAGGGTGCAAAGGGAGATGGGGTGCTTCACTTACCCTGCCTGAGTGAAGAATAGAATTCATCTTCTTCCAACACTGCTTTCTGTCCTCTTTTGAAGTGGGCGAGCACTCGCCAGGTCTGCCCTGCATTCCAGGCCAAGGTGGTGACCCTGCTGAAAGGCCATCTCCAAGAATGGAGGTAGAGTGTGTCCCACTCTAATCCATTCTTGCTCCAATCCATCCAGCATCCTGGTGAAGGCTCCATCCTAAAAGCGAAGTGCAGACTTCTTGGCTGCCAGCTGCTGCATTTGTTCTGGTGGGGAGTACTGGGGAACCATTCATATGGCGCTTTCCAGTGATTGCAAAAATTAAGTTGTTGCAGTCTCCAAAGCCCAGTGTTGAATTCCAGCTCTGTTGGACTGAAGACAGACATGCCCATTTTTACACCACTAGCTGCATAAACCAGGTAAATTAAAGCTCCAGTGAAATTGACAGGGCAGGGAGAAGGTAAGTCTCTGAAAGAGATTGATTGTATTTAGGTTGTGCGGTTTTGGAGGTTGAGGAGATCGGGGGGGGGGGAATCAGGCGTCAGTGGGGTATTGGAAGCTGGTGGAAGAGGGGCTGCCTGACTTCAGATGAATGCAAGTGGCAGAGTGGGTGCATGTATGGTCAGGCCTGCCGGGGTGGACTCTAGTCAAGTAGGAGCAGGCCACACCTCCCTGGGGAGGGATTCTGGTTGCGTCAGGCAGGAAGGAGTTGGGGAATACCTTGGGGAGTGGTTAGCCGTGGGGGGGGGGGTGAGAATAGGAGGATTAAGGGGGGTGGAGCTCCTTGGGGGAGGAACTTGTTGGGGGGACAATCCCATAGAGTGTTCGGCCTCGATCTTTCCAATAGCTACGCAGAAGTTAGAAGAGGTTTAATTCATAGAACATAGAACACTACAGTACAAACAGGCCCTTTGGCCCACAAGTTGCGCCGATCATATCCCTACCTACCAGGCCTATCTATAACCCTCAATCCCATTAAATCCCATGTACTCATCCAGAAGCCTCTTAAAAGACCCCAACGAGTTCTCCTCCACCACCACCGAGGCAGCCGATTCCACTCACTCACCACCCTCTGAGTGAAAAAATTCTTCTAATCTTTTCTGAGTAACTACTTGTGTAAACAATCAGAACTATCAGAGTTTGTGGTTTAAGTCATATTTTCAGATGGTTCCAGCATAAAGGAAATTTGCACTCCTGGGCAAATGTCATGCAAATCCTTACCTGGGTATGCCTGAGAGGAATTCACCAGCACATCTTTGGCACCATCTGAACTCCCCAGCCTCCAATCTGATGCTGGGGAGTTCAGACAGTATCATCCTGAGAGTTATACTCCAGCAAATACCCCATACCTTCAGAGAAGGAGAGAGAAAAATGGGGAGAAATAGAGAAGCAAGGTGGAACTAAAACGAGCGGCAAAGTTAATTGCAATTGCTACAGAGCATTCTTATATTTTCCTTTTATACTGTTGCATGCATTTAAATTGACTTAATGAGCTGCACACCTAACTTTACCAGCACTTCTCCGTTTGCCACCACATTCGCCCATCCAGAATTGGCATGAAACAGATTCGCTCCATATAAGTCCGATTCGGGCACTACAGTTGGTGAGAGGAGGTAAATGGCTAGTGTCCAATGGCTCACTGCTTGTGATTGGTGGGGGGAGGGTGGGTCTGCTGCCACTTTGCTTGAAATCAGTGGGGGTAGGGGGGTCCACTGCTATTCTACCTGAGATCAGTGGAAGGGAAGTGGGTGGGGGTTTCCGCTGCCACTTTGCCTGAGATCAGTGGAGGGGAAGGGGGGCCCATTGCCACTGTGCCTTAGATCAGTGGGGGTGGGGGGTTTGGGGGGGGTTCGCTGCCCACTCTGCCTGAGATCAGTTGGTGGGGGGGGGTGGTGGAGGGGAGGGGGGACCGCAATCGGTCTGGGTGGCAGTAGTGGGGGGATATGCGGGTCAGTAATTTTGGGGAAGGCGAGGGAATGTCTGTGGGGGCCAGGTGGAGGCATTATCCAGCCCAGGAGGGATGTGGCAGGGGAGCAGCATTCTACATTTCTTTTCTGCGCATGCGCAGTTGGAGATGCCGATAAGAGGTGCAGGGTTTCAGGTGCCTTAAGCCCCGCCCACAGGCTTGTGCGATGCGATTCAGACTCAGTGATATTTTTGCAGGTAGAGTGTGAATGGGAGACCTGAGAGCGGGTCTAAAAGTCAGATCTGAAACACTCCCAGTTTCAAGTCCGCTCAGCACTTAGAATCAAAATAGGGCCCATAGGGTGGCATTTTCCAGCCATGCTTGCCTCAATACTGGAAAATCCCACCTGAGTTCAATGGACCTTTGCATGGTCCGTGTCCTGCTGGCTACGATTTCTGTGGGAATATTCCACCTGCAGACTTTTTGCCATGAATTGGGTCCAAAGCAGACATTGTACCACAAGCAGTTAGTTGCTACTCAGTTATTGATTAAAGTGAAGTGAAATAGTTGGCAGGTATTTACCCGAGGTTTTTCTCCACTGACTCCCATAACTTGGTGGAAGATTGTCAGGTTCCTCCAATTTTCTGCCGAGGTATGAGCAGCCAACTCGGAGAACTCTCATGGAAAATCCCAGCAGGAGCTTTGAAAGTTTCTGTTGTCTGTACAGTGATTAACATCACCATTATGCCAATAGTTCAAACCAGTATTCCAGCAATTACTCTTTCTTACCAAACAGTTAATGATTAATGAAGAACTAGAATTGGATAAGCTTCTCGCTGATATTGAGGTATTTTGTTAACAATTTGTCATATGCCATGAATGAAGTATGATTGTGATGCAATCATTAATCTCAGCAGTTAATATCCTAAAACATGAAGCACATAAATAGCACAAATAATTGATGTACGTCATGAACTGAATCTTTATATCAGATTATGATATTTAGGTTTCTATGGTAATATGAATTGATCAAACCAGATTGCATTTTAACTACAACTAATAATAGAGGGAGATATGCATGTGTCTTACTCAATTGGACAGGTGACATTTGGGGCCTGTTCAAAAGAATCAAAGGATTGACCAATTATTATTTTCACTCATTCTGCGAGCTGCCCTATATTGTCAGCATCTTGTCAATTGGAAAGATTTGAAAATCTAGGGGCTTCAATCATGAACCCCACTGGTGCAAGAATAGTGAAAGAGGGGGGAAATGTTTCCAGTGAAGAGCTGCTTAGCACCAGACGTGTCAGGGGTCAGGTTTTGTGTAATTAGTGGGGTGCATTGAGGTTTCTCCAACTCCAATAAAAACATTTAAAACGTTTGAACTATCTACGCTTCGGCAGACAACAGAGATCTCTTTAAGGTCCTCTGGTTGGATTTTCCAGGGAGCACTTGGGGTTCCAGCTGAAGAAAGGAGAGTAAAACATTAGGGAGAAGCTAAGTGTTTTTTACAGCACTGCTTGTGGGAAAAGGACAGTTTATTTCCCACCCCAACCTCCCTTCCATCAGATCACTCTCATACAAAAACCCTAGGAATTAGAGATTAGACCACAACCCAGAATTGGAAATCTTCTCCCCATTCCTGCCTGCCACTCCACCCCATCCCAGATCAGTCCTTTGGATTATAGGCTCAGATTCCTTCCCCTCACTCCTAATCAGTCTGAAGATTCAGACTTCCCCATACCCTCCCTGAGGTAATCAAGCCTATTTCAAGTCGGAGAACCAGTCAAGGCCAACCCCACTTCCAGGTTACACATAAACTTGACCCCCATTGTCTGCTTAAGTAACCCATGATGTGGAGATGCCGGCGTTGGACTGGCGTAAGCACATTGGAGAGGATCTCCAAGAAGATTGCACAGATCGATACAGACATCAAGTTTCTACATGCATTGTCTGTACCTGTAAAGACTTGGTTACCTGTAAAGACTCGTATTCCAACCATTATCTTGTAAATTGAATCTGTGTCTATGTATACCCTGTTTGTGAACACAACTCTTCACTCACCTGAAGAAGGAGCAACACTCCGGAAGCTTGTGCTACCAAATAAACCTGTTGGATTATAAGTAACCCATGCCAGTAAATAAACAGGCCTAAAGCTCAGCAGCTGCAGTGTTATTACAGTTTTATGCCTGTTGACAGGTTTAATTCCTTACTTTGGCTTCCAGTTAGGGTGTATGATATTCAGAACAGAAGGTTAGATACTTCATGACTGGGCTGCAAAATGGCAAACCTCATCGAAATTTAATGAAAATGTACATTCAGCTTAAAATGGCATTGCCAAAAGTTAAGGGTAAGTCAGAACCTCTTCTATGCTGCACCCAACTGACAAAGTATTTTCGAGAAGGAAGCAGATGAATATGATAAGAAACAAAACAACCAGCATTCTGGTGAGAGCTCTCTCCAAAAAGCGAGGTGTAGGCTTCTTGGTTGTCATCTCCTGCAGTTGCTCTGCCATTTTTGGTTGAAGGGTTTATTTCTTAGTGTACTTGTACACCTCTTTTGTATTCATACGCTACATATTGTGTCATCTGGCGTGCCCTCGTTAAAATAAAGCACACTGAAGTAAAAAAAGATAATCCAATGGAAAATTGACCAGTTATTTCGATGTGATAGTTCTGGACAATGGTAGGTATCTCTGGCCATTGTCAGTAGTTGATATTGTTGTTTGTCATAAACAGAAACATGTTAATCAGGTTATCCTAAGGAGGTTAACCCAACATTCAAATCCCTCCTGTAGGAAAAGAAATACTTAGCTTGTAGTTCTGCTTATTCTCATCATGTTTACCATTACAAATGAGATGAACAACCAGTAATATTGGACAGGACTTTGTGCCAAGCAACTTTGGTTTGAAATCAATCACGTTGGTGTAAATAAAGATAAAACCCTAATCCAGTCTGCAAAATCTTACCAAAAATGGCACAGTATTGGTTCTGGAATGAAAAACGGAATGATTCCCACCAGTGGTATTGGCAAGATTTCAGACTTAATCCTATGCCTTATTAGTGAAAATGTTTATGTCCACAAGAATCATGCCACATATGCAGTGTATCTCCTCTGATTCTCCCACTGTGCAACAACTTAATCTCTGCAATCACTGGGAAGCTCCATATAAACGGCTCCCCGGCATTCCCCACCACTTGTTCCAGAACAAATGCAGGGGATGGCAGCCAAGAAGTCTGTACTTCACTTTTAGGATGGAGCCTCACCAGGATGCTGGATGGATTGGAGCAGGGGTGGGACACACTCTACCTCCGTTCTCAGCGATGGCCTTCATCAGGGTCACCACCCTGGCCTAGAATGCAGTGGCAGAGAGTGCAAGCACACTCCAGAAGAAGACAGAAAGCAGTGTTGGAAGAAGATGAATTCTATTCTTCACTCAGGCAGGGTAAGTGAAGCACCCCATCTCCCTTTGGACTCTTTTGCACACCCCCTGTACCTCTAGCTCCATCTTTCACACAGCACACTCAGGGGTTGCCAACACTGGGCATGAGACTCTCCTCTCCTTCCCCCCCACCCCACAATCAAAATGTTTCTCCCCGTAGCTGCAATGCTTCTCAAACTGCAGCTTCCACTCAAACTATGCCTGCCATAGCTCATCACCAGCTTCAATCTCACAACTCCAGCCTTTACTCTCCCTATCTGTGTTTTTGCAGGACAAACTCAACCATGACAAGTGTAAGTGGATGCAGCCATCTGGAATCATGCCTACGCTCAGAACCCTCACTTTTTTTATGGAGCAAGCTGTATTAGGGGAGACACAGTCCATTCCTGAATCCCCCACCCTGTCCTTACAGTCTGGCCTCTCATGAAACCCCACTCAAATAACTCACAGTTACTTCAGTGCTGAGCCTCTTGTTTTCAGGCCATCCCACCTTTTAGCCAACCCTCAGCAACTTCCCCAACAACACTGTGGACAGGAACCTAGGTAGAAGAACGTGGGAAGCGCTGTCTGCATACCAGCCTTCACACACCTTTAAAAGTAAGGAGTGCCTTGAAATGAAGGGAAGACAAGGCCTGCATAACCCCTCCTGACCTGTCCAAAATGGCCATTCTGTTACCCCGCTCTCGGCTCTGAGCTGAACTTAAATGTGTCCCCCATGTCCTCTCCGGTGCCCCTTGAGCGGTGAACACCTTGGAGGGTGCTGGATACCTGAGCACTCACTTCCGCAATCCCCCTCAGAGGTGAAGGTTCACATTTATGTTTTAAACAACATTGTTCTCTCCCGGACAGAGTGCTCACTAATAACTTGCTAATGTATTATAATGAGCTTCCTGGGATCCCTTGGTGTTTTTCACACTTCTCCCCTGTAAGAGGGACGGAAGATAAGAACTTGGAAACTCACAAGCACAAATCGTGTTTTGCGAGTCTCTATGGATTTTGAGCATGTGCTCCGATTCTCATGGGTAGAGAGAGTGGGCTCAAAATCGTCCCCAGTGTGTTTGAACTCCCTAAATTATGATAATATGTGGTTTCTTGTCTGTTACCTGTATATGTATGGATCTCGTACTGAGAACCAAGGATTGTCTATCTCGTGTTTCTTGCTCATCATTCTGCCATGTAAGAAACTTGTCCAGGGGTTGAATGCCAGAGAGTATAGCTAATGTATTCACATTGCTGACTTGTCCGGAATGAACTAATATAAATTGGTTAGAGTAAAGGAAAGAAGAGAAGGAAATATACCCTGCAGTTTTTCTCCAACTAACGAATGCCTCCTTATAGCTGTTAACAGAATGGAATGAAAATAGCAGTTGTGTGGTGTGAAATCTGCAATCTTAATATGCAAACATTTAACAGGCTTATGTAAATTTTGCCATCTACAATTTAAACAAAATTAAAATAAAGTGAAAAAACAAAACAAAGAAACCTGAAATAAACAAGTTGGTGCCTCTGGTAAAATGGCAAAGGAATTTTAAATAAATTAGGCTTTAGTATCATACACATTACATGGCACTCAACACAGATGGATGGGCATTCAGTATTCTGCACATTAATTTTTAATGCACTGACATTGCACAGCAAAGACTCTGCTTCAACAAAGAAGCATAACTTGAAGCATCCTGTGTCATGACAAGCTGTTCAGAAATGCCTGATCTCTTTCTGATTAAGTACAACTAAAAAAGCAAAATGTACAGAAAGCTAGTGAAGAGTTGGAAGGTAACCAGATATTTTGGTGCATATCAAACTCGTTTTAGCAAATGAACAAAGTTAGAAAGATGAAAGCAACTGGTCTATCAAGAGATGAAACTAGTAAAACCTGAGATTGAGGGAGGAATCGAACCAAAAGATGGCAGAGTGCAGTTTCCAGTGAGAAAACTGGCGTGTTTCTCTCTAGGGAAATATGCTGATTTTCTCTCTCGATTTTATGGAACTCTGCCTAAAAAATTCAATGCACGGGGTTGGGGCTTCAACGCATCAGCAAAACAGAGCTGCACTGAGATCTTTAAAGGGTGTCTTGATCATAACAGGAATAAACCTCCCTCACAGCCTACCATGTAGGTCTCTGAGGCTCCCCTCCCCACCTCTAATCGGAGTTGGCACCTTTCTGCCACCCCATCTTCCCCATCTCTTGATCATAAGCCCCTTCCCCCTTTTCCCTTGGTCACCAGCCCCTTCCCCCTTTCCCCTCGATCACTGGCCTCTTACCCGGATCATCAGCCCCTTCTCCCCATTGTTCTGCCTCACTGTTGGAGCTGGCAGCGCCGGTTCATTGCAGACCAGTGCCTGGCCATGTCCCTCTCCTCTGTGGGCTATATTCACATTTATGCACCTGGGGAGCCCACCACAATAGGTTAGGTTGTCATGCTTTACTTATCACTTAAATGAGGGCCTAAATATTTTAGATATATTTTTATTCTTGGGATTTGATTTCTGTGTCTTCACTCTGCACTGGTTGCCAGGGCACCTGCCTGGAAGATCTTCCATGATGAGGTCAATTATAAGACAGTCTCCGGGACTGCCAGCGGTGAATGGGTCCTTGAGGTAACAGTTCGAATCAGAGGGCTTGCAGCCTTCAAATGACTAGCAGAGGTGGGCATGGTTCCTGGAGATTGGGAGCACCAGGGTGCCTCCATCTTTAGGCACCCTTGAGGAGGTTAGATATTTATAAAGAAGCTCTGGTCACAACAGCCAGGCCACCCCTGTGAAGGGGAAATCAACATGGATCTGCAGACCAATGTTGCGTTGGTGGAGGAGGGGTTGGAAGAAGAAACCTTGAGGGCCCCCCTCCAGGTATTTGCCAGTATTGGCTCTCAGTAGTTGGAGGAGTGCTGGTGGCATCTGCTGCCAGGAAGATCTTGGCAGCACTCCAATCAGTCCACAAATAGACAAGTAATGTAGGGATTTAATGGGATTGAGGGTTATAGATAGGCCTGGTAGGTAGGGATATGATCGGCACAACTTGTGGGCTGAAGGGCCTGTTTGTGCTGTCGTGTTTTATGTTCTATGCTCTAATGGATAATTATTAAACACGCGCCTGTCTGCTGATCAACCATTAATATATTTCACATTCCCCCAGATCTGCCTTCAAGTCCACACTATGGGACTGGGAAGATTCCATCAGAATTTCCTCCATCATGTTCAACCATAAGACTAAAAAACACTGAGGAGATGCAGGCATGTGTGAAAAACAAAGCTGCCATTAATACTGCAAAATTAAGGAAATCAGTAGACAGCTATTTCAGTTTTAATTTTATTTGTGCTGAAAGTGGAGAATATGTCAATCACAATGTGGAATTAGTGTACCAATACTGTCCAATCCATCTTTGAACTCCTCCAAATTACTGACATTTAATTACCAAGCACGATTTATATAACAAGCAAGGTTCATTTTTTTGAAATTGTGTTACTAATTTTTATATGGAAAAAAATCTACTTGTAGTACAGGGGGTGGGGAGGGGGGGAGGGGGCTGCAGAATTTTTAAAACACAGGAAAGATGCCCCAGTAACAGAAACAGCACCTTTGAGTTAATTGATGACACTCAATGCTGCAACGTCAATAAATTGCTGATAACAATGATTTCCTAAAGGTATAAAGCTACATTTTACCAGATTTATATCCAAACTTAAGATTTTGTCAACAAATATAAAGCCGCTGAACTTACTTCAATCAAACAGAAAGCGAGCACTCTGGTTGCCTTATACCAGTAATAGCTGAAAAATGGATGATAGCTGTGAAAGCTCCAGAACATCAGATCTACTCACACAAAAACAAGTCAGAAACCATAAACCGTTGTATCATTGTAAAGCACTTTGAGAAGTCTAGTGGTTATGAAAAGCACTATGTATATGCTTTCTTTCAAATTAAGCTTGGATCAAGTGCCAAGACACAGCTGGCTGCTTTAAAATCTTTATAATATGACTAATTTAAAGGAACAGACACCATACCATAATTCAGCAAACAGAAAAATATATCAGGAATTTCCTCACAGATTGCTAGAAGAAGTACAAAAACTTTGGCAGAAGATTGGCAAAACCCCTAGGCTTACATGTGTAAAAATTGCCATTCACATTAGTTCTCCAGGTTTTCCATTAAAATTTAAAATATTTTTTAGAAGGAAAAGGGTTTACTAATCAAATACACGAGTGAATCTTCCTCAGATTCCTGAACTGATTATGATTTTGTAAAATCCTGCCCCATGGAGCACTTAGTACCTCGATGGCTATAGTCCAACCTGCAAGCACCAAGACGGTTCTCAAAACCCATTTTTAACCGTTGAGTTAAAATGGCAGCGCGGGCTCATTGGGCCGAATGGCCTGTTTCCCGTGCTGTGTTGTTCTTTGTTCTTTGAGTTAGCATTACCTCATCTCGAATTAGGCCTGTTGTAATCATCCAATTGGTCATTAGTTGTCACTGGGTTAAGTTTATTGGATTTAACCATTTACACACAATGCTCCATAGAGTGGAACAATGAGACAGTTCTTTCTCTTATCTGAATTTGCACAAGTTTTCATTCATTACCCTGCATCTATCCCAGAGGGCCAAGAATGAAAGAGTCCCATGTTTTATTTGATAATTAACTACTCCCTTCTATCCACAGACAAAGCTTACAGTTGCAAATGAATAACTTAAATCATTATTACCCAGTCTTAACAATTACTTGATTCATTACTTATTCTTCAGTTATACACTGAGGCTCACTACTTATTCAATCATCTGTTTCTGGCTGGTTACTAATGATACAGTAATTCTTGATTAATACGTGTGAGTGATTATAAAGTACAGAGTACAAAATGGCTCCTTTAGTCCAAATGTTGTATTGACCATTAGATTACTACAATAAGTATGATATGAAAACTTCCGAAAAATGGTCAAGTTGAATAAAAATCTACTGTCCAGATCTACTTTCATAAGATTTCACTACACATGAGAATGCTGTAATACTGATCAAGTCATAGCTTCCCTCATAGTCCATATCCTGAACGTATTTAAAAAGGAGTTTGTTAAGGAGTAGTCAGTTTTCTAGAATTTGATCTCTGAAAGAAATATGTTCTCATCTATTTTTCATATTTGATGATTTTTTGGAAAGCTGATTTTCTGATAGTTTTGATAGGGTCTGATAGGGTCTGAATTCTGAAAGTCAGAGAACTATAAATTTCAGGATATTCCAAACATTCTTTCACATGTTTAATATATCAGCTGGACAAGGTCATGGGGGACATATCCGAACGCAATGTCTTGGTTATGAATTGTCCCCACTCAATTTTCTAGCTGCTGAGCTTCTTATATATTCAATTGACTTCATGATATTAATGTCAGATTTACTGCACATTCAAAATAGGAAGGACATCATCAAAGTGGTAACCTATGTACCAAAGTAAAACATGTATCAGTTATGTCAGAGGTTTGCAAGCAAGAATAAATTACAAGGAAGGTGGCATCTTCCTCAAACCTTCCAATTAAAAATATTTTCTGGGTGTGGATGCAAAGCGATAACCAGCAAGTCTGTGGTTTTGTTGCAGAAATTAATCTGAACACTTCAAATATTAAAACAGGGGAGGGGAGGCCTGAACCCAAATGTTTGAGTAATGGGATTCTCAGTTACTTTTTAACAGAAATACAGCATTAGAAATAGCATCCCACATCCAGGCCTGCATTATAATGGTTGGTGGTGGAAGTTGGGGGTTTGAGAGTGGATGTACCATAGAAGCATAGAAGCCCTACAATGCAGAATGAAGTCATTCAGCCCATCGAGTCTGTAATGACTCTCTGAAAGAGTATCTTACCCAGGCCCCACATTCCCCTACCTTATCCTTTTAACCCTGCACATTTACCATGGCTAATCCACCTAACCTACACATCTTTGGACACTAAGGGGCAATTTAGAATGGCCCATCCACTTACCCTAAACATATTTAGACTGGGGTAGGAAACCAAAGCACCCAGAGCTAACCCTGCAGACATGGGGAGGATATGCAAACTCCACACAGTCACCCAAGACTGGAACTAAACCCAGATCCCTGTGAGGTAGCAGTGCTACTACTGTGCCACCATGCCGTCTGCTGAACAGGGTCCACCAGGAGATCCAGATGAGAATTTGTTTGTGCATAATTACTGGATTGGCTGTTCTAAATTGCCACTTAGTGTCCAAAGGTGTGTAGGTTACATGGATTAGCTATGGTAAATGCATGAGGTTACAGGGAAAGGGAGTGGGCCTGGGGTAAGATGCTATTTTGGAGAGCCAGTGCAGATTCATTGGGCTGAATGGCCTCCTTCTGCACTGTAAGGATTCCATAATTCATTTACTTCCTTGACTCTCTGCCTGCCATCATGAGCGCTCAGCCCCAAATCCCCACCAAACTGTACAACCCTTCTTCCACATTGCTCTGCCTTGGCTTTATTAGGCCACCATCCCTCCACCATGGCCTCACCTTGCACTCCACCCCCAGTCAAACTTCGGACCTCTGGTGCAGTGACTGCATGAATCCTGCAGTACAGTACTGTCTACATAGACACCGATGTGTGGTTCCCGGGGAAAGAGACCACTGAGCTCCCCAACCTCAATCATTGTACTGATCCAAATCGGTGTCTATGGAGTGTACAGCTGAGACCAGCTCGGCTTGGAGATGGAGAACAGGAACTGGTCAGTCTCCACAAAATGATGTGCAGTATATTAGGAGCAGTGTAGTACTGTGGTAGAAAAGCTTTGTTGCACTCACCTCAAAGTCTCTTGTCAACTGAGGCCCATCTTGTGCAAGCCACTCTTTAGCAATCAGATTTCAGACTGATGTAATTTTACACTGATGTGATACACAGTTGGAAGGCCTGATGAGATGACAACAGGTAGCTGTTTTAATGCATTCATGACATGCAAATGAATACAAATGGGATTCTTGCTATCAGCCAGCAGGAAGATGGACCCACCATTAACCTGCCATAGGGAGAATTGCAGCATGATTCTATGTCCCCGGGTTTCTGATTTAATGGCTCCCCACTCCTGCCTGCTACCAAATGTCCTGTGGGTGGGATGGTAGAATTTCACCCAACATGTGTGACTGGAAATGGCTGAGGAGCTGAGGAGCAGCAGTGTGCTGCTTCATTCCTGGATAGTCTTGTAAGTGTTTCAATGACCTTATCAGGGCAGGAAAGATGAGGGACATATCACACTAAAGTGCAAACTCTGATACGCGGACTTCCCAACTTTGCCTGCCTGACACTCCTCGAAGCAAAGTGGCTTATAGCTCCACCCATCCTCTTTTCAAGGCACTACTTCACATTCCTATGTGACCAACCATCGCTGACACTCACCTTCATCTCATTGACATATCACACCCATCTTTCTCAGGCAGGTGTCAGCAACGACATCCACCCACCCTGGCACTTCAAATTTCTTACCTTGTATATCATATTTACCGTGTATTAGTGTTTGTTTATGTAGTAATTGAAAAGATGGATGGTCATCAGTTAATATATAATGAACTATTTACAAGCAGATAAATATATATGGCAGAATTTTATGAGAATGATTCTAAATGTCCAGCTAGCATGAAAAATGGGAGAGTTGCAGATTAGTTTGTTGGGCAAGTTTTTACATCCAATCTAGTGCACACAATGCATGAAAAAATGGCTAGAAAGTTTCTAGCTGTTACAGGCAGGGGGAAGGGCTTAATTCATCAGATAGCCTTCAGATCGAGCTATTGCACATGCGCAGACCTCAATGTCTACACAAATGCAATAGCAATACCAGAGGGAGATATTGTGCATATGCAGACCTCTGATGTTGCACATATGCAATAGCAACAGCAGAGGTCTGACAGAGCAAAAGAGAATTGTCAGGCCTCTGTTGTTGCAGCCAACTTAAACAGAGCCCCCCCCCCCCCCAACCCCCCACCCTCCCAGTAGAATGCTGTCCTTCACTGGCAGATATATAGAATATAAAAGTAAGGATTTAAATATTGAAATTGTATCAAACACCGATGAAGTCACAACTGGAGTATTGTGTGCAGTTTTGGTCACCATATTACAGGAAGGATGTAATTGCTCTGGAGAGAGAGTGCAGAGGAGGCTTACAAGAATGTTGTCAGGGCTAGTAAAGTGTAGCTGTGAGGAGAAAAGTTTCCTTGGAACATAGAAGGCTGAGGGGTGACTTGATAGAGGTGTACAAAATTATGAGGGGAAGAGATAGAGTAGATAGGATAACATTGTTTCCCTTGGTGGATTCAAGATAAGTGTCAGCAGGTGTAGAGGGGACATGAGGAAGAATCTTTTTTACACAGAGGATGGTACATGTCTGGAATTCACTGCCCGAGTTGGTGTTCAAGGCAGAGATCCTAATCTCTTTTAAAAAGTACCTGGATCTGCACTTTGCATGCTGTAAGCTACAGGGGTATGGGCCAGGTGCAGAAATGTGGGATTAGAAAGGGCTGGCATGGATAAGATGGGCTGAATAGTCTCTTTCTGTGCTGTAACTTTGCTATGGTTCTATGGAAAACATACTCTATAGTTTCAAGAAGCAAGTTTTGTTAAAGAACAAAGCATAACACAGCCCAAATAAAAATAGAAAATTCATTCATATTCATACTGTCTTGAGCACAATGACTATTCCTCTATATTGTTACAATAGAAAAACTAAATATGCATGTTGATAAGTACCTGATATTGAAGAACATTTGTGCTGATGATGAAATAACCAAAGTAATTTTCTTGATATTTAGTTAAATTCCAATAGAAGCAGGTTTCATATTAGACTGATGCAGGTATATATATTTCAGTGGTTATGGAGTGTGCATTCAGACACAAAATCATTAGTTTTATTGTTCCTTGACAGAATGCAGCTAAACATTTATTAAAATTGAAAGTTTATTGCTGGCAGACAGATTGCTTGTGGACCACAAACATTATTCAGATTTGAATGGAATAATTAATTTTTTTTTGCTTTGCAGGCACTTGCAAAAGATGCACACTTTAAAGGAATCCATAGATCCTTTTGGGAGTCTATTCTTATGCCTAAATTTATTAATAAAGTGCAGAATTTTATGGCTACAACTGGCCAGAATTCAAATTTTAAAAAATGTGTTATTCATTTATCGGATATGAGCCATATTGGCTAGGCTAGCATTTATTGCCCATTCCTAATTGCTCTTGAGAAATCTACTGTGCCATTATAGTTTGATTATAATAGCCATAATTAATGTGGTTGAAATGAGTATGAAAAAATGCAGAGGATTTGCTGGTACTTCTTTCAATTTTGTCCATTGTATTCACTGTTCACAATAGGGTTGCCTCTACATTTGAGAGCTCAAACACAGACTAGGTAACCACTTTGTGGGACATCTCTGTTCAGTCCACAAGCATGACTCTGACCTCTCAGTTGCTTACCATTTCAATTCACTGCCTTGCTCTCATGCTCCCATTTTTGTCCCGAGCTTGCTGTAATATTAGTGAAGCCAAATTCAAGCTTGAGGGTCAGCATCTCATCTTCCAATTAGGCATTTTACTGCCTGTTGGACTCATTGAGGTCAAAAATATCAGACTGTGAACTCTGTCTTCCATTTTGTACTTTTCCCTAGTGCCAGTCTCCAGCTTGCTGTCATGTTTTGCTTTCAGACAGCATTGACCTTTGCTCTGTTATTTGTTTTCAGACAGCCCAGCTGCTATGTTATGTCTTCTACAGCATAGACCAAAAGAATAGGTAACCAAACTGTGGATTACTTAACCAACAAGTCAGAGTTTATTGAGTAAGTGTTGCTTCATCACAGTTGAAGATGGGAGAAATCAGAACCCCGTAAATGCCTCTGGTAACATCGCAACATGCCATTTGTCTAATCACACCAAGATGCATTGCTTTACAATACATAACATCACCCATGATCCCTGCCCCGAACTTCAATAGTAAGACAACAAACTTGAAACATTAATGACTACCCACTATGAGAATCAATTGCATTACCAAATATTACTACCTACTTATGTACAATTGGTATGAAAGTCTTCTCATATTCTGCCCATAGACTTCAATGGATGCCGCAAAGTTGATGTGTAGCCTCTGCCAAGGTTGTCCAACTGGTGAAGTGGAGTAGAGTTTGAGTATTTCATATTCTAATGCATGACAGGCATTGCCCCACTTTCATCTCTTTGTGAATCAAGCCTTGGCCACCAAAAATAGCTTTGTGCAGGTTCTTTCATTCGCACTACCCCTGAATAACCTTCATGCAATTGATACAGGATTCAGCTTCATAAGAATGGAAGGATGATCATCCTGATCCTCCAAAGCAATACTCAATTTTGGACAGTTAATTCAAGTTCCTTCATTCGTCGATTTCATTTTGGTAAGATACAACATTCCAGAGTCTGATCTTTGACATGCTCGACAGTCTGTTTCTGACAAACATCAGCTTCTTCATCTTGTGAATTTGTTAGCACAGTGGGCCAGAAGAATCCCATGGTGGTCTATTCATGAGATTTGCTTGAGCATTCACGCCCCACTTGCATCTGCCACCGCTGGATTTCCAGTGGCGTTTGCTCCATGTCCAAAATTGGTGGGGAGACGCGGAAATTTCCGTACAATTTAAATGAGATCAGTGGGCCGAGGACTGAAATCTCTGGGCCCGTTAGCCTCTCCCACACTGCCAGAGTGTTTCACTCCAGCAGGGATTTCACTCGCTCCTCATTTTCGGGGAACTAATGGCCCAACCCCACTGCAGTAAAGGGGAAGGCAATCAGGGCCCCCACCAAGGGGTTGGGCGGTTGAGGAGTATTTCCCCCTGGGCATTGGTATGTGGGCAGTGCTAGTCTGTGCCTCCATCAGGCTTGGGGCAGTGCCAAAGGGGTGGGGCCTATTGGGGGGGGTTAAATGGGAGTGAGGGATTCCACTGCCACTTTGCCAATGGTTTGGGGAAGGAGGGAGGTGGGGGGGGGGGAAGGGAGGAGGGGGAGTGCTCAGCTGGGGTGAGGGATCAGCCTGTTGATGGTTTGGAACTGCTGGGAGGGGGGATGCTGGGAAAGGTCAGGGAGCCAGCGGTTAAGCTGGCCAGCAAAGAGGGAGGTTGTCAGTGTGGAGCCACTGTGCATGTGCCGATCTTGGCACTGACAGGTCAGTACATGCGCAGTGGCTTGCTCAGCACACTAATTTCAGCATCTCCAGTGGGAATAGACCCTGCCCCCTGAAATTTAATGCTATTCATGCTGATGGCCTCTGCGGTGCACAGAGTGTGGGAGATACTTGTCTGAACTCCCACTGAAAAATGCAGCATGAATTATTCCAGTTTTCATGTGAATTCAACACTTAGAAATGTTTGGGAGAATTCTACCTGTAGACTTCAATGGGTGCCGTAAGTTGATGTGTAGCCTCTGCCAAGGTCTCTTTAGCCAATCCGACTGCTGAAGTGGTGTAGAGTTTGAGTATTTCATATTCTAACGCATGACAGGCATTGCCCCACTTTCATCTCTTTGTGAATCAAGCCCCAGCCACCAAAAATAGCTTTGTGCAGGTTCTTTCATTCACACTACACCTGAATAACCTTCATGCAGTTGATACAAGATTCAGCTTCATAAGAATGGAGGGATGATCACCCTGATCCCTCATAGCAGTACTCAATTTGGACAGTTAATTCAAGTTCCTTCATTATACAAAGTTTGAATTCAGGATTCTTCTTTCGTTTGTCCAGTGGCATTCCTCTTAAAACCATGTCCATAATCCTACACATTGCCGGGTCATTCTTCATGTGCCTTTGCATCTGATTATTATTATTTGGACATTCTCTAGCTGGGAGAAGTATAATATTGACGTTGCTGTCTTGTGATTCAGTTTTTATCCTGAAATGGCAATCTCAATTAGGCACTGAGATGCCTTAATAAAGTATTGACATGTAATCCTGATCTCTGATACCTGAATTCATACTTATGCAAGAATAATATCAACACCTATCTTTGTAAACAGTTAATGATAGAACTCCCTGGTATGGTTGTCAATGGCCTGCGATCAGTCAACAAAGCAAAGCATCTGCCATACAGGTACTAATGAAATTGTTTAATGCGCCAAAAATTATGGTGCGCATTTCTTTCTCAAGTTGTGCATAATTTTGTTCTGCACTTGATAACATTTGTGATACAAACGCAATTGTATACGCTTCCCCAGTTGAGATACAGCAGCACTTACCTGTAGGACGGTGCTACACATATTAGTTGAATTCTCAACTCTGGGTTAAAGTAGACCAATACCTCAGATTTTTTGAACATACCTTTAACTCCTTTATAAGCACTTTCACACTTTTTTGTCCAATTCAATTGTTTGATAGAGCAGACGCAGCACGGTTTCGTTAAAGGGAAGTTGTGTCTGACGAATTTATTGGAATTCTATGAGGATGTGTCTAGTGCGATGGATGGAGGGGAACCGGTGGATGTGGTGTTTCTCGATTTTCAAAAGGCGTTTGATAAGGTGCCGCACAAAAGGTTGTTACAGAAGATAAGGGGGCATGGAGTTGGGGGTAAGGTGTTAGTGTGGATAGAGGATTGGCTGTCAAATAGGAGGCAGAGAGTAGGTGTCAATGGGTGCTATTCGGATTGGCGGTTGGTGACTAGTGGAGTGCCCCAGGGATCGGTGCTGGGGCCTCAGCTATTTACCATTTATATAGATGATCTGGAGGAGGGAGCTGAGTGTAGGGTGTCGAAATTTGCTGATGACACAAAGATAAGTGGAAAAGCAAATTGTGTAGGGGGTGTAGAAAGTCTGCAGAGGGATCTAGATAGGCTGAGCGAGTGGGCGAGGACCTGGCAGATGGAATACAATGTTGGCAAGTGTGAGGTTATCCACTTTGGCAGGAATAATAGTGGGAGGGACTACTACTTAAAGGGTGAAAAGCTGCAGCATGCTACGGTGCAGAGGGACCTGGGGGTCCTTGCGCATGAGTCGCAAAAACCCAGCCTACAGGTGCAGCAGTGATCAGGAAGGCAAATGGGATGCTGGCCTTCATAGCGAGGGGGATTGAATATAAAAGTAGGGAGGTCTTGCTACAACTGTACAGGGCACTGGTGAGGCCACAGCTGGAGTACTGTGTGCAGTTTTAGTCGCCGCACTTGCGCAAGGATATTTTGGCCTTGGAGGGAGTGCAGAGGAGGTTCACTAGGCTGATACTGGAGTTGAGGGGGTTGAACTATGAAGAGAGGCTGAATAGACTGGGCTTATATTCGTTGGAGTTTAGAAGGATGAGGGGGGATCTTATTGAGACATATAAGATGTTGAAGGGGATGGATAGGGTAGAGGTGGAAAGGTTCTTCCCACTCAGAAAGGACAGCAGGACTAGATGGCACAGCCTCAAGATAAGGGGGAGCAGTTTAGAATGGAGTTGAGGAGGAACTTCTTCACTCAAAGGGTGGTGAATCTCTGGAATTCTCTGCCCGTTGAAGTGGTGGAGGCTACCTTGCTAAATATATTTAAGACGCGGGTAGATAGGTTTTTGGTAGGCAAGGGGATTAAGGGTTATGGGGAGAAAGCGGGAAAGTGGAACTGAGCCACTTCAGATCAGCCATGATCTTATTGAATGGCGGGGCAGGCTCGAGGGGCTAGATGGCCTACTCCTGCTCCTATTTCTTATGTTCTTATGTTCAATTGTTGGTTATCACACAACAAGGTATGAAGTGGCTGTATTGTTGCAAGGTCTGGGATGAACTTTCTGTAATAATTGATTAGCCCAAAAAACTATTGCAACTGTGAGACATTCTGTAGTCTTGGCTGTCATTTTTTAATTTTTTTGTGGAGGCTATGCTTGTCTATTATGTGACCTAGATAACAGATGGATGATTTGAAAAATTCATGCTTTCCTTTCTTCATGTGGAGGTTGCTGCAGTATTTCCTCTATGTTTTGTTAATGCTCTTGTCCCATGCTGCCTGTGATTGAAATGTTGTCCAAATAACACTAGACACTGTTGAGGCTATTTAAGATTTGGTCTATTGATTTCTGGAAAATGGCTGATGTTATTCTGACCAGTAGGTGCAAATATCAGAACAATCCCTTGTGGGTAACAATCTTTAGCAGTGGTTGTGACTCAGCAGCCACCCTCATCTGGAGGTACGCTTGGGACAAGATTATCTTACTGATCTGCTGTTTACCAGGTAATCTAGCATCTAAGTCTTTTATTAATGGTAAGGGGTACTGGTCATCACACAGTATTAGATTTATTGTCATCTTAAAGAACCCATAGTTACGTATGGAACCATTAGATTTAATAACTGGGCTCCCCAATCACATATCGTCACATGTTTACTCACTCCATTCTTGACTTTTTTTTTGTTTAATTGCATAAGGTACATTTCTTGCCGTGAAATATCTAAGGTTGGTATAAAGGTTTGATCTTGAGCTTTGCCTCCACTCCAGTCATGTATCCTACCTTCTTGAACACCTTTCTATACTCCTCCAGAAGTTTTGGGAGTGTGTTCTTGCTGTCAACCAATTGGTTAACTGCTCCCTGGTTAAAATTGATTTTGTGTAACCATGCTCTTTCAAAGAGTGCAGGAACATTTGCCTTTGTTATATGCAGAGGTAATTCTACTGATTGACCATTAGTTCCTACTTGAACCTTCAATAGGACTATGTTCTTGGTAGAAATTTGCAGGATTACGTCTGAAGGCTTCAGTGGTAACTGTTAAAGATTCTGATTGTATATGCTTTCTGGGAGAAATAATATAGCCTGTCCCATATCTACTTCTGTCTTTACTTCATTTCCATCTAACTTTGGATAAACACAGAAGCTTTGTGTATCCCCTTTCATGGATAAGATACTCAATTTCAGTTCTTGGATTTTTTTCCAGTCTGTATCGTCTTGGGAATTGTTGTCCTCATCAGATATTTTGTGGACCCTTTTTGTAGATCTTGACATTTTCTTGTGTTTGCACACCTTTAGGTTTCCATAGTCTGTTGTGTCCAACACACATTCGTTACGTGGCCCTTCTTGCCAGAGCTTTTACAGTTATTTACACTGTTCCAACGTTCATGTGGAGAATGTCTCACCTGGGCACACCTATGGCATGCTTGCATTTTAAGAGGCTTCTTTCTGTCAGTTCCTATCTTATTTGGCTTCAGCTCCAATTTGAGAAGCTTCTTTCATGGTCAATTCCATGGACACCGCAATCTCAACTGAGATGAGAAAGAACGATTTCTCACAGAGGATGGTGAATTTGTGAAATGCGCTGCCCTATAGCATGGTGGTCTGAATTGTTGAATGGTTTAAAGAGGAAGACATATACATTTCTAATAAAAAAGGGAAAAGGGGATCAGGTGGGGAGGTGGATTTGAGACCAGGGTGAGATTATCCATGATCTGATTGAATGGCAGAGCAGGCTCAAAGGGCTGAATTTGCCTACTTCTGCTCCTAATTCCTATGTTCTTATGTTTTCTAACAGCAAGTTTTATTGTTAAAGTACTTTCAGTAAGCAATTGTGTTTAAATTGTTTCATTTCAAAGTCCACAAAAAGCCTATCTTGCAGAGTGTCTTCTAGGTTAATAAAAAAGTATTACTTACCAGCCATTTATTTTAAATATTCTTTGTTCAAGAAGAGGCCAGGTTGCAGAAGAGAGATTAAAATAAGCTAGATATATGGATCAGTTCCATGGAAAGTATGGGTGAAGTCGTACCAAAAAATGGCAAGGGGCACAATCTTATGATAGACAATTCTAAAGTGCCAAAGAGCAAGAAAACAAGAGACTTTCAGACCTGTTTTTTAGGTTTTTGAAATGCAATCTTACGATATTTGTTTGCACAGAAGTGCGATTTGCTCCAGTAAGGAGTTGGGGGGATTGGGCATGGTCGGGTGCTTAAGCTTATCAGTGAAGCTGTTGAAGACTGCTCAGTGTGCCATTGTCAATGAACTGGGAGACATGCTTTCAGCCATCCTCACCCATGAACATCGCTCCCATCGCCTGAATAATTGGCAGTGTAACCCCTGCACCACCACCCCCCCACCCCCGATGAGATCCCTCGTCACAAAACCTTTCGAGGCCGACCCTGCGGAGACCCACATTGTAACCCCTCATTTGCTAGTGTCCCCCCTGCCGATCACAACTCTTTGCATACCCCTTGCCCTGCCAATCTTCCTCTTATGTACCCCCATCAACCACATCCCCCATTTACAGGGCTGTCTCTTGCAATGTTCCCTTTGCCTCCTTCACCTGCAGTACTCCCTCCACACACAGAGCTCATGGCCTGTCATATCTCCACCCCCACTCAGGCTCCAATTCCAATCAGGCCCCACCACCATGGCATAGATATGGTGCCTGGTGGGCAGTGCCAGAATGTCCGGTGGGCAGTGCCAAGCTGGCACTTCCCTATGAGCACTTCTTGGCCATGCCCCTGACTTCGCAGAGGCTTCAATGTCCTCTAATCCCCCATTTGAGGCCATCACCTCTCCTCTCCACTGATGTAGACCATCTGTGATTCTTGCCAGCATGAGAACCACCTGGCAAAGAGGTAAGTGCATGTGAGCCTGAGCGATATCATCAGGGACCTGTTAATGACATGAAAATTATGTCATTACTATTCAAATTGGCTTCATGCCCTTTCTGGGCAACAAAGATTGCATATGGCAAAAAACTGGTTTGCACACATCACGAACTGGATTTTTGGCTTACACTCAATCTTATTGGCTTGCCATGCTGATCGTGCAGTGAATTGGTATGATCGCACCCGGCAGAGTGGAGGGAGTGGGGTGGCGATCTTACCATTGCACTCTGCCCATTAAAATTTATTTAAATGACTGTAAATCAGGTTCAGTTATGGCCATGAACCTGATTACATTGCTGGCAAAGTGAGATTTCATGATCTCTGGATTTTGCTAGATCTTAAACCCCGTCACTGATTTTGTGGGTGGAAAGTGCAGGCTCACGGTCACCCCCTATCTCTCCTATCACTAACCACAGACAGAGAAAAATAATACTTGTGGAAGAAGTGTTGGAAAGAAAGCAGAGAGAAAACTTGTATTTAACTTTCAAAAAGATTATTTGTGCAGGCTGTATATTATGGGGTCATTTTTGTTTGCTCTAAAAGCTCAGGCATCACAAAAAAAGCATTCATGAAAGAATTTTAACTTGTTTTTTCAAGTTCAAATCGCTTATTGTTATGTTTTCCTTTGTTGACTGAGACTCTTGTTAAAATAGCAAACAAGATGAGTTCCCATTTTGGATCAAAAAGGGAGCTTTGTTAAAGGACACAACATAATTTATTTGATTTGATTTATTATTGTCACATGTAGAAACATAAAGTGAAAGTATTGTTTCTTGTGCGCTGTACAGACAAAACATACCATTCATAGAGAAGGAAATGAGAGATTGCAGAATATGGTCATAGCTGGGTTGCAGAGAACGATCAACTTAATGCAAGGTAAGTCCATTCAAAAGTCTGACAGCAGCAGGGAAGAAACTGTTTTTGAGTCGGTTGATACATGACCTCAGATTTTTGCATCTTTTTCCCGAAGGAAGAAGTGGAAGAAAGAATGTCCAGGATGTGTGGGGTCTTTAATTATGCTGGCTGCTTAGCCGAGGCAGTGTGAAGTGTAGATAGAGTCAATGATTGGGAGGCTCGATAGAAGAATGAGAGGGGATCTCATAGAAACATAAAATCCTGATGGGTCTGGACAGGCTAGATGCAGGGAGTGTGTCCCTGATGTTGGGGAAGTGCAGAACTAGGGCTTCACAGTCTAAGAATAAGGGGTAAACCATTCAGAACTGAGATGAAGAGAAACCTCTTTGCTCAGAGAGTTGTGAACCAATGGAATTCTGTACCACAGAAAACTTTGGGGCCCGTTTGTTAGATTTGTTCAAGAGGAAGCTGGATGTCCTTGTGGCTAAAAAGATCAAGAGGTATGGAGAGAAAGTGGAAGTGGAAGTGTATGATCAGCTATGACTGTATTGAATGGTTGTGCAGGCCCAAAGGGCGAATGGTCTTCTCCTGCACCTATTTTCTATATTTCTAATATAAACCAAATAAAGATAGACAACTCATTAATATCTATGTTATAGTTAGCAGAATGTCAATTCCTCTATATTACCAAAATGCAATAAATCTAAATATTGATACTGATAATTTATGAAGTATGTCACATATCCACAATGGGTGATATTTTCCATTATTTGCAGAGTGCTGACTGAGATGAGAAAACCACATTCGCTACATTTTGCAGTATTATGTGCAGAAGAAATCTTCAGCGTTGCCCATGTTATTAAACTGGCGAAGTGGAGATTAATTGCTGGCTCCACAGAGATCAGAAGAGAGCCCTAACCCGTGATGAAAAAATACAACCTCCTGACATGGGAAGCAGGAATCCACCACCACCACTACCACCATGCAACACGCACAAGGGCAACCCTGCCACACACACACAAGGGCAACGCCCCCACTCCCGCCCCCATGCACAAGGTCAACCCCTCTCCACGCACAAGGGCAAACCGCCTCCTCCATCCACAGGCAGAAGGGCAAACTGCCCCCACCCCGTCTACATTTACAAGGGCAAAATGCCCTCCCACATGCACAAGGACAAACTGCTCCCTCACATGCACCAGGGCTAAATGCGCACCCCGACATGTACAAGTGCAAAGCGCTCCCCCACATGCAGAAGGGCAAATAGCTCCCCCATCACACACATGGGAAAACCACTCCCCACTCCTCCACACACACAAGAGCAACATGCCCACCACACAAACAGAGGCAACACCCGCCCCCATGGCAAGTCCCAGAGCAGCCCCCTGGCAAGGAGCAGTTCCAGGTACTAGGTACCAGGGGCAGTGCCAGGGTACCGGTACATCCCGTATCATCTGTTTCCCATTTTTGAATAGCAGTTGTAAATCTTGCCAATCTGACATCACATTGGCAAGGGGGGAATTCCAAATGTGGAGGGACGATATGGCAGGGAAGCTCACTAATTCAATTAAAAATTATTAAAATGATGGGGCTGATTCACCAGGTCCACTAGCCTGAGCCAGGATTCCTGGTGACTCATTGAACTGGGTGTGAAGGCCAAATTGGGATTCTTGCTGGCATTGCCAAACCTGGTGCGAGTGTCCCAGCATACTGTGCCTGGTCAGACCAGGTTCTCATCTAGACTGGGCGAGTACCTGATCAGAATCATAGAATCCTACAGAGCTGAAGGAGGTCATTTGGCCCATTGAGTCTACACCGACGATAACCCCACCCAGACTCTATCTCACAACCCCCTACATTTACCCTAGCTGGTTCCCCCTGACACTAAGGGGCAATTTAACATGGCCAATCCACCAATCCGCACATCTTTGGATTGTGGGATGAAAGCCACACTGACCGGGGCGGGAGCGTGCAAGCTCCCCACAGACAGTCACCCAAGCCAGGAATCGAACCCAGGTCCCTGACGCTGTGAGGCAGCAGTGCTAACCACTGTGCCACTGTACCATTCCAAAATGCCACTTTTGCTAAGGCCTCGCTGAGATTCAAACTCAGTCTAGTGAACAGGAGATCCATGGCACCAGCTAATTTAAATACATCTGAATACACTTAGGATGGAAGCCTGATTCGATGACCTCCTAGGATACCTCTGCACCCCAGTGGGAAGTCCCGTGGGCGCAAATTGGTCTTGACAATTGGGGACCAATGGTGGACTCGAAGGGGGGGAACAAGGAGGTAAGCACTGCCCCCCAACTATGCCTATGGGTTCCTCTGCCATGGCCAGGCTGCAGAGGGGAGGTCCCTCAATTCCCAGTTGACCACAGGACTCTCTCTTGGGATGGCCTCTGTGGCCAAACTTCTTGTTGCTCTGGAAAAAATGAAAATTACTCTTTAGATAGTGATTTCAGTTACGTTTCTCGTAAAAATCTTTATTATTGTCTGTGTTCTGTAAAACCTTTGAAGTGGCTGGGGTTTTTTTATCTTTGAGATAGAGGACGCTGAGGGTAGATTTAATTGAAGTACTTAAAATAATGAGGGGGCCTTGACATAATAGAAATGAAAGGTCCTATTTTTAAAAGCAGAGGAGTCACCGTGGGCTTTGATTAAAAATGAAAGGCTGAAGGAGTAAAGGGGAGTTGAGGGGAAATTATTTGAATCAGAGAGTTGGGGTGGGGAGGCACTGTAGAGGCAGAAAGCTTTAACATGCGGGGCACAATTCTCTCAAAAAAATTCTAAGTGTTGAATTCGGGTGAAAACTGGAGTAAATCACGTTGGCTTTTCTATTGGGAGTTTAGAGAAGAATTACCCACACACTGTGTACTGCTGAGTGTACTAGTGTGAATCACGTAAAAAAAAATCAGTAGGTATGGCCTATTCCCGCCAGAATGGCCAGCAACATAGCAGTGAGTGGGCCACTGTGCTAAGATCAGCACATGCACAGTGGCCCCTGTCTGCTGGCATCCAAATTGCTGGGCAGATCTAACGCTAGCCAGCCCTGTGACCCCTGCATCTCCAGCCCTCCAGCTTCCCCTCCCACAGCCTGATCGCTGGCCTCCCAAGCATGCCTAGGCCCAACCTTGAATGACACCCCTCCCACCCCTGCACCACCATTACCAGCCAGCAGACACCTGATGGGCTGAATGGCCACCTTCATTGTTATTATGTTTTATACATTTATAACCAATCTCCTTACTTCATCCAATGTCCTCAGAAGGACCATTCATAATAGTTAAATAAGGCATTCAATATATTCTGCCATTGATATATGAGATGAAGATGCAGAAACTTGTTCACTTGAACATTGGCTCAAAAAAGTTCCACAAGCCTGACCTTTGTTATGGCTCCCTTGGATTTGAAATTGACCTTAGAGCTATAACAATACTAAACTTAACGAATATGTCAGATCCTACCTGTGAAGGCTGTTAATTACAGCATCAGATTCTTTCAACATGATTTTGCTTTCTCCTCATCAATATTCACCTTCTTAAGAACTGTTTGTAATATTTCAATGTACTTCATTGGCACTCTGGGACATTCTGACGACATGATAAGATGCTACGCCAGAATGCATGTCTTTTAATGAAGGTTTTCTTATCATTTTCTGGAGCCATAGTGAGACGAGCAACTGGTCACTGAGATGAATGCAAGAACTGGTATGAGGCCACCTCTCCCTCCCTCTGGGGAGTGTTTACCTTCCACTAATTAGATGAGATTGGGAACTTGTGAGGTTTTATGTATGCCAATCCATATTTCTCTGCTTTATTTTTGCAAGCTCAAAGCCCTAGATACAATTTCAGAACTACACCTCATTCTATTATCATGGATATGTGAGAAAGATAGACCCATTGAGGTGCAGTTGTCACGGGGAAAACTATAAGTTTGAATCAGTTATATCATATATTTAAAATATACATTGCGTGGAACATCTAATTAGTTTTACGAACTAAATTTTTGGGGAACAGTTCAATTACAGGCTTCAATGATTTCTTCTGGGTTCTGGTTACAGTAGAAATTGTCAGAGGTAAATCCGCAGTTATAACACAAAAGGATTGCTCTCATAAAAGACCATATGAGTGTGATTATGGGTTATTCTTCCTTCAATTATTCTGTGAGAAGGAGAAGCAGGAAGTGTTCTTAAATGTCAGCTGAACAGTTGATCACCAATTTGGGAGCCTCATTCACCTGGTATGATTCATGTGTGGACATTTTATTCAGTTTCAAAGTTGCTGACTCCCACTTCAGTAATACTGCCAGTCTCAACGAAGTGCACTGATATTTTGCTGGCAGCAGCACTTAGATTTCATACAGGAGAATCCCAGCTGAGGTTCCTGACCTTTCTGGGCAAGAACTTCATTATGCAACCAGCAAGGGGAGGGGAGAATCAGGAAATGAGATCCTGTCGGTGAGATTCTTGTTTTCTGAGTCCTATGAGATTTTGTGCCCATTTTGCCAGTTGCACTCATGGCAAACAGGTGTAAGATCACAACAAATGTTTTATTCCATTGCTATGCTGCAGCTGGCTGAGCTACACCTACTTGTTTGGGGCTACAGAAATACTTACATTAAAAATGGTGATCCTGAACTCAATTGTTGTTGGCAAAGGGTGTTGTAGGTTGGCAGATGCTGATTAATTTTTATCCTTTGGTTGGCAAAACCAACATGGAATGACTGTGCTTTTTTCTATTTTAATATTGTAATTAATTCCAATTGGAATTGATATTTTTCACACTTTAAAATGTCATAGGGCCTAAACCATATCAGAGACAGGTAGAGAGACAGGGAAGAATATCTTATTCAATTATTCTCACCTATTTTGGTTTATGTGGTTTATGTGGTTTTTTTCCTGCTTTGATAGATTAAAATATAGTCACAGATAAAAATCACAAAATAAAATCACACTGCTAATTGGGACAGACTGTATAAAAACTTTTACACTTTTGTTTCAATTTTTATCTCAAGGCTTTACCAGCAAAAAACTATAAAACACAAAAAGCTTGTGCATGAATTGCACAATAACACAAGTTGAAAGCTGTGGTACCAGAAGGCATGAGTGGCATTAACGCCATTTAACGTCAAATCATTTCAAATCAATCCTCATAACTGTCAAAGCTTTACTCTAAGGATTGTTATATAAAAAAACATAAGAGACCGGTTGCCAGTTTGATTTATCTATTTAGATCAGAAATTTTATTCCTTATGGTTGTTAAAAGGTTTTAAGTGCAAATAATTGTTTCTTGCTTTGTAAAATGAATTTGATTATTACTAAACCAGTTCCTGGAAGATATGATTCACTGGTCTTAATATACAAGTTCTCTATAAAATCACTAATATGGCTAATAGGTGAGATCATAGAAACAATACAATGCAGAAAGGGGCCATTCAGCCCATCGAGTCTGTACAGACTCTCCAACAGAGAATCACACCCAGGCCCTACCCCAGTAACCCCATGTATTTACCCTGTTAATCCCCCAAAACCTACACATCTCGGGACACTAGAAGGCAATTTAGCATGGCCAATCCACCTAACCTGCACATTGTTGGACTGTGGGAGGAAATAAGAGCACCCGGAGGAAACCTACACATACAGGGGGAGAACGTGCGGACTTCACACAGGTAGTCATCCGAGGCTGAGATTGAACCCAGATCCCTTTGAGGTGCTTTGAAGCAGCAGTGCTAAACACTGTGCTGAGATTGTGGTGTAGTGGTAATCACTGGACGAGTAATCTGGAGGTCCAGTCAAATGCTCTGGGGAGATGGGTTCAAATCCCACCATGGCAGCTAGTGGAACTTAAATCGAGGTGACCATGAATATCATCAATTGCTTTAAAAATCCATCATTAATGCCTTGAAGGAAGGAAATCTGTTGTTCTTACCTGGACCGGCTCCAGCTCCACAGCAAAGTGGTTGACTCTGAACTGCCCTTTGAAAAGGCTGAGCAAGCCACTCAGTTCAAGGGCTATTAAGGAACGGACATCAAATGTTGGCTTTGCTGGCATCGTCCTCTTCCTATGGCAAATTAAAAACAAAAGATATTGAATCATGTACAGGATCAAGCTCCCATTGGATGCATTCTTTACAATTCTTAATACACAAATCATTTGCTGATGAGGAAAGGTTCCCCAGCAATGATGCTATCAGCAATCAAACATGATCAATTGATTAAAATGGCCTGTGGAGACGAAGCCATGGGTTCAATATGTTGCTGCTTTAATATGGACACATTCCCAATGGCCAGTCCCAATTGCCCCTCATTCCCTCCCCCACTGGTCCCATTGCAGAGTGACAGCGGGTCTGTCCCACCACCACTATCACAGATCGCACCCCTGTAGGTCCCACCACTCTCTAGCCCTGCTCCCTTGGCACTGCCCAGTTCCAAGGTGCCAGGCTGGCACTGCCCAAAGGGCACCCTCCCTACCTCCTAATCTCCTGGTAGGGCCTCAATGATCTCTGTTCCCACTAACAGGATGAGCCTGTTCCCTGTTGGTGGGGAGCAGTTGTAAATGCCATTGCTGGGAACCTCTCATGGCAGGAAGGGGGTGGGTGGGAAGGGACACTAGCGGGCCCAAAGACTACCAGAGAAAAAACTTGGAAGAAAAAGTTATAGGATTGACTTTCTTTTTCCATCAATTTGCTAGGGCGAAAAATGAAACACCTTTCTTGCCTCAACATGCCTGAATGCATTCTGCAGCCAATGGTTTACTTTTTCTGAAGTTAGTCACTGATGTAAAGTTGAAAATACAATAGTTAATTTACACATCAACAGCAACTTAATAATCACCTGATGTTTAAAGGATGACTATTGATCAGGAAAGACAAGAGGGAGGACTTCCCTGTTTTTCTTTGAATAATTTCATGTTCAAGCCCCTGGAAGAGGATTTGAAATGAAAACCTTCTGCTGTTAGAGGTGAGAAAGCTACAAATAGCATTCTACTAATTCTCTGGATCTTTCTTGCCAAAGAAAATCAGACAGAGTCATGAACGAACAATTGTTTATTAGTCTTAGAACAGAACTCAGTGGTATTTACATTTACATACTGGACATGACAAAATTAATATATTTTGTTAATATATTTTAGCTGATAAAATAAATAACAGACTTATTATTCACATCAGAGCAGTTCAGCATTAACTGCTTGTTGATTACAAATTTATGGTTGAGATCAATATCTGAGATTGCTATAAATTGGGGAGATTATTTAGTATTGGATCTCTCAGGAAAATGATAAATCAATAATATGGTGAGCCAATTTATTAAAGTCTATGGGCAGATTTATCCAGCCGTTCACAAAGTTGGGATCTTCCAGTCCCATCCACGGCAAAGCCCTGTTGCATTTCATGGCAGCAAGGGATGCATTCAACAGGAAACTCCATTGACAATGGTGGGACCAAAAGATCCCGCTGCTGAGAAACATGTGGTAGATTGGTCGGGATTTTCCGTGCAATGTGTTCATGGTTAGCCATGTTTCTAGAACTTAAGCAGTCACAGCAAAAGAATTAAAAACAGAACATGCTGGACATATCATAGATGCAGTAGGTCTGGCAGCATCTGTGGAATGCAAAAAATGAATTTGTGTTGATGACCTTTTGTCAAAAATTTATGGACAACGTAATGAAGGCAAGCTATAAATATGAGACTATTGGCAAATACAGAAATGGGACTGAGGTTACAGAGTATCACACTTGAATGATTGTGTCACATACAGCCCAACAGAAAGGGTTTCTACAGGCTGCAGCCTCCCTTCCTCCGCCAAATGCTCCTACTCCTCAATGTTTGACATGATAGGTGGAAGATATAGACATTCACAGTAGCAAGGTTGTGTAGCATGCAGGATACAGTTAGGAATCTTGAGGTCCACTCAGCCAAATGTTTTAGGGCTCCTCCAGGGTGGGAAAGGCAACGGAATCATTAGTTAGGCGTGCCAATGGTCTGCTCATGTGGCACCATAACTCACGTTCTATGCATGCTATGCACATGTGCCATGTTGTCCACTAACCAACATTTAATTTGCCATGATGATTAAAATCCAGCTGGCATTGAGGAGTGCCACAGAATGAAGATATCATGACTGCAGCCAGGATTATAGGCATTGGCCTTCATGATGCACAGTCATCACACACCAGCTGGATGTTGGGGGAGTGGAATTCTTTTCAGTTCTAGTACATGCTGGAATTGACATGAGATGCATACAAAACAACGTATGTAACAATACCCAGCAATGTGGGGAAGTCTGCAAACCTTACAAACCCACATCCGCCTGCTTGTCTCTGACAAGAGTAAATGAAATGACATTAGCTTTCCTTGAATCAGGAGCCTCAGTGATGTACATAAGACAACAGTGGTTGACAAACTTTGAGATGGTGCTAATATCTCCAGCACTAGAGGGATGGTGAGGGGTCACACATACAAGATGACATGTATATCAACTTGTATGGCCAGTCACCTTCACAGCCACTGGTAATGCCATCCATGCCTTACTATTAGATTTGACTTGTGGCTGCAGTAGGTGGTCAAAATTCGAGAGGACACCATTAGTAAAACACAAATCTCCCATACTATTGTTCCTGGCTCAGGTTCAGCAATGAAACTATTTTATATATGATTAATTATCTAACACAAAACAAAATATAGCCACAAATTGGTATTTTCAGGTTGGCAGGATGTGAGGAGTTGTGTGCCACAGTGATCAGTGGTGGGGCCTCAACTTTTTAAAATTTACATCAATTATTTGGATGAAGGGACAGAGGTATGGTTGCTAAATATACTGAAGATTCAAGCATAAATAGGAAAGGAAGTTTGGAAAAGAAAATGAGACAAAAACAGATAGATTAAACAAGTGGGCAAAGATCTGGCAGATGGAATACAATATATGTAAAGTTGGCCATTTTACCAGAAAAAAATAGAAAATATGCATTTTATCTAAATGTAAGAGATTGCAGAGCTAATTTTCAGAAGGATCTGGGTATCTTTGTGCATGAATCACAAAAGGCTAATATACAGTAATTAGGTATGCTAATAGAATGTTTTCATTTATTGCAAGGGGAATAGAATATAAATGGCAAGTTATGTTTCAGGTTTTCAGGGCATTAGCAAGACCAAATCTGGAGTATTGTGCACAGTATTAGTCTTCTTATTTTAAGAAGGATGTAAATGCACTGGAAGCAGTTTGAAGGTTAAGTAAACTAATACCTGAATTGGGCAGGTTTCTTATAAGGAGAAGTTGGGCATGCTAGGCTGTATCTGCTGGAGCTTAGAGTAAGAGGCAACTTGATTGAAACATACAAGATCCTGAGGAGCCTTGACAGGCTAAATGTGGAGAGGATGTTTCCTCTTGTGGGAGAATCTAGAGCTAGGGGTCACTATTTGAAAATAAGACGATGCCCATTTAAGCTAGAAATAAGGTGAAAATTTTCTCTCAGGGGGTAGCGAGTCTTTGGAACTTCCTTCCTCAAAAGACAGTGGCAGCAGAGTCTTTGAATATTTTCAAGGCTGAAGTAGATAGATTCTTAATAATGGGGTAAAAGATTATTGGGGTAGGCAGGAGAATACAGTTAAAACTGTCATGATCTTAATGAATGGTGGAGCAGGTTCAAAGGGCCAAGTAGTCTACTCCTGTTCATAACAAAACCTCCCCACTTTTACTGGTGAATCTAATTGATATGTGTTAGAAGAATTCAGCTCTTCCTAGTGTCAATCACCTCAGATACACGTTAATGTTTGTAACTTCCAAATTAATAACATACTGATACTTAGACTTACCAGTTTTTTAACTGCTCCATAATTTCTAGGATCTTTGCAAACATAAGCTTTCACACAGGTCCCGAAGAGCCAGGATATCCATGCCACATTAATGAGTCTCTATGATCCGAATACTTACCTTCTATCCGAAGTTCTGGTTATTTTGTTTTCATAAGCTTTCACAGCTTATCAGTATTTTGCCTCCTCGCCACTTTTAGGGTAACTACTAAATTCATTCTGATGCTTACTAGCCACAACTCATAGGATATTTTTCCTCATAGGATATTTTTCCTATATCATTGCAGGTGAAGTAGATCAGAAACCAGAAAGCAGCTTAAAACTGGGGTCAGGGATGGGGTTCAAATTTCTAGCCTCTTGGCAATGAAAAATGGGAGATAAGCCTGACTCTACAGGTGGAAAGCATTCTTCTTCTGTGGCTTTCAAAATATGCATTTTGCCAGTTGTTAGCTTATCCAACTCCACAACCTCTTTTGATATAGCTGAAAATGTACTGCAAGGAGTCTGTTGCTTATTCCAATAGAACCTTTTCTCACTGTCCCCATAGTACTATCTGAGGCAGGAGTTAACTGAGTCTGCATGAAAACACCATTGCTCCATTCTAAGTTAAATAGGAGTAAATATGAACTTCTGAAGGCTTGATTTTCTTTCCCCACCCAACTGTCAACATCAGCTTGGTAGAAACATTGCAGGCATGGTATTTGGATGACCACTTTCCTGATGCAATCTCAACTTGCCCACCTCAACTTCTCTTAAAATCAGAAGTTGAACCAGAGGAGTTGAAATATATTTAATGGAAAGATTAGCATGTCCTAATGATATAATTGAAATGTGTACTGCATTTTAACCATGGGCATGATTACAGTCTGTTAGGCCTCAAACTAATGAAATTGAGCGGGTAATAATTACAGCACAACTATCTTAGGATCAGAATTATCTTGTCATTGCAAGGCAGGCCAAGTTAAAAGTAGCCCTTTTAAGACCATTCTAATTGAGTTACTCCAGTAAAAAATGAAGAAGTCTTGAATTTATAAAGTATTTTTCACGACCATTAGATAACTCAAAGCACCTTACAGCCAACAAAATATTTTTGAAATGTAATCACAGTGTAGGAAAAGTTGTGAACCTCAAACTGCCACAAACAGCAATGTAATAATGAGTGGATCATCCATTTTTAGCTGTAATTTAGGGATAAATATTGGCCAGGATACCTCCCTCACTCTTCTTTGAAATTGCACCATGGGGTCTCTTACATCATCTAAGCAATGCATCAAAAAACAGCACCTCCTTAAATGCAGTACTGCCTCAGTACTGCACCGTAGTATCAGCCTCGACATATGGGCTGAAGTCCTGGAGAATAATTTGAACCCAGAGCCTTGTGACTCAGAGGCAAGAGTGCTACCAACTGAGCCACAGTGACGCATGGAAAGTTATTAAGAAGTGTCCATTTAACAAAGTATATCTATATTATTACATCCATTGTTCCCACTCTTGAGTGCATATAAATAGATTATAAAATAATCTCTGCATTCCCATTTAAATAAGTGAAAAAGAAAACATATAATTAAGGGCTTTTAACCAGGGAATGTATTAATTACAAAGCAGATTTTAGCTTGTCAGCGCTCCCATTGGGTGCTATTGCTAAATTAATTTTCATTCCAGTTGCATTCCAGGCTATTAGCTCCATGTGATTTATCCCTTTTTAAAATCTCATACAAGATATTGTCAAATGCTTCTGTCAGTCATATGCCTCCTCAAAGAAATTCAGTAGATTCATGAGGCAAAACAATGCTCTGTTCCAATAAGCTGCTACAGTACAGCAGTGCAACATACAGTAAGCATGTTTGTAACCTAAATATGTTTCCTTCTTCAATACAGTCTATTATGAAGGTCTTGCTGTTTAAGGAACTGATGGAGCTATAGAATCATGGAAAATTGGGTTCCATGAATCTGCTTTATGTTTAAAATCCTCTATTACCCTCAAGGAAACGCACTGAGCCAGCTCTCTGACTTTACACTCAGAGTGAGAACATTTATAACAGGTTTGCAAGACCACACAATGAAATGGTTAAAAAAGGGTGAGAGCCATTCGAAGGTAATTTCCTGAGACAGAGCCAATTTAAATATTTAGTGTAATAGCACTTTAATTGGACATGAGAACCTTGTAAAAATGCTTTTGAGCAAGTTATACCAACATAGTCCTTAATCCTATTTGACACTCACTCATTATTAATGACTTTTTGAGTACTGCAAATACTCTGGTATAATACTTAAGTTGAGTTTTTAGGCTTTATATTGTCTGGTCGAGCGTCCCTGTGGACATTTAGTACTTTCACTTCGTATTGTCTGGCCAAGGGTCCCTGTGAACATTCAGTACTTCTACTTTCTTCACAACATATTTCCAATTAGCTTGACTAAATCTGGACTTTGCCCAGTTTCCAATTATGAAGACTGATGTGTAAAGTTAATGCAAAACATCTGCTATTTCATAACATCCCATAATACTCCTAATAACCTATCCCTTTGTGTTCCATAAATTCTGGCAGAATTCCAGAATTGGAATTTTGGACTGAACTGAGATTCACTGTGTTGTATTCAATGCATAAAAAAAGAAAATTCTGACTGGGGTTGAGGGGACTCTGGGTTAACAGGTGGTCAGGTCTATGGGTGTATTTGGGTCCATAGGAGCAAGCATAGGCCATTCAGTCCATTGAGCTTTATCCATCATTCAATACCATTGCTGGCCATCCGTTTCAATGCTTTTTTCTCCATAATATGCACAATTCCCTTTATGTCATTGAATTTAGGAACCAATCTCTTCTTTAACCAGACTCATTGATTGAACTTCCACGGTCCTCTTGGGTGAACCATTCCAAAGATCCACGCCCACTGAGTAAAATAATTCCCCTCTTCTTGGTCCTATGTGGCTTGCTTGCCCATTATTTTGAAATAGTGTTTCCCAGTTCTAGATTCCCCAACTAGAGGAAACTATCTTATCTGCATCTACTCTGTCTATCTCTTTAAGTATTTTGTAGGTTTTAATGAGGTCACCTCAGTCTTCACAACATTAGAGAATACATGCCCAGTTGCCCCAATCTCCTCATAAGACAGCTCTGCCATCAAGGGAACAAGTCTGGTAAACCTTCATTACACTCTGTCTACGGCAAACTACAATATTGCAGGTGTGGTTTCACTAATGTCTTATATAACTGAAGCAAGACTTCACTATTTTTGTACTCAAATCTTCCTAATTGCTTGCTGTACCTGCATGTTAGCTTTCAATGACTGATTGATGAGGAAACCCATGTCCCTTTGTGCATCTATGCTTTCTAATCTCTTACCATTTAGGAAATAAGGATGTGATAAATGGATGGCAAGGTGGCACTGCTGCCTCACAGCGCACAGGGACCTGGTTCGATTCCTGATTTGGGTTACTGTCTGTCTGGAGTCTACACATTCTCCCTGTGTCTGCATGGTGCTCCAGTGTCCTCCCACTATCTGAAAGAAGTGCTGGTTAGGTGCATTGGCCATGGTAAATTGTCCCTCAGTGTAGCCGAACAGATGCTGGAGTGTGGCGACCAGGGGATTTTCAAAGTAACTTCATTTCAGTGTTAAAGAAAGCCTACTTGTGACACTAATAAATAAACTTAAATATTCTACACATCTATTCCTCCTACCAAAGTGTATAACCTCACATTTTTGCTCATTACATTCCATCTGCCGTGTTTTTAACCGTTCACCAAGACTGTCCAAATCTTCTTGAAGCCACATTGCATTTTCCTCAACATACATTTCCACCTAGCTTTATGTCATCTGTGAAATTAGAAATATTACATTTAATCCCCACATCCAAATTATTTTTATGTATTGTGAACAGCTGGGGCCCAAAGTACTTATCTTTGTGCAGAACCACTAGTCACAACACAAAAAAGAATAGTTTATTCCTACTCTGGTTTCTGCCTGTTAACAAATCCTTAATCCTTGCCAACATATTACCTCCTATCCCATGTGCTTTAATTTTGCTAACCTCCTGTGTGGGACTTTATCAAAAGTCTTCTGAAATTCCAAGTGTATAACATCCACCAACTCTCATTTGTCAATTATAATAGTAGTATCCTCAACCAATCCTTAACCTTTGCCAGCACATTACCTCATTTGCCATGTGATTTAATTTTGCTAGCCTACCTTTGGTATGGTACTGTATCAAAAGCCTTCTGTAATTTCAAATACACTACATCCATCAACTCCCCTTTATCAAATGTGTTAATAACACACTCAATAAACTTCAACAGGTTTGTCAAACATGATTTTCCATTCATTGATTCATGTTGACTGTTCCTAATTAGATCATTATCATCCAAATGTCCATTTATCATATATTTTAGAGGAGATTTCCTACCACAGATGTTAGGCTAACAGGTCTGTGGTACCCTAGTTTCTTCTTAAATAGTAGGGTGACATTTGTTACCATCCAATCTGCAGAAAACTTTTCAGAATCTGTAGAATTGTGGAAGATCCATCCATGATGTTCATGACGTAGGATATCAGGTCCTGGAGGCTTATCAACCTCCTGTCCTATCAATTTCTCCAAAACAACCTTCTCATTAATATTAATTTCTCCCTACTTCCTTGGGTCTCAAATTCTGGGAGATTTTTTGTATCTTTCTCAGTGAAGACAGAAAAAGTGATCATTTAGCTGCTCTACAATTTCCGCCTTTCCCTCAGCTAAAAGTTTCCTTTTCAAATACCAATAGAAACTTTTACGGTATGTTCTTATTTGCTAATTCACATTCATATTCTATTCTCCATTTCAGTTTCTTGGTCCTCTTTTGCTGTATTTTAAAAATCCTTGCAATCGTCAGGTTTACTATTATTTCTGGCAACTTCATAAGCCTTTTCTTTTAATCTTATAAAATCATTAATGTCAGCCACTTATGTCAGTGACTTATTTTTCTTTTGGAGTGCCTGTCTGGAAGGAATGTATAGTTGCTGCAAACTAAATAAACTATGTACTAACTCAGTAAAGGGAATTCTGACTGGGGTTGGGTGATTCTGGGTTAGTGGTAATTATTTCACTTTTACCAACAACAGCAGATTGTGGTGCGTTTGGGTCCATAAGAGCATAGGAGCAGGAATAGGCCATTCAGCCCATGAAGCCTTTCCATCATTCAATAATATAATGGCTGATCATCCACTTCAATGCTTTTTTTCTGCCCACACCATCCTCATAGACTGCAACAAGTTCCTTGTGGGGAAATATGCGGAAGAGCAGTGGGGGTTGTTCAAAGATGAAATGGGGACGGTACAGGCCCAACATGTTTCCTTGGGGGTAATAGAAAGGTGTAACAAACTCAGAGAACCATGGGTGACCAGAGACATTCAGGATACAATGAGAGAAAAAAAGAGGCTTTTCACTGGTATAAGGGAAGTAAGTCTGTAGAGGCATTGGCAGAGTACAGAAAGTGCAGGATGGAGCTTAAGAAATCAATTAGGAAAGCAAAGAGGAGATATGAGAAAGTGCTGGCTGGAAAATCCTAAGATATTCTGTAAGTATATCAAGAGGAAGAGGATAACCAGGGAAAGAGTACAGCCCAATAAAGACCAAGGGGGAAATCTACAGGTGGAGGGAGAGGACATTGGTGGGGTATTAAATAAATATTTCACGTCTGTTTTCACCCATGAGAATGAGGAGGTAGTTATGGAACTCCGGGAGAAAGACTGTGAGGCTCTAGAGAAAATTGTCATAAGGAGTGATAAGGTATTGGAGGTATTTGTGGGCTTAAAAGTGGACATACCTCCAGGTCCAGATGAATTGTGTCCCAGGCTGCTGTGGGAGACAGGGGAGGAAATTGCAGGAGCTCTGACCCAAATTTGTATTCTTCCCTGGCCATTGGGGAGGACTGGAGAACAGCTAATGTGGTCCCATTATTTAAAAAAGATTGTACAGACAAGCCAGGGAACTACAGAACTACAGGAACTACAGAGTCTCACACCTGCGACTGGGAAACTACTGGAAAAGATTCTGAAGGAGAAAATTTATCTCCATTTGGAGAGGCAAGGTTTGATCAGGGATAATCAGCATGGTTTTGTCAGATGGAGGTCATGCCTAACACATTTGATTGAATTTTTTAAGCATGTAACCAAGTGTGTGGATGAGGGTAGTGCAGTTGATGTAATTTATATGGATTTCAGCAAAGCCTTTGACAAATCCCACATGGGAGATTTATTAAGAAGGCTAATAGACAGTGGGGTACAGTGTGATCTGACAAGGTGGGTTCATAATTGGCTTAGCAGTAAGAGATAGAGAGTGGTGACAGATGGTTGCTTTAGTGACTGGAAGCCAGTGACCAGTGGTGTACCACAGGGATCAGTGCTGGGCCCCTTATTGTTCATCATTTATATAAATGACATACTTGATTGTGTGGAGGGTAGCATCATTAAGTTTGCCGATGACACAAAGATTGGCCGGGTGGTTAATAGAGAGGTTGAGTGTCTTGGGTTCCAAGAAGATATAGACGAAATGGTCAAATAAATAGCAGATGGAATTTAACTCTGAAAAGTGTGAGGTAATGCACTTTGGAAGGAGTAATTTTACAAGGAAGTATACTATGAAAGGTCTGACACTAGGAAGTTCCGAAGAACAAAGGGACCTTGGCGTGTTTGTCCATAGATCTCCGAAGGCAGAAAGGCAGGTTAATAGGGTGGTGAAAAAGGCATATGGCACACTTGTTTTTATCAATCGGGGTATAGGTTACAAAAGCAAGGAGGTCATGATGGAGTTGTATAGAACTTTGGTGAAGCCACAGCTCGAGCACTGTGTGCAGTTCTGGTCATCACATTATAGGAAGGACGGAGGATGCAGAGGAAGTTTACCAGGATGCTGTCTGGATGGAATACTTAAGTTATGAAGAGAGGTTGCTTAGCCTTGGGTTGTTTTCATTGGAGCAGAGAAGACTGAAGGGCGACCTGATAGAGGTGTTCAAGATTATGAGGGGCATGGACAGGGTGGATAGGGAACAGCTGTTCGCCTTAATTATGTGAGGACAGTTACGTGGGGAAACACGTTAAAAGTGAGGGGTGGGAGATTTAGGGGGAATTTGAGAAAAAACTTCTTCCTATTTCTTATGTTCTTTACTCAGGAGGTGATGACAGTCTGGACTGCATTGCCTGGGAGGGTGTTGGAGGCGGGCTGCCTCACTTCTTTTAAAAAGTACCTGGATGAATACTTGGCACATCATACATTCAAGTGGCAAGTGGAATTAGGTGGGCAGGTTAGAGCATTTCATGCTTGATGCAGACTCGATGGGCTGAAGACCCCCTTCTGCACTGTGGTATTCTGAGATTCTATGATTCATATCCCTTTGTATCATTGATATTTAGAAGTCTGCTTTAAATAATGTAATGACTGAGCACTCACAGCCCTCAGGGACAGAATTCTAAAGACACATAATCCTCCAAGCTAGAGAAAATCTCCTCATCTCAGTCCCAAGTGGCTTGTCCCTTCTTATGCAATTGTGCTTCCTGGCTCTAGATTCCCCAACCGGACAAACATTTACTTGCATCTGTCTCTTTTATTGATTTAAGTACTTTGGGTGGGATGCTCCCAAAAAAACTCTAAGCGTCAAATTCGCGTAAACCCTGCTGTTTTTTTCAGCAGAACTTTCAAAATGAATCTCCCACTTTCTGAGCATTACAGAGTGCATGAGCGAGATTCACAATAAAAATCAGTGGACAGGACCTATTCCCGCTGGGGAGGCCAGTAGCATAGTGCTGAGCAAACCACTGCGCACATGCTGATCTGTCAGCACCAAAACTAATGCATGCGCAATGGCCCGCACTGCTGGCCTCCTGATTGCGACCCCACATTTCTGCCCCTCTGATCCCCCCACCCCTTGATCGTTGGCTCCAGGACGTGTCCGGGCCAGCCTCACACCCCCATAACCCCCAGGCCCCCTGCTGGCAGTCCCAAACTCCCAAAGTCCCCCCTCCCGACTACCTCCCCTTTTCACAGCCCTGATCCCCCTGGCAGGCCACCGCCCACACCTCCCCGCCACCCCTGCTGCCCGATCGCTGGCCTCCCTCCTTCTGTCACTGCGAAGTGCAAAGTGGCAGTGGGATCCATCACCCCTACCAATCTCCCCCACTCAGAGGCCATGTCTCCCATTAGACCCCACTCCCTTAGCACTGCAAATATTGTGTTTTTGGGCATTTTGGGGAGAAATACGAGTTTGGTGAGAATCATCAAGTGAACGCTCAAGAATTTATCAAAAAAAAATTACAAGTGTGAAAACATTTACAAGTGTGCCAATCCCAAGCAAGGAGCCTTTGTGTCAAGCTAATGGTAACTCTTCATTGGTTTACGTGTCTTTAAAGGTATTGCTGGATAAAGGAACATTGGAAAATTGTACTGTCTTCTTATTTTTGTATTGCCATCTTTCCAATCTTTTTGTCTTATGTACTATTGTTCATTTTTCTTGTTTGAATAAATATTCTATTCTTTGTGTTAAAAGTTCATGGGCAGAGTCCTGTGAATTTGTTCTGTAACTTCTTCAAGTGGTTTCTAAAAAATAGGTTAGAATCGACCAAGTCTGGTTTCACTCTGGGAACTGACTTGTCCAGTATTAACATCAGCTGGGTTTGTAACATTATATATCTCACCATAGTCTCTAATATCAATAGTTTAACATAACTATATTCTCTCCTTCCAGTATTTCAACTAATTCACTCCCACAAAGCTGATCTTTATTTGCATTACTTACTTTCACTTTTTTTGCTTTGAGTGTCATGGTCTTCAGTATCATCATTAGCCTCTTCATGTACCAGATCCAGTACCACAAAGCAGTTAATGATTTCCATTGCAGATTTTCAAGAGATTACCTCAATCTCATCGCTGCTTGGATGTTCATCAATGTATCCTCCAATTTGCTTAGCTGTGTGCCCCCTTTAAAGTTTGCATATATGGTAAATTAGAGGGACTGATATGTCAAGATTGTTGTGTGGCTAAACAGCTTAGGGGGAAACATTCATATTCATCTATTGCTTTATTACTTCATGCTTCACTTCTTAACATTCACTTTATCAGTCTCTCAAGCTGCACTCTAAACACATTCCAACTTGTCACAAAACTACCAGTAAGTCTCATTCAGTCTTCACTGATCTACATTGACCTCCAATCCTTGCCATTATTTGTAAATCCCTCCTTATTTTGATGATTTGCTCCAGCTGTAAATGCTAATATGCCCTCCCTCTCTTGTCAACATCCTTCTGTCAAAAACCATTCCTTTCACCTCATGCTTGTGTCTTCAGATATTTAAGTTCTATATTCTGGAATTCTTTTCCTAAGCATCTCCACATTTTTACTTCTGTTCTCTCCTTCAAAGTGTCCTCAAAAATATCTTTTAGACAGCGCCTTAGGTCAGTTCCCTCAACTCCAGTATCAGTATAAATTGTATGTTCTCTTTTTCATCGGTTAAACATCTTGGAAAATTTAAGTTAATGGTACAAATTGTTGTTGTTAGTATACTTAATGACCTTAAAATTGTGTAGAGGTTCTCTCAGTGTCCTGCCAGTGGGCCAGTAAAACTGCCAGGAAAACCACAAGAATAGTCAAAAATGCTGAGAAGTAACAAAGGCATAGATGAGAATTCCAGCAATTAAGGTGGTAATAGTTGAAGGAATATCACTGGAACCTTTAGGATATAGCAGAAGATCAGGGTAGCCCCCATGGAATTGCAGGATTAATATGCTAACCTACCTAATATCTAATAAAAAATCAACCATTAAGGAATGATAGCTAAAGCTCAGATTTAAACTCAGGTTTTTTTTGGTAGGTTAATTGCTGGAGCTATTGGAGTAAATTTAATTAGGAGCTTCAGATTGCATAATACTGTTCATCTGACACAGTGCTTACTATAAATGTTTTGCTGTTTCTGACCCTAGTTAGAAGTAGGCTGTCCTCAAATACAATGTTTAGCTGTATTGTTTGTCACTCTTTTACTAATAGCTGAGGAATTAGTGTTTATGTGATGTACAAGACCAAGTTAACCAGCAAAAGCAAGGTCAAATGTGTTGAGCTGAACTCCAGTTTTCTCACTGGAGCAAATGATCAATTGCACTCACCATATCAGAAGGTTGATTCAGGGGAGCCAATGACAGCACTCTCCATTGCTCCTGAGACATTAAGATGGATTCCACAGGAATTGTTTTATTCCTTGCAGCCATTTGGATTTTTGGGAATTAAGTTCATATAAATGATTAAAAATTTGGAGAATGGCACCCCAATTATTCTCAAATGTAGGTTATAGCAAAAAATGGCCATTCTTCTTTTACCAAAACAAATGCAAAAAGAGACAGTGGATCAGATTGATGGAAGGTCATTGCTAACCTGAGAAAGATCATTTCAATTTCATAAGGAAAGCCAAATGTGTAAAAACAAAATCTGACTTCCAAAGTTAACTAATTTACCTCAGATGTGTTGCTTATATTGTTCTGGCTATAACGTACTCCTCAGTTTCCTTGGTCCTGGTCAGAACTAAACCATCAAAATTATGTTTTTATCCTTAAATAACCATAGTGCATTTTTAATTTTGCTACATTAGAGGTTAAAAGCAGACCTATTGAGATGAGAAATTCCTCTCCATCCTTAAATATATAAACTGCCAATTTATTAGTAATGCAATCTGTACTCCCACAGCACTGTTTTACAAAACTTTTCAAGATGAGCATTCTGGCCATGGATCCCCATTTCACCTTCCTTCATTCTTTTTTTCTAAATTCCCTCTTCTTTGACCCTTTCTCTTTCCTGCTTTCCTTCTCCTGTCTCTAATACTCCTTCTTTCTATTCTCGTTCCTCCCCACCTTTTTGTAGTTCATTTTCCTTATTCTCCTCCTTTTTCCAACCATAGGAACAGAAGTAGGCCATTCAGCCCATTACGCCTGCTACACCACTCAAATAGATCATGGCTGATTGGTATCTCATCTTAACCTTTACCAGCATTTTATCTATATCCCTTCAGACCCTTACTTCATAAAAAATTGCTGCTCGAAGCTCTGATCATTTCAATAGACTCAACATCCACTGCATTTTCAGGATGAATATTTCCTGATTTCACTGCTGTACTTGCCCGATTTCATTCCTGAATGGCCAAGCTATCATTCCAAGACTATAGCCTCCTTGTTTTGGATTCCCTCACTAGAGGAAATATCTTCTCCATCTATTCTACTGAGACGTTTTTAATATTTTAAATGCTTTAATTATATCACTCCTCAGCCTTCTAAACTTAAAGAAATACAATTTAATCATATCTGTCTTCATAATTTAACTATTTCACTCCTTGTGCCCACTCCTCCTTCATCCTCCTCTCACCCTTTATTCTTTCCCCACTCACCTCACCTCATTCTCAGTTTTCCCATCCTCATTTGCCACTTCTTGACTCACTGTCCCCAATGCTGCAACCTCATTGTCTCCTCTTCCCCCAACCAATATGTGCCAGTTTGCAACTTTGTGTAACTCTGGGAGATAATGCATTAATAGCTAACCCGAGAGAGTTGGCTATTATCTGTGCAGTTACTTTAAGGAAATAATAACAAAAATTCCTGCCTAGTATTGTTTTCCGATGAAAAATTAATTGATGAATATTTGCGTATGTATCTTCTTTTCTGCTTGCTATCCAATTATTGCAGCTCTGGCTGCAATTGTGGGCAAAACATTATATTGCTGGATTAGCAGAATTAGCCTGTGTGAAAATGATGCTGAGTATTAGGAAAGTATGGGTGGATTAAATGCTGTATCAATTTCCAGTCCACATACAACATGTTCACAACATGTTTTGGAGTTAGATTTGGGCCAATTTAATTGACAATGAGAGAACACTGCGGCATGAAATTTTATTTGCTGGAAAGCTGTGTTCACAGTGAATTCATACTTGCTTATTTTCTAATTTTCCAGTTATAGAACTTTCTTTTGCACTATTCCATACAGATTATAATTAACATTTTGTGCATTACAGGGATAATGAGGAATTACAAAACAAGCTAATGCTGTTCATAAACTTTGTTGATACATGAAGGGGTTAAATATTTTATGCTTTTATCCTATTTCTAGTAGCAAGGCAAACTAATTTAGTGTTACAAAAATGTTTTTTTTAATCCGTAATCATCTTAGGAGATCAGAAATCTCTGGGTAAATACTTATATTTACATTTGTTACAGCATTGCTGACACATTCCCAGAATTTGGTTGAACTGTGACTTTGGTTCACGATTCGAGATTATACCATTCAATTAACAGATGCAAGAACATGAAAGACGTATGAGATTGCACAGCAGTTTGACGCATGAGTTCTGGCTTGGACGCCAAGATTAAACTAAACAGCTTAAGTATGTCTGATCTTGCCAACATGACAGGATCCTGACTGACCATAGCAGACAGTGGTGCTCAGTAATTATTTATATGCCGTCTTCTGGATTAACATAAGAACTCACTGGGCCCGATTTTACCATCAAGTTGTGTCTTGTTTTGGGTGCGCAAACTTGGTAAAGTCGGGTGAGAGGCGCGTAGTGCAATCCACGACTGCCTCCATGTCCTTTCCCTGTTTACCAAGCGGCTAAAATGGCTGCGATTGGGACTGCACCCAAAACAGACATGACGGCAATTTAAATTGAATTAATTGGCTGGACGCCCAACTTTTTACCAGCACTTCCCCCTTTACCACCATGTTCACCAATCGGGAATTGACGTGAATCAGATATGCTCAATAGAAGTCAAATTCGGGCTCTCCATCAGTGAGAATTAGTCAGGAGGTAAGAGCATAGCGTCCAACGACTCTCTGCTACTCACAGGTATCCTGTTGTTGCGGCCATTTTCTGTCTCAGGTTGATTGCGGCTCTGTGAGTCTGTGACAGGGGTGGGGGCTTTTGCTGTGCAGGGTCTCCAATGTCCGACCTTCAGGACCAGAGGGAGACGACCAACAGAGGCAGGAGGTGGCTGCCATTCATCCAGAGGGAGAGTAAAGGAGAAGGAGGGTGCTGAGACCCCGGCAGTTTGTGCATGAGTGTCCTTCGAGCAGATGTCGGACACCATCTGCTGCTGACATCTCCGACTCCATAAGGAGACTTTACAACACCTGCGCAACTTACTACAGGACCTGACACGTAGAGGTGGGAAGGGCACCCACGCTCGGTGGCTGTCAAATTGATGACTGCTCTAAACTTCTATGTGACTGGTGCTTTCCAGACCCCAAGCGAAAATGTCTGTGACATCTCCCAATCTGCCATGCACACTTGTGTAACACTGGTCACTGAAGCTCTGTATGCCCAGGCTGGCCAGTCATCAGCTTCAACCTGGACCAGGTGCAGCCGGAAGCCCAGGCTGCAGGGTTCACAGTATTGCGAAGATGCCTAATGTGCATGGGGCAATCGACTGCACACACATCACCCTCAAGGCTCCCCTACAGAATCCATGAAGGTTCGTAAATAGGAAGGGATTCCACTCCCTGAATGTTGAGCTAGTATGCGATCATAATATGACCATTATGCACATTTGCACCAGACCTCCAGGCAGAGTTCATGACAACTTCATTGTCAGGAGCTCAGACATCTTGGACGCATTTGAGGTGCAGTCAAGGATGCGAGGTTGGCTCTTATATGATATTGGTTACCTGCTTCAGACATGGCTGATGACACCTGTGCGGAGGCCTGTGTCTGAGGTGGAGACCCACTATAATGAGGTCCAGGTAGCCACCCGCGCGATAGTGGAGAGATGCACTGGGCTCCTCAAGATGCGATTCCGGTGCCTGGACTGATCTGGCAGGACTCTCCAATACAGCCCAATGGTCTGTTCCCGCATAGTAGTTGTGTGCTGTGCCTTGCACAATCTGGCTCTACAGAGAGATGATCTCTTGGGAGAGGAGGAGAAGGATGTGGAGGCTGACCAATCAGCCATCACTGGGGAGGATGACCAGCACGAGGAGGAGGAGGATGAGGAGGAAGAGCATGCCAAGGAATACCAACCAGGCACTCGAGGGCTGGCAGCCCAAATACGAGGGTGGCAAGGGAGGAAGGGAGGCCCTGATAACCAGGTGGTTCATTCGCTAGGGGTTTGTGTCTGTGGGTTCCATTCCCCTGCCATTCCCCGCCCCCCCCAATTCTTTCTATATCCTGCATGTTGTCACATCAGAGTGGTGGGCCTGGGTACTCTGTGTTAGCGAGTTTTTTGGCAGGCAGGAGGGTGATGACGACTTGCTAAGCACCATTATGATGATGCCCTAGTGCAAATTAGTCTGGCTCCTACCTGAGCTCTGCATGCATGCTGGCACTTGGACCCACATCTGTGTAGTGGGTAAGGGATCTAAAACCTCCATACAGGGCCCTGGGGGTGAGTGGAGTGGGGGACGGGAGGGAATCGCTCGTGAGGTCTGGGGAAACAAGGCCTTCCTTTTCTCAGTGACATAACATTGAGGGGCAATAAACACTCCCCAACTGATGTCTGTTGGGCCTCCCCAACTGACAGCAACATGAAGCATCCCTCAGGCGGTCATCAATGGAAGAGAATTCATAATTGAGACAAATCAGTCATAGGCGGGTGGTGAAAAATCATTTATTTAGAATAAATGTGTTTAAATAAGATGTTCTAACATAAAAACTTGTGAACAGAAAATGTTAAGGTGCTTAAATATCTTTCTAACTAGTGCAGCCCTCACCTGTGCCATCTCAGTCCAACTACAACTTCCTAACCTTACGTGACCTACCACTACATCTCAATGACTCCCCAGAATGTACATTGGAGGGGGCCAGCTACCTACCTCGCCCGAGGTCTGTGATGCACGTGGCGGGTATAGATCATAGATCTTTGGCCCATCAAGTCTACACTGACTACAATCTAACCCAGGCCCTATCGTTGTAATCCCTCATATTTACCCTGCTAGTCCTCCTGACACAAAGGGACAATTTAACATGGCCAATCCACTTAACTAGCGCATCTTTGGGCTATGGGAGGAAACCGGAGCACCCAAAGGAAACCCATGCAGACATGGGGAGAACATGCAAACTCCGCACAAACAGTGACCCAAGGTGGGAATCAAACTCAAGTCCCTGCGCTGTGAGGCAGCAGTGCTAATCATTGTGCCACAATGTTGCCCCAATCACTGTGCCACCATGTTGTTCCTCTGGAGGCACTGGACTTTGACAGCCCTGACCTGCTTCCAGGTGTGTTTGGGATGTTTCCATGACACCCTCTTCATCCCGCTGCCCCTGTCCACGGCCTCAACCGAGATCTTGAGTTCATGTCACACTATCTGTAACCCCCATGACTTGCCTGGGCTTATAAAATTTCACTTACAGTCCTGTCTGGAGACAATACACATCTCTTTAACTTATGCTAATGCTATCTCCACTCACATTGTCTGCATCTTTAAGACTTGAATAGCAGGTTAGCTGTAAAGACTTGCATTCTAATCAATGTTCTGTAAACTGTGTGTGACTTTATATGCCCTTGTCTGCTCAGAACCTTCCACACACCTGACGAAGGAACACCGTTTCCGAAAGCATGTAAGATTACTATGAAATAAGCTGGTTGGACTCTAACCTGGTGTTGTGAGACTTCTTACCCTAGATTGCCCAGTCAGGGAAATCTACCTTGTCCTGTTTCTTAAGATTTTTTATGTTTCAACTAGATCACATCTAATCTTTCTTCAGGGAATATGGACCTGATCTATTGAATATGTCCTCATTGGACAATCCCCTCTTTCTAGTAACTGGTCTGGTGAACCTGTGTTGCACTCTTTCGAGGACAAATACATTCTTTTTTAATAAAATTGCACAAAGTACTTCAAATGTGACCACCCAAGGCCCTGTATAATGTAGCAAGACTTCTTTATTGTTTTATAACAAAAACTAACATACCATTTACCTTCCGAATTGCTGTACCTGCATGTTAACTTTCAGTGATTCATGTACAAGGTACTCAAGTCCCTCTGAATATAAACATTTCCCAACTTTTCACCATTTAAAAAATATCCTCAGTGGGATTTTCCCAAAAATATTCCAAGTACCAAATTTGCATAAAAACTGGAATAAATCCTGCTGGTTTTTTAAGCGGGATTTTCAAAATGAATCTCCCACACTCTGAGCAAAGTATCTGAGTGAATCACACTAAAAATCAGGGAGTGGAATAAATGTCCACTGGAGAGGCTAGCAGCATAGCAATGAGCTGGCCACTGTGCATGCACCAATCTGTCAGCACCGAGATCGGAGCACCACATAGCCAGCCTACCACATAGCTCGAACACTAGCCAGCCCCCAACCCCACAATGCTGTCCTTCCAATTCCACCAATCCCCCATGGCACAATTGCTGGCCTTCCAGATGTGACAGGGCCAGCCCTGACCCCTATCGCTCCCCCCCATCCAAACCCTGTCCCAGCCTGCCTCGATCCCCTCCTTGGTAGTCCCAACCTCCCAATTTCTCTAAGCCCCCCACCAGCAGCTCTGACACCCTCCACAGCCCTGAAACCACCCCCCCTCCTGCAGTCTCAATGCTCCCCATCCCAATAGTCAGTCCAGATTGCTGACCCTCCCTCTATCTGTCACCACTGAGTGCAGAGTGGCAGCGGGATGCTACACTCCTACCAAACTCCCCCACAGAGGTCCCACCCCTTAGCACTGCCTGAAGCCCCATGGGCAGTGCCAAGGATGACCCTTGGGCAGTGCTGGTGACCAGGCTGGCACTGCCAAACTGGCAATGCCCAGGCAGCATAACCCTTACCCCCAACTTCTTGGGGGGCCTTCTTGGCCCGCTTCACTTTGGTGGGGTTAGTCCATCAGCTCCCAGCTAGTAGGGATCTGTTGTAAACCCCACTGGAATGAAACGCTCCTAGCAGGGGGGTAGAGGTTAGTGGGCCCAGAGACTTCAATCCTGGGCCTGCCAATAAGGTTTAAGTGGGCATCTGCATAATTTATTTTGCTCCATGCCCATTTCTGGCGTAGAGCTGATGACACTGGAAATCCAGCAGGTGAAGACATGCAGTAGCGATGGAACCCAGTGGGAAATCCGCTACATGGCCTCCATTTAAGTCTTCCAGCCTGCTCCATTGCTAGAGCAGCACAGCAGGTTGGAGGAATCCTCCCCCTTTTTTCTTTTATTTTGCTTCCAAAGTGAATAATCTCACTTAGCCACTTTGTATTCCATCTGCCATATTCTTGCCCATTCTTTCAACTTTTCTGTATTCCTGTTTTGCTTCTTTCCTTCCTCCTCACTGTTTACTTTCCCATTTAATCTTGTACCATCAGCATTTTTTGATTATGCAATTATTAGTTCATGCAATTATAATAACCAATTTGCTTAGACCCCAAGCCTTTCAACATACTGTGTTTCAGTTCTAAAGTCAATGATCTCACATTTTCCTGTACTGAAATCCATTTGTTATAGTTTTACCATTCACTTGATCTACCAACATCGCTTTGTAATTTTATGTTTCCATCTACATTGCTAAGAATGCTGACTATCTCTATGACATTGGCAAACTTGGACATGTGTTTTTCTAACCCGCATTTGGGAGTGCTGGGGGAAGTTCAGCAACCAGGAAGGCTATCTGAGCTAGGCTAGTGATTAGTGCTGGGAGAGGCCAAAGTTTCTCTTGAGGGTTTGGGTAGGGGCAGCACTCTTTCTCCTAGCCAACAAGGAATGCAGAAATAGTCAAACCTAGTAGAGCCAGCAGTTCTGCTACCCTTTCGCTACCAGATTTCCAAACCCTGGAAAATCCATGCAGTAACAGTGAATTCCAAATTGGATTCCCAATTGCACTGATTTAAATATATTAATTAAGTGTCAGGCCAGGTGTCACAATAACCACCACTCCTATTGAGTCATATGAGGCCTTAAAATAGCTAATCAGTGCCTAATTACTCTTTGGCAGTTATCTGTGAGAAAACTTTCAGATTAGCCTAAAACAGGACATTAGTTTTTTTTGAGTACATAGTGGGCACAATTCATAACAGCATTCCATGTGATTGAATTGGGCATTGTGTCACATCTCAATGTTGCCAGGGAAGCTTGAAGAGATTGTCAGTGAAGAGAATGGATTTGTTAGCAGATGATGTGGCCAACAATTTCCTTATACCTACAGCTAAAGTCATAAACAAGCTGGCAATGTAACCTGCTGGCTTCTCGTCCACTAAGGAGAAACCTCCTAACTTCAAAAGGAAGGGAAGCTGGTAGGTGAAAATCAAGGTCTTTAAAGTAGTACTGAAAGCCTCTCTGGTGCAAAGGTGGATTATGGTACATTATGATATGAGCCCAGGAACATTATTCAGGAGATGACGCAGGATCAATATGTTCTGTTCATTTGCAAGGGTGCTCAATTACACATAAGTGACCCTGAGTCAATTCTGTATTGGCTAAATTCTGTTGTCAGTGATGACTAAAAGGTTCTATCAGACTAGTAGCAATGATTGATAAGGCTGCTGACTTCCAATTACACCAATGGGCAGATCACTGGGTCTAGAAAGGGTACCATATTTAAATGGTATCTGACCCAACAGAAAATAGGAAGGATCCAACTGCATAAAGGACATAAAACCTGGTGCAGTGAGTTGAACAAGGTGAAGGTGAGGTGGAGCTTCCATTTTGGGGTCAGCAGGGAGTCAAAATGTATAGAAGATTGCAGTGGTTAGGTTAATGTTCGGGTTTGTGCCAAAACTCACTTGCATAATTATCTACACAAAACATTCTAAGAACCAATTTAATCAGACAGTGATGAAAGTAGGAAGAGGATGCTGGAATCTGAAACAAAAGCAGAAAATGCTGGAAAATCTCAGCAGGTCTGATGGCATCTGTGGAGGGAGAATAGAATAACATTTTGAGTCTGAATGATTCTTCGCCAGAGCTGAATACAATAGAAAGTAGGATGATATTTATACTGCTGGGGTGAGAGTTGGGGCAGGGATTGACAAAGATGTCAGATGTCAAAAGACAAAGGAATGTAAGTGATGGTGATCATGGCTAAGAAGGGTGCTAGCAGCCATTAAGGGATCAGAATGTGTAAACAGCAGAACAAAGGTAAGTAGAGTGTCAGAGAGCAACCTGAGACATGGAACAGATGGTCCTAGTGCAGCGGGGGATTGGGACACCGTGGTGGGGGAAAAAGATGGAAAGTTAGCTTTTAAAAAAGGTAGAATCAGGCAGCATATTAGAACAGAATTGCTTTTGTTTCTTTTCATTAAAACGTACTAGTGAATATACTTAAGAGTGGTAACCTAATACAGTTTTCTTCATAAATTGAAAATAGGTTCATTAGCAAAAATAAGCTATTTTAATAAGGGTATTTAATGCTCCACCTATGAGTGACCTAATTTAAAATCATAGATGATAGAGATCATAGAACTCTACAGTGCAGAAAGAGGCCCTTCGGTCCATCAAGTTATCAAAATTCGCTGGACTCAGGGGAAATGCCGGAAGATTGGAAAATGGCTAATGTTACGCCGCTGTTTAAAAAAGGTAGCAGACAAAAGGCAGGGAATTATAGGCCGGTTAGTTTAATGTCAGTAGTTGGAAAAATGCTAGAATCCGTCATCAAAGAAGAGATAGCGAGGCACCTAGAAAAGAATGGTTTGATCGAGCAGACGCAGAATGGATTCGTGAAGGGGAAGTCGTGTTTGACAAACTTATTGGATTTCTATGAGGATGTGACTAGTGCGGTAGACAGAGGGGAACCGGTGAATGTGGTGTTTTTAGATTTCCAAAAGGCATTTGATAAGGTGCCTCACAAAAAGTTGCTGCAGAAGGTTAGGGTGCACGGAGTTGGGGGTAAGGTGTTACCGTGGATAGAGGATTGGCTGTCTAATAGGAAGCAAAGAGTTGGTATCAATGGGTGCTATTCTGGTTGGCGGTTGGAGACTAGTGGAGTGCCGCAGGGATCGAAGCTGGGGCCTCAACTGTTTACCATTTATATAGATGATCTGAAGGAGGGGGCTGAGTGTAGGGTGACGAAATTTGCTGATGACACAAAGATGAGTGGAAAAGCAAATTGTGTGGAGGGTGTGGAAAGTCTGCAGAGAGATCTGGATAGGCTGAGTGAGTGGGCGAGGACCTGGCAGATGGAGTATAATGTTAGCAAATGTGAGGTTATCCACTTTGGCAGAAATAATAATAGGAGGGATTATTATTTAAAAGGCGAAAAGCTGCAGAATGTTACGGTGCAGAGGGGGTCCTTGTGCATGAGTCGCAAAAACCTAGTCTGCAGGTGCAACAGGTGATCAAGAAGGCGAATGGAATGTTGGCCTTTATAGCGAGGGGGATAGAATATAAAAGTAGGGAGGTCTTGCTGCAACTGTACAGGGTACTGGTGAGGCCGCAACTGGAGTACTGTGTGCAGTTTTGGTCGCCGCACTTGCGGAAGGATATATTGGCCTTGGAGGGAGTGCAGAGGAGGTTCGCTAGGCTGATACCGGAGATGAGGGGGTTGGTCTATGAACAGAGACTAAATAAACGGGGTCTGTACTCGTTTGAGTTTAGAACGATGAGGGGGAATCTTATAGAGACATATAAGATAATGAAGGGGATGGATAAGGTAGATGTAGAGAGATTCTTCCCGCTTAGAAAGGATAGCAGGACTAGAGGCCACAGCCTCAAGATAAGAGGGGGGCAGTTTAGAAAAGAGTTGAGGAGGAACTTCTTCAGTCAAAGGGTGGTGAATCTCTGGAATTCTCTGCCCGTTGAAGTGGCGGAGGCTACCTCGCTAAATATATTTAAGTCATGGGTAGATAGGTTTCTGATAGACAAGAGAATTAAGGGTTATGGGGAGAAAGCAGGAAAATGGAACTGATCCACTTCAAATCAGCCATGATCTTATTGAATGGCGGGGCAGGCTCAAAGGGCTAGATGGCCTACTCCTGCTCCTATTTCTTATGTTCTTATCAAGTCTGCATCGACCACAATCCCACCAGGCCCTACCCCCAAATCCCTACATATATTACCCACTAATCCCCCTAACCTAAGCATCTCAGGACACTAAGGGGCAATTTTAGCATGGCCAATCAACCTAATCCGCACATTTTTCTACTGTGGGAGGAAACCGGAGCATTCAGAGGAAACCCTCGCAGACACGAAGAGAATGTGCAAACTCAACACAGACAGTGACCCAAGCCGGGAATTGAACCCAAGTCCCTGGAGCTGTGAAGCAGCAGTGCTAACCACTGTGCTAAAATCATTGGAAATGAATAAATAAAAACAGATTGAACCAGTTAATAATTTCATTAGGATATGCTAATTAGTTTCTTATCATTATTTTTGAAATGAAAGTGCCTCTTCGTGCCTGTGATTCTAAAAAATTAACACAACTTGTAGAGTCTTTCTAATAAATACAATGAGCTAAGGCTTGTACTTGGTGTGATATGCCTTTGTGGGATAGCAACTTGACATCACGAGAAGGAAAATGTGCCATGTGATCCATTTTAATTTCATTTCTGCTTTAAGCAGAGCTCAAACACACACGTAACTCTGATGTCTTCAAGCTTTATGTCAATATATAACTGCTTGTACCTGGTTTTAATAAATTAACTCAGAACACATTTAACGTATTCAAATCCCTAATGAACAAATGGTGCTTTGTGTCTTGTATCTTGTATCTTACAAAGCAAATAAGCTCAAGGATTGTTTTTATTATATGAACATAACATGCCTAGTGGTATTATTGCTCGGCTATTAATCCAGAAACTTGCTAATGTTCTGGGGACTGGGTTTGAATCCCGTCACGGCAGATGGTGAAATTTGAATTCAGTTAAAAAAAACTGGAATTAAGAATCTACTGATGACTGTGAAACCATTGTTGATTGCCGGAAAACCCAATTTGGTTCACAGAATGTCCATTAGGGAAGAAAGTCTGCCACCCTTATCTTACCCAGGATTGTCTCCAATGCTTCCTCTTCCCTTGGGGTGCTTGAGGTGGAGAGCAGCTGGAATGAGCTCCAGAAGCCACTGCATCATGTGGCATTGCAAGTCCTGGAGGCCCCACATCGTCTGCACCATAGTGTGAGTGCCCTCAGCAATGAACCTCTGCATCTGGACCAAGCTCTGGACCCCCTCTGCAATTGTGACTGAACCATGCTGTTAACGCCTGCAGCCACAGCCCTCTGTGTTTGGAGCATGCTTGGTCAAGGTTTGCCCTGAGGAATGAGTTAGCAAATGAGTACCACTTATTTTGTTTAGTTGAACCAGGTACAGTGTGTGTCTGAAAAGAACAGCCCTGTATTAATAAAAGTAGCTTCCAGTACTTGTAAATGCACCAAACTGTGAGCACAACTCACAATTAGTTGTCAGTGTCATTCTTAGCACATTGAGGGTTATTTAGCAAATGTTGTTCGATCGGCAAATCACATCGAATTTTGGACACTATTTTCTGGGTAAGAATCATAGAGTCATAAAAGTTTACAGCATGCAAACAGGCCCTTTGCTCAACTTGTCCATGCCACCCAGTTTTTAAGCTAGTGCTTGTGTTTGGCCCATATCCTTCTATACCAATCTTACTCATGTAACTGTCTAAATGCTTTTTAAAAGACAAAATTATATCTACTACTACCTCTGGTGGCTCATTCCAGACAATCATCACCCTCTGTGTGAAAAATTGCCCCTCTGAACCCTTCAGTGTCTCTTCCTTCTCGGTGCCTCATCAAGTAACTGATGAAGGAGCAGTGCTCCAAAAGCTCGTGATACCAAATAAACCTGTTGGACTTTAACCTGGTGTTATGAGACTTCTTACTGTGCCCACCCCAGTCCAACGCCAGCATTTCCACATCACGACACTTCAGGAAAAGAAGTCCCAGTCCATCCAGCCTCTCCTTATAACTCAAACCACCAAGCCATGGTAGCATCCTAGTAAATCTTTTCTGCACTTTTTCTGATTTAATAATATCCTTTCTGTAATAGGGTGACCATAACTGTACACAGTATTCCAAGTGTGGCCTTATCAATGTCTTGTACAACTTCAACAAGACATCCCAACTCATGCATTCAATGTTCTAACCAAAGAAAACGAGCATGCTGAATGCCTTCTTCACCACCTCTCCACCTGTGACTCCACCTTCATAGAGCTATGAACCCCTGTACCTTTAGATCTCTTTGTCCTATAAACTCTCCCCAACTCCCTACCATTAACTGAGTAAGTCTTGCCCTGGTTTAATCTACCAAAATGTATCACCTCGTCTTTATCTAAATTAAACGCCATCTGCTATTCACTGGCCCAATTGATCAAGATCCCATCACAATCTTAGATAATCTTCTTCATTGTCCACTATGCTACCAACCTTGGTGTCATCTACAAACCTACTAACCATACCTCTTAAATTTTCATCCAAATTATTAATATAAATGACAAATAACAGTGAACCCAGCATCGATCCCTGAGGCACAACATTGGTCGCAGGCCTCCAGTTTGAAAAACGACCCTCTAAATCACCCTCTGTCTTCTATCATCAAGCCAATTTTGTATCCAATTGGATACCTCATCCTGGGTCCCTTGTGATTTATGTAACAACCTACCCTGCGGTACCTTGTCAAAGGCCTTGCTAAAGTCCATGTAGACAATGTCGACTGCACTGCCCCCATCTACTTTCTTGGTTACCCTTTCAAAAAACTCAATCAAATTCGTGAAACTTGATTTTCCACTCACAAAGCCATGCTGACTGTCCCACATGAGTCCTTGCCTCTCTAAATGCTTGTAGATCCTATCTCTCAGAATAACTTCTAACTATTTACCCACTACAGATGTTAAGCTAACCGGCCAATAGCTCCCAAGCTTTTCCATGCAGCCCTTCTTAAAAAAAGGCACAATGTTTGCCATTCTCCCATTTTCAGGCACCTCATCTGTGGCTGTCGGTGATTCAAATAATTTTGCTAGGGAACCCGCAATTTTCTTCCGAGCTTCCAAGGACATCCTGGAATACACTTCAACAGGTCCCGCGGATTCATTCCCCTTCATAGAGTCATCATAGAAATGCTACAGTGCAGAAAGAGGCCATTTGGCCCATTGAGTCTACACCAACCACAATCCCACTCAGGGCCTACCCCCACATCCCTACATATTTACCTGCTAATCTAACCTACGCATCTCAGGACTCCAAGGGGCAATTTAGCACGACCAATCAATCTAACCTGCACATCTTTAGACGGTGGGAGGAAACCAGAACACCCGGAGGAAACCCACGCAGACATAAGGAGAATGTGCAAACTCCACACAGACAGTGACCCAAGCCGGGAATCTTGATGCTTCAAGACTTTTAGCACCTCCTTCTCTGTAATATGTACACTCCTCAAGGCATCACTATTTATTTCCCCAAGTTCCCTAACATCCATCATATCTCAAAAATAAATACGAATGAGAAATATTCATTTAGGATCTCACCTATCTCTTGTGGATCCACACATACTTGACCTTGTTGATCCTTAAGAGGCCTGTTATCTGCCCTTTATGTATTTGTAGAAGCTCTTTGGATTCTCCTTTGCCTTAGCTACCAAAGCAATCTTGTGTCCCTGTTTTGCCCTCCTGATTTCTCTCTCAACTCTACGCCAACACTCTCTACATTTTTCAAGGGATCCACTTGATCCCGGCTACCTATGCATGTCATATGCCTCCTTCTTCTTCTTGACCTGGGCCTTAATATATCAAGTCATCCAGGATTCCCTACTTCTACTAGCCTGGCTTTTCACTCTAAAAGGAATGTGCTTACCATGTATCCTAGTTAACACATTTTTGAAAGCCCTCCACTTACCAGACCTTCCTTTGCCTGCCAACAGACTCCCCCAACCAACTTTTGAAAGTTCCTGTTGAATACCATCAAAATTGGCCTTGCCCCAGTTTAGAATTTTAACTTTTGTGCCAGACCTATCATTCTCCAAAACTATCTTAAAACTAATGGAATTATGGTTACTGGTCCCAAAGTGATCCCTCACTAACACTTCTGTCACCTACACTTCCTTATTTCCCAAGTTCTCCCGAATTCTGCAAGTACAGGCTGGTTGTGTATGATCTGTACCTTAGCCATTGAGAATGGCAACTGGGTCATGCTATTTCATAAATTCGGCCAGACATTTGGATGTACAACTTACTTACCGAGCATCACACTGGCACTGAAATTCATATACCACATTACTCATTTGTCTGGTAGACAGAATGTCTTTGTGGCTTAAAAGCAACATCCTGTTAGTGCCAAATACCACTCATGTTGCTATTGCATAGTAGAGGCATGAAACAAATGGTTTCACCTGTTTCTAGAATGTTTTGAGATATCATGCCCTTCCAGGCTAATCTGCAGTAGACTGGGCACTTTTCAGGGCTGAAAGTGACGGCTTAAAGCAAGTTCATGAGTTTACATGATTTATAGCACAAAGTGATTTGATCAGGGTAGCTATTAATCTGCAAGTTGCCTTTGATGCACCCTATTTCAGGATTAAGCTTGCAAGGTGAAAAAAGGACTTCAGCACTATTAACAAGGTTGCAGTAAGACCAATCTTATAGCAAGTGTCTTAATGAGTGCAAAACAAAAAGGTTTCAGATGGCTTTTTTTTTCAGTGACACTCCAGGGTGCATACCAAAGGGTTATTATTAAATTTACCTATTCTACTCTCTCAGAAATTAGAGGGCAACATTTAAAAATTCAAGAGGAGGTGACCAAAGTGCATAACACAAATGCAGGTATGGAATTGCCATGTTTACAGTTGACAACAATTTGCAACCATGATCCCACAGAAGATGGCAACCAGTTTAGGTGACAAAGATTTGTTCAGAACCAAGGTCCTATGAAGTAATTACACATAAAGGCTTGACTGAGGACAAATAAAGTTCGTTCTAGCTCCCCTACCACCATGCAATCCAATTACAGCAAGGACAAGATTCTAAATGCAACTAGGAACAACATCCAAGAATGATAATTCCACAGACTAAAGAAATCTCCAGATAAATTTACCACCAGAAGCCCTGGACATATTTAGAGACTCAAAAATTCATCAGTGCTATGAAGTTATATAATTGCAACGAAACATGAACATATATTATCCTTCTTGGAAGGGGGCAAGTATCTTTAAAAAGGGGAATGTTGTACTAAGCCTTTAAAGGATATCAGCATGACAGTTCTAGAAGGGAAATATGTCATGTAATCCAGCCTTAGTTCCACTTTTGTTTTGAAGAGACCACACACACACAGCTCTGATGTTTTCAAGCGTAAAACCTATGTATAATTGTTCTCATGTGCCTAGTCGTAATAAATGAACCTACAACTTGTTTATCAAATTCCTTATGAGCAATTGGTGCCTTGTGTCTTATGCAGTAAATAAGCTCAAAGACTTATGTCATTGAAGAACACAACAGTGATTTTGACTTGGGGGAATGGCCAGTCCGTGGTCAGGATCTATACCAGGTGAAATGAATCTTTAGCGAGTGTCAAATGTAGCTGGTTCTGAGCATTACTCACTCATGTTTAACAATTCCCAATCTTTTATCCTGTTTCAGCCAAAACTGTTAATTATATGTAATTAAGATAATCTGGCAGAAACTCCATTCTATTATCTGGAGTTAAATATGAGAACATACAGTCTTTTATTTAAGATTTGTGATGACCATGATTGTAGTTTAGAGAGATAAAAAGCTACTGCTGAAAATCTCCAAGTGTTGATTCCATTGTTCAGTTGGCTATTGTATACATCTATGCTGCGGTAAAGGAGAATATAGAAATGTTTATACAATGTTATAGTCTACTGTGCTACTCATTGAATCATTATTGAGGAGCTCAATATTTTCCACTCGAGGATTCTATTTTTCCACTCGAGGACTAAAACACGCAATTGTCTAAAAACCATCTCTTGGACTCCTTCTATAAGGGTTATGTTGAGTCAGGTTTCTTGGAGCTTGAAGGAACCATAGGATCTGACGATGGAAATTGAGAAATTTCCATCAGTACTCTAATGCATCAGTGATGAATAGGGCTCGCCAGTGGAAGCTTAAAAAGGTGATATATTACTGGAAGTTGGTTTCTTTCTTCTTAGCCTCAGACAACCTTGCTGGCTAAGTATTGGGTAGTTTTATTCTGGTAAATTGCTGTTTTAACAATTTAAACTCTATCAGGACCATTGGTTTACTTGGGGGTTCCTAAAACTTGGCCCTGTTGAGCAAAGTTCTCCAGACTAGTTACAAGGTGTGTTTTGTTATGAAGGGAGAGTGCACACATTGTGCAGATGTAGGTTTCTCAAATACATGAATTGAAGATGCTTCAAGATGTGGTAGACATTCACCAATAAGATACTGGCCAGGTCATGCCAACTAGGCCTAGTCCACACATACCTGCTAATATCTAACATTGGGCCCTGTTTTACCATTTTGATTCGAAGTGCTGTGCGGACTTCAAACTGGGAGTGTTTCAGATCCAACTTTTAGACCTGTTCTCAGGCAACCCCATACACATTCTGCCTGCAAAAATATCAGGATTCTGAATCACGCTACAGAAGCCTGTGGGCAGGGCTTAATATACTTGAAATCCTGCAACTCTGATCTGCACTTGCACAGAACAAGAATGACAAAACGTGGCTCCCCTGCCACATCGCACCCGGGTCGGATAATGCCTCCCCCTGACCCCCATAGACATTGCCCCACCCCCAGCACAACTGACCCCCTTATCCCTCAACCCCCTCCGCCACCCAGACAGATTGCAGGCCCCTCACTCCCCACTGATCTCAGGCAGCATGGCAGCGGACCACTGCTCCCCTCACTGATCTCAGGCAGAGTGGCAGCGGACCCCCCTCCCCACCAATCTCAAGCAGAGAGCTGTCAGACCCACCTTTTCCCCCACCACTGATCTCAAACAGAGAACCATTGGACACCCTCCACCCCCAATCTCATGCAGAGAGCTGTCAGATGCTTGGCGCTTACCTCCTCACTAATTGGAGTGCCTGAATCGGACTTTCGTGGAGCATGTCTGTTTCATGCCGATTCTGGATGGGTGAATACGGTGGTAAAGGGGGAAGTGCCAGTATGGTTGGGCATGCAGCCCATAAGTCAATTTAAATGATTCAGACATTTTCGGGCCTTGGTAAAGGGGGGATTGACAAAGGGGCAGGCGCGGATTGCGCTACTTGTCTCATGCCTGACTTTGTCAAGTTTTCGCACCTGAAAACGGGGCGCAATGCAATGCTAAAATCGGGCCCATTATGTTAGGTGGTAAAAAGTGTCCCTGTTCAATAGCTTTCTTAGTACAGAGAGAAATGCTTTTGGCAGACACCTGTTGCCTGAGTAACTACAGCTACTTAATATTATTTTTTTTTAACTGACCCTGATAGCTAACAATATGTGTAAATATTTAAATATGAAAATAAGAAGTAGGCTATTATTATGGTGCTATAACACACTTGCTCCAAATATACTCACATCATGTAGGCAGGTCAGCACATCTCATTTAATTACACCAAGATGCATTTAACTATCACCTTTTAGCACTTTCCAATTCCATCTATTTACAGAATATAATTTGGAGAAAATTATTTAACTTGAGTACATTTATTTCACAGATAATAAAGCCCTAGCTGGCAATATGTACTCCATGCACAGTTGGGCACATTTCAGCTTTTAGTTTTGACTGGAAAAACTGAATGGATTTCACTGTAACAAATCAATAAGGTATTACACTGTAATTTCATGGGCCTCAATAATCTTATTATCCCTTTTTGTTCATTTATTTAGGTGAATCCTATTGAATTGTGTCTTGCAGAAGCTTATCGATGCTACACTTAGTAAAGCTAAAGAAATGGACAAAACGGCAGAGCAACTGAATTTCACTGTTCTTCCAAGTTTTCTTGTTGAACGTAGCAATTTCCAATTGGGTTTGATGTGAATGAATCATGAGTAATCGAAAATATGTAACTACAAAACTGCAGTAACCCTGGGAACTGGGTTTTGCATCCTGTATTGACCACTTGGATGAAAGTCTATTTGCTGGCTGTGATGGCATTAAGCCAACAATGGCTAGTCACAATGCAATTTATAGTGTTGAAGCAAAGAAGGAGGCCTTTCAGTTTGTTATGTCACGGGAACAGAGAAATTGCTTGATGAATAAATACAAATGTCCATCTAAACTTTCTTTTGAATATCCTGGCAGCCATATGATATAAGGATGACGGAAGTGTTAATTAGTCACAATAATCAATTTCTATCAGGTATTCACGTGAGAAAAATCCCTGTCTTTGGAAATCATAAGACAAAGTCACCTGTTCTTCCCAAGCATGTCTGATCTAGCCATTTGCAAGACCAATCCAGAACTAATCCCACTCCCCCCAACCTCCCCTCTCCCCCCCACCCCCTGCTCCCCCATTTTAATTCTGCGACAAATAGTCATGACTCTTACCTTCAAAAAGATGTAATGGTCTTTGACTCAACTGCTCCCTCTAGAAAAACATTCCGTATTCCATCTCCCCATATGTAGAAAAAAATTCTCCCAATCTCCCTCCTCACTTTAAGACAGTCTCACACTGATGACCTATCATTGCTTGCTGATTTGCCATGAAACTTGAAGCTGCTCCGATTTCTGTGCCATATAAACCCCATTTATGTACGTATTCTCTGCTGCAGTCCTACCAAAGTAACATCAGTAGACATTTGTCTGGATTAAAATGCATCTGCCATCTGTTATATATATGTATTTTTGCTGAAATTATTGGAGAGGATTTATTCCCACTTGTAAATAAGTGGACGTATTAGTGAGATGAAACATTTGTTTTGTGAAGGGGAGGTCGTGTCTCACAAACTTGATCGAGTTTTTCGAGGAAGTGACAAAGATTATTGATGAGGGTAGGGCAGTAGATGATGTCTACATGGACTTCAGTAAGACCTTTGACAAGGTCCCTCATGGCAGACTGGTACAGAAGGTGAAATTGCAGGGGATCAGAGGTAAGCTGGCAAGGTGGATACAAAACTGACTTGGCCATAGAAGACAGAGGGTAGCAGTGGAAGGGTGCATTTCTGAATGGAGGCTGTGACAAGTGATGTTCCTCAGGGATCAGTGCTGGGACCTTTGCTGTTTGTAATATATATAAATGATTTGGAGGAAAATGTAATTGGATTGATCAGTAAGTTAGTGGGCGACACAAATGTTGGTGGATTTTCAGATAGCAATGAGGACCACCAGAGGATACAGCAGGATATTGATCAGTTGGAGACTTGGCGGAGAGATGGCAGACAGAGAGGCAATGCATTTTGGAAGGTCTAGTACAGATAGGAAATATACAGTAAAAGGCAGAACCTTTAGGAGTATTGATAGGCAAAGGGATCTGGGTGTATAGGTACACAGGTCACTGAAAGTGGCAATGCAGGTGGAGAAGGTAGTCAAGAAGGCACATAGCATGCTTGCTTTCATCGGCTGGGGTATTGAGTTTAAAAATTGTCAAGTCATGTTGACGCTTTATAGAATCTTAGTGAGGCCGCACTTTGAATACAGTGTTCAATTCTGGTCGCCACACTATCAGAAGGATGCGGAGGCTTTGGAGAGAGTACAGAAAAGATTTACCAGGATGTTGCCTGGTATGGAAGGCATTAGCTATGAAGAGAGGTTGGAGAAACTTGGTTTGTTCTCACTGGAGCGACAGAAGTTGAGGGAGACCTGATAGAAGTCTCCAAGATTATGAGAGGCATAGGTAGAGTGGATAGTCAGGGTGGAACAGTCAATTACTAGGAGGCATAGGTTTAAGGTGCGAGGGATAAGTTTTAAAAGAGATGTATGAGGCAGATTTTTTTACACAGAGAGTGCCTGGAACTCGTTGCGGAGGGAGATAGTGGAAGTTGATACGGTAGTGACTTTTAAGGGGTGTTTTAACAAGTACATGAATGAGATGGGAATAAAGGGATATGGTCCCCGGAAGTGTAGGGGGTTTTAGTTAAGTCAGGCAGCATGGTCGGTGCAGGCTTGAAGGGCCAAATGGCCTGTTCCTGTGCTGTAATTTTTTTTATTCTTTTGTCTTTGTACAGCTCCCAGGAATTACCTGGTCATTCTCTCATCATGGCTCAGTGGAGGCATTCTCACCTCTGAATTAGGCAGATATGGTTTCTAGAGCCATTCCAGGGTTTGATGCATACTCTAACCCAGCACTTCAATTCAGTAATGGATGCTGCTTTGTCAGAAGTGCCATCTCTCAGATAAATAATTAACCAAGGTTGTTATTGTCTTTTCTGGTTGTAAAGAATTTCACAGTATTCAAAGAAGATCAGGGAGTTCTCTATATTTCCTGTAGAGCATCTGAAACCTCACCCAAGACATAACTGGCCAGCTAATATTCTGCTTTTTGGACCTGTTCATATGCAAATTTGCTACTGTATTTGTCTACAAAATAACTGTAACCATGTTTCAAAAGTAATTAATTTGTTATGCAGGCTATTCAGGATGTTGCTTGATGTATTTAAAGGAAGTATAGCTTTTTTCCTCTGTTTATCCTGTCAAACTTCTTCATAAATTTAAAATCTCAATTAAATTTCCTTTTAATTCTTCTGTTCCAATGGAATTTGTCTTTGTGGTTTTCTCTCTGTAAGACAGTACCTGAAACTAAATGCATCTCAACATAACATAATCATTGCCCAGTGCAGAGTCATCCTCATTACTTCCTGTTGCACATTATTTATTATGTAATAAAATGCAATTTTTTTTTATAACTTTAGCTATATACGCTCACACTTTTGAAGAATTATCTACTTGAACTCCCAGTCTCTTTTTTTGCATTACGTTGCTTTTGCTGTGAGCTTGACTGGTAAAAGAAAGTCCACTATGATCACATTCAGCACTAAACTGACAACCTCATTCAAGAAAGTCACAACAATAGTAGTGTGAGAATTGGAAAAGTCATACTGAAATAATAATACTCAGAGGTTTAATATTCTTTCATGATTGAAGCAACTGCACACTTTTGGGTTGAATAAAGAGAACTTTTCTCTGTATCAGAATTGCATTACATCTAACCTGGGATTGAGTTCACTGTGGGTTGAGCCCTCATTTTCCAGTAAAGACATTCCTTACTTTAATAATCAGCAAAATGCATTTCAAACATATGAAAGTATGGAACACCATCATATTTTATTGGAACAAAGTGTTGATAGATAGGTACTGCATCAAACATTTATCGATCTATGTTTAGCAGAATGTTATGCTTTAACTGTGAAGTGTTTGACAATAAAATATTGGTTCATAAGAACATAATAAGAACATAAGAAATAGGAGCAGGAATAGGCCATCTAGCCCTTCGAGCCTGCCCCGCCATTCAATAAAATCATGGCTGATCTGAAGTGGCTCAGTTCCACTTTCCTGCTTTCTCCCCATAACCCTTAATACCCTTGCCTACCAAAAACCTATCTATCCGCGTCTTAAATATATTTAGCGAGGTAGCCTCCACCACTTCAACGGGCAGAGAATTCCAGAGATTCACCACCCTTTGAGTGAAGAAGTTCCTCCTCAACTCTGTTCTAAACTGCTCCCGCCCTTGTCTTGAGGCTGTACCCTCCAGTCCTGCTGTCCTTTCTGAGCGGGAAGAACCTCTCCACCTCTACCCTATCCATCCCTTTCATCATCTTATATGTCTCAATGAGATCTCCCCTCATCCTTCTAAACTCTAACGAATACAAGCCCAGTCTATTCAGCCCCTCCTCATAGCTCAACCCCCTCAACTCCGGTATCAGCCTAGCTACAGAAGGATCTAGATAGGCTGGGCGAATGGGCCAGGAAATGGCAAATGGAATTTAATGTTGGCAAGTGCGAGGTGGTCCACTTTGGTAGGAAGAATGGTAGGAAGGATTATTACTTACGTGGTGAAAAACTGCAGCAGGCGACGGTGCAGAGGGACCTTGGGGTCCTTGTGCATGAGTCGCAAAAACCCAGCTTGCAGGTGCAGCAGGTGATCAGGAAGGCGAATGGGATGCTGGCCTTCATAGCAAGGGGGATTGAATATAAAAGTAGGGAGGTCTTGCTGCGGCTGTATAGGGCATTGGTGAGGCCGCAGCTGGAGTACTGTGTGCAGTTTTGGGCGCCATACTTACGCAAGGATATTTTGGCCTTGGAGGGAGTGCAGAGGAGGTTTACTAGGCTGATGCCGGAGTTGAGGGGGTTGAGCTATGAGGAGAGGCTGAATAAACTAGGCTTGTACTCGTTAGAGTTTAGAAGAATGAGGGGAGATCTCATTGAGACGTATAAGATGATGAATGGGATGGATAGGATAGAGGTGGAGAGACTCTTCCCGCTCAGAAAGGATAATAGGACTAGGGGGCACAACCTCAAGATAAAGGGGGGGGGGGGCGGTTTAGAACGGAGTTGAGGAGGAACTTCTTCACTCAAAGGGTGGTGAATCTCTGGAATTCTCTGCCCGTTGAAGTGGTGGAGGCTACCTCGCTAAATATTTTAAAGACGCGGGTTGATGGGTTTTTGATAAGAGAGGGGATTAAGGGTTATGGGGAGAGGGCGGGAATGTGGAACTGAGCCACGACAGATCAGCCATGATCTTATTGAATGGCGGGGCAGGCTTGAAGGGCTAGATGGCCTACTCCTGCTCCTATTTCTTATGTTCTTATGTTCTTATGAACATCCTCTGCACTCCCTCCAAGGCCAAAATATCCTTGCGCAAGTGTGGCGACCAAAACTGCACACAGTACTCCAGTTGCGGCCTCACCAGTGCCCTGTACAGTTGCAGCAAGACCTCCCTACTTTTATATTCAATCCCCCTTGCTATGAAGGCCAGCATCCCATTAGCCTTCCTGAGCACCTGCTGCACCTGTAGGCTGGGTTTTTGCGACTCATGCACAAGGACCCCCAGGTCCCTCTGCACTATAGCATGCTGCAGCTTTTTGCCCTGTAAGTAGTAGTCCTTCCTACTATTATTCCTACCAAAGTGGATAACCTCACACTTGCCAACATTGTATTCCATCTGCCAGGTCCTCGCCCACTCGCTCAGCCTATCTAGATCCCTCTGCAGACTTTCCACACCCTCCGCACAATTTGCTGTTCCACTTATCTTTGTGTCATCAGCAAATTTCGACACCTTACACTCGGCTCCCTCCTCCAGATCATCTATATAAATGGTAAATAGCTGAGGCCCCAGCACCGATCCCTGGGACACTCCACTAGTCACCAACCGCCAATCTGAATAGCACCCATTGACACCCACTCTCTGCCTCCTATTTGACAGCCAATCCCCTATCCACGCTAACACCCTACCCCCAACTCCATGCCCCCTAACCTTCTGTAACAACCTTTTGTGCGGCACCTTATCAAACGCCTTCTGAAAATCGAGAAACACCACATCCACTGGTTCCCCTCTATCCACCGCACTAGACACATCCTCATAGAATTCCAATAAATTTGTCAGACACGACTTCCCCTTAACGAAACTGTGCTGCGTCTGCCCTATCAAATAATTCTTCTCAAAATGCCTCGCTATTTTCTCTTTGATTACGGATTTAAGCATTTTTCCTACAACAGACGTTAAACTAACCGGCCTATAATTCCCTGCCTTTTGCCTGCTACCCTTTTTAAACAGGTTCAAATAAATAGTTCATAGAGGGTGCAATACTTACTTGTTTGTCAAATCTAACTTGTTCTCTGTTGATCGGAGTACTTTTCATTTTTGATTGGTTGAAAGATGGGAGCTAAGTCTGATTGCCGTAACTACAGTTGATCTTCTCTGCTATCTTATACAGAGAAGATCATTTTAAAAATCCTTCTCAGCCACCTCTTCTCTGTGGCTAAGGAACTCCTCCCAGAGCCTCAGCACAGTTTTCACCCAATGAGAGGCACCACAGACATAATCTACACTGTGTGACAAATTCAAGAAAATAGCAAAAAACAGCACTGACCATTACACACAGCTTTAGAGAAGTAGGAATTATATGGAAGCACTTACTATATCTAATTAACCTTAACACCAAACTTTAATGTTAAATGATTGAAGATTATTCCTGATAAACCAACAAGGACAATAAATATCAACGAGGAGTTCACAGACTGCCACTACTAGTGTGAAACTAAATTGGTATCAGTTTCCCCAGAACACTTATAATCTCATTAAGGCTTACAGACAATTTGCAAATCCTAGAAAATATAGATAAACACTTTATCAATGTACCTTTCCACACAAAAAGTAAACAAAGATGAATGAAGTGTATGTAATGAGTCAGTAATCCTGGCTGCCCAGGGTGCACTCTCACTATTTATGATTTCATGTTGATCTCAATTAGATCATTGTACTTTATACCATGGATGTAAACTGCAGACTGCTGATTTATTTTTAGGGGTTTATTTACCTCCACTGAGCCAACAAGCCTGGAGAAACCTTAATAGCAATTATGTTTTTCTAAAAAGAACATTAATGCTGAAAGGCCACCAAACTGAAAACTTGATTCTATTGTCTCTGTTCACAGATACTGCCTAATCTTAATGTTTCAACACAGTTTATATTTACATAGTACCTTTAAATAATAAAATGTCTGAAGGCACTTCACAAGGCTGTTATGAAGCAATGTAAGTGGCAGAGGGCAACAAACTTGGTCAAAGATGTAAGTTTTACAGAAACATCTTAAAGGAGGAGAGAGAGGCAGAGAGGTTTATGGAGGGAGTTCCAGAGCTATGGATCTAGGCAGCAGGAGGAATGATCATCAATAATGAAGTAAAACAAAATTGGGAATGCTTAAGGGTCCTGAATAAAATGAGCTCAAATATCTTGGTGGGTTCTGTGGCTGGAGGAGATTTTAGAGATACAAAGGGCTGAGGCCTTAGGGAAATATGAAATCAAGGATAAGAATTTTAAAATTGAAGCACTGTTTGATCCAGAGTCAGACAAAGTGAGCACAAGTGTTTGGTAAATGGGACTTGGTGCACATGAGGAATGTTTAGAGTTTGGATGATCTATAGTATACTGAGGGTAAAGTGTGGAAGGCCGACCAGAAGTGCATTGGAATTGTCAAGTCTGGAGGTAATAAAGGTATGTTCCCAACATTTTCTGTTTCTGGCTTAGATTTTCAGTAATCAGTATATTGTTTTGTATTTAATTTTTCCATCTGTTTATTTTAATTTGTTTCTTTCACATTGGGTGGGATTTTAAGGCCTCGCTCAACGAGGCTGGAAATTCCTACCAGAAGTCAACGGAGAGTTCCGTTGTCAGACCCTTGCCTGCTCCAATTCTGTGGCGGGCGAGGTGGTAGCATTCTGGTGATAGTATTTTTAATTAATCTCTTTATATTTTTGATGACTTTGGACTGATTTCCAAGACATCACTAAGTTTGTCAGTCTCCTCAGTCTCTTATTAGCTGTATTTGAAAATACATCTAAATTTTAAAATTAATCTAAATTTATAAACTAATTTTAGAGTGGAGAGGGGGTTGAAGAAAAGTCAAGTGGCAGCTTCAATGGTGAAACGAAAAGGCTGATGGGAAGCATGGGTGAGGAAAAAAGCAGTAAGAAGTCTCACAACACCAGGTTAAAGTCCAACAGGTTTATTTGGCAGCACAAGCCACTAGCTTTCGGAATGCTGCCCCTTCATCAAGTGAGTGTTGAAGGAAACGCCGGCATCTCCACATCATGGCTACCATCAACACCACAATCTGACAGCTACAAGCGTAGAGGATCTCCAAGAAGTCCTGATGAAGGGGCAGCACTCCGAAAGCTAGTGGCTTGTGCTACCAAATAAACTTGTTGGACTTTAACTTGGTGTTGTGAGACTTCTTACTGTGTTTACCCCAGTCCAACACCAGCATCTCCACATCATGTGGAGAAAAACTGCAGAGAGCAAGGTTTAAAGTGTTAGAAGTTAAAGTTTATTTATTAGTGTTACAAGTTGGCTTGCATTAACACTGCAGTTACTGTGAAAATCCTGAAGAGGGCTGAATGGTGGAGTTCACCTTATTCTTCAAAGGATGCCGATTTGGTCACAGAATGTGAGCTGGCCACGCCAAAGCTGGTGATGATCAGCCACTTGTAAACTCCATTCACTCTAACCTTACATGGTTCCACGCGAGGGCAGACAACTTTGTTGAAAGATCACCGACCTGAACTCTTGTTTCTCTCTCCACGGATGTTAACTGTAATGTTATTTTCTCACACAGCTAATTTGTACCTCTGTAAATATTAGAAAAAAATCCGTTTTCAATGAAGTTCTGCAAAGCAAACTGAATTCCTTTCCCTCTGACGAAGGGTCATTCAGACTCGAAACGTTGATTTTATTATCTGTCCACAGAAGCTGTCAGAGCTGCTGAGATTTTCTGTTCGTGTGTGTTGAATTCCTTTCCCAATAGTTTGCTGTTGGTGTAAAGGCATTGACTATGGGATAAAAGCGAATGCAACTTCCACTGGCGAGCATAGCTATATTCCACAAACCTAAGGGGAAATGACGGACTTGGACCAAATGTTCAGGGATATCACTTAGTTTTAGCTGCACATCCGCGCTCAGCTTAAACTAAATAAGTCACTGAAAATGGGTAGCACAGGATCAAACTCTAGTACCGGGCAGCACCTGTCACGCAGCTCTTATCTCAGGCTGTCACTCGGCCAGGAGCTTGATGAATGTCTGCAAAACAGGGCTTGCTCCAAACAAAACGCCGGGGTTCAGCAAAAGACAGAAGCCCGATGGAAATCTTTCCATCATTTGATTTCGCAGAGTGGTGTGAAACAGCGAGGAGCTGGAGGTTTAATGGGTTTTAGCAGCAGCGTTACCATCTGCTTTGTACAGAGGTGATTGACAGTGAAAGGTTACATAAACGGAGAATCTTCAATTTTGCACCTTGAACTATATGATTTTTTTAAAAAATCCATCTTACGGGAAGTACGTGAAGGCAGCGTGTAGCGAGCGGGGGTGCAGTTGGGGAGCTGTGAGTGTAAAGGTTTGACCACAACAAGGCAAGATGTTGATTTTTTTTTAATTTGAAGAGACGAGATGTTCAGCGTCAATAGGAAGACGGTGCAATCGCATCAACTTCCTTTCTGACTGCTTAATGGGTGCATGCAAAAGAGCTTTTCCTTTTCAGTGCCTTGAAGCAGAGCAGATATATCTGTAAACAGTGGACTCGACTCGCCTGCTCAGTTATTCAGGAAATGGTCTTCTCCGTCCTGTGACATTTGGAGCTGCTTTAAGTTACTATTTCATGGTTCCATTTGATCTGAATCTGTGCATCTGAAAGCAGGGGACGAATTGGTAGCTTGCTTGCCTTTTGATTCGTTTTCCTGCCGTTGTGACTGCTTTTGCAGTCAGTTGGCATTTTGCAATGCCACTGTGGGGTCCGACTGTCTGCATAGTGTCCCTGGCCGTGCTTTATCTGTTAGCCAGATTGTATTTCGGCCAGAGTTTAAAAGATCGATTCCACTGGAGAAGTCGATGTGCCCGGAAGCAAGGGGACAGCGATGTCCCGAATCTGATCTGCAAACCTTCAGCCCTCGCCAAGTACCTACTCAAAACCTGCCTGACTTTCACCTCGGAATGCCAATCTCAGTGGATGTGGAGGAAGCTGCCTCACCTACAAACCATCTGGAATGTGATCTGGCCACCCGGCACAGCCGTCCACTTCGTCCGGGATTACCTGCAGTTGGCGGATGAGGGGCTGGTGGCCCTGGACTGGGCAGTGCCCTGCACCTCGAGCAGAAGAAGGGCATCTAGTAACTCCCCAGCGCCCATCATGTTGGTTATCCCAAACTCCTTCGGGAAAATCACCAGAAATGCGGTCAAGGTGAGATCTGAGCTCTAATTCTAACCCCGACTCGAAATTCCTGGGGTTAGGATTATTTAGTCACCAGGAGGGTCAGAGCAGGGGATGATTGGTAGCACTAGCGGGGAACTAGTACAGCCATGATGGACCGAACGGCCTCTGTCTGTGCTGAATGAAAAGGCAACATTTGGTGTACAAATTCAAGTAGGATTTGGATCAGCTTTGGGCTGATGTGGAAGGGAGGCGGCTCGCACCATTTCTTCAGTCAATTTGTCTTGAAACCGGCCATAGGTGACAAAGCTAAATCCTACTCCGGAGTTTATACTGATCCAGGAGCACTTCAGATATTCAACAGATAAATCTGGTCCATCTAGCCACCCACCTCACTCCCATTCAACCCACCAGTTTTTCTCATCCGTATTCCATGAATTTACAAGGTTCCCAGTCTGAGTAACCGCAATGTCGAAAATCAGTTTAAAGGCACAGATGTAGAGAAGCATTTTATCAAAACTCGATACCAGAATCCAAAAGACGATAAAACGAAACATAGAAGTAGCTAAAAGACATGTTTATAATAATGTTGACGGGGGAGCGATATCGAAATGACAGCTCCCTGTCAGAGCATTGTGCAAATCTCATGATGCAATATATGGCCGGAATAAGAAGCTAAGACCATCCTGTTCAGCTTTCAGCGATTTACTCCAGCTACGAATTATCAATGCTGTTTAATTCAAGATTCTGGAGGATTGTTGCCTGAAAGCAAGCTTCATGTTTATATTGCGAAGTCCAATTTCTTTATGTCAGGCTTTTAAACTACCAGTTTAAAACGTTTTCTTTGCGGATAAAGGTGTCGACCTCTCAGTATAAACCCTAACCACCGGATCCAACATGCTGGTTCCTCATAATCCAAATTAAATGGCAGTAAATGCAAGAACAGCTGCTGTCTAACTGTGCTAAACCACCCATCGTGTTCATTCACTTTAGAGCAACAATTATACATCTAAAAACAGCAGAATACAATTCGGAGGAAATTATCCTGTAAACTGCAGAGTGCTTTGGTCAGAAGGCAGTTTGAGAATTGTGAAATATTTGTGCCCTTTAGGACATAATAATCCTTGAAGGAAAAGAGCCACTATACTGATTCCCCCCCCCCCCCCCACCCCGAGTCTGGGATTTTTCACTTCATTACCCCTGTCGCTTGCTGGCAATATGTAACAGGAAATTTGACACCAGTGATTGTGATTTTTCTGACCATTAAAAGCGATGGCCAGAACATTGTTGGTAGGGTGTGTCAAAATTCCCAATATCTCCTCCCGGAAACACTTAAGCCCCGTGTTTACTATCAAAGGACTCGGCTGTGGAGAGAGTGAGAAACATAAGCCCTCAAAAGAGGGCGTCCGAGAGGTACAGAGTAAATGATATATATTGGTGATATTGGTCTGTTGTTGGCAAATTTATGCCAATGTCAAAAAGTTATTTCTATAGGAAGTGATCTTTATGTGTACCTTCCATGTACAGTAATGGTGATAGAATGCAAGAATTATTAAATGAACAGTTGGATGTCACAGTGGAGAAGCCATAGCATCTGTTTGTATGGCTGAACTAAAGTAATTCTCATTTATTTGCGTTTTGCAATTGTTGGAGATTTTTCTGTTCTTCGAGTGAATGGTTTGAAACTGAAGCACTTGGCTATAGGTCTTAACCTCCAAAGCATCACCTGCCCCTCCACCAAGTTCGCCAATGCGTCTCTGCTGACTGAGTTATAATATCAGTAGTTGAAGTTAGAACCAGTCTGCACATGCCAATCACAAAACATCATGTTCACTTTACTTGGACAGAGAGCTCTCAAATGTTCAGCTGGGAATTTACCAAATAGTTATAATTCACCTTAATGCTATCATATTGACAATAAAGGCGAGCAGACTCCAGAAGCACATTCCCATTAAAATTGCAGTGGAAGTGGCATAGAAACATTTAAAAATGGACTATCACATATGTTACTCTAGCTGAAGACAGGCTGCAGGATGGTAGGAGCATTTTAATTGCTAACTTATTAAGCAACAAAATACGAAAAGGAGAAAGCATATTAAAGTCACATTAGAAAATTTAATTTTAAGATGCTGCCAATCATAATTATTTTCTCTATTGCTCATTTAAGAAGCCTACAAATGAAGACATTTCTTCCCTAAATTGAATCCATTTGAATCAAATTAATAGTTCAGCAACAATTTCATAACTTCCTTCTTGCTCCCCGCTTCCTGACTGCATAGTTGACAGGAGTCTATAATTGAAGTATGGATAGAAGAATTGTCAGTGAATCACTGGTATGGATCCCAGATAGAAAAACACATTTTCATGCTGGCTCATATCTCGAACAAAACATCTAGATGTGTACAGTTTTTTGCTTTTTACTTGTAAACTGAAATAAAATAGCTGACAGTTCAGTGCCACTGGTCTAAGAAGGATAAAAAGCTGCCAACATCACACTTGCAATTGTCACCAGTGGGTGGTGCTAATAAATGTGCGCGTGTGAGACATTTGTCCAGAACAGAGTGAAGCTCAGCAATTAATCCTTGCTTGTCTGCTGATACTCATTTTCCAGGCACAAACTATTCCTGGTGAGTTATGATCCGTTTCTAATAGACATTTCTACTGCAGCAAATATCAGTGCCTTTAAAAGCAGAGGAGAAATTCTGGGGGAAATGGTATAACAAAGTTTTAGTTCTGCCCAGCAACACATCTAGAACAGGATGCAATTTATTCTCTTAGGAAGGTTGGACATCAGAATTTGGAGCAGAAGTAGGCAAATTCAGCCCTTCGAGCCTGCTCTGCCATCAGTCAGATCATGGCTGATCTCTCCCTGGTTTCAAATCCATCTCCACACCTATTCCCATATCCCCTTATCCTTCTTTAAAATTTAAAAATATATTTATCCCCTTCTTGAACACATTCAACAATTCAGACTCCACCGTGTTATGGGGCAGTGAGTTCCACAAGTTCACCACCCTCTGCAAAAAGTAGTTTCTCTTCATCCCAGTTTTAAATCTATTGCCTCTCAACCTATACCTCTGACCTGTTGTTCTAGATTGCCCCACAAGAGGAAACATTTGGTCTACATTTACTTTATCAATCCCCTTTAAAATTTTATATACTTCAATCAGATCCCCTTTTATCCTTCTAAACTTCAGCGAGTATGAACCCAAACTGTTTAAGCTCTCCTCTTGAATCAACCCTTTCATCCCTAGAATCAATCTGGTGAACCTCCTCTGAACTGCCTCCAATACCACCACATCCTTCCTCAAATAAGGACACTAAAACTGGACACAGTACTCCAGATGTGTTTTCACCAACACCCCATACCCTCACCAACACGCTCTTGATATTGATGTTGGTGGTATTTAGCACTTAGTGGCCTTATTGCCTTTAGTTGCTCTTAAGAAAGTTGTGGTGATCACCCATCTTGGATAGCTGTCATTCTCGCTATTAAAGAAATCCTATGGTGCTATATTCCAGGGAGTTCCAGATGACCCAGAGATGGCAAGAAAAAGACAATATGCACACAAGTCTGAAAGGAAATGTAGAGGTGATGGTATTCCAATGCATCTGCTGTTCTTGTCTTTCTAGCTGGTGAAGTTTGTGGGTTTGGGAGTTCCTGTCAAAACAGCCATAATGGTTTACTACTGTGCTTCCTGCAGATGCTGGAATCTCCAACCAGTGTGTTGGTGATGAAGGGAATGAATGTTTTGAGAAAATTAAAGGTTTTTTTTAATTAAAAGTTGTTGAAGTTATAAGTGTGTTATCAATGAGAGGCAGTGCTTGACTTGGAATATAATGATTTCTACTTGATCGCAATATAAGTTCAATTCACATGAATATCTTGGATTAAAGTTTAGTGTTTTCTACCCTCTGCTAATGTCATGGATTAAACTATGATTCTGATCAAACAAAGAGGATGTTCATAATAGTAAAATCATTTGCTTTCTGTTGAGATTCGATATGACAGCCAACATAATCCTATCACTTGATTTGCTTATGTAAATATATTCGCCTGAAATTTTAGTTAACTAGGATTTTGTGTGTTATCTGAACGGCGACTGTGTGGAAATGTTTCTGCAGCCACTTTGCCAGTACCCTGTTTACCTCTGTCAATACTAGAATGTGACATGGGCTAATCAGACACCAGTCCAAAACAGAAGGCTTTAGCAGTTGTAAGTGAGGGAAGCACATCATGCAGTGTATTCCCAGTGCTTAAGCTGTGCAGGTTGCCATGGACGTCTCCATATCCTAAAATCCAGTACTGTATGAGCAGCAGGTGGAGAATTTAAATATTAAAATTTTTGAACGGAATTGGGCTGATTACTTGATTGATTAAACTTCCCAGTGCACGCTGTGTAAAACGTTAAAGAGAATTCAGTCTCCCAGGACTTGCCAGCCAAGTTTGCCAAGCTTTAAGAAACAGGTTTCCTCCTCAGGCCTTTCCTGCATCTCAGCAGAGACTAGAGAACTGCCAGAATTATTTAAATGATCCTGACCTTGACAATGCAACCAGGGGCAAGAGCGTACTGTGCAGCAGGCTGGCTAGTGGTTATAGCTGAGCAGGAAATCGAGGGTGGGATTTTGTGACCTTGTTACACCCGTTTTTGGACGTGAAAATGTTGTAAAATGGATATGAAGTGTCTAAAAAGAATGGTGTCCATTTTGGCATTCCATTCCAACTTTACCACAGTAAGAAAATTGGTGCGACCAGGAGCCCATCCAAACAGGGCAAGACATCAATTTACATGTTTTTGCATTTGTCATAATGCAAAATTAACAGAAGGTCATTAACAAACCTTCATGCCCAATCATCCCAGCTTGCCTGCCTTTACCGCCTCACTCACCGCAACTGGATCGGAGTCTGGTGCTACATTAGTGCGGGCAAGTAAGGAGCTAAGTCTCTGTGTTCAAACTGCTCCGTACCGCTCAGAGGGGGCTAATTCATGATGGCCACGTTGCATTTTGGGGTGGAGGGGGCTGCAAGTGTGTGAGGGCATGGAGGGCTCTTGTTGCCCACCGGGTCCAACCTCAGATTTTCAGCACAAACCCGAGTTGGATCACTGACCTTGGATCATGGGGATCACTCATGGTCCTAGTGCATGTAGCTGGAAGCACTGGTGTAGGTGGGGGTTTGCTGAAAACTGACTGTGATGCGGACTCAGGGCTTTTAAAGCAGCACTGTTTGTGGCCACTAGGAGCCGGTGTTGCCGCACATTGGTTCCATCCAAGCAACTCCCGCCGCAACCGGAGTCCTACAATCCCCTGCAACATTGTAACACTGGAGTGGTGGGCCTGGGTATGTTGTGTTAGTGAGTTTCTGTGGCAGGCAGGAGAATGATGATGACTTGCTATGCACTATTATGATAGTGCCCTGGTGCAAAGTAGTCTGACACCTACCTATGCTCCCTATGCACGTTGGCATTGAGGCCCATGTCTGGGTAGTGAATAAGGGATCAATAAATGCCCATGCAGGGCCATGGGTGTGTGGGATGGGGGAGGGAATCTCTCGTGGGTTCTGGGGATGCCATGTCAGATGGTGTAAGTTGCTGCCACACATGCCACCCACTGTAGCCAGCGTCTTCATTTTCTCAGTGACAGAGCATTGTGGGGGTTGGGGGGGGGGAAGTGGGGGGATTCTCCCCTAACATCCACATGCAGGTTCCCTTTGGGATAACGACATTCCTGTTGGAGACAAATCCAAAACAAATTAGTCTCAAGTGGGTGGTGAAATGACATTTATTGGTGCCAATAAAAGTGTCTTAACGATAAGTAATACATGCAAACATGAGATATTAAGTGCATGACTATTTATCAACCTGGTGCTACCGTTCACCTGTGCAATCTTAGTCCGGTTACAACTTCCTAACTTTACTTGGCTACCACGATGTCTTGGTGTCTCCCCAGGATGTACATTGGAGCTGCAGATGACCAGCTGCTTAGACCACCCTGTGGCCTGTGATGCCCTTGGCAATCATCCTCTGGGACCTTTAGGGCCCTGGCTAGCTGCCCACTGTCTGGGGCATTTCCATCACACCGGCTGTCCCTTACTTGCCCTGGTGTCAGGAAGGGGAGAGTCAGAAGCTGTAGCCACAGTTGCTGTCTCCTGCGTGGAAGGCCCTGGCATGAGCTTGAGCCCTATCTTCTCCCTCAGGGTTCCTGTGGGTCCCTGGGTCACTCTATGGACACCAGTCTTTCTGCAGTGAGCACCAAGAGCTCCGTGGTCACCTGGCCCTGCCAGTCCTGGAGAACCACATGCATGGTGGCTGAGTCCTCTGCGATGGCACTCCAAACCAGAGGGCCACCTGTCAATGGTAGCATCAAGTGCCCTCTGAGACTAGGCCATGCTCCGCAGCCCCTCAGCCATGACCCTCTGTGACAGGGCCACATTTTCAAAGGCTGCTGCCACAGCCTGCTGTGTCTCAGCAATGTCCCACTGGGTCTCTTGCAGCCCTCAAGCCTCTCAGTCATGGGCCACATAACCTCAAGAAGCTGTAGAGGCCCTCAGCTGTGACCTGCTGTGACTCAGCCACAGCCATCTGGGACTTTGCTGTGACTCGACTATTGCTTGGACCCTGCCACTCATGGTGAGGATTACCTGCACCAGGCTCTTCACTGCAGATGCCATCCTTGCAGTGTTGGCCTAGGAACCACACTTGTCTACCTGAAAGCTTTGGGAATCCGCCCAACAGCCTCACAGCTTGAGGCTCCAATCGGAGCGGCAGGCTTTCAGACATGTTAAGCCCTGCCCAGTGCTTTCTGTCGCAACGAATGGACTTGTTCAAAATTTCACAGACAAGAGTGTGCAAGATAGGGCCTGAAAACGTGCCCAAAAAACAGATCTGGAATTCTCCCAGTTTCACACCTGCCCAACACCTAGAAAAAACTCGTAAAATTCCTCCTCTTGTTTCAGGTAGATGAAAAATGTGTCTTTTTATCATTGATAGTTATCCTAAGGGCTGTCTGGTCATGGAATCCAGTTTGGTTGGGTAGAGGTCAGTTGAACAAGTATACAACTTGCAAAATCCTGCAATTGACCTCTGTTGTTATAAATTGATTTTAATAAGCAATTTCTTCAGCTGCTACTGAGTAAATCATTATAGGAACTCTATGAGGCAAGTATGCAGCTTTATAGCAATTGTAAATTACCATGATTTTAATTAAATCCGTACAAGCTGTCTATTTCAGATCCCTGTATAGTACAGAATATGCATCCGGCAATAATCACTTACTGTCGAACTAAGTCTTTATTTGTGACATGAGGTGCCTTTGATATCTATATATTAAATTTGGCTTCAGTTCGATCTGCTGTGCAAACAAAGTCTTATTTCAATTATTCTAATTTTCTAATTTTCAGATCAAACTAAACAAGCAGTCTTGCCTTATAAATTTGGACAGCTCCATACGTTAGGGAAAACTGCCCTCAGAGTTACGTTGAGTCAAGTCCTCCAATTCACATTCCCAACACATGGATTTGAATGAGATTACATTATACTGAGTTGATTGGAATTGTTTTATAATATTTGTTTTGTAAGAGACCATGGTCAGAATTTTACATCACGCAGGTGAGCCCGTGTCCGACCTGGAAGCACCTGAAATCACACAAAAAGATGTCGGGCATGCATCATGCCATCATTGTGCAATTGTGCAATATTTCAATCAGCAGGCACTTGTGACAGTTGGAAACGTACCCAATCAAGCAGACAATTAAGGAGCTAAATGAATACAGTTTTATGTGCCTGTCTGATTTTATGATTGGTGGGTTGATTGGCCAGGTGACCTTTACATTTTAGTTTCAATTTCATTCCAAGGTGGGATGAACTTCTAAAAAAAATAAAAATTAAAAATTTAATGCTGGCTGATGAATTAAATTTAAAAAGATTTCTCAAGAAGCACATTAGAAGCTCCAACCCATATGCTCTCCTTTCATGGCACCTGCCCCACCCAGCAGCCTCAGCTTTTCAGTGAGTGCATTTCACACTGTCTGCTTGACAATTGGTCAGCCAGCATGAAATTGTGCTCCAGGATGAACTGCGGCTGGGTGTTTCGTGCCCACATCCGGGCCCCCCAAGTGTGTGTGCCCAATGGAAAAAAAATTCAGGCCCATGACACTGTTGAATTTTCTTAAAAACTCAACTAGTCCAGTAATGTCCTTCAGGAAGGGAAACCTTCCATTCTTACTCCATCTGGATTACATCTAAATTCAGCTCCCTTGTCCCTGCACACACACGTCCCAATAATGCTGTTGACTCTTAATGATCCACCAAACCACTCAGTTGTATCAAACCATGATAGACACGGACCACAGCAATTCAAAATGGTAATCCAACACAATTTTCTCAAAGCAGCAAGGCTTGGGCATTGGCAGCCTTGCCAGAAATGCCCACATCCCAAGAATAAATTTTTTAAAAGTACATAAAGCTTAACTTGGAAAAGGACAAGTTGAATGTAACAGGTGAGGCATGCATCTGTGGAGAGAGAAAAACAGTGTTAATCGCCTCATATGGCACCATGGTCAGAAAATTAAAAGTTCATGGGATCCAAAGGAAAATGGAAGGTTGGTGGATTCAAAATTATCTTCATGGCAGGAAGCAAAGGGTCAACCTGTATTTTCATGATTGGAAAGCTATTTCCAGTGGGGTTCTTCAGTGTTTATTACTAGGTCCTGTGCTGTTTATGATATATATATCAATGATTCAGACTTTAGGTGACATGATTAAGAAGTTTGAAAATAACACAAAAATAGTCTGCATGATTGATAATAATGAACAAAAGCTGCAAACTGCAGGAAAAAAATCAATGAACTGGTTGGTGAATAGAAAAGTGGCAATTGAACTGAATCCAGAGGAGTGTGAGTTAATGCATGTGGGGAAGACAAACAAGGCAAGGGAACATTTTGAGAAATGTAAAGGAAGATAAGGCCCTTGGAACTGATATTTACTCGTCTCTGAAGACAGCAGGACAAATTAATACAGTGAACAAGAAGGCATACAAGATCATTGCCTGAGGTCTAGAACATTAGAACAAGAAAGTAGTGTTAGATTTTATAAAACATTATTATAATATATAAATGGCCTCAGGTGGAGTACTGTGTACGGTTTTGGCCACCACGTTAGAGGAATGATGTGATCACATTAGATAGGATACTGAAGAGATTTACGAGGATATTGTCAAGAATGGAGAATTTTAGCGAAGAGGAAAGGTTGAATAGCTGGGGTTGATTTTTTTGCATCAGAGGAGGAAAAGCAGATTGAGGTGTATAAAATTGTGAGGGAACTGACTTGGGTGGTTGGAAAAACCATTAGCAGAGAGGTCAATTACCAGAGGACATCATTTTACAGTAATTGGTAAAAGGATTTGAGGGGAGCGAGGGACAATCTTTTCACCCAGAAAGTGTTGAGGCTCCGAATCTTACTGTCAGATAGTGTGGTAGAGGCAGAAACCCTCCTAAACAAATGAACATGCTCTTGAGGGGCTGTAACCTCAAGAGCTACAGAACAAAACCTGGAAGGGGAAGGTCAGATCAGACTGGTTAACTTATTCCTGCTTGGCATGGACAAGATGCACCAAATGGCCTCTTCCTGTGCCAGAAACCTTTCAATGTTTATGTTTCTACATTTCAAACTGGTGGCCTTTCATTGGAATAAGCCTGGAATGTTAATTCTGCTTCTCTCTCCACAAGTGTTGTTTGACCAGCTACGTATTTCCAGCACTTACTGTTTCTTTCCAGAATCAGCAGTACTTTGCCATTGTATTCGAGATAAAGACCACTTCTTCTCGACTTGAAGGTGGATTTTCATTGTCCTATTTTTAAAACCTTGATTCATGCTGAATTGAGGATAATCAGCATTCTTCTGAAACTGTCAGGCATGGGTTGTTTGGGAACATTTAAGGTAATTCACATTGTACTGTCAGTGCTTTAGAAATCAATAAGTTGTAGGTTTGCACTTCTAGCTGTTGCACAAATGACAAATGATGTTCAAATCAATCTAGGTTAACATGAAAGTATTAAATGAATTCAGTCTAACTCAGATCTGAAATAAAAATCTACATCCTAGGTCTTAATCACCTCTGCAATTAACTTAGGTTAAGCAAACAAAACTTTGGTTCACATTCATGATAAAGTTAATACTGTAAAATATATCATGCATGCTATTGACATAGTTCATGATGTAATTAGAGACCACATGTGCCTTCTTCAAATTGATCTATTTTGTGATTTAAGCAATGAGGATGTTCTACTTTCTGTGGAAAATCTTTAGGGAAATGTTTCCATGTGTGAGTTATGCCATTAAAAAAGATTTCTGCCCACTATTGGTCAAGAAAAATATTTACATTTCAATTTCCTGAAGCAATTATTGGTAAAAATTGCATGTGAAATGGATGTAAACTGCTGCTGTACACGTACAAAAGCTGCAGCTATTAAAAGGACAGTTCAGATGGAACACCTCAACCAAACTGGGGCAGGCTGGTAAGGAAGAAGCAGCACTTGACTCATCCAACTGAATCTCATGTAACCTCACAGCACATTTCACAAATCTTTTTCTCGAACATTTTTAGAATGTCCTCAGCAAACTCCTTGCAGCAAATCATTGCATAATGCAGCAGGGAATGGCATCCAGGCAAAGCAGGGCACTTTCTAAAAAAAACTCAGATAGAGTCATAGAGTCACAAGAGGTTTGCGGCATGGAAACAGGCCCTGTGGCCCAACTTGTCCATGCCGCCTTTTTTTTAAAATTCCTAAGCTAATCCCAATTGCCTGCATTTGGCCCATATTCCTCTATACCCATTGTACCCATGTAACTATCTAAATGCTTTTTAAAAGACAAAAGAGTATCCGTCTCCACTATTACCTCTGGCAGCTTGTTCCAGACACTCACCACCCTCTATGTGAAACAACTGCCCCTCTGGACACTTTTGTATCTCTCCCCTCTCACCTTAAACCTATGCCCTCTAGTTTTAGACTCCCCTACCTTTGGGAAAAGATATTGACTATCTAGCTGATCTGTGACCCTCATTATTTTATAAACCTCTATAAAATCACCTCTCAGCCTCCTACGCGCCAGAGAAAAAAGTCCCAGTCTATCCAGCCTCTCCTTATAACTCAATCCATCAAGTCTCAGTAGCATCCTAGTAAATCTTTTCTGCACTCTTTCTAGTTTAATAATGTCCTTTCTATAATAGGATGACTAGAATTGCACATGGTATTCCAAGTTTGAAAAACAATTCTCTACAACCACCCTCTGGCTTCTGTCAAGAGGCCAATTTTGTATCCATTTAGATACCTCACCCTGGATCCTGTGAGATTTAACCTTATGCAACAACCTAACATGCAGTACCTTGTCAAAAGCCTTGCTAAAGTCCATGCAGACAACATCAACTGCACTGCCCTCATCTACCTTCTTGGTTACCCCTTCAAAAACCTCAATCAAATTTGTGAGACATGATTTTCCACTCACAAAAGCCATGCTGACTGTCCCTAATCAGTCCTTGTGTCTTTAAATATCTGTAGATCCTGTCTCTTAAAATACATTCCAACAATTTACCCACCACAGATGTAAGGCTGAATGACTTAGTTCCCAGGCTTTTCCCTGCAGCCCTTTTTAAACAAAGGCACAACATTTCCCACTCTCCAATCTTCAGGCATGTCACCTGTGATTATCGATTATTCAAATATCTCGGCCAGGGGACCTGCAATTTCCTCCAGCCTCCCATAATGTCCTGGATACACTTCATCAGATCCGGGGGATTTATCTACGTTGATGCGCTTTAAGTCTTCCAGCATCTCCTCTGTAATATGTACACTCCTCAAGACAGGAGTTGTGGGGGAGCAGGCTTTAATTATCAGGTGCTCACACGGGGAAGCCTTCCATTGTTTGCTGGAGCAGATGAGTGAGGGAGCAGAGAGACAGATAAGAAATTACCTGTTAAAAACCTGTTTAAATAAGTTTAAAGCACTTTTGTAGTAAGAACTTACCTTGCAGAACTGTTTAAATCATTTAAAAGCATTTTTGCGGGCTTTTTGTATTTACCGCTTTAAGAATTCTAAGGAAGTGGATAGCAGGGAGTTGTGGGGGAGCAGGCTTTAAAACAGCGCCAGGTTTAAAAGGAGGCCTGGTATAGACAGCGGGCAGCGTCGGAGCGGGCAGTGGAGTGAGAGGGAAGCAGAATGAGCTATTAGGGCTTAAGATCAAAAGGGCTGGGGAGAAAAAGGGCCAGGTAAGTTCGTGTGGAAATTTTCAATATTACTACAGTGAATAATGGAGGGGCATGTGATGTGTTGTTTCTGCATGATGTGGGAACTGGTGGACCCCAGGGTCCTTCCCAGTGACCATGTCTGCAGTAAGTGCAGGTTGCTGGAGGAGCTCCAGCTCAAGGTAAATGATCTGGCCTCTGAGCTACAGACACTGAGGCTCATCAGGGGGAGAGAGGGTGCCATTGTCAATGGGGTGCAAGTGACATCCATCCCCCCTAGACTGGCTAACTCTAAGGGTCAGGAACAAGAGGGGGCTGCTGAGCGGAGGAAGGGGGGTGGGGAGCGGAGGAAGGGGGTGGGGAGTGGATGCCTCAGCCTCTCAATCTGCATAACAGGTTTGAGGTACTTGCTTCCAGTCTGGACGAGAACGAGGGAGGTGAGGTTGGTGAGCAAACTGCACACGGTACAGTGATGCAGCAGGACATAGGCAAAGAGAAGGTGAAAAGGAACGTAGTAGTAATTGGGGATAGTGGGGTTAAGGGTATTGACACTGTCCTTTGTCACAATGACAAAGAGCACAGAAGGGTGTGTTGTCTGCCTGGTGCTCGGGTCCGGGATGTCGCATCTGGGCTGCAGAGGAACCTGGAGTGGGAGGGTGAGAATCCGGTCGTTGTGGTACATGTGGGTGCCAATGACGTAGGCAAAATGCGAACTGAGGATCTGGGGAGGGAGTATGAAAAGCTGGGAATGGAATTAAAAAGTAGAACCGACAAGGTGGTTATCTCTGGGCTACTGCCTGAACCAAGTGCAGACGGGCGTAAGGTTGATAAGATTAAGGAAGTGAATGGGTGGCTCAGGGATTGGTGTGGGAGGAATGGGTTTGAATTTATGGGGCATTGGCATCAGTATTGGGGTAGGTGGGACCTGTTCGGGCAGGATGGGGTTGGTCCGAATCGTGCTGGGACCAGAGTCCTGGCGAATCGTGTAAATAGGACTGTAGACAGGGCTTTAAACTAATTGGGGGGGGGAGGGTGCGAGGGTAGGTGACATTACGAGGACTAAAGTTAAGGAGACGGTACAGGTAAGGGAAGAGGCCGAGGATGTCCCAATAATAGAGGGAGTAGGGGGCGTGAGTATGGTTGGTGGTGTTCTGGCAAATAGGGTCCAGGTGAAGGCTGGGATGAAGGCACTTTATCTGAATGCATGAAGCCTTCGGAATAAAGTGGATGAGCTGGTGGCGCAGATCAGCACAAATGGATATGATCTGGTGGCCATTACAGAGACGTGGCTGCAAGGTGACAGGGACTGGGAGCTGAATGTCCAGGGGTATCAAGTGTTTAGGAAGGATAGGCGAGAGGAAAAAGGGGGGGGTGCGTAGCTCTGCTGATTAAGGATAGCATCAGGGTGGTAGCAAGGGATGATATAGGAACCAAAGAGCAGAATGTGGAATCGTTGTGGGTGGAGATTAGGAACAGCAAAGGGAGGAAGACGCTGGTGGGTGTCATCTATAGGCCCCTGAATAATGATCTGGAGGTGGGGCGGGCTGTTAACGCGCAAATAAGTGCGGCGTGCAGGAATGGAACGGCCGTAATTATGGGAGATTTCAATCTGCATATTGATTGGTCGACCCATGTTGGACGCGGTGGGCTCGAGGAGGAGTTCTTGGAATGCTGCCGGGATAGTTTCCTTGAACAGTGTGTGTTGGAGCCGACGAGGGAGCGAGTTATCTTGGATCTGGTGCTATGTAATGAGGCGGGTAGAATTAGGGACCTTGCGGTGAAGGATCCTCTTGGGGAGAGTGATCATTGTATGGTGGAGTTTCTGGTGCAGATGGAGGAGGAGAAAGTGGGTTCCCGGACACACGTCCTTTGTTTGAACAGAGGGGAGTACGGTAGGATGAGAGAAGAATTGGCGAATGTTGACTGGGGGAGCGCGTTGGAAGGTAGGTCTGCTGAGGAGCAGTGGAAGATCTTTAAGGAGATCTTTCTTGGTGCTTAGCAGAAATTTATTCCGACGGTTAAAAAGGACTGTAGGAGGAGAGGTAATAAGCCGTGGATAACGAAGGAGGTGAAGGAAAGTGTTAAATTAAAAGCGGAGGCATTTAGAATAGCTAAGAGTAGTGGACTAGAAGAGGATTGGGAGAGGTTTAAATGTCAACAAAGATTGACAAAGAAGCTGATAAAGAAGGGTAGGAGAAACTATGAAGCTGGGCTAGCACTTAATATAAAAAAGGATAGCAAGAGTTTTTATAAATATATAAAAAGGAAGAGGCTGGCTAGGGTGAACGTTGCACCCTTAGAGGATGAGAAGGGGGACTTAGTGGTAGGGGATGGGGAAATGGCTGAGGTCTTGAATAACTTTTTTGTTTCGGTCTTCACGGAGGAAGACGTGAATAATTTGCCGGGTGTTAGCGATGGAAAGGTGGTAAGACTGGAGGGTCTCAATGACATTATTGTTACTAGAGAGGCGGTGCTCGACAGACTGGAGGGACTGATTGTGGACAAGTCCCCAGGACCGGATGGAATGCATCCGAGGGTTCTGAAAGAAATGGCGGAGGTGATAGTGGATGCCTTGGTGGTTATTTTCCAGACGTTGCTGGATTCCGGGGAAGTGCCGGAAGATTGGAAAGCGACTAATGTTATGCCGTTGTTTAAGAAGGGTGCCAGGCAAAAGGCAGGGAATTATAGGCCGGTTAGTTTAACGTCTGTTGTGGGTAAAATGTTAGAATCTGTCATCAAGGAGGAAATAGCGAGGCATCTTGAGGGGAATTGCTTGATAGAGCAGACGCAGCACGGTTTCGTTAAGGGGAAGGTGTGTCTGACAAATTTATTGGAGTTCTATGAGGATGTGTCTAGGGCAGTGGATAGAGGAGAGCCGGTGGATGTGGTCTTTCTTGATTTTCAGAAGGCGTTTGACAAGGTACCTCACAAGAGGTTATTGCAGAAGGTAAGGGGGCATGGAGTTGGGGGTAGGGTGTTAGCATGGATAGAGGATTGGTTGTCAAATAGGAGGCAGAGAGTGGGGGTTAATGGGTGCTATTTGGATTGGCGGTTGGTGACAAGTGGAGTGCCCCAGGGGTCGGTGCTGGGGCCTCAGCTATTTACCATTTATATAGATGATCTGGAGGAGGGAACCGAGTGTATGGTGTCGAAGTTTGCTGATGACACCAAGATTGGTGGAACGGCAAATTGTGCAGAGGGTGTGGAGAGTCTGCAGAAGGATCTAGATAGGCTGGGCGAATGGGCCAGGAAATGGCAAACGGAATTTAATGTTGGCAAGTGCGAGGTGGTCCACTTTGGCAGGAATAATGGTAGGAAGGACTATTACTTACGGGGCGAAAAACTGCAGCAGGCGACGGTGCAGAGGGACCTCAGGGTCCTTGTGCATGAGTCGCAAAAACCCAGCCTGCAGGTGCAGCAGGTGGTCAGGAAGGCGAATGGGATGCTGGCCTTCATAGCGAGGGGGATTGAATATAAAAGTAGGGAGGTCTTGCTGCAGCTGTATAGGGCATTGGTGAGGCCGCAGCTGGAGTACTGTGTGCAGTTTTGGTCGCCACACTTACGCAAGGATATTTTGGCCTTTGAGGCAGTGCAGAGGAGGTTTACTAGGCTGATGCCAGAGTTGAGGGGGTTGAGCTATGAGGAGAGGCTGAATAAACGCGGCTTGTACTCGTTAGAGTTTAGAAGAATGAGGGAAGATCTCATTGAGACGTATAAGATGATGAATGGGATGGATAGGATAGAGGTGGAGAGGCTCTTCCCGTTCAGAAAGGACAGTAGGACTAGGGGGCACAGCCTCAAGATAAAGGGGGGGCGGTTTAGAACGGAGTTGAGGAGGAACTTCTTCACTCAAAGGGTGGTGAATCTCTGGAATTCTCTGCCCATTGAGGTGGTGGAGGCTGCCTCGCTAAATATTTTTAAGACGCGGGTTGATGGGTTTTTGATAAGCGAGGGGATTAAGGGTTATGGGGAGAGGGCGGGAATGTGGAACTGAGACTCGACAGATCAGCCATGATCTTATTGAATGGCGGGGCAGGCTCGAAGGGCTGGATGGCCTACTCCTGCTCCTATTTCTTATGTTCTTATGTTCTTATCACTATTTATTTCCCCAAGTTCCCTAACATCCATGCTTTTCTCAACAGTAATTCTCAACAGAAATATTCATTTAGGATCTCACCCATCTCTTGTGGGTCCAAACATAGGTGACTTTGTTGATCCTTTAGAGGCCCAAGTTTCTCCCTTGTTACTGTTTTGCCCTTTATGTATTTCATCATGCCTTTCTTGGGAATTTGAAATAACGAAGTACAAATAGATGTCTACTCCAAAACCTCTGTGCGTTGGTATTTGGCAAAGTAAGGGTTAATGTGGGATTGGAGAACAGTATTATCCACAGTATGATGTAGATACATGACAGTAGACAGAAGACAGAGTTGCAAAGAGAAAAACAAGGAGAACTGAACATGAAGTTAGCTTGTAGATTGGACGATAATTTGTACATACGTAAATGGCTATGTATTACCAATGTTGTTCAACATTGCAAGACTCTGAACCTCTTCGTGAGAGCTACTGAAGAAACCCTTACAACAAAAGGTAATCTTGAAAGTCCATCATTTACAGAAAAAAAATTGTGAACTCTTCTGTTACAATGCTAATTTTTGCCCTGTGTGTAATATTTGAAGGTTGAATATTATACTGGGGTGGAGCTCTCTGTACTTTTCCAATGTGCTAATGTATACTATACAAATGAATATAGTTTCATCTACAGTTTCAGAAAGGCTAGTGAGGTCACAAGGAAGCATCAAAAGGCAATACAACTGATTCAAATCCAATCACATTTCTGTAATGTTGTAAATTCTTGTTACACACCCCAAAAAATAATTTGAGCTTTTTACATGATCAGAAAATGTGTAGCACTCAAATCCTTTTGTTCTGCTTAGTTCCAATAAGACTGAGAGTTGATTAAACATAAATTGCTACAGGAATTGTGATTGACTGATGCAGCTTTTCATTCTCCATAAGTTATTCAATATCTCATTGACAGCTCGTCATTGTATATCACACATTCTGTTCAGCAAGAAACAGACTTTTTGCAAAACAGCATTTTCAGTGATCAGCTCAGTTCTTAATTTCTTGCCATAGAATTTCCTCTGAATCTTAATGACTACTGGTACTCATTGCAGTCAACCCACCAAATGAAAAACGCAATTCATTTGTCCATATTAAAAGAAGATACAATTATAACTAAATCCGATGTTAGAAATCCCAGTCTGTTTGAATCCAAAAATGGAGGTGCACAGATTAACCGTGTAAAACCAGTGATATAGGATGACAGTGGTAGAATGAGTAATAGTAGCCTTATTCTGATGAGGGCGAGGCCTACACTGATGAATATATTGTTCAGGACCCCCATAGTTCCCATAGCATGAAGTTTATGATGTGACAGTGTACTTTATTATTCCATCTAATCATATAACTTGAACTGTTTGAAGAAGTACAAGTAACTAATATTTCACTTCCATCCTGACAGGACTATATAAAACTTCCACATCAGTTACACAGCAGCAGCAAAACCACAAACAATAGCGTGATCACAGCAGGCACATCTAACAGCTGCACCATAGCTATTTCACAGTAACTGCACTTTGCAACCACATAAAGTTATTTATGCCCACACATATTCAATCACATGAGCAACATCAAGGATATACTTTATACACTATATATGTCCCAGCACAGAAATAGCAGTTATTTTTTTCACCATAAGGTGAAACAACATATGACATAAGTGAAAATATAGTATTGTTTTGATATGCACAGCATTATCTATTTTGAACTAAGCTCATTAAATGTTAATTGTTGACAGATTGATGGTTATCAGAGGATGCGCAGTTTATCAGCAGTAGCACTCAGACAAATACTTAAGGAAGTAGACCACATGAAATACAAATCTTACGAGTTCTGTGCCTTTCAGGTGATAGGCAGGAACAAGACTAAGCCTGATGGCTTTTTTTTGGTGCAATTCTATTTTACTAGAGCTTTAGATTATTTGTATTTAATGCAGTTGATTAGATTACACATTACAAGCCTGATTGTTGAAGTGAAATAGATGACTTTAATGGACCTGTGCTGGCCTTTGGGACTGTTTTGCATTTGTGATCTCATTACCACAAGTTAGTTGGTGTTGAGGTTTACTGCAGGCATGTTTGACATTTCTATAAGTTTCAAGCACAAAGATCAATATGGTACAGTAACAATTGCAGAAACATAGCTTAAAATGGTGAGGACTTTAATATTCAAGGATACAAATATTTCAGAAAAAATAAGGAAGTCAAAAATGGAGGTGGAGTAACAATATGGTCATGGAAGACATCGCAAAGCTGAAAACAGAAGATGTTCTTGAGAGGTTGAGGACAGAATCTGTTTGGTTAGATTTGGGAGTATGCCACAGGTCTCCAAATATTGAGACAGATTGAGACAGAGAGGAGCAGAGATGTGTGAGAACTATAGGGTGGAGATATTAGGGTCTTTAATTACCCAAACATTGATTGGAAAAATGTTGGAGAAAAGGTAAAGTCAAGGGAGGAATTTCTAAAATGTGTTCAGGAGAACTTTCATGACTAGTATGTTCTCTGTCTAAGTAGAAAGGAGACTTTCCTGGATCTGGTGCTGGGGATTAAAGTAGGCCAAGTGGGTCTGTGGGAGAATGATCATTATATAAAGTAAGGTTTAGATTAGCAATGGAGAAGAGCAAGAAACAATCTAAAATAGAACTTTTAAATTGGAAGTGGGCTAACTTCAATGGGATGAGTGTGGATCCAGCCAGGGTAAAATGAAACTAACGACTGAGACAGAGGCACATGCATAGATTTTTTAAAAATGGCAGGGTGCATTGAGAGAATAATTAGCAAAGAATATGGAATATTGGGCATAATTAATAAAGGCATTGAGAACAAAAGTAGGGATGTCACATTGAATGTTTATAAAGCTATTGTGTCCTGTTTAAGGAGCAGAACAAATATAAAATTTAAGAACAACACCAAGGTATTGGTTGCTATCAAGCTTCATGAAAATTAGAGAACCATGATGACCATGGTCACACCTGAAAAAAGAGAAGATTGATGAAGGGATCGCAATGGATATTGTCCATATAGATTTTAAAATAGTGCTTGCCAAAGTACATAAAAAGCTAGTTATCAAAAATGAGACTAATGGAAGAATGTCAACATGACACGAAAAGAAAGCTTAAAACAGCAGAACATGGTAAATGGTTGTTTTTCAGACAGGAGGATGGTGGACAGTGTTGTTTCCTAAGGGTCAAAGATAAGACCAGTGTTTATTTGTTAGATATGTATAAACGACTTGAATATTGGAATAAAGAGTAACATTTCAAAATGTTGCATTGATATCAAACTTGGCGGTGTAGCAAACAGTGAGGATAGTATCAATCAAATGCACATAGGTTAGCAGAATGGGCAGATAAGTAGCAGGTAGAACTTAACATAAAGAATTGCATTTTAGCAGAGGGTTAAGTTCAATGTAAGTTCAATGGTACATTCTAAGGAGTGTGCATGGACACAGGAACCTGGAGGCTCATGGGCATTGATGTTTGAAGATGGCAGGTCATACTGAGAGAGTAATCAAACAAAATGGGATCTTGGGCCTCATAAATACAGGTAAAAGCAAAATACTGTGGATGCTGCCAATCTGAAATAATAACAGAAAATAATGGATAAACTCAGCAGGTCTGGCACCATCTATGGAGCGAGAAACACAGTTAACTTTTTTGAGTCCAAACAACCCAGTCTGTAAAAGGGTCAAATGCACTCAAAACATTAACTGTGTTTCTCTCTCCACTGAATTTATCCAGCATCTTCTGTTTTTATTTCATAAAACGAGGTATTGAGCAGTGAAGCAGAGAACTTAAATTGAATTTTTATAAACCTTTCATTTGGTCACAAAAGGAGTATTGCATCCAGTTCTGGTGACTACACTTTGGAAATGATGGCCGCGATTCTACCAAAAGTGCCAAATTGGCAGGAAAACTGTTCTAAATCCCGACTGTTGTGTGAGTGCAGCTTCTCATCTGAATCTCCATAATTTGTGCACTGAAGTTGGGAATCTTATTAAAAACCTGAGGGGGGGGAGGGGTGGGGTGGGAGGCTGGTGGGGTATCTATTCACATCGGAGTTTGACAGTTCTGGAGCTCTGCACATGCGCAGCAGTCCCAACTGTCAACTTCCCATTTGCTGGCCAGCTCGATCACTGGTCAGCCTGGCAGCACCACAGTGCTGCCTTCCAGCCCCTCCCCCCACAGCCTGATCGCAGCCCCAGCAATTCCTGGGCCAGCCCCGACTCCCCCCCGTCCCAGGGCGCTTTGGTGTCCAACCCCCCCCGCACCCTTACAGTGGTAATCCCCCCACCCTGTCAAACCACCCCCTTGGGGTCAGACCCCCCCCCCCACCCCCCAGCGGTAGGCCACCCAGTCCCGGCAGACCACCCCCCACTTGGCACCCCCGCCAATCACTGCCCTATCTCCACCCTAGACTGATCACCATGCAGAGTGGCAGTGGGACCCCCACCCACACCGATTGCCCCTAGGCCTTGCCCACAATAGGCCCTGCCCCCTTGGCACTGTCCAATGCCCAATGGGCAATGCCAAGGTGCCCCCTGGGCATGGGCACTCCCATTGAGCAGTGCCAGGGGCACAGGTTGGCACTGCCATGGTGCCCATGCCTGGGGGCACCACCCCCTGCCGCCCAACTCCCTGGGGGGCCTCAGTTGCCCCTCTTCACTCCAGTGGAGTCTCCCACTAGTCCCCCCGAACATGGGAAACTACTCTGAACCCTGCCGGAATGAAGTACTCTTGGCGGGGTGAGAGATTCAATCAGGACCTGAAAGGTCCCAATAATGAACAAATATACATACTTAAAATACATGCAGAAAAACTGAAATTACTTATCAGTCTTCCCGCCGGTTTCCAGTGTGGTCTGGCCAGCAACTGTTCACCGACTCTGGGAGATGCGCATGCATTCCTGGCACATGCGCAAAACTCTGTTTAAGGCCGTAGATGCACATCTGCTACCGCAACACGACAGAAAAGTTGCGAATCGCAATGGAAGAATTGTGGCCCATGTGTGGGTCCTGGAGAGGATGCAGATGAAATTTACCAGAATGGTCACGGATAAGGGATTTTAGTGACAAGGTTAGGTTGGAGAAATACACAGGAAGTAGGAGCAGGAGTCAGCTATTTGGCTCTTGAAGCCTGCGCTGTCATTTGATACAATCATGGCTGATCTGATTATGTTCTATGCTGCACATCAAAGCTGCTTTTTGGTCCTGCAAATCTTCTGCATATGCACTACTTACACCCCTTCTATTAGCAGCCCCAACACCACCCTCACAGCCAATGTAGCATATCGCTCCCCCCACCCACACTGCTCTAACAGGCCCTCATGACAGAGTATCACTTAATCCTCTCCATGTGAGTCAATCCCCATAGCCCTTGACTCCTTTGTTTATCAGAAATGTGTCAAATATATTCAGCCTCCACAACTCTTAGTGCAATATAGGGAAAACATCCTCCCAGCTTCTACCTTGCTAAGCTTTCTCAGAATTTATTTTTTCAATAAGATCACCTCTTATTCTTCTAAACTCCAATGAATGGAGGCCCAACCTGTTTAACCTTTCGTGATAAGACAGCCCCTTCATTCTAGGTGTCAGCCCAATGAAACTTTACTGAACTGCTTCCAATGCAAGTATATCCTGCTTTAAGTAAAAAGATCAAAGGTGGATTTGTTCTCCTTTGAGCGAAAGAGATTGAGGGGAGATCTGATAGAGAAGTACAAGATCCAGTTTGTTAGGGTAGACAGGAAAAGCTATTCCCATTAACTGATGATACAAGGAGTAGGAGACATATCTTAAGCTTTTTGGCAATTGGGAATGTGATGAACAACTCTTTTACACACAGAATATAATGACCTCAAACCCATTGCCTAAGAAGAAGAGATATCAATGTTTTCAAAAGGAAATTGGGTGGGTACTTGAACAAGATAAACTTGTAGGGATGGAGCACGGGAATAGGACTGATTGGATTGCTCCACTGAGAGCTGGCATTGACTCAATGGGCTCCTTCTGTCCCATAATGATTCCATAGCCAAGATTTTGTGGTCCTGCAACAGAGGTGGGATGGGTTTGGCTGGGTGTGTGGGGTAAATGGGTCAAAGTGGTGAGGGGTTTGGCTGAGTAAGGGGATGAGGGGTGAAGGAGTAATGGCTTTACATTGATCAGCAGCTGGAACTTTATCTGAAGGAGCTACTGGTGACAATTAAGAACCGAACTGATGTTTCTGTGAATGTAGATGGGCCTGCCTCCATTTCTGTCTCTGGCTCTGGCCTGTCACTTGATGGCATCTTGTAACTACCCTGTCCTCCAGCAGATGAAAATCTTCCCAGGCAACACTACCAGGACAAAAGTGGGATCACAATGGGAAAATCTGGCTCTACATTATTTGCACACTTGCATTATAAACAGCAAATTTACAAAATGGTTCATTTAATAATTAGTTTGATCTAGATCTCAAAAATAAAGCCACTGCAAAATAATTAATTTGATACTGTGCAGATTACTTTTATCAGGTTTATTTAAATCTGTGGCTGTAGCACATATGCCATACCTTAGTTGAGAATTTTTATTAGCCTTCAGCCCTCTACTCTAGCATTGTGAATGCTTCAGTAATTGAATCTAAACTCCTGATGGCAATTCATTTGAATTTTCTTGGAACACTGTTTTAGAACTATGTATCACTGTCTGTGATCCAAACAATATTTTATCTGTTTCCCAATAGAAATTTTAAATCTGACTAACTCAGAATTGATTATTTTTTCATCATTCTTACATTGTTGCTATATGCTAAGTTCTATCTTATTTTCTACAATTTGAATAAAGCACTAGAAAACAGATCATTAGTGCCCTACGTTATACACAATGCAACTGAAAATATCTAACATTATTGTAAACTCACATTACCAACCTGTGACTAATGTCCACACTAGTTTGTAACACCTGGTTTAATTTGAGAAGGGGAAGATTGTTATTTTAATTGATATTACTGATCGATCAGGATCCATAAAATTAAATGAACATGGGCTTGACTTTTCTTCCTTTGGTTGGTTTTACATAGAAAGGTAGATATGTCAGCTATGTCAGACTCCTATTTATTGACTACAGCTCAGCCTTCCACACCATTATTCCTACAAAACTCATCTCCAAGCTCTGTGGCCTGGGGCTCGGCTCTCCCTCTGTGGCTGGATCCGAGACTCCCTAACCCTTACTGATCGCAATCAGTAAGAATAGGCAACAATGCCTCCTCCATAATCATCCTCAATATTGGTGCTCCTCAAGGCTATGTCCTCAGCCCCTTACTGTAGTCCTTATACACCTTTGGCTGTGTGGCCCAATTCCCCTCCAACTCTATTTTCAAGTTTGTTGATGACATCACCATAGTGGCTCAGATCTCAAACAATGATGAGATGGAGTACAGGAAAGAGATAGAGAATCTGGTAAACTGGTGCAATGACAATAATCTCTCCCTCAATGTCAACAAAATGAAGGAGATAGTCATTGACTTTAGAAAGCATAGTGAGGGACATGCCTCTGTTTACATCAATGGGAACGAAGTGGAAATGTTGAAAGCTTCAAGTTTCTAGGTATGCAGATCATCAACAACCTCTACTGGTCGTTCCACACCAATACTATAGTTAAGAAAGCCCACCAACGCCTCTACTTTCTCAGGAGGCTAAGGAAATTTGGCATGTCCGCTATGACTCTCACCAACTTTTACAGCACAGTTTGGTATGGCTCATGCTCTGTCCAAGACTGCAAGAAACTACAAAGGGTCGTGAACGAAGCCCAATCCATCACATAAACCAGCTTCCCATCCATTGACTCTGAATACACTTCCCACTGCATTGGAAAAGCAGCATAATCAAGGGCCCCAAATACCCTGGACATTCTCCCCCTTTCTTCTGTCAAGGAAAAGATACACAAGTCTGAGGCCACATACCAGCCAACTCAAGAACAGTTTCTTCTCTGCTGCCATCAGACTTTTGAATGGACCTACCATATATTAAGTTGATGTTTCTCAACACCCTAGCTATGACAGGAACACTTTTTAATCTTCCTGGAGTGGATTGGAAGGTGCTTAGAGCTGGGGGTACGGATGGGGAGGAGTTTGTAAAATGTGTGTTGGAAGGGTCCCTGGAGCAGTACGTAACTAGCCCAACTAGGGAGGGGGCTATACTGGATTTAGTGTTGGGTAATGAGCCGGGGCAGGTGGTTGAGGTTGAGGTAGGCGAACATGTGGCTAACAGTGATCACAAGTCCGTCTACTTTAGGATAAAAATGGAAAGGGATGAGTGCCGTCCGAAGGGGAGGGTGCTGAACTGGGGGAAGGCGAGCTATAGTCGGATTAGGAGGGAGCTGAAGGACACTGATTGGGAGGGGTTGTTAGCTGGCAAGTCAACGGTTGGTAAGTGGGAGGCTTTCAAGGGCAAACTGATAATGTTGCAGGAAAGGCATGTGCCGGCAAAGACGAAGGATGGGAAAGGCAGGATGAGAGAGCTGTGGATTACAGGGGGTATTGAAGACTTGGTCAGGAAGAAGAGGGAGGCATATGTTGAGTCAAAACAACTGGGAACGGAGAGTGTGCTGGAGGAATATAGAGAGAGTAGGAGGGAGCTAAAAAGGGGAGTTAGAAGGGCGAAAAGAGGCCATGAAATGGCTTTGGCTGATAGGATTAAGGAACATCCAAAGGCATTTTACTCTTATATTAGGAGCAAGAGAGTGGTTAGAGGGAAAATTGGTCCTCTTAGGGACAAAGGAGGGGAGCTATGTATCGAGTCAGAGGGAATGGGGGTATTCACGAAGGAGAGGGGTTTGGTGCCATGTAATGTCTTGGAGGGAGCTGTTGATCAGTGGAAGGAAATATCCATTACGAGGGAGGAAGTGCTAAGGTTTTTAGGTAGCATAAAAACGGATAAAGCCCCGGGGCCTGATGGTATTTATCCCAGGCTGCTTAGGGAGGTGAAAGATGAAATTGCTGGGCCTCTGACGCAAATCTTTGTCTCTTCCTTGGACACAGGTGAGGTCCTAGAGGACTGAAGGGTAGCTAATGTGGTACCGCTGTTTAAAAAGGGTAGTAGGGATAACCCTGGTAATTATAGACCAGTGAGTTTGACATTGGTGGTAGGAAAATTATTGGAAAAAATTCTTAGGGATAGGATGTATGTGCATTTGGAGCATTGCGATCTGATTAGGGATACGCAACATGGCTTTGTTCGGGGGAAGTCTTGCCTTAAGAATCTGGTAGAATTCTTTGAGGAGGTGACAAAAACGGTTGACGATGGGCGAGCTGTTGATGTCATCTATATGGATTTCAGTAAGGCGTTTGACAATGTCCCTCACGGTAGGCAGGTAGAAAAGGTTAAGGCACATGGGATACAAGGACAGGTAGCTTGGTGGATTGAAAACTGGCTGGGCAATAGGAGACAGAGAGTAGTAGTGGAAGGGTCCTTTTCTGGCTGGAGGTCAGTCCAAAGTCTGACAACACCAGGTTTTAGTCCAACCGATTTATTTGATAGTAAACACACAAGCTTTCGGGTTAGTCCCTTCGTCAGGTGAAAACCTGATGTTGTCAGACTTCTTACTGTGTTTACCCCAGTCCAACACCGGCACATCCACATCATGGAGGTCAGTCACCAGTGGTGTGCCGCAGGGCTCAGTACTGGGACCTCTCCTTTTTGTAGTATATACAAACGACTTGGAAGAGGGCGTACGTGGTGTGATCAGCAAGTTTGCGGATGACACCAAGATGGCAGGATTGGCAGATACTGAGGAGGACTGTCAGGTGACACAGCAGGATATAGATAGGTTGGTATATTGGGCAGATAGATGGCAGATGGAATTTAATCCTGACAAATGCGAGGTGATGCATTTTGGAAGGAATAATGCAGGGAGGAGTTACATGATAAAAGGTAGACAGATTAAGAGTATAGAAATACAGAGGGACCTGGGAGTGCAGGTGCACAAGTCTCTGAAGGTGTTAACACAGGTAGAGAAGGTTGCGAAGAAAGCTTACAGAATGCTAGCCTTTATAGGAAGGGGTATAGAGTGTAAGAGCTGCCGTCTAATGCTTCAGTTGTACAGAACGTTGGTTAGTCCTCATTTGGAGTACTGCATCCAGTTCTGGTCACCTTACTACCGGAAGGACGTGGAGACCCTGGAGAGGGTGCAGAGGAGGTTTACCAGGATGTTGCCTGGCATGGAGGGACTGAGTTACGAGGAAAGGTTGGAGAAACTGGGGCTTTTCTCCTTAGAAAGACGGAGATTAAGGGGGGATCTGATAGAGGTGTATAAAATAATGAAGGGAATAGATAGAGTCAACAGTGGTAGGCTTTTCCCTAGATTGGGGACAATTACGAGAGGTCACGATCTAAGGGTGAGGGGGGAGAAGTATAATTTGGATATGAGAGGAAGGTTTTTCACGCCGAGGGTCGTGGGGGTATGGAACGCGCTACCAAGTAAGGTGGTGGAGGCAGGCACATTGGACTTGTTTAAGGCTTACTTAGACACATGAGTGAAACAGGGATGGAGGGTTATAGTAGACGGTATTAAATAGGGTCAGAGCCTCGGGACGACACCGGAAATGTAGTATTACTTGTTAATGTTTTGTCTTTTTTAATCCACAGGTGTCGGTCCATCTTGTTGTCAAACGAGGGGCATGCACACGGTGGGTCGTGCGTGGGCTGCTCTTGGAGGTTCCGAGAGTGGCCTAGTACTTTGTGTCGTTGTGTATGCTTAATCCTGGACCAGCAGGCGGGCACCACAACAGCTCAGTGACTATCACTGCTAGCTGTGCAGATACATGGATTTGGGCCTGTGTCTGTGGGAGTTTGCGCATTCTACCTGTGGTTGCGTGGATTTCCTCCGGGTGCTCCGATTTCCTCCCACACCCCAAAGATGTGCTTTTAGGCTGATTGGTGTACCAAATTGACACTATTCTCCCCTGAATCTGGCTACATTAGGGGTTCCATTCACATACACACAGGGCAGGGTAGGTGTAGGAAAATGCTTTGTTGAAGGGGCGGCGCGGGCTCGTTGGGCCGAAGGGCCTGCTTCCCGTGCTGGGTTGTTCTTTGTACTACATTCATTTCCTTCTCTATGTACGGTATGCTTTATCTGTATAACACGCAAGAAACAATACTTTTCACTGTATACCAATCCATGTGACAATAGTAAATCAATTAAAATCAAATCAAGAGGTATTAAATTAATTTAGCATTACTGTAATGGGAGCGAGGAAAAGATGTCTGAGACAGTCTGATCAATGCCAAGAGCCCTCAAACATTTAGATTCCTCCTTTGACATATTAGACACAAGGGAAAGAAAAATTGAAGGGTTGTGCAATATATGCCCCAAGGGAGAAATGTCTCAAGAAAAATTCCAGAAATGTTGTCCAAAAATTTTGTTTATCAATGATAGGGCTTGTGTGACAAGAATTGAACTTAGGTGGAGAAACTTTAGTGGAGTATCTTCAAAATAGAGGTCTTGCTAACTGTGGAGGAAAGCTACAGGTCAGCACTTTACTGAGTTTGTATTGTAATCATTGTACAGTGGAGCTTGTCATGGTGAAGATTGTTTTTATTAGATGTACGCGCAGATGTCTTATCTCGGGTAACCACTTCCTGGAGCAGACCTTCAGTTGCATGCTCACCCTTCCTTTAAAACCTTTGCCTCCTGCAGACCATCAATATTGTTTGCAAACTCTTAAATTGTGCAATTTTCAGGAAATAACAATAAAGCATGAGCCCTTAGCTGGTATGGGCTAGGGTGCTTTCTCAGATCTGTCATGACACATGACTTGAAACTTCAAAAATACCAATACCAGTAATGCATTTAATGACAATTATAATGATACTGTGAATGTCATTGTGATGCTTGCCCTTGAGCTTTCCTGGGAGGTGAACCATGAGCCAATGCAGTAGATCTCCAATTTACCAAACAGACACTTGTCTTTCACCAGAATACGGGCAGAGTAGGTTTGACTTTTTTAAACAGATAGAACCATGGCAGCTAAAATGCATGGCAAGATGGTTGGCACCCCATTCTGCCTGGATATTCACTTCTTGAAATCTTTCTCTCTTCATATAAGTTGAAGGTATTCTCAGTTGGAGCATGGATGGTGATGTGGGTGAAGTCTATGTTTCTTGCACCTGAAGAAGCGATGCTAATCAGCAAAGTTCATCATCCTCTCCAACTGCTGTGCCAGTAGTTTTGGAAAATGATTTATTAGGAACTTGGACAAACATGCTTTATATATCAGCGGTAAGTTATTGGCTGATATGTTCCATGCGGTCCACAACTGCTTTTACATGGCAACCTTGGCCTTGGTGATGTAGCCTGCCTTCCTTCCACCTCTACCAATTAAAAGTATAATTTGTCTTCCTGTAAGCCAGGAGGACTGGGGCTTGTTATTTAGCATGTATATTCTCTGCCGTGATGATCTAACCAGTACATTTACATGAAATGTTCACATCTTAACATTGTCCTGATGTTATTATGAACTTAATAGTTATTTGCAGATATATCACAACTAGTACATAAGCTGCAGCTGTCAGAACAGCATATTTATTTTTCTGGTAAAGGCTTATTGCAATTTGAAATTTTAACTCTGTTTCTCTCTACAGATGCTACCTGATCTGCTAATTATTTTCAGTATTTTCTGTTTTCATTTCATATTACCAGCACCTGCAGTCGTCTGCTTTTGGATTTATTGGCCTTAGTCTTTGTGCTTAAGAACTCTAATAAGTTTATCTAGGTATGTCAGAATGGGAGCTGAGGCTGAAGAGTGATAGAAAATCTAAGACTCTAAGAGGATCTGAGGATTTCTGAGCACTTATGCCAAAATGCACTCACTTGCCCACTCAAGATCCAATCAAGCTTCACAGGATTACTTGAATAGAAATGGCAGATGGCTATGCCTTCAAAGGAACAATGATGATGCTCACCAGATGTGTTACAAATTTTGGTAGGAGTGGCTGACAAAGAGTTGGGGAGAATACCATTTTCTCTCTATGCTCCTTAGAAAGATCATTTACCTGCTGTAAGGCCCCATCTTTTACAGGAGACCATACAGTGTTAACATAAGCTTTACTTGTGACTAATAAATAAACTTTAACATTTATCTTTTTAACTTTAACTTTAGTCAATGAGAAACATTATTTATTGAAGTCCAGAGCATGATCCCAGCCTGCAACCCAAATTGAGGCCATCTGGTCACTCAGCAAGCTAGAATGGTCAGGCTGACCAGGTGCAGCACCCTCAACAATATGCCAGGACCCTCTGAGAGCTGGGGTATGTGAATTCTAGGCATTACAAGCTGAATTTTCCTGACCAAGAGATTCTTTCCCCAGGACAGCTTAGGAATTGGACTGGCTGCCTGCTACACAAAGAAAGGCAGCCAATTAACATTATTGACAGTCCAATTAGGAGCACTTTTGCAGCTTAGGTGGTGGAACAACCATCCCCTGCCACGTGCAGAGACCATCAGCTCACCACCACCTTCAAGTTTCCCTCCAAGCCACTCACCATCCTGACTTGGAAATATATCGCCATTCCTTCACAGTCGCTGGGTGAAAATATTGGAATTCATTGTGGGTCAACCCGCAGCATGTGGAGTGCGGCATTTCAATAAAGCAGCTCACTGTCACCTTTTCAACTGCAACTAGGGATGCACAATAAATGCTGGCCAGCCAGTGATGCCCATATCCCACAAATGAATTTTTAAAATTCCACCATAGGTGCATTTCCACTTCCCCTCCAATGCTAATAATAAAATAGTAAAGGTTGAGATATAAACATGGATTAAGGAAAATCCTAAGGCATTTTATACATATAAAGAGCAAGAGGGTAGCCAGGGAAAGAGTTGGCCACTCAAGGATAGTGGAGGGGATCTATGCATGGAACAAGAGGAAATGGGTGAGTTACTAAATGAATACAATGCCTCAGTATTCACCAAAGAGAGTGACTTGATGGATGAGGAGCCTAGGGTAGGATGTTTAGATTTTCTCGGTATTGTCAATATCAAAAAGGAGGAGGTATTGAGTGTCATTAAAGTTGATATGTCCCCAGGGCCTGATGGGATCTACCCCAGAATACTGAGGGAGATAAGGAAATTGCTAGGGCCTTGACAGAAATCTCTGTATCCTCATTGGCTACAGGTGAAGTTCCAGAGGACTGGAAGATAGCCAATGTTGTTCCATTGTTTAAGAAAGGCAGCAGACATAATACAAGAAATTATAGGCTGGTGAACCTTATGTCAGTGGTAGGGAAATTATTGGAAAAGATTCTTAGGGACAGGATTTACTCACATTTGAAAACAAGTGGACTTATTAGTGACAGACAGCATGGTTTTGCGAAGGGGAGGTTGTGTCTCACTAACTTGATCGAGTTTATCGAGGAGGTGACAAAAATGATAGATGATAGAAAGGCAGTGGATGTTGTACACATGGACTTCAGTAAAGCCTTTGACAAGGTACCTCATGGCAGACTGGTATGAAAGGTGAAGTCACACAGGATTAGAGGAGAGCTAGCAATATGACTACAGAACTGGCTTGACCATAGAAGACTGTGGGTAACAATAGAGGAGTGCTTTTCTGAATGGAAGGTTGTGACTAGCAGTGTTCCACAGTGATCAGTTCTGGGACCTTTGTTATTTGTACTATATAAAAATGATTTGGAGGAAAATATAGCTGGTCTGATTAGTAAATTTGCCAATGACACAACAATTGGTGGAGTTGCGGATTGTGAAGAGGATTGTCAGAGGATACGGCAAGATATAGACCAGTTGGAGACTTGGGTGGAGAAATGGTGGATGGAGTTTAATCTGGATAAGTGTGAGATAATGCATTGTTGGAGGTCCAATGCATGTGAGAATTGTACAGTAAATGTTAGAACACCTTGGAATATTGACAAGCAGAGAGACCTCGGCATACATATCCACCGATCACTGAAAGTGGCAACGCAGCTGGATAATGTAGTCAAGAAAGCGTACGGCATGCTTGCCTTCATCAGTTGGGGCATTGAGTATAAAAATTGGCAGGTCATGCTGCAGCTGTACGGAACCTTAGTTGTGTCTCATTTAGAATTCTGTGTACAATTCTAGTCGCACACTACCAGAAGGATGTAGATGCTTTGGAGAAGGTACAAAAGAGGTTTACCAGAATGTTATCTGGTCTGGAGGGTATTAGCTATGGGGGGATGTTGGATAAACTCACTTTGATCTCACTGAAATGACAGAGGTTGAGGGGTGACCTAATAGAGATCTACAAGATTTATGAGTGGCATGGACAGAGTGAATAGTCAGATGCTCTTTCATAGGGTAAAAAAGTAAAGTACTAGGGGACGTAGGTTTATGGTGCATGGGGGAAAGTTTAGAGGAGATGTGTGAGGCAAGTTTTTTACGCAGAGGGTGGTAAATGTCCGGAACGTGCTGCATGGGGCGGAGGTGAAAGCAGGTAAGATAGCAACATTTAAGGGGCAACTAGATAAATACATGAATAGGATGGGAATAGAAGGATATGGACTCCGTAAGTGCATATGGTTTTAATTTAGGCAGGCATCATGATTGGTGTAGGCTTGGAGGGCTGAGGGCCTCTTCCAATCCAATGCTGCACTTTGTTCCGTTACAAATATAAATGCAATCTTAATCTCAGATAAGGTGAGATTTTATAATGGTGAATGGCTACTGTATGACATTGTTCTGAGTGATTGAAAATTAACCTTAATTGTAGAATCTTGATTGACTTTGTCAGAGGGAAAAGATTCCAAGTTATTTTTAAATTGTTCGATATCTGCAGAAATCACCAGCATGACATCAACTGCTGATACAACAATCCATAATTTAAATAACCTTCTAAATTTTGTGAACTCAGGACATTCACGATGTTATCTTGAACTCTGCCCAAATGGTAGGCAATGTCCTATGCCCAATGATCTTCAGCTGCTTCATCAATGAAGGTCAGAAATGAGGATGTTTGCTGATGATTTCACAATGTTCAGCACCATTCTTGATATCCTCAGGTCCTGAAGCAGTCCATGTCTGAATGCAACAGGACCTGGACAATTTCTAGACTTGGGCTGACAAGTGGAAAGTAACATTTGTGCCACACAATTGTCAGGCATCTCCAAGAAGAGAGAAATGAACCATCACTCCTTGACAATCATTGACATCACTATCACTGAATTCTCCACTATCAACATCCTGCCAATTGACCAGAAATTGAATTGGACTAGCTAGTTAAATAACTTGACTACAAAAGCAGTTTAGAGGCTAGGAATCCTGCAGCGAGTAACTCACCTCCTGCTTCCCCAAAACCTGTCTACAATCTACAAGGCACAAGTCAGAAATACGATAGAATACTCTCCCCTTCAACAACTAAATCAGAAAAAGCTGGAAAATCTCAGCAGGTTTGATAGTACCTGTGGGGAGTGAATAAAGCCAAGGTTTTGAGTCTGGATGACCCTTCATCAGAGCTGTCCCCTTGCCTGAATAAGTGCAGTTTTAACAACACTAAAGAATCTTGACACCATCCAGGATAAAGCAGTCAACTTGATTGCATCCCTTCCACAAACATTCACTCCCACTGCACAGTAATACCAGGGTATACCATCTACAAGATGCACTGCAGGAACTTCAGACAACAACTTTCAAACCCATGACCATTACCGTCTAAAAGGACAATGTCAACAGACAGATAGGAACACTGCCAGCTGGAGTTTTCTCCAAGCCATTCACTATCCTCATTTGGAAATATACCATTGTTCCTTCATTGGTACTGGGTCAAAATCCTGAAATTCTCTCCCTCACAGCACTGCGGGTATATCTACACCACATGGACTGCAATGGTTCAAGAAAGCAGCTCACTACCAACTTTTCAAGGGCAATCAGGGACAGACAATGAATGTTGGCCTAGCCAGCGAAGTCCACATTCCAACAATGAAATAAAAAAAATCAGGGCTTTAATTTGAAAATAAATATGGCCTTTATTACAAGAGGGGTGGAATATAAAATTAGGGAGGTCTTGCTATACACTGTACAAGGCACTGGTGAGACCACACCTCAAGTACTTACAAACAGTTTTGGTTTCTATACTTAAGGAGGGATATAATTTCATTGGAAGCAGTTCAGAGCAGGTTCTCTAGGCTCCTCCTTGGATAAGAAGGGGTTCAGCATGTTGAACTTGTATTTATTGGAGTTTAGATGAATGAGAAGTTATCTTATTGAAACATCAAAGATTTTGAAGGGTCTTGACAGGGTAGATGCTGAGAGCATGTTTCCTCTCATGGAGGATTCTAGAAGTAAGGAGCACAGTTTACAAATGAGAGATCTCCCATTTAAGACAGAGACGAGGAGGAATTTCTTCTCTCAGAAGAAAATTTTCTCCGAGCGAGTAATGGTGTCTGGGTCATTGAATATATTCAAGGCTAAGTTAGAAAGAGAGAAGGGAGTCAAGGATTATGAGTGAAAGGTAGGAGAGTGGCGTTAAGGCTACATCGGTTCAACCATGATGTTAATGAATGGCAAAGCAGGCTAAATGGGTCAAATGGCCTACTTATGCTCGTAATTTTTAAGATTTTATGGTCTGATTATTCTATGCCTTAATCGTTACAGAACTATCCACTATAATGTCGCAGAAACATCTGAAATTTTGAGAAATGTGTACCAACTTTGCATGGAATTCCATAATTGCGAGAGGATGTCCATACATACATGTTCAAATTTAGTGAAATTTGCAATACTATATAACTTCCTATGTTCCCTGTGATTCACAACATCATCAAATAATCTGGAAGTTATAAAATTTCTTCAGACTCTCCTAAAATATGGTTAGTCTGTGTCAGCAGTGACTCATTTCCCCTCTGATTTTAACGTGCTCTTTCATTTGAGACAGTGTAATGTGATATTTCCTAAGACTTTTAATTTAGAAAGCTGACTGGGGCGGGGCGGGGGGTGCATCAGAGTGGTCCATTAATAATAACCCTACTTAATAGATTGGCAGAGGCAAAATATTTGACCAACATTTTCTTATATGACGTTAGCATGGTTTTAGAGTGAAACTGGTTGATATATTTCTCAAGATGATCAAATCATGAATATTTTGTTTGCTTCCAAGCCATGAACATACGTTTGAATAATGAAACCTTATTTATGAAATCTTTAAAAATGTCATGCACACATCCTGAATGAAGTTATACATGCTACATGAAATTGTTGAAATTGTAGCAGCTAAATATCAAAGATTGGTTACCCCCCAAGTCAATTAAGCCCTGATATAAAATTATCCTCTTTGTTCAAGAAAACATTGCAAGGCATAAAATGTTCCTGTTTATAACCATTTCCATTTAATCATAGTCTAGGTGTATCTATTAGGTGTCCATTTGTCATTGAGTCTGAAATATAAATTGTTGAGCATTTGGCCATTGGTATATTGCTTTGATTTAAGATCAACACACAACTTGTGACCAAAAGGGAAATATTAGCAGATAGCACTATGACATACTTTGCAATAAAATCAAACTATTCATCTGAAGTAGCAGATAAATGCAATATGCTTCCTTGCCCTTACAAATATGACAATTATTCATCTGAATATGACAGTAACTAACTTAAACATATAATTACAATGTGATTTAGTCTGATTAGTGTATACGGTTGTGAATGATGAATTTGAGGTGAGATTGCTATCAGAATTCTTGTAAGGCCATCACTAATTCATAGCACAAAATTGCCAAGTTGCAAATTAGCTCCCATATGCATCGATTGTTAATAGTAACCAGTCGGCAGATTCAAGTTAGATCAGCTCCTTTAAAAGTGCAATATTGGAGCATTAGTTGCAATCCATATTTTATTAAAGATTCTGAAGTGTGTTTCTTTTAATTTTGATCCTTACATTGAACTGCACTGTTACCAATAAAGAACATATATTGTTCTTGAAACGAGACTTTTCTGAAAATCAAAATGATAATTAGTTCATAGTGCATTAAATACTCCTGAATTGATTTTCTGTAAAATCATGCACAGGTTAACTGACTATAGTTACTTACATTTAAGTGTAATGCTTGCTAATTGTTCCTTTTTACTAAATTATTTGATACTTAAACATATCCTCGTGTTTTATAGAAACATAGAAAATAAGAACATGAGTAGGCCATTCAGTCCTCTGAGCCTGCTTTGTCATTCATTACGATCAAAACTGATTATCCAGCTCAGCAACCTGTTTCCACTTTCCCTCTATAGTTTAATGGTTTATCCAGCATCCTTGTGCTGTGATCCCTGTTTCTGGACTCCCCTGCCATCAGTAACATTCTTCTTGCACCTATCCTGTCTAGTCCTGTTGGAATTTATATGTTCCTATGAGATCTTCCCTCATTCTTCTAAACACCAGCTAATATAATCCTAACTGACTCAATCTCTCCTCAAGTGTCAGTCCCGCCATCCCAGAAATCAGTTTGGTAAACTTTCCATGCATTCCCCCATAGCAAGAACATCCTTCCTCAGATAATGAAACCAAAACTGCATGCAATATTCCAGGTGTGATCTCACTAAGGCCTTGTATAATTACAGTAAGATATCCCTGCTCCTGTACTCAAATCCTCTCATTACGAAAGTCAATATACTATTCACCTTCTTCACCACCTGCTGCACCTGCATGCTTACTTTCAGTGACTAGTCTACAAGAACCCAGGTCTCATTACACATTCCCTTCTCCCAATCTATAGCCATTCAAATAATAATCTGCCCTCTTGTACTTGCTACCGAAGTGGATAACCTCATATTTATCCACATTATACTAAATCTGCAATGCCCACTCACTTAACTTGTCCAAATTGCTCTGAAACATTTCTGCATCCTCCTCACAGCTCACACTTCCAACCAGTTTTGTGTCATCTGAAAATTTGAAGATATTATAGTGAGTTCGCTTATCAAAATCATTGATATATATTGTGAACAGTTGGATTCTAGCTCTGATCTCTGTGGTACCCTGCCTGCCATTTGGAGGAAGACTTGTTTATTTCTACTCTTTGTTTCCAGTCTGACAACCAGTTTTCTGTCCATTCCCAACCACATGCACTTTAATTTAACATTATGTGGAACTTTGTCAAAAGCCTTCTGGAAGTCCAAATAAACCACATCCACTGGCTTCCCCTCATTAATTCTACCAATTACATCCTTGAAGAATCCCAGTAGATTTGTCAAGCATTATTTCCTTTTCATAAATCCAAGCTGACACTGTCCTAGCCAACATCCCCATTGCTCCCTGTGTCTTCTTCCCCTACCACCCCAATAGATGAGTCCTACATGTGAGGCTCCCCTTAAGGCCCACCCTGCCACTGCCCCTTGCAGAAGTTGGCATTGCTGCATTGGGGCACTGCTTTGCCATGTCCCTCTCTCCTGGGGGATATAATGGGTGTTACCTTACCAGTCATTTATGCCATGCAACTGCGGCAGCGAGATCAGAGAACATGGTGCCCAGCTACATTTCCATTCACTGCAGCAGGATAGGAAAATCTTTTACTTTATTCAGATGACCTATCTCAAGTGGGCCTTCCAGCCAGTGACTTTTGTGCCACCAGAGGGATCAACTCGACACGTTTATGTCTGGATGGCATCATGTTGGTAACATATGAAAATCTCGCGAAGGGAAAAAGTCTGGCGAGGGGGATCTTTAATCAGATTTAAAATGTGTTGAAATCATTTTCATGCCTATTATTGGTGTGAACCTGATTACATCACCAGTGGGATTTGCAATTTCCAATTTCTGCTAGATCTTGAGCCCCTGCGACAATCTCACAGATGGAGAGAAACTCAGATGACTCAAGATCCTGCCCTTAGATTATCAGTCCCTGGGGATTTATAGGCCTTCATTCCCATCAATTTCCCTAACACCGTTTCCTCACTAATACAAACTATAGGGTAACAATCCATTAAAAGTGCAAACAATATGATATCATATTAATTTACAATTCATATTCTCTGTTTTTATATATGTGTATATTTCATGCTGTGCTGTTTATCATTGCAATGAAACAAGGGTGATGTCATAGTGTGAGTATAACAATTTTTCACAAATTCAAAAGAGTGCAAACAGTTTTATTGCAACTATTTTTGTTATATAAATCTGTTGTACTCTTTTAAGGATTTGTAAACTGACAAAATACTGTCAGGGTCATATTTGCACACCCCACTTCTTAACGAACTTGAACCTAAATCTCTACTCTTCCTACTCCTCTTTTAAACCTCCAAGGAAAAACAAAAATGGAGAGCCGATTGGGAATTGCTGTCAAAGTGTTCCCACACCTCAAAATCCCACAAAGATGATAAAGTTATCCTCACGAGATCCAATCGATAGAACCACAGAATCCCTACAGTGCGGAAGGAGACTATCTGGCCCATAGAGTCTGCACCAATTTTCCGAAAGAATATCTTACCCAGGTCCACCCCCTCCTGCCCTATCACTATAACCATGACTAATCCACCTAACTGATACATCTTTGGAAACTGAGGGGTAATTTAGCCTGGCCAATCCACCTAACCTACACATCTTTGGACTGTGGGAAGAAACGTATCAGTAATTACACAAAATTCAAACACAGTCCTCTCTATCACCTTCAAAATGCTACTCCAAAGGTGAACTGTGATCTTTGGAAAATTAACCTTCTACTCCTTCTTCATGCCTTTGTTCCTTTATTTAAATTGATCCATAGTTTAGGATTGAATTATCAATGAATTATCAAGGGCACCACAGTAGCACAGTGGTTAGCACTGCTGCTTCACAGCTCCTGAGACCTGGGTTCGATTTCCGGCTTGGGTCACTGTCTGTGTGGAGTTTGCACATTCTCCTAGAGTCTGCATCGGTTTCTTCCGGGTGCCCCGGTTTCCTTCCACAGTCCAAAGATGTGTGGGTTAGGTTGATTGGTCATTGCTAAAAATTGCCCTTAGTGTCCTGAGATGCGTAGGTTAGAGGGATTAGTGGGTAAATATGTCGGGATAGGGGGGTAGGGCCTGGGTGGGACTGTGGTTGGTGCAGACTTGATGGGCCAAATGGCCTCTTTCTGTACTATAGGGTTTCCATGATTCTATGACTATATTAAAAATGATGATAAATTAAATAGTTTCTACTGATAATAACTTTGTAATCTACTTGATAATTTGTTTTTGCCCTTATGCATTTTCAACACAGCAATCACACGATTGCAGCAATTGAGTGGTTAAAAATTGAATGAATCCTATTGTTTTTGCAGTACGAATCAGTCTAATGACTCCTACATAATACAACAGGCAGAGAAGAATATTAATTGGAAACATGTCATGTGAGGAAAGTGTAGGAGAGCTCATTTCAACTAAGATTTTTCCTTGTGTACAAAGTAGAAGTTCCATGTTTGTTAAACCCTTGAAACCATCCAATTAAGGCAAACTCTAAAATGTATGCTTTTTTTAAATCAAAGCGACATGTACTGATTGATACATGTAACCAATGAAATGTTGAGTTCACAGCAGTTGTCTGTAATTATTTACCTATAATGTATTTCCATTCATCAATAAAGAACACTAACAAAACTAATATGCTATATTATTAAATTATCTCTAAATTATCAGACTGTCTGTCTGACATCCAGTACTGAATGAGCAGAAATTTTTTTCAACTTTGTATCACAAGACCAAACCCATTGGGTTGGATTTAATGCAAGGATCGTAACCACTTAATAATTGGCCACTTGAAGCCCTTGACAGCCCTAGGGGCAGGCAAGCTAGTAGGTGCCTTAGTTAGTGGGCATTCCCACGTTATGGGAATCAGGTCAGGGAAAGGGTGAACAGAAAGGGATGAGTTAGCCATTCATTATATTTTGAGTCCCCCCTGCCGAAAACATGACTGGCAAGGGCCCATAAGATCCATCCCATTGACTTTGGCTCCACAACAATCTCTGTCCCTTGCCACTGAAACCGGCAACTGACCCTGGAAACTGCCTGAGGCTAACCAAGCTGCTTACAGCTTTGGTATTGTATTGAGTTGAGCATCCCACCATGTTGAAACTGTCATCCATATCTTTGTTGACTCTTGACCTGACTATTACCGTTTTAAACTGACTGTTCTTTACTTTGTCTTTGAAGCTTTGTGCCTCTGCCATGGATTGTGGCTATCGTCCAGTGATTTTTAATAGAAGGTGCCACAATGGGAGTCTTTTAACTACACTAAAGCTGCAACAGTTTGGTGATCCATCTGATCTGAGAGAAGCAGTTAGATACATTCGATACAAGCATCCAAATGCCAGGTTGTTCACTGTAAGTGAGAGTACAGGAGCTGGGCTTTTGCTCTCTTATCTTGGTGAATGTGGATCCTCCAGTTATGTGACGTCTGCAGCCTGCATCTCCCCTGTCTTCAGGTATCAAGAATGGTTTGAAACAGGATCACCATGGCTTTATCACTGGTTACTACTCCTTTACCAAAAAACCTGGCTCAGCAGGTGAGTCTACCCAATCAGTTACATGAAGAGTGATTGTTACTAAATCGAGAATTGTGTAAAGTAGAAGCAGACAGTGTCTCATAATTATTCTATGTGGAGCACTCTTATTATTGGAGTTCTATTGACCTACAGATGAGGTCACTTCTTAAACAGTTGTAGGCTCTCTTTCAGATAACTATGATCCATCTTCTGTTAAATGCCTTTTTTCCTGTAGACACATTACATTTTCATGAGTATTTGCAGTGTCAGGATGCCCCAAAATACTTGCACAATCCTTTTTCCTTTGTTGTAAGATTGAGTAAAGGTTAATATGTGTCATTGCTTTGCAAGCATTACATCTGGGGAGGAGAGGGCATCAAACAAAACGGTATGTCACCAGACAATGAATAGTGCATGACAGGATATCTTGGGCATAAACATTTTGGGCATAATTCACCCAAACCGGTTTTACATTCAGTGTCAGCAGCGCTGAACAGACTCTATTCAACTTATTCAAATGGGCCGGCACTCCCTCCATGTGAGTCATGCTGATTTCCTGGTTCCACAGGCAACAGATTCGCTGGAGTCAGGAATCAACCTGTTAGTCCTCTCCAAGCAGGAGGTGCATATAAACGGTCCCTTCAGCACCAACTCTCATTCCAAGCAGCAACATGGCTGCCAGGTGAGCTACTCCAAGATTCCTGGATTTAGATGTGGACTGGATGCAGGAAGGAGAGGAGGGCCACCCTCTTTCCAAGTGTTGGCAGGAGACTACCTACCAATGTGGGGGGGCGCGATTCTCCCAAAAGAATTCTAAGTTTCAAATTCGCACAAAAACTGGAGTAAATTCCGCTGTTTTTTTCAGCAGGAGTTTCAAAATGAATCTCCCATACTCTTGAATAACTCTCCACTACATGGAGCTGACAATGCAGGAAATCTAGCTGACGGAGATGCGCAGAGGCAGTGGCACCCAGCGGGGAGCCTGCGAAACAGCCTCTGCTCGAGTCTCTCAGCCCACTGCACACAAAAATAGCACAGCAGACTGGAAGAAACGCCCCCATAGTGTTGGAGGCCTAACATACAGTGGTGGAGATGATCAGCACTCACAGCATCATGAGGACAACTGGACTTCCATGCTACAAGAAGATGAATGACCTCCTCTGAATTGCAAGGGTAAGTACCACCTGTCTGCCCTGGCACCTCTCCTGTCCCTAACCTCCAGCGTTTTACATTAACCTTTGCAAGACTCAAACAGCCAAACTACCAGCCTCTCTGTTATTCCTCCACACAACAATCCCCATCACCCTGTCACAAACCTTCATAGTCAAGGTGAAGAGAAGGGACAATCTTCTCGCAGGCTGTCCAGTCTCACCCAGAAGTGAGACACCATGAGCGCAACAGTCTGGGACATCCTGGTATCACAGCATCACTAATCTATGAGGCCAAACCTTGCTCCCTTTTTCCCCACCTTCCCCCACTCCCATATTTGGCTTATAAGAAAATGCCCCTATCAAACACTTATGAGGTAGGGATCTGAGGCATACTTGTTCACAGTGAGTGGTTATCACCTTCCTGCCTTGCAAAGAGGCCCACTAACACTGTTAAACTCAGGCCCATCACCTTGGTGTGATGTCATGTTGGCCTTTGTTGGGGTGGGGGAGCGGGGGGGGTGTTGAATATTGGTCATGGGACAGGGGAAAAAGGTTGATGGGAAGGGTTGGAAACCATTGCCGTGATTCTCCAAAAGCACTGAATTGGCAGGAAAACTGTTCTAGATCCTGAATGTTTTGTCAGTTCAGCTTCTCGGCTGAATCTCCGCACTCTGAGCATTGCAGACGTTCCAGCCATGAATATCATTAAAAACCCAGGGGGCGGGGACCAGTAACTGACAGTTCTGGAACTCTGCACATGCACAGTAGCCCCTATCCGTCAGGCTCCCCATTTGCTGGCCAGCCCGGGACTCCACAGTGCTGCCCCTCCAGCACTCCCCAATGGCCCAATCACAGCTGCCATAACAATCTCCAGGCCAGCCCTGACTCCTTTGTACCAGAGCACCCCGATATCCAGCCTACTCCCCCCCAGCAGTGATGATCCCTCCACTGACCCTGCCCCCCCCCCCCCCCCCCCCCCCGGGGTCAGACAACCACCGGCAGCGGACCAGCCCCCCATGAGCCTGCCCTAAGTGCTGCCCTCCCTTCATCCCAGATTGATCTTATCTGCAGAGTGGCAGCAGGACTCCCCACCCCCACCAATCGTCCCTAGGCCCCGCCCACAATAGGCCCTGGAGCGGCCCCCAACTCCAAATCTTCTATGTAGATCGTAAACAATTGTGGTTCCAAAACTGATCCCTGAGGCACACCACTAATCCCTGATTGCCAACCAGAAAAACACCCATTTACCCCCACTCTTTGCTTTTTGTTAATTAACCAATCCTCTATCCATGCTAATACATTACCAGTAACACCATGCACCTTTATCTTATGTAGCAGTCTTTGGTGCAGGCATCTTGTCAAATGCCTTCTGGAAATCCAAATGCACCACATCCACACATTCCCCATTGTCCACTGCACATGTAATGTTCTCAAAGAATTCCACCAAATTAGTCAAACATGACCTTCCCTTTATAAACCCATGCTGCATCTTACCAATAGGACAAATTACATCTAGATGTCTCACTATTTCTTCCTTGATGTTAGATTCAAGCATTTTCCATACTACAGAAGTTAAGCTAACAGGCCTTTTGTTTACCTCCTTTTTTAAATAGTGGCATCACATTTGCTGTTTTCCAATCTGCAGGAACTATCCCAGAGTCCAATGAATTTTCGTAAATTATCACTACTGCATTTGCTATTTCTCCTGCTATCTCTTTTAGTAATTTGGGATGCATTTCATCAGGACCATAAGACTTGTCTAACTTTAGTCCCATTAGCTTTCCAAATACTACCTCTTTCGTGATAATGATAGTTCTTAGGTTCTCCCCTGCCATAACCTTCCTGTCATCAATTTTTGGCATGTTATTTGTGTCTTCCACTGTGAAGAGTGACACAAAATCCCCGATCAATGCCTCAGCCATTTTCTTATTTGCAGTTATTATATCCCCCTTCTCATTCTCTAAAGGACCAATGTTTACTTTAGCTACTCTTTTTCATTTTATATATTTGTAGAAACTTTTGCTATCTGTTTTTATAATCTGAGCTAGTTTACTCTTATAATCAATCTCACTTTTCTTCATAGCTTTTTTTGTGGCTTTTTTCTGACTTGGCACAGGTCCCTTCAGTCTTCAGTGGCACATTTTGTTCGACAGCTCATGATAAGACCAGCGCCTCCTATAGAAATGTGGCTTACAGTATCAATGTCTTCTTTTTCCCCTCGTCAACCTGATTGTCGGGCACCACCTGAGCCTATGTGGCAGGATATTTGAGTTCCGGCTCATGTGAGAGACAGAGAGAGAGAGAGAGAGAGACATCACACATTGGTTCCATGGCCACGAGCCCCATGGCCTTGCCTGTGACTATCTCTTCCCCTGAGCCACACCTTGATTTAGCGTCTGGGGGACTAGCTAATTTAGTGAAGATAATGGACAGTTGTTAGGAGGCTTTGGGCTAGTAGAAGTGTGAGAGGGCATAAGTACACTCAGAGGTGAAGAAGGATGCCAGGTTTATGAACTGGAATGACCATCACATCACCTTCTTCCTGGTAGTTGCCACACTCCAAACAGTTGCAATGCCATGGTGTAGTCTGCCATTTTCAGATAAATGGCAGACTACTATGGTGCTCACCAACAACCCCCCACCCCCCGCCAGTCCCTTCCAGGATATAGAGTTTACACTAAAACCCTTCAATGAGGGACTCTTCTGCCTCCTTATGTGAGCTGTGGCAACTGTTTGTATGGAGCTGATGTAACTTCTGGTTAAGCATGTGGCTCCTTCTGAAAAACTGAACTAATTCCACTGACTGTAGCTTAACGAAACCCAGATATGCACGTGTTTGTTGATGAACCAGTGTTTAAAATGAGAGTCCTATCATAACGCTGTTGTGATCTGCAGGAAGGATCTGATATTATAAAAGTGATCCAGTGGGAAAAGGATGAAGGCAGACTGAGTTGCTGCGGGGCAGAGTGAGAGTGCATAAGCCGTCATGAAGCGTTGACTGATAATATGAACAATGAAGTCTTTGATGTAACATGGGCTGTTTGGCAACACAGCATTCAGTTACTACTGGTGCATGTGATCCTTGTGTTTAGTGACCTTAGCTATGCTTCTCTCTCATCTGCTGTGGGGCTATCAATGAAGGGAGATTAGAGGTGTGCAAGCAGCTTGGGTTCAGTGGAACCTGAAAGAGAGAGAACTCTAATGAAAGTGTCAGGCCCAATGAGGGAAAAGAGTTCAGAGAGAAGAGGCAACAGCTATGGCTCATTAGATGAAGCAAGGGCAAGGTCGCATTATGAATGGATTGTTGTAGGGAACATACTGGATTGAGTGTGTTGCTGGTGTTTAACTGCACCATGAAATAGTTCATCCAAGGCACCCCTGTCCCAAGGAGTCCCCCACTTCACACCAGCACAAACCGCCGCTACTCACAGGTGACTTCCACAACCCTCTGTTCACTCATAATAAAGTTTAAAAGGGTACTTACCTCCTTTCCCATCCCCCCTCAGATTCCATGGCACCAGATCCTCACTTTCCAGAACCTGCACCAAATCACGCCTTCATGTCTCTGGGGAAGTGGGCATATCATGTGAAGGCAGAGAATTGGGCTTCCAGCCAGCTAATAACAAGTATATTAGCAGTTTTGCATATTTATGGGAACCTGTCCAGGGCTGGCAGGGTAGGCTGAGTGCATTACAACTGTTTGACACCTATAAGGAGTCCCATTTTAAGCCTGACGCCCAATTCAACAGGCCATTGGAATTCCTGTCAAAAGCGAACAAGGCCAGTGAATCTTGGCCCTTACTTTTGTGCTGAAGTTTGCAATCGCAATTCCCCTCTTGTTAATAATTTCCAGGGTTGCTTCTAAGTTCATGGCATACTGTTGGTGCTGCCATTTTTTCAGATACCTCTGATCTTGCCATTGCATGCTATTACTCTTGAGACCTTACCTCCAGCAACTGCTCAACGGTTCTGTGATCGAAACAGATTACTCTTATGTGAGCCCCCCTCTTGACCAGCAATCTGAATTATTTTACACTGCTTTTCCTACTAAAAGAGTAACATTTTCTGCCAGCATAAGTAAATTCACCAAAGCACCTCAGAATATTTCTTTACAATTTGAGAGCTTGATAAATTTTCACTCAGGCTCAGAATTTGCAATTTCCTCCTTTGAATCTCCCCATACCCCAGCATAACCAAAACTTTAACGTACATGCAGCTCTTTAAGGCTGCTGCTCCACTTTTTTTTCCTGGGTTTCAATCATTGTGTGTTACAGACCCTTACAATCACATTTTGATTAAATGTTTTAAGTTTCCTTTGGACTTTGGTTTCTGTTCAGGCCATCCCCCCTTTTTGGGAGGACTACCCCTCTTAATTTGTCCCTAAGTTGATTTGAGTTCATTTACTCATTGGGTACATAAAAGAACTACCCAACGGGAGTCATTTGTATCCTTGCAAGTCATGGCCAGGAGATATAAATAACATCTCAGACAAAATCTGAGCCCATGGCTGTGCTGTCAGATGCAGCACTATTTTTATGTGCTGCCTACTTGTTGCACTCATATCCCTGGATCTTATTGCATTTGTAGAATGAAAGTTAAAACATGTCGATGATGCAAGAATCTTAAGAGTTTAAACAGAGAAAGGAAATATAAGTCGCTTATAAGTAAAACATGAAAAAAAAAGCTAGTTCAAACCAAAATCTATTTGTGACTTCAGAGGCGAGCGATTATTAGCAATTTATTAGACTTTATTTGATATAAACACACAGGGTAAGTGAGCCAAATAAAGCCTAGTAACTGCACGGATAGAGACTTGCATAATTTCTGGACCAAAGATCAAGTAACCACGTTATTGGATCAATTAGTGATTTAAATAGTCAGCACATGAAAGTGTTGGAGAAATGTTGAAGTGGTAAGTTTCTTTGTGAATAAGTACCAAATAGCCATGCTCTACTTCTGTTTCCAATATGACACTTGCTCCAATTTTTCTGGTTACATGACTGCTAATTTAAATCATACTGTGACTAAGAGTCTGGCTTCATTGTTTGACATTGTAGGTTAGGAATATGCAATAGCTAACAACATATATAGAACACTTATAACATAATTTAAAGTTCCAAACATTGTTAAAGGCGTGACAGGAATGTAATGAGTCAAAAATTAACAGAAAGCCCAAAAAGGAATCCTAACACAGGTAACAGGCAAATAGTTTGGTTTTAAGAAGTGTTCTTAAACAAAATGAAAGTAAAGTTTTAAGGAAGAAATTCCAGAACAAAGATACAGGAAAGGGAATGGGAAATGCACAAGAGGCCAAAGTTAGATGAATGAAAAGTACTTGAAGATTAGCAATACAGGGATATTGGGTGACTGAAATCTGTTTGGGACAAGCCATGGATTAAAAAAATTGAATAGGTTGAAGTGTGTAGAACGTGAAAGATTGGAGTCCACCCAGGATAGCATTAGAATAGTTGAGTCTAAAAGTGACAAAGGCATGGATGAGGGTTGCAATAGCAAAAGTGCTAATACAGGAATGGAAGTTGGCAGTCTCTATGAAATGGAAGAGATAGCTTAGGAAGTTCAGTTCATGGTTAAATAGAACACTGAGCTAACAGTTTGGTTCAACCTGAGGCAGTGATTGGGGAAGGAGTAGAATCTATTGCAATGGGCACAGAAATTAGGGTAGGGGCCAAATACGATAGACAGGAGAAGTAGAGAGGGGACCAGGGAGGTGTTGGAAGGAAAATCAATGCTTAACATATTGTGGATAATTAGATAGGTAAGTGTAAAAACCAAGCGAAGACTGTCCACTGGACTTAGAGGCATCAGAGGAGGATCGTATTGCCAACCATCTCAAGTGTTGCAGAGAGGTTGAAAAAGGTGAGAGCATCTATTTTCTCCATTATTACTAAGAGTAATATACTGCTTTAATTAGGACTGATTTTGTGCTGTGGCAAGGGAGGAAACCTGATTGGAGATATTCAGATGTGAAGTTGTGGAAAAGAGGAGCTCAAATTTGGGAGGCAGCATCAAGAATATTACAGAGGAAAGGAAGGTTGCAGTTAGAGCAGTAGTTTACTCTTTTGTAATCAAGCTAATTTATGGCCCATCAATTTTCATGGTGGTAGTCAGCATCTTGTATTTCAAGCATGGGCATTTTTACTTAGGGATTAAATTCATTTGACATTTTATCAATCAAACATCAAATCTTGAAAATAGAGTAACTAGAGATTTTTCTCAACGCCATAAAATAATAAAGTTGGAATTAACTATAGAATTCAAAGTGTAACTATTAATAATTTTACCGACTCCACAGGTACGCCACTGTGCTGGGTGAGATTATTGACATGGATAAATTGTTTGCCACACGCACTCTAAGGGAGATAGAAGAGGTATTGTTCTGCCAAACAAAGAAGAGCAACCCATGCTGGGACTTATACTGGGAGAAGAATGATCCATTACGGGATGTGGATGAAGTTGCAGTGCCAGTGCTGTGTATTTGCAGCCAAGACGACCCATGCAGAGGGGAAACAGATGCAGCCCTGCCATTTGAGCTCTTTGAAACCAATCCCCATTTTTTCCTATTGTTAACTAAACATGGTGGCCATTGTGGCTTCTTGAAAAACAGATCCTCTGTATGGAGTCATGAGGTATTACTAGAGTATTTTAAATCTGTCAGTGAGTTCTTCATGACCGAGGAAAGAACGAAAAGCTTTTCAAAAAGAAAATGTGTGGGAGCTGGAAACTCCATGTCTTATAAATGTGGCAGAGGCAATAGCTTCAAAAGAGATTCATTTTGCTCTCACAATATTCATGACATTTTCAACTGGCAGCGATCTTATACCAGGTGATTAGAAGTTAAAACCATTCAGGAAATGATTGCTGTCAATGACCTTGATGATTAAAGGAGTGCTGCCCTTTTTTATGTGGATTATAAAATGGAACTTCAGTAGCACAGACAAGGGTACAACATTTCTTTTTTTTTACCGGGGGCCCATGTTTGCCTTGCCCAAATGACTTCACTTCCAGAGAAACATTTTTTGACTATTAGTGAAAATAGGTCTGCAAATTTTTATTAATATTAAAGAATCCCTCTGATTTAAGTTACAAATTAATTTAAAACAGGGCTAAGATGATCACAAGGCATGTAGTAGAACCTGTTGATGTGTTTATAGTCTTAGCTATAATTTAAGATATCCTATAAGGACTGGATAAAGTTTGCTATAGCAGCTGGAGCTGCATTAACAGTTTGCTGCAATCAAGTTTGACTTTTATACTTCATCCCAGGATGAAAACACTTTCGTTGACAACTAACTTCTTACCATTCCAACAAACATAAAATAACACTGCCAAATCCCAAAGGGTAAGTTAGGCTTAACTTTTGTATTATGTCCAGCCTATTTATTAAAACAAAAGCAATTGTAAGGTTACTGATTACTGTTTTGTGGCTCAATGTGATTGGAAGAAATAATGCTTTCTGTGGCCTTTTTTAAGATCTGAAATATTTTGCTAATAAGTTCAAGATTCCATTTGACAATATCAGTTGAAATAAAGACTTAAAGGGAAGTTTATTGACAATGCAACATGAAAAGTAGTGTTTTATAGATGTATGCTGTTAAAGTGATAGATGTCATGTTTCATATACCCTGTGGTTTTATATTTATTGTATCTGTTCAATGTGCCTCAAAATTAATCTGCTCCTCGACAGGAGACCTACACATTTGGACTAACCACACCATTCACCTCCACCCCCACTAAAAAGTCTCCTTTATCTTTTACCTTTCATTTTTGAAATAAAATATTCAGTGTCATCATTCTTCTGTTAGTAGCTATATAAGGAGCAGATGGATTTCCATTGTAAATAAAAATGGTCAAAAATGTTCAGACTGAAGGACAAATGATAATATCATTTAATATTCTGGAGAATCCTCCTTTACTCAGTTGTATTAAGATATCGTTTTTCAAGTTGTCAAATGAAAGATGTGTATATTTTTAAGGTTTTGAGCAGCAACCACATTGAGCAGCACAAATGTCCAAAGCCTCTATGAATTTCAAGTTGGACAGTCTTTCACATCTACCTTTTGACTTATCAAATGGAATTTACTATTGTGCTCTCCAACTATAACTGATAATATATTAGTGTCAGCTGATTGGATGCTGTTATTACATATTTGAAATAAGACATGAAAAGTTCATTGATTTTTTTAAATTCATTTACGGGATTAGGGATTGCTGGCCAGGCCAACACTTATTGCCCACCCCTAATTTCCCTTCATAAGGCGATGGTGAGTTGCCTTCTCGAACTGCTAAAGTTCCTGAGGTGTAGGTACACCCACAGTGCTGTTAGGGAGGGAATTCCAGGATTTTGACCCAGCCATTGTGAAGGAATGGTGGTATATTCCAAGTCAGGATAATGAGTCACTTGGAGGGGTACCTCCATATATTGGCATTCCCAGGTATCTGCTCTCTTTTCCTTCTAGATGGTAGTGGTGTGAATTTGCAAAATGCTGCCTAAGGAACCTTGGTGAGTTCCTGCAGTGCATCTTACAGATGGTACATACAGCTGCCACTGTTAGTCAGTGATGGGGGAATTGAATGTTTGTGGAAGGAGTAGTAATCAAGCTGCCTGTTTTGTCCTGGATGCTGTTGAACTTCTTCAATATGGTTGGAGCTGCACTCATCCAGGCAAAAATCAAAACTTGTTTATTTATCATCTGAGAGCATGCGCTAAGGGCAGCACTCCCTTTCTGTCACCTTCTTTCTGTCACCTCAGTCTAAATCATACCTAAACAAGTACATTTCTTTTACTTACCCTCTGATTACTTGATTCTAGTATGTAGAACTGACCTCCCAACTTTAGAGATTATGGCTGTGATTTTATTGACTCCCCCCATGGGACAAGCTGGTAAAATCGTGTGAAAGCTGAGAAATCAGGATTTCGCCTAATTTCTGGGCTCTCGCGATATTTTCGGCACCAGATTTCTGGCACGGTCAGCCTCTCACCCATTTCCAGTGAGTGGCTGAATATATTATTTCAATTTATTTAAATCCTGATTTGCATGTGTTTGATGAGCCCACCACTCAATCATCCGAGCTCACTTGCCTTTGCAGCCTCACTGGAAGAGGATCTCTCAGGTGAGGAAAACACCTTTCCCCATGATTGGGGAACAATCACGTTGCCCTCACCAGTAAAAATGGAGGCCATTGAGGAGAAGCCAGTGCCAGTCTAGCATATTGGCACTGTTCATCAGGGCTTGAAGGGGTCAGGACCAGGTTGCGCTGGCCCAAATGGGGACTGGGGACCGCCGCACATTCTGCAGCTGCAGTCAGTGGTGGAGGGAGGGGGACCCTCTGCATACAATCAGTGGAGCAGGTGATCGATCTGCGTGGTGGGGAGGAGGCTGAGAGGAGATGTTCAGGCAGTGTGGGGCTTGCAATTGGCTGCTGGCCTTTGTAATTGCAGGGAGGCTAGGTTGAGGCCAGCAGCCACAGCAGAGGCCTGACAGGTCTTTCTCCGTCAAGCCTCTCCTGTCGGAATTGCGCATGAGCAGATACAGAGGTCTGTATGTGCGCAAAACTCCCTCTGCTGCCTGATCAGGCTGGCTAGTGAGAAGAGCTCCACCCATTGCCTCCAGTAGCTAGAAATAATCTAGCCCTTTTTTCATGCACTGTGTACATAAAATTGGGAGTAAAAAAAATCTGCAACTCTCCCATTTTCATGCTGGCTGGACACTTAGAATTTTTCTCAAAAAATTCCACTCTGTACCTCAGTCCAATCCTGTGATCCTCTGAGCTCCCTCCAGAATTTTTTTTTTATATAGTACTCTAGTAATTCAATTTTTATATTATGTAATATATTTTATCTTTGGAAAGTAGCCACAATCACTGTGCCAATTCAGACTGTTTTTTAAATTTCAGCATGTGCTTAAAGAGACATAAATTTTTCAAAAAAGACAAACAGAAAAATAGAAAGACTTCTGGGCCCACTTACAATTTTGAGATGCACAGAAGGCAAAAGAAACAGTTTGTGAGAGGTAATGCAAAAGCATCCAAAGACAAATAGCAAGACATTGAGATGGTCATGGACCAGAAACTAAACAGGGCTAATTACATAAATACTGTGACTACAAGAACAGATGTTTAGGAATGTGACAATGAATAAAGCATCTCCTGATTCCCTAAAACCAACTCACCATCTACAAGGCGTAAGTCAAGCAGTCTGCACCAGCTACAAAATGCACTGCAGGAACTCACCAAGGTTTCTTTGAAAGCACCTTCAAGTCCTGTGAATTCAAGCATCCAGGGAACTACAGGAACAGGTGCAATGGAACACCACCTCCTATAAGTTCCTCTCTGAATCACACACAAGCACAACTTGCAAATATATCACTGTTCCTTCATTGTTGCTGCGTCCAGGTTCTGGAATTTCTTCCCAAGAAGCATTTTGCAATGGCACAGTGGTTAGCACTGCTGCCTCACAGCACCACGGACCCAGGTTCAATTCCAACCTTGGGTCACCATCCATTAATGAGTTCGTACATTCTCCCCATGTCTGTGTGGATTTACTTCAGGTTCTCTGGTTTTGTCCCACGGTCCAAAGATGTGCGGGTTAGGTTGATTGGCCATGCTAAATTGACCCTAGTATCAGGGTATTAGCAGCATAAATATGTGGGGTTACAGGAATAGGCTCTGGGTGGGATTGTGGGTCAGCACAGACTCGATGGGCTGAATGGCCTCCTTCTGCGTTGTAGGAATTCTATGATTCTGTGCATGTGTCCACACTACATGCAGCAGTTCAAAAAAGCAGTTCACCACCACTTGCTTAATGTCAATTGGGAGAGCAACAAACACTGTCTTCGCTGGCAACACCCACAACCCATCAATGAATTTACAAAATCTGAAAACAACAGTGAAGACAAAGATACAGAAATGATTCAACAGAAGCCAAAAGAGAAAGAATGGAAAGAATTGGATACCAGCAACAACATAAGCTGAGAGATAAACAATGAAGCAGGAGTTCAATGAATACTGAACTAAAAACAGAAAGGGTGAAATGCAAAGCCAATTAACCAGCAAATGAACAGAACTGGTGGATTAATACTTTCAATGGACTCCTTTGCAATTTTGCTTTTTCTTTCCCCTGAATTCAACATCTCCATGAAACAGAAACTCTAAATATATTTATGTACTTAAAGTAATAACTCAAATATATACTTGTTTTCAAATTCTATATTACTTTCAAAACAACCAGCAATTAATGAAATAAATACAGCAATCTTTACCCAGACTAAAGATCATGTGATTTTTACATAGGGGCACAATTATTCAGAAACTAAAAAGGGCTAAATTTTTGATTTCACAACTCCCAACTACTATTATTCACAACTACTATTATTCATTTCCTCTCTGTGTATAAAAAGTTAAAAGTTTATATATTGGTCACAAGTAGGCTTACATTGACACTGTAATGAACTTACTGTGAAAATTCCCTCGTCGCCACACTCTGGTGCTGTTCGGGTACACTGAGGGAGAATTGAGCATGGCCAATTCATCTAACTAGCATGTCTTTTGACAGAACACTCAGAGGAAACCCATGCAGACATGCGGAGAACGTGCAAACTCCACACAGACAAGTACCCAGGCCGGGAATCGTACCCGGGTCCCTGACACTGTGAGGCAGCAGTGCTAACTACTGTGCCACCCGTGCCACTCTTGGGCAAAATCTTCAGTTATTTTTGGGGGCAAGTTCAGATGCAAATGGGCTTGGAAAATCATGCATTCATAAAGCATCACTGGTTGCAATGTCTCATTGACCTATTTAATTCTTCTAAATGAATGGGGGAAACTACAGGCTTCCAATTAATTGCACCCTGAGCTCATTTTATAACCTGTTATGAGTTTCGGGGTTGGCGGGGGGGCAAGAAGTAGCAATTTTCAAATTACAAGCAAGGAAAGTACAAAAGCTCTAGGGACATCTGAGCATAACTATTACGAAAATAAAGGAGATCCATTAGTCCTTGTAACTGCAGTGTGAGAAAGTTGTATTAATGGGATTTAATCTGGATTTTCACTTCATGTAGGAGGAGTTGGGAAAATTCCCAGCTCGGCCTGCCCACCTGCTTCGGGAAAAAGTGCCTCTAAGATGGGTGTGAGGTGGTCCACTTTGGTAGGAAGAATGGTAGGAAGGACTATTACTTACGTGGCGAAAAACTGCAGCAGGCGACGGTGCAGAGGGACCTCGGGGTCCTTGTGCATGAATCGCAAAAACCCAGCTTGCAGGTGCAGCAGGTGGTCAGGAAGGCGAATGGGATGCTGGCCTTCATAGCGAGGGGGATTGAATATAAAAGTAGGGAGGTCTTGCTGCAGCTGTATAGGGCATTGGTGAGGCCGCAGCTGGAGTACTGTGTGCAGTTTTGGGCGCCGCACCTGCGCAAGGATATTTTGGCCCTGGAGGGAGTGCAGAGGAGGTTTACTAGGCTGATACCGGAGTTGAGGGGATTGAGCTATGAGGAGAGGCTGAATAAACTAGGCTTGTACTCGTTAGAGTTTAGAAGAATGAGGGGAGATCTCATTGAGACGTATAAGATGATGAATGGGATGGATAGGATAGAGGTGGAGAGACTCTTCCCGCTCAAAAAAGACAGTAGGACTAGGGGGCACAGCCTCAAGATAAAGGGGAGGCGGTTTAGAACGGAGTTGAGGAGGAACTTCTTCACTCAAAGGGTGGTGAATCTCTGGAATTCTCTGCCCGTTGAAGTGGTGGAGGCTGCCTCGCTAAATATTTTTAAGAAGCGGGTTGATGGGTTTTTGATAAGAGAAGGGATTAAGGGTTATGGGGAGAGGGCGGGAAAGTGGAACTGAGCCACGACAGATCAGCCATGATCTTATTGAATGGCGGGGCAGGCTCGAAGGGCTAGATGGCCTACTCCTGCTCCTATTTCTTATGTTCTTATGTTCTTATGTTCTTATGTTGGGGCCAGGTCATAGCTGAAGTTGCATCAACCAACCTGGAAAAAATACAGCAGCAGTCACAGGCTGAGATGACCTGTTTAAAAGACTCAGCTTGGTGAAGTGGGACTTTGTGCCAGTCAAAAAAAAATGTCTTCCAGGTCTCACTCCTCCACACTCGTTTCATCTTCCAAACACTCCTCATGTCCCATCCATGTCACGTCATGTCCTCCACCCACCCCTATGTCCCCTGATGGCACTTCAATGCCCATTTACCCACTACATATTTTCTAGATCTAATGAAGCCAGTAGTGCACGTATAAACAAAAAAACTTTAACTATTCCATTGATAACTTTCTCCTAAGTTTGAAAAAAAGTCTGGATTGCATGCTAATAAAAGCGTCAATCATTCAGGCCCTTAGAGTTTCAAAATCTGCAAACCACAAATCTTTAAAACCGTTTAACCTGTGTAAACAAATGTTGGGAAATTGACTTCACAGATGAGGAAGCTTGATGTGTCAATCAACCAATGTTTGCTCGGGGGTCCAGATGTTCTTATGTTATGAATGGAGTTAGGAACAACTGAATCAGAACCCACCCACCATTTTTAAAGGACTGTTGAATCAATCCAACTCAGGAAAAACCTAGGCCTTATTAAACTCAGCTACTCATGCAGTGGTGCCAAGTTAACATCATGAGGGCTGCGAGGCTTGATTTTGTAGAAAAGAGTGCTTTGATTCTTGAGAGGAGCATAGAATCATAGTATCCTATTGTTCCAAAGGAGGCCATTTGGCCTATCGAATCTGCACTGACTACATCCCACCCAGGTCTTGTCCCCATAACCCAATGCATTTACCCTAGTTAGTCCCCTAACAAAAAGGGACAATTTAGAATGACCAACCGACCTAACCCGCTCATCTTTGGACAATGGGAGGAAACTGGAGCATCTGGAGAAAACCCACGCAGACACAGGGAGAATGTACAAACTCCTATGAGTTAGCCTAGCATCATTAGGTTGCTAAGCCTCTATGGTCATCACAGCCATGCCTCCTGTGAATGATGCATTGTAGTCTTCTTCCAGATGAAGCTAGGAAAGAGTACAGCTCTCCAGTCCCCCACAACCCCAATTAGGGCCTCAAGGAAGGCATCATAAAAATGTAGGTTTGCCTGAGGATGGCTGCCCAAATCACCATTAGCCCTCTGCTCTCTCTGCTCATCATTTTCCAAAGGCAAGGGCATGTCCAGTTAGATCTGCCATTTGTCTTTCAAATTATCCTCTGTTCTTAGCTATCATTCTCTGCTAATGCCTGATATCTTTCATTAGCTGCAAAATTCGAGTCTAAGCCAATTACTAGCTAACATTTTGAAAATTACTTTGTGACCCTGATACAGTGAGGGGTCAGGACCTAGAAATGTTACCAGCATCAGATTCGCAACCTGGGAATCTTGTGCTCCTGCAAGAAGAATACACTGTGGAGCATTCATTGGCTGGAGATGGGACTTATACCTCTCACTCACAAAGAAGTCCTGCCTCAGAAAGCCTGCCAACCGATCTGATTGGCCAGCAGATGCAGAGGACCATAAAATTCTTTCCTAGGAATAGGCAGTTATGACCACTTGAGCCCATCTGCAGTTCAGTAAGATCATAGCTAATTTTTTATTTCAACCCCTTTTTCTATATTATCCCATATCCCTTGATTCCTTTAATGATCTAGTGATAACTGTCCAGAATATACTCGACATCTAAGCACCCTAGTCCTCTGAGTTGAGAATTTCAGTTGGGCCACTATTATCTGGTGAATGGAAGGTGATTGCATTGAAACATTTAATATTCTTAGAGGACTTGAGAGATGCTGAGAAGCTCTGAAGAAATTTCACCTCATATCAGTCCTAAATAGTTACCCTGAGAAACAGATCACCCCAATTGTCAACACAAAATTAAAGGTTTTTTGCAGGTCATATTGGATTTTTCAGTCAGAGGAAAAAGCTTTTCAACATCAACCTGATTGAATCCTCTAGGAATTTTATATGCTCAAATGAGCTCAAATCTCAGTCTGCAAATTCTACAAATTATAAACCCATTCTACTTAATTTCACCTTGTAGATTAACCCCTCATCCTAGGAATCACTCTAGTGAATTTTCATTGCATTTTCTTTGAGGCAAGTATAGCCTTTTCAAGTAAGGAGACCAAAATTGTACACATTCATAGAAGTATAAAATCCCTATAGTGCAGTAGGAGGCCATTCAGCCCATCGAGTCTGCACCAATACCAATTCCACCCAGGCCCCGTCCCCACTTAGTTACCCTACTAATCCCTCTATCCTATCATATCCCGGGACACCAGGTTAATTTAGTATGCTCAATCAGCCTTATTTGCACATCTTTGGACTGTGGGAGGAAACTGGAGCATCCGGAGGAAACCCATGCAAACATGGGAAGAATATGCAAACTCCACACAGACAGTAACCCTAGGCCAGATTTAAAGCTGGGTCCCTGGCGCTATGAGGTAGCAGTGCTAACCACTGTACCACCATGCTGCCCTCACTATTCCAAGAATGGGGCTCACCAAAGCCTTGTACACTGTCAGAATGACTTCCTTACTCATATTCCAACAGGCCTATAATAAAGAATTTTTTTTAAGTTTATTTATGAATATCACAAGTAGGCTTACATTAACACTGTAATTAAGTCACTGTGAAAATTCCCTAGTCATCACATTCCAGCACCTTTTCAGGTACACTGAGGGAGAATTTAGCATGGCTATTGCACATAACCAACACGTCTTTCGGACTGTGGGAAGAAAACGGAGCACCTGGAGCAAACCCATACAGATATGGGGAGAACATGCAGACTCTGCACAGATAGTGATCCAAGCCCGGAACTTAACCTGGATCCCTGGCACTGTGAGGCAGCAGTGTTGACCACTGTGCTACCATGCCACCCCAATAAAATATAACATACCATTTTGCCTTACTTGCCATACCTGCATGCCAACTTTCTGTCATTTGAATACTAGGACACACAAATCTCTCTGAATACCAACTTTAACTAGTCTCTCACCTTTTAAAAATTAACCAACTTTTCTATTCTTCCTGCCTTTGTTGGTGAATTTCAGAGAACAGTCATATTGATACAAGTGATGTATCAGAAAAACAGAATAATTAGTTTGATGTATTGTTATTCCTAGATGGAATTTTTTTTTTCATGCAGCATCCTCAATGGAAGGCTTAGAATTGCTGGGCAGCTGGGACTATGAGACTAGCATGCAATGAAATCTGCTAGAAAAAGCCGCTATCCCACATCACGCGACTCACCCTTTCATTTCCATTAAAATCCACTTGATAGCTGAGCCCATGTCATTTGCATCTGTAATGCCAGAGCCTGCAGCTCTATTTCAGCAACATGCTTAAAATATAGCTTCACTTGTCTGTACACTTCCATGGTTTGATGTGAAGGTAAGTAAATTGGACAACCTTGTGCTGAATCTACTATTGGAAGATGTCACCCTTTCCATCATCAAGGACAGGTGCTGGAACATTTACAACCAGTTTCTCTGTCTTTCTCTCTGTGTTCATGTTCAAGGCTTTGGTGTATGCTTACCATAGTAAACAGATGTTGCGCAAAACAGTGCAAACCTTGGGTGGAATCATGTGCCCTTTAAAAATTGTGGGACAGGATCATTTCCCTGTGCTGACACTGCACCTGCTAACAACATCCTTGCCTCAGTATGCACCATCCAATTAGGGATAGCAGGTGAGCTCCTGAGACTGCATGCCCAATCGGAGGACCTTCAGCCTTGGAGGGCTGGCAGCCCAACTGAATGAGGCAGGCACTGTGACGACAGGTGGGCGATCACAAGAGTGCCTTCATCTTAAAGTGCCTGCCAAAAAGCCTGGAACTCTTATGAAATGGCCTTTGGCCACATTTGAGTGACTTTGCTTGTAGAGGGGATGGCCTGAATAAGCAGCTGTGATCTACTGATCTTTGTGGCCCCAGTGGGGATGGGGTGGGGGAGGGGTAAGTATATGAGGCCTCATAAACTCCCTAACCAACCAATAGCAAGCCATCTCCTGACACCCTGCTGGGCTTGGCCCTCAGTTGGGCGGGCACTTCCACCACTGAGAAGATCCTAGGGGTGTTCCCAATCTATCCACATTTGGCTGTTTAACTATTCCAATTCAATCCTTCTGAAAAGCAACTAGGGATGGGCAATAAATGCTGCACTAGCCAGTGACGCCCATATCCCATAAATGAATCTTTAAAAAGTTGCCCACCTAGCATTGCCAGGCAGTAACCAATACTGGTAATGGCTGCAGCAAGATTTCCTATAGGTGAGAATGCATTGAGCTTTTGAGACGAAGTCCTCGGAGATTGGGCATGCAGTCTCAGGAGCTCACCTGCTATCCTTAATTGGATGGTGCACACTGAGGCAAGTATGTTGTTAGCAGGTGTAGCAGCGAAATGATCCTGTCCCACAATTTTTAAAGGGCACATGATTCTACCCAAGGTGTGCACAGTTTTGTGCAACATCTGTTTGCTATGGTAAGCATACACCAAAGCCTTGAACATAAACAGAGAGAAAGACAGAAAAACTGGCTGTAAATGTTCTAGCACCTGTCCTTGATGATGGAAAGGGTTTAGAAATAGTGTTTGAGATACAATGGTCAAAAATGACTATGTTCTGATCTATGAATTTGAGGTTGTGGATTCTGCATTATCAACTTGGTTGCATAAACCTTTGAGATACTTGACCTCAAAGTTGTACTGATGAAGATGATGTGATCATTTGTAGATCCATAGAGGTTGATGATCAGAAGTTGAAAGTCATCTCCCAGAATTCAAGTCAGATACTGACACAGGATCTCATTACTGTCTGAAAAAAATAAAAAAGCTTAAAAATATCATCATCCTCAATCCAGCTGAAAGGTCAAAGTTGGCAAGATTAAGGCACAAGGATAAATAGATTCTCTCATTTACAACGTTGATGAAATTTCTGATGAGCAGTCCAGTATTGTATTCAGAAATGAATTTCATTCCCTACTTTCAGGCTTAGGAAAGAGAAATCTGTCAATTTCTTGATTAAGATTAGCCTTCAACCTTTTAACTGAGGGAATACAAGATTTTTCAGGGAGCACATTCACACATACTCAGAATGATGCGAGGGCTTAAAAGGTTAAGTTATGAGGACAAAATTTAATACTAGAATATTAAAATAAAGATGTTGAAATGCAAATATAAATTGTGAATTTATTTAACTAGTAGAAAGTCTCTCAAATGAACGTAAACTTAGCTACATCAATAGGAAAAGAGACAACGTACAGGAATCAGCAACTTGAAAGCAAGTTCATTATTATTTCTGTTAAATGCTAAGACTATGAATTTTCTTTTACTGTGTTACACAATAACTGTCTAGACAAATGTGAAAGGCATGCACTTTCACAAAATCACTGTGGGAAGGATTCACCTTGTATTATTTTTAATGATCTGACTACTAGCATCACCAGTTTCTCTGACATTTAATTTGAAACATGGGTTTGATGAACCTGCTGTATTGAATCATAGAATCTTATAGTGCAGAAGGAGGCCTTCGACCCATCAAGTCTGCACCGACCACAACCCATCCAGGCCCTGTCGCCAGAACACCTTGCATTTACACTAGCTAGTTCCCACTAACACTAAGGGGGGATTTAGCCAATCCACCTAACCTGCATATCTTTGGGCTGTGGGAGGAAACCAGAACACCTGAAGGAAACCCACGCAGACACATGGAGAATGTGCAAACTCCACACAGACACTGACGTAAGCCAGGAATTGAACCCAGGTCCCTGGCACTGAGGCAGCAGTGCTAACCCACTGTGTCATCATGCCGCCCACAACATTGGAAGTCCACACAGACACTGACCTAAGCCAGGAATTGAACCCAGGTCCCTCGCGCTGAGGCAGCAGTGCTAACCCACCGTGTCATCATGCCGCCCACAACATTGGAAGTCAGTAACTTAAGAAACTTCGCATAGACGTACACATACATTTGTTTGAGCTTGAATGGATGGGTCAGCAATTGATTTCCTAGTCCATTGTGACCAGTCTACTATACCTTGAAAGAGGATCCTAAGTCTTAGCAATTTTTTTTTAGTTTATATCCACTCATTTCCACTCAGCAAACTAATTCTTAACCAAAATTGATCTGATTAGGGACTGAATTTCATGCTGTTATTAATTAACCCAAAACAAACTTGCAACTGGATAAATGGTTCTTCAGTGGAAGTTTATTCTGATTTGTTACATAAATCTAAAACAAGTATCTGAATGTTTATCAGTGACTGTCCTTCACCTTTCCTACTTTCAAATGGTCAGTGTGAAGCACCTTGGGACCATGCTCAATTCCCATCGATGTGACACTATTTTTTGCCAGTCTAATACATAGTTTAAAAGAACAAACAAATCTCATAGTGCACCATTCAATCCTCCAAGCTCACAGCTAAATGAAAGGGGACAAAATTGAATGATCTCTGGCCCATGTTGTCAACCAGTAACATCAAGATCAATTAATACTGATCATTTCCCTCAGCAACAGCAAAAATAAGGATTGTCATTTCAATCACCCAGTATGAAATGGGTGAGAGATGAGAGAAGGAAGAGCAGTAGCAACCTGAAGAATCAGCAGGATCCTGTCACAATTTCTGGGTCACCTCATATTTGTATGATGGAGATGACCTGTCAGTATGATATGTGCTCCTCATAAGCGGCTTGTTGATAGGTGAGAAATTGGGTGCTGCTGCAACATCTTAAAGGTCTGCAGCAACTTAAAGGAGAGTACTTTTGTGTGCAATATAGGGAAGCCAAAAGGTGAAGCTGCAGGGTGATTTTCAAGATGTTTTGACACAGCTGTGAAGATCGACCAACTATACAACATTAAAAAAATCCTCCCGTGGATGGTCAATAGGTAACATGGTAAATTTTGGTACAGAGATAGTGACAAAAGGCACAACATATGAATGCCATCAGTATTTTCACCATCATGTGGCAACAGATGCTGAAACAAATTTAATGATTGCTCCAGGAGTGCTGCAGTAAGAGTTATCTCATCCTTTAAACACAGCCTGTCAAGCACACTGTCTTTACTTTAGCCTTTTCAGCCCTTCCCTTCCTGCTTGTCATGGCTAACTATAAACCAGCATAGAAAAGTTCACTGCATATAATTTCTGCTTGAACTTACACTGACAATATTTGATAATGCTCTCATAACTGCTTTTTCTTCTTGGCTATACTTACTGCTTTATGGTAAACTGGTTTATGCATGGTACGGATTGAAAATCTTTACCCAAGGCATGAACTCCCACTTCCACTCTTCTTGAAGAAAAACCTAACATTAAACAGGAGGAGGTCCTATTATACGGCAAGCACTGGCACTTATGGAAGAGACTATCATTGATATAATTGCAGACAACACCGGTGGATTGCTAGCATATATCTCTACAGTGCCAAAGGAGGCCATTGGGCCCATCGAGTCTGCTCTAACTCTCTGACAGGGATCTTAACCAGGCCCTATTAGGGGGACTATTATTTATCCTATTCGTCCCCCGAACCTACACATATTGGGACAATAAGGGGCAATTTAGCATGGCCAATCCAACTAACCTGCACAATTTTGGACTGTGGGAAGGAATTGGAGCACCAGATGAGATCTACGCAGACATGGGGAGAACGTATAAATTCTATACATACAATCAATCAAGGCTGGAATCAAACCTTTGTCCCTAACCACTGTGCCACCATGCTGCATCGTGGTATTGCCCTTGGGCCCATAATCCTGAGATCTGATCTAATGATTGGACTTCTGCAAAGCTAAGTATTACATCCCTTGCTCTTTGTATTATATATCAGTGATTTAGACTTAAATTTAGAAACATGATTAAGAAGTTTGCAGATGATATGAAAATTAGCTATATGTTGATTTGATTTGATTTATTATTGTCACGTGTATGAATATACAGTGAAAAGTATCGCTTCTTACATACTATACAATCAAAGCATACTGTTCATAGGGAAGGAAAGGAAAGGGTGTAGAATGTCGTGTTACAATCATAGCTTGGGTGTAGAGAAAAATAAACTTAATATATGATAGCTCCATTCAAAAGTCTGATGGCAGCAGGAAAAAGCTATTCTTGAGTCAGTTGGTAGGTGACCGCAGACTTTTGTATCTTTTTCCTGACAGAAGAAGGTAGAAGAGAGTATGTCTAGGGTGTGTGGAGTCCTTGATTATGCTGGCTACATTTCCAAGGCAGCTGGAAATATAGAGAGAATCCATAGATCAGAGGCTGGTTTGCTTGATGGACTGGGCACCATTCACAACCCTTTGTAGTTTCTTGCCGTCTTGGACAGAACAGGAGCTATACCAACCTGTGATACATCCAGAAAAGATGCTTTCTATGGTGCATCTATAAAAGTTGGTGAGAATCGTAGTAGACATACCGAATTTCCTTAGCCTCCAGAGAAAATAGAGGCGTTGGTGAGCCTTCTTAACAACAGCATCAGCGTGGAGGGAGCAGGACAGGTTGTTGGCAATCTGGACACCTAGAAACTTGAAGCTTTTGACCATTTCCACTTCATTCCCATTGATGTGGACGGGGGCATGTCCTCCACTACCTACACTTCTTGAAATCATTGATTATTTCCTTCGTTTTACTGATATTGAGGGAGATATTACTGTCATCACACCAATTGACCAGATTCTCTATCTCTTTCCTGTACTCTGTCTCATCATTGTTTGAGATAGTGAGAGTAAAAGTTGTAGATGTCAAGAAGATATCAATGGACTGGCCAAATGAGTTGAGAAATGTAGGATAATGCATTTGGGAATCGGTAAAAAGGGAAAGGAATATGCAATAAATGGTAAGATGCTGAGACATGTAGAGGAACACAGAGACCTTGGACTGCATGTCCACAGATTCATGTAACAAACAGATAGATGAGGTGGTTTCAACAGCATAAGTATAAATATTGGGAGATAATGCTGGAACCTTATAGAGCACAAGTTAGAATGTCATTAGAGTAACACACACAGTTCTGGTCACTGCATTACATCGAACACAGAACATAGAGCAGTACAGCACAAGAACATGGTCTTTGGCCCATGATACTGTGCCGAACATGATGCCAAATTAAACTAATCCTTTCCACCTGCCGTTGGTCCATATCTATTACTTGTATATCCACGTGCTTACCAAAAGCGTCTTAAATGCTCCTATCATTTCTGCCTGCACCACCACTTCTAGCAGCACATTCCAGACACCTACCACCCTCTGTGTAAAGAACTTGCTGTTCACATCTCCTTTGAACTTTCCCCCACTCATCTTAAGTGCATGCCGCCTAGTATTAGACATTTCAACTCTGGGAAAAAGATTCTGACTGTCAGCCCCATCTATGCCTCTCATAATTTTGTAGACTTCTATCAGGTCTCCCCTCAGGTTCCATCACTCCAGAGAAAACAATCTTATTTTGTCCAGCCTCTCCTTATAGCTCATGTCCTCTAATCCAGGAAGCATCCTTGTAAACATCTTCTGCACCCTCTCCCCAAGTCATTTATATATGTCACAAACAGCAGAGGTCCCAGTACGGACCTTGTGGAACATCACTAGTCACGTACCTCAAGCCAGAAAAACACCCTTTCACCACTAGCCCCTGATTTCTATGGGCAAGATGTGGAAAAAAAATCTATCAAGTTAGGAAAACATGACCCACCCCACACAAAGCCATGATGACTTTCCCTAATTAGACCATGCTTTTCTTAATGTGCAGAAAACGTATCCCTGAGAATCAATATCTTCCCAATCACCGATGTGAGACTCACTGGTCTATGATTTCCTGGTTTACCCCTTTTTCCTTTCTTGAAAAGAGGAGCAACATTTCCTACCCTCCAGGCCTCTGGGATCTCTTCAGGGTCTAGCGATGATGCAAAGATCTTTGTCACAGTCCCAGGAATCTCCTCTTCTGACTCTCTCAATAACCTGGGATAGATCCCATCAGATCCTGGGGGCTTATCCACCTTAATGTCCTTCAATGTTGATGATGTGACTAAGTTTAAAAATGCTGATTGAATGGTCACAGAAGCAGACGACGGGTAGGATTTACTAAGCAACCTGCCACATGTTTCATGGCAGAGGGAGACAGCCCACCATTGGCCGGTGATGGGATCGTCTGGTCCCACTGTTGTCAACAGGGTTTCCCACTGAATGCAGCCCTCACCACCAAGAAACCCACAGCCCTAAGCTCATCTACTTTATTCACTACACTCCTGGCATTAAAATAGATACACCTCAGACCCTCGGTCTGGGCACTTCCCTTCTCCATCACCCATCTAACCTCCCTGTCATACTGTCTACAGTCCTTCTCTACCTGGGAGCTAACCTCTTCGCTCTCAGTCACCTCATCTCTATTCCCCCCCACCCAACCTTTCTAGTTTAAAGTCCCCCCAGTAGCCCTAGTAGTTTAGATCGGAATTGAGGAGGAACTTCTTCACTCAAAGGGTGGTGAGTCTCTGGAATTCTCTGCCCATTGAAGTGGTGGAGGCTACCTCGCTGAATATATTTAAGTCACGGGTGGATAGGTTTCTGATGGACAAGGGAATTAGGGGTTATGGGGAGAAAGCGGGAAAGTGGAACTGATCCACTTCAGATCAGCCATGATCTTGTTGAATGGTGGGGCAGGTTCGAAGGGCTAGACGGCCTACTCCTGCTCCTATTTCTTATGTTCTTATATTCTTAAATATAAGTTTACAGAAGTAAGTGGCCTGTCGGCAGCTACTCTGAAAAGGGGTTCGATGCAGCCTCAGATCTATACCTTGCCTTAACAGTTGTAATTACACTTCTTGTGCTAATAATGTATAGTTTTCAGAGTGTGAAATAGTGTGGAAGAGCTCTTTTATTTTCCATAAAATCAAATCTAAAATAAAAATCAGAATAGAATATATTGAATTTGAACAGATTTCATTTATTGAGCTCACCATCACAGTACCAGTACAGATAATCAGTCTGTAGCAGTCATTGAAATGTAGTCATTCTTTCTCATTTAATTTAGAATTGATTTTAAATGGTCCACATCAGAAGAACAATTTGGTCTGAGATTGATTTCAGGCAGGCAGTGCCACCTATAGAAACTCTCCAACCCTGTAAGTGAGAAGCTGTAGTAAATTAATAGGCTCACTGCACAACACAATGTCATCAATGCCAAATTGTTTAAACAGCTACAGAGCAATGAGGCCACCTTTGGGCATGTCGGATTTTTATTGTATCTTTAGCATAGGAAAGCTTTCCAAGACATTTCACAGAAACATATATCAGACAAGAAATGACACAGAACCAAAGCAGGAGATATAGATGGGTCAACTTAAAGTTAAGCAAAAGTGGCAGTTTTGTGGCAAACAATATCATCTCACCACTTCAGCTTCATGCTAGTTGCTATGTTTGTGAACTTTTTAACCTTAGATTTGAATCTAATAAGAGGCTTGACTGTCTTGTCAACTCAGCTGATAATAAAAACTCAACAACCATTCAACAGTCAAAGATTTAGGACTCCGTGCTGAACCCTGCTTCCCCGGGCTACAGAGCAAAGAGGCCACGTTTGGGTGTGTAGGTATGTTTGAATGTGAAAGACTGTTTTGACCTTTACGGATAACTGCCCAGTTTCCAGCACATAGATTAAAATTGCCCTGAGAAATTCTGTGCCACTAAAGAGTTTCAGTTTTATTAGTATTTTGCTTTCTTTTAAATCAACATAAAATACAGATATCAAAAGTTATTCTTTGCAGCAATTTGACTTTTAAATGAATGTTAAAGTAGTCTATGTGGGATGTTCTCTTACAAGACAGAGCTATAATAGCATTTTCCACTAGATGGCACATTTGAACAGGTCCAACTCCAACAGAATTGTAAAATGCTAAACTGGCCATGATAATATTTCAGTGGATTCCTTGGAATTTACAAAATATTTTCTTATCTATATTTTTTCTTAGCAGTTGTTAATTTGTTTTTAAATAACAAAAATCTGGACTTACTGTTCTGTTATTATCAAAATGACTACTAAGCAAATCACAATACCACAATGTTACCGACAATGACTCCCATTCTGGCAGTGTGATTAAATATTTTAATAAGAATATTTAATAAGATACACCATTACCTTGATTTTAGACAAGTAAATATGACTGTTGGAAAGGTGGAGAAAACTACTGCCGTCTTTTGTGCAATTTACAATTCACTGTCTGGGTGAAATTTTCCGAAAACAAAACTAAGGGTGGAATTTTCCCACCCCACCTAGAACGGGAATCGTAGCAGGGCAGGACAGAATATTCAGTGGAACATAAAGATCTGTTGACTTTGGGCAGGAATTTCTTGGGGCAAGCTAGGCCGGAAAACCACATTCTTAGTGTCATAACAGCAAGAATACCAGGGCAATCTTCACCAGTCTATCAACACTCCAGACAATCAACACACACAGTCACATTTCGGAGAGTGGTGAGTTGCACGCCAATACGGGCGGGGGTGGGGGGAAGGTGCCTAAACACACCCATTGCAGAGAGCTCAGGTGCCATTCTTCAAGGGCACACTGATCGCAGTGCACTGGGAGACCCCTCCATCCATGGACAAAAGGACGCCACCCCCTCATTGGCAGCATGTTCCCCCACCCCGTCCCCAACACAGGTTGCCAGCATTGTGGCCCTCCCGATCAGTCCCCTTGCCTAGCCCCTGACCTGTCTCCCCCAGCCTGATCCTTGACATGCTCCCATCGTGACCCCTGACAGGCCCTCCCCATCATGACCTCCAACAAGCCCTCTCCCATTATGTCCCCTTCATGCTCCACCCCTGCAACCCCCCCCGCATGGGCCTCCGCTTAACCCCCATTCAGGCCCCTCCATCATAGCCCCCCACTCAGGCCCCGATCATTGCCTCAGTCAGGCCCTCCCCTCATCATACCCCCATTCAGACCACACGTCCACTCAGGCCGTACCCCCTTGACACCGCCCTTGGCACAGTGACAATGGCCAATTGGCACGACCTGGATATCCAGTGTGCACTGCCAGTATGCCCAGTGGACACTGCCAGATGGACACTGCCTGAAGGGCACTGCCTAGCCATGCCCCTGTACACCCAGACTCTTCCATGAGTCCAAGTCCCTGGCATGGCCATCACGCCTGGCCTCCGCCAGTGGAGACCAGTACTGATTTGCATTCAGCATGCTTGGTTTCATCGGTTAGAACATTGAATATAGGAGTTGGGACGTCTTGTTGAAATTGTACAAGACATTGGTAAGGCCACACTTGAAATACTGTGCGCAATTGTGGTCACCCTGTTATAGAGAGATTTACTAGGATGCTACTGGGTCTTAATGGATTGAGTTATAAGGAGAGGCTGAATAGACTGGGACTTTTTCTCTGTAGCGTAGGAAGCTGAGGGGTGACCTTATAGAGGTCTATAACTGGGCTGATACTGGAGTTGAGGGGGTTGAACTATGAGGAGAGGCTGAATAAACTAGGCTTGTACTCGTTAGAGTTTAGAAGAATGAGGGGAGATCTCATTGAGACATATAAGATGATGAATGGGATGGATAGGATAGAGGTGGAGAGACTCTTCCCGCTCAGAAAGGACAGTAGGACTAGGGGGCACAGCCTCAAGATAAAGGGGGGGGTGCGGTTTAGAACGGAATTGAGGAGGAACTTCTTCACTGAAAGGGTGGTGAATCTCTGGAATTCTCTGCCCGTTGAAGTGGTGGAGGCTGCCTCGCTAAATATTTTTAAGACGCGGGTTGGTGGGTTTTTGATAAGCGAGGGGATTAAGGGTTATGGGGAGAGGGTGGGAAAGTGGAACTGAGCCACGACAGATCAGCCATGATCTTATTGAATGGCAGGGCAGACTCGAAGGGCTAGATGGCCTACTCCTGCTCCTACTTCTTATGTTCTTATAAGGTAGATAGTCAATATCTTTTCCCAAGGTAGGGGAGTCTAAAACTAGAGGGCATAGGTTTAAGGTTAGAGAGGGGAAATACAAAAGTGTCCAGAGGAGCAGTTTTTTCACACAGAGGGCGGTGAGTGTCTGGAACAAACTGCCAGAGGTAGTAGTAGAGGTGGGTACAATTTTTTCTTTTAAAAAGCATTTAGATAGTTCCATAGATATGATGGGTATAGAGGGATATGGGCCAAATGTGGGCAATTGGGATTAGTTTAGGGGTTAAAAAAAAGGTAGCATGGACAAGTTGGGCCAAAAGGCCTGCTTCCATGCTGTAAACCTCTATGACTCTATGATTCATGTTTGTGTGACGTCCTGCCAGAGAGGTGATAACATTCAGAGTCGGGGGACGTTCATGTGCCGAACTCACTAATGAGATTGAAGTCATGTCAATCTCATGCTAATCAGCCTCACGCCCTTGGTTTGTGCCAGTAGAAAGGGGCCAAGATGATTTAACACCGGTGCAGAAACAATTTTTGAGCCCACACGCTATTTTCCAGAATTGAGGTGTTCTGTGCCAGGTGCAGTGAGGTCAGAAAGTCACCGCCTCTGCCTCTGAGTCCCACAGAAGATGATTCCATGGATATCCGATACCCTTTGGTTCTCCTGCTAATTGCTTGTTCTTCATACGGAGTCCTTTGGACCACTATGGCATCACAGCCAAGCCTGATCCTTGTCCTCATCCAAAGTTCATTTTCAAGTACAGATCACTGGATAAGATGGAAGAAAGCTAATACCACCCTAGTTTTTGACTAGCTGGGGATTCCATCACTAATAAGATAAGAAAATTAAGCATCAACTAAGGATCAAACTGTGGACCATTTGGAATTTCTGTTCCACAATGAGAAGTGAAAATTATCAAATCAAGTTGGCAAGCTATATACATTAATGCTACCATTTGTTTACAAGATATATTTTCAAGAACTATCATGTAGGTGTTTTTATCATGAAGATTACTGAAGAATTTTTTTTTCTGTACACTTCCCTCAAGGTTCCTGGAAAAACTGTGTATCCATGCATCATGCTTAACATTTTATAGCACAGAAATATAACTGGTAATATGCAGTTCAATCCATGAAAGCAAAGAAATTAAAGATTACCAAGAATTCACATCTCAAAAAGTGTAATCCAATGTCAGAACAGTGCAAACAGAATGAGGATATTAGCACTTTTCTTTCTCTGGGCTTTTCAATGTATTTATCCAGTCAATTGCTCAGCCATACAATCAGGAAGAACCCAAGTTTGAACCCAAGGGTTGAATTTAATGAAACCAGTTATGGTCGGCAACATGGTGGCCGGACCCACTTAACCATGGGAAACACCCAATGTTAATCTTCCAGTGGTGGTAAACCATACCCTTTATTATGGGTATGGGAGAGCAAAAAGGGATTCCCCGTTGCCAGTGCTGAGATGCCAGTTAGACTAATTAATGAGCCCACTGCACTTACTGATGGATCAAGAAAGCCACACAGCTTTCCTGTGCCCTCAGAGGCCATGCAGCAAACATTGTTGGATTTGCCAGCAATGCCCAGCAGGGGAGGAGGACGAAGTCTCTCTGTGCTCTATCCAGCATCAGACAGTAGCGTGGTCACTGAAAACCTGCCCTTGTCTCTAATCCCCCCAATCCCTACCTTCTTGGGCCACAACTGGCAACTCCATCCTTGCCTCAGACACCTTGCGCTGGGGTACCACAATGATCCTGAACCTCCGATTGGTGCAGTGTCACCAGCAGCTATCGCTCCCACTGGCAATGGCAGCAGTGATGAGATGTGTTTTGTGATTGGCTGGCGGGCAGACCCTCTGCCGCTGGAGACCCCAATCACAGGGATGATAAATTGGTAGTCATTTAAGTGCCTGCAGGATACTTGATTCCATCAGGCCTTCGCCATGTAATTGACGGGCATTCCCTGCTGTTTCTCCAATCAGTGGGTGAGACCCCATTGGCATGGCAGAAATCTAAACAAAATCTTTTCTGTATTAGGTTATCACAGCTAGAAATGTGATAGGAGATTGAGCGCTTTGGAATTAAGGAAGGCAGAATTGTCCAGGGGTTACTCTGCTGCATGTGTGGATATTAGATAAGCTAATTAGGCTCTAATCAAGCAACACCTTGATTTTAAAATTCTCATTTTTTTCACAATCCTCCTTGGCCTCGCCCTTCTGATCTCTGCGCACAATAACACAAGAAACTGAAGCAGGAATGGGCCGTCCAGCCCTTCAAGACTGCTCTGCCATTCAATATGATCATGACTGATCTATGCCAGCCTCAACTCCTTTTCTGTGCCATTTCCCCATAGCCCTCTGTTCCTCAATTAAACATTTATCCACCTTCACTTTGAATACTTCTAATGATCCAGCCTTCACTACCCTTTGGGGCAGAGAATTCCAAAGATTCATCTCCGTCTGCGAGAAGAAATTTCTACGCACCTCAGTTTTAAATGACTGGCCCTTTATCTTGTAGCCATGTCCCTTGTTTGAGATTCTCTGTGATAACCCCCATGATCTGTATGGGGAATCACTAATTGACCTCCCAGTTGGGCTCATTGAATATGAGTTCCCTGGGGACTGGTAATTAGCCCATCAGGTGGAGCTCATATACCGAGCCCTATACTGTACGCAATGTTCCAGGTGAGGCCTTACCAACGCCCTGTAAAATTGCAACAAAACCTTCCTATTTTGAAATTCCAACCCCCTTGCAATAAAGGTCAAAATGCCATTTGCTTACTTGTTGAACCTGCCTGCTAACTTATTGTGATTCATGCACTTGAACACCTTGATCCCTCTGTACTTCATTCACCTGCAGTGTCTCTCCATTTAGATAATAATCTGCCTTTTGATCTCTCCTACCAAAGTGCATGACCTCACACTTCCCAACATTAAACTCAATTTGCCATGTTTTCATCCAGTCACCCAATCTTTTTATAACCCATTGCAGAATCACAATATCCTCATCACAACAGGCCCTTCCACCTATCTTCGTATCATTGGTGAATTTGGAAGCCTTATATTCTGTTCCTTCCCCCAGGTCATTAATGTAAAAAGAGTAATTTTCTCCCACCCCACAACCCTCCAAAATATCTGTCCTCCTCCAATTCTGACCTCTTGAACATCTTTCATTTTAATTGCTCTATCATTTGTAGCTACACCTTGAATTGCCTGATATCTAAGCTCTGGAATAGCCTCTCTATATACCTCTCTGCCTCTTTACCTCACTTTCCTCCTTTAAGACACTCCTCTTTGACCAAGCATTTGGTTATTTGACTGAATACCTTCTTACGGGGCTTGGTATCATATTTCATTTAAATGATCCTGTGAAGTGCCTTCAAGAATTTTGTTACATTAAATGAACTATAAAAATATTGGGTGGAATGTTCCTTTTTTCCTTCTATGTGCCAGACAAGGCAAAGAGAGCACCAGGGTTCTAGGGGCAGTACCAGTGGGCATTGCCAGGGAACACTGTCAATGGGCATTGCCAGGGATCACAGAAAACTGTCCTGGCATGTCCCTCTCACCCCTGTGAACCCCCAGTTTATTTCCTCCACCTGAGATCTCATCAGTGCGATTCTCGGTTTTGGCCTCTCTTGGGATTTTGTGTCCACATTGTCATTTGTACCCATGTCCTGGCCTGGCCATGAGACGTTGTTGTAGATTTAATTCTGACTCCCTTTAAAATGGAATAGATTTTCAACAGTTATTGTCAAGATCCAAACATGAATAATGGTTGCTTAAATATAGTTGGGAGGTCTTGTCCCTACCTCTGGGCTAGAAGCTCCCTGTCCGAGTCCCACTTCAGGTCTTGCAGGCCAAGGAAGATGTGTTTATAATGTGACCATGAGTACAGTAATACTTCCGTACTCATGGTATAGATTGGTAATATAGTGGTGAACTTTTCAAAGTGATTCATATAACAGATACAAGTATCAAATACTGAAGTTACTAATCATGAGTCATGCAGTTGCCCTTAGTCTATTGTGCAAGATACAGAAATCACAACCAACAATGCATTAATCAGTGCCCTCTGCACTTCCCAGTCAGTTTACAGCTTCCCATTCAGAGCAGAGTTAACTGTTGTTTTCACCTTTTACAAATCTTTTGTTCAGTTCAAAATTGAAGGGTGCATTTGAACAGGCAGGAGGCATGATCGTGGTTTGACTTCTGATTTATTGATTTCATTATATTCAGATTTAAGTGTACATAAGAGCTAGGAAAAGGAGTGGGCAGTTCAGTCCCTTGAGTCTGCTCCACCATTCAATACAATCATGGCTGATCTCATCTTGCCTCATCTCCACCTTCCTGCCTGCTCTCCATAAGTGCTGCTAATTAAAAACGTATTTATCTTCTCCTTAAATTTGTTAGTGTTCTGGCATCTACTGCACTCTGGAATAAAGAATTCCACAGGTTCACAACCCTTCGAGTGAAGTAATTTCTCCTATTTCTGTTTTAAATCTGTCACTCTTTGGCTTAAAACTATGGCCTCTCATTCCAGAACTAATGCATGACTCATGATTAGTACCAATCTATACCATGAGTGCAGAAGTATTACTCAGAGTCTAAAATATGTAATACTACTTTTTACAAGTAAGAAGTTTTATGGAAATCTTATTCTGCTCCCTACTTCTTGAAAGTATTGATTTATTAAAGTCCAAATCTATAGACATCATTCACCTCATGTGACCTTACAATCTCTATGACTGTGTTGGTGACCATGGACTTCCACTGGATTGATCCATGATTATGATTGGCAAAGGACTGGAGTGGTTTGCCATTGCCTCCTACAATATGTCTAACCAGGAAAAGTTCCTGCTCTTACTGCTTGCCATAAAGTTTAATGGAAGGGTTTACAGGCTGATAATCAAACTGTTTTGGTAGATGTTTACCCTGTCAATCCCCTTTAGCATCTTATATACCTCAATTGGATTTCCTCTCATTCATCTAAACTCCAGCTTGTATAGCCTAAACTGCTCAATCTCTTTTCATAAGACAAGTGCTTCATCCCTGGAATCAATCTAGTGAAACTTCTCCGAACCACTTCCATTGCATTTATGTCCTTCCTCAAGTAAGAGGACCAAATCTGTGCACAGCACTCTCGAAGCAGTCTTGCCAATGACCTCTATAATTGCAGCATCACTTCCCTACTTTTATACTCTATACCATTAGCAATCAATGCCAAATTCCATTTGCCTTCTTTATTACCTGCTGTATTTGCATTGTAGCTTTCTGCAAATTATGCATGAAAACACCCACATCCCTCTGCACTGAAGCATTTTGAAGTTTCTCTCAATTTAGATATTAAGTTGGCCTTTTACTCCTCTGAGTAGAATAGATAATCTCGTATTTGTCCAAGTTAAATTTCACGTCAAATTCTGGCCACTTGTAAATTTCTCATTTCCTCATTGCAATTTACAATCCCACCTATTTTAGTGGCTATAGACCTTCTATCCCTACATCCAACTCCTCAATACAGACTGTAAATAGTTGGGGCCCAAGGACTGAACACTGTAGCACACCACTGGTTCCAAGTTGCCAATCAGACAAATATCCCTTTAGCCCCACTCTATGCTTTCTGTTGTTAGCCAATCCTCTATCCAAGCTAATATATTTCCCCTCTCCCTACGGGCTCTTGCCTTGTATATTACATTTTTGTTCAGCATCTTATCGCATGCCTTCCGGAACTCAGATACACCACATGAACAGGATCCACATTATCCATTTTGTTTGTGACATCTTGAAGGTGCTCTAGCAAATTAGTCAAACACAATTTACCCTTCGTAAAACCATGCTGACTCTGATGGAATGCATTTTGACTTTCCTGTTACTGCTTCCTTAATAATGGATTTCAATAATTTCCCAATGGCAGATGTTAAACTAACTAGCCTAGGGGGTTGTGGGGGGTGGGTCGTGTGATGTAAGCATGTCTGTGGCTGAGTTTTTGCAAGTTCTGATACTACTTATCTTTTAATACATATGTTATCCTGATGCACAACCCATAATTATCCAATACTGATGTGTATAATCTGTGCTATGATCCTGGACAATACTGGTTACATTTTAATGAAGGGAAGCTGAGTTAAGTCAAGAAAATCCTTGTCTGATCGAGATAGTCAGAAATGGCTGAGATGAGGCTCGGTTCGCAGTGACGGTTTCACTGGTGAGATGATCTGTGCTTTGGTGATGCTGTTGACTCCCCGCTAGATTTTTAGTGCTCATTTTGATGAACTGCGAGGTATTCTAAAGAGAATGGATGAAACAGAGAGGAGAATCCTGTCCACGGAGAGGGCAGTTTCCTCAGTGATCATCACCTTTAGTTCTTGGAAATCCTGCTCCATGGTATGTGTACATCCTGGCTGACTTGGGGAGATGGGACCAAAGAAGGAGTATCCCCATGCACCTGATCTCCTGAGGGGTCCTGGGGATGAATTCCTACCTTAATTTGAGAATTGGTTGTCATGCTTTCGCAATTTCGATGAGACTGGGTGTCTCAATTTTGATGAAGCACACTTTATCTGGTCTTCAAGGCTTGGGGTTGGTTGAAGATTTCAAGCACTAGTCTTACGATGTCTTGTCCTCAATGTTCATCAAGAAGGATTGGAGGTGGCCACGCATGTTGGATCCTTGCCACCTGCTAGGGCCTAGGCTGTTCTCTGCCAGGGTTTCAGAACAACGATATGACGGAGATGCAGAGACAATAGCTGGGTTTCTGGATTAATAATCTAGCAATAATACCATTAGGCATTGTCTCTCCTGATTTATTCTTGTATGTCTACCCTTATCTATTTTGGTTTGGCTGCAAGGGTAGTGGCAGTAGTTGTTTGATTGCTTGGTTCATTAAATGGATGGTGGGCATACAGATGGTTGTTGGGGTTTTTCTGATGGGGGAGGGAGTGGATCAAATTTCGTTAATAGTGTGCCTAAATGGTGCTTTTGCAGTACTGAGAGAATGAGGTGGTTTGCTTTGCTCAATGTAAAGAAGTGATGTGAGTATTCTTAACTTGTTAGCCCTTATTTTACTGTATCATTGAGCAGGTTAGGGCAGTAGTGGCTGTTTATCTGGATTAGATGGAAGGCACGTTGGACGGGGGGAGTAGGTTGCGCTCTCCAAGACATTCCCTTTTGGGGGATTTTGGACTTCTGTCTCTCCTGAGATTGGGGATGTAATGTTCTGTTGGTTGCGAGGCTTGAGTGTGAGTCTGGGACATCAGTTCAGCTTTGTTGGAATCTCCCTTCATCTGAAGGTTAGACTGGTCAGAGCAGTAGGTCGCTTCTCCAAGTGGTCATATATGGAGACTTCCAGTCTATCCACTTCCTAGGTTTGGACTCCCCTGGAGGTCCAGTGTCCTGTTTCTTGTGAGGTTGTGCTGTTCTGTTTTTGGTATCCTTCCTATCAAGATGTATGCAAACTACATCTGGCATCGATTACATAATCCTCCCTCTCTCTGGGACTTCATTTCTTCATCTGAATGGGTGGGGTGTTATTATTGGCTCTGCTTTATTATAGTTAATGCTGAAGGCTTTCCCTTGTCATATTAGGAGGAGAAGGGTTGTATCTCTCCTTGAGATACCCTGTTGATGGGTGTCATGACGATTCTTCTCCTTGTTGATAGGATTTCCTTGGAGAAATATGGTTTAAGTTTTCTGGTGATGGGGAGCCTGATTGGTGCCTCAGATATGGTTGGAGAGAAGTGAGGTTTATAATATTATGAGCCTAAGTGAGATGTACAAATCCTTGGCTTACTGGTTCCTATACATGTGAGTGTACACTAACATACCACATCCTGTATCCCTGACAGTATCCTAAGGTTCCTCTTTTTCTGCATTATCCTTTCATTGCTTGGAGGTCTGGGAATATTGAGTTAGCCTCCAGTTGGTTGTATATTATCCCATAAAGGATCCTATATATTGTGCAGTTCTGTCTCTGTAATCACGTGGAGGACAGTGTGCACCATGGAGCCATGTGCTCATGATTGTACCTTGTTATCCGGAGATTTCCCATTCTTCTTTATATCCTTTCTTTATCCGTATGAGAGGAGACACTGACTACAAAAATTGCAATGATTGACAATTGGAATTATTTGTATGAATATTCACTGGTCATTTCTGTGAAATAATAGTCACTCAGTACTGTAGTTGATTTTGGGGATTTATTGCATTTTGTGGCAAATGTAAAATGGAAAACTTCCGATAAAAATATTCTTTAAAAAAACTAATTGGTCTATAGTTTCCTACTTTCTATCTTTTCCCCTTTTTGAACAGGATGTTACATTAGCCTTTTTCCGATCCATTGTAGAATGTATAACATACCACTGTATATTATTTTGTTTAAGATTGAGGTTTCAGGGACCTGATTTTAATTGTGTACATAATGGGTTACAATCTCACCACAAGATGTCCATTTTACAGTTTAGAAACCTCCAGACAACATATTCAAAACTAAAATGGCCTGATCCAAAATGCCACTTGTGAACTCAGTTACTGGTAACCTCATTTTACATGCTGCTTTGCTTTTCCTTCTGTTTTACCATATTTATTGATGTCAGACAGGTAAGAATTCAGGGATAAAAGCAAACTACTGCAGATGGTGGAATCTGAAACCAAAAGAGAAAATGCTGGAAAATCATAGCCGATCTGACAGCATCTGTATGGAGAGAAAAAAGCTGACGTTTCGAATCCAGAATGTTTTTGACGTTTCTGGACTTGAAATGTCAGTAATTTTCTGTACTTACAGATGCTGCCAGACCTGCAGAGATTTCCCAGCACTTTCTCTTTTGGTTTAAGAAGTCAGGGACACTGCAAACGGTGAACAACTTGACACATAGCACAATGACCTTCACCTCAGTTTATCTCTGGCTGCCTGAATAATTTCATATTTATTACATAGTGAAAGAAACAGATGAATGAACTAGCATATTTTTATTTAGCAAAATATAGCTTGCTAACAAAATGTGAAAAGTGTCTGTGGATGGCAATAGATCATGGTTGAATATTGGAAATGTGAAGATGGATCAATGTTTTACTTTGCTTGATTAGCTTTATGGTCCAGGGAATTTTGCTTTTATTCATGGGATGCGGGCATCACTGGTTGGGCTAGCATTTATTGCCCCATCACTGAGGACAGTTAAGAGTCAACCACATTGCTGTGGGTCTGAAGTCACATGTAGGTCAGACCAGAAAAGGAAGGCAGATTTCTCTCCCTAAAGGACCCAAGTGAAACAGGTGGGATTTTATACCAATTGACAATGGTTTCATGGTCATCATTATATCTTTAATTCCAGATTTTAATTGAATTCAAATTTCTCCATCTGCCATTGTGGGATTTGAGTTAATCCATTGACAAAACCACTATGCTACTGCCTCCCCTCAATGTTTATATAACTTTCCCCCAACAAATTAAATGAGAGGATAATAAATCACACTAAAGTAGATTGTTCACGGACTGTGGTCGTAGCAACTTTAATGGCCTAAATGGTGTTTTGGCCCTGCAACAATCATGAAGCACAAACCTGATTATTTCAAAGACAACTGTGTTTTATTTGGTAATGCTGTCTAAACCCATCCCAATGATGTAGAAGCCACTGCTTCAAGTAAAGTGTATAATTTTGTTGGACTTAAATTTGCTAAATATTTTAAAGAGCATGAGAAGAAAAACATCCGTTCAATCTGAAATTAAAATATTGGTTTAAGGCCTAGCTTAGGAAAAAATCCTAGATACTACTGAGAAAACAACAATTAGAAACAAGTTCCCAGCTTTCCTTTTTGTTTTCATTTTCTCATGCCATGGCTACAGGAATGAATGTTTTGCATTTGTATAGAATCTTTAACATAATAAAATATCCCAAATGCTACATAGACAATCTAAAAATGTTTAGGCAGGCACAATCAAAATAGGACACTGGAGCCTATTCTACTTTGCCAATTTTTCAAGATTTCTTTTCATTCTGCCTCCACTACTGCTCTCCAAATCATTGAAGTATAAAATCGGGGAGCTGATTCAGTCCCATCAATTTTTCAATGGGTTGATTAGGATAAAATTATCCCTCGTGTCGTATATGTTTTTATTTCTCTCATTATATTTTTTATCAGCTCATTCTAATATCAGCCTTTTAACTGCGTCCTTTACTTCAGTTTAAATGCTTTAAACTTATTTATTACTTTTCCTCTGTTTGCATTTGTGATTTTTTTTCCTCTTTGGCCTTTTCTTACTGTTCAAATACTGTTTATCTATTATATCTTTCAGGTCTGAGGAACAATCCACACACCATGGGAGCAATTCTCGCAGTCAGCTGTGCTAAAAAATTAGCGCAGCGGGCTGGGAGAATCCCACGGCGAGTATTGCGCAGGATTTGCGCATGCATTCTCACTACAATAGCGTCTTCCAGCGCTGGATTTCCAGCGGCATCTGTTCTGTACCAGAATTTGGCAGGGAGGCCGAGTAATTATGTTAAATCTAATTTTAATCTAATGTAAATGCAATTAGCAGGCCCAGGACTGAAATCTCTGGGCCCATTAACCTCTCCCAAACATATCCCCCTCCTCCCACCAGGAGTATTTCACTCTAGTGGGGAAAGTAGCTCCCCACTGGACCAATCCCACTGGAATGAAGATGGTGCAATCAGAGCCCCCCCAAAGGTTTGAATGCCAGGGGACATGTCTCCTATGCATTGGCATCCTGGCACTGTCAGCCATGGCCCCCTGGCACTGCCCAAGGGTCAAAGTGCCAATGCCCAGGTGCAACTTGGCACTGCCCATCAGGCAAGGGTGCGAGGTCTATGGGGAGATGGGCCTGATAGGGCAGGACCTAGGGGGCATTCATTGGAAGTGGGGTGGGGGTGGGGATCCCATTGCCACTCTGCAGTCGGGATCAGTGGGGGAAAGAGGAAGGCCAACCATCAGGATGAGCTAGGCAATGGGGGGTTGGCACTACGGGGAGGGGAGGGGTGAAGCTGGAGATCATGGCTGGCCAGAAGGAGAGAGATCAGGGGATGGTTGTGGAAGGGCAATCAGGCTGTGGAGGGTTGGGGGGGGGACAGCATTGCAGGGGTCATGGGGGCTGGCCAGCAATCAAGCTAGCCAGCAATGAGAGGAGCCACTGCATGTGCACTGATCTCAGTTGATAGATTGACGCATGCGCAGTGACCTGTTCAGCATGGTGATTTCAACCGCTCTAGTGGGAATAGGCCTTGCCCTCTGAAATTTAATGATCTTCATGCTGATGACCTCTGCAGCGCGCAGAGTGTGGGAGATTCTTCTCTGAACTCCCACTGAAAAAAACCAACATGAATTACTCCAGTTTTCATGCAAATTCTCACTTAGATTTTTTTGGGAGAATCCCAGCCAAAGTATCTTGTTATCTTTCTTCAAAGATTATTTCTTCATTTCCTCCATGATTTGCTTGACCAGCTTAAGTTATTTCTGATTCTGTTTCATTTTTTTCAACATCTGCAGTATTTGCTTCTTGCTCACATTGTTTACTGAAGCGTTTTCTGTGTCAATCCAATGCAAAGTGTGTAAATAATGAAAATAGTCCATTGATAATAACACTTAAAAAGGCACAAAAATGTTTTTTTAATGTTTTAACATTTAGAAAATGGGCCTCGCTTTGTCCTACCACAGCTACCATTTTCAAACATTGGCGCCTGAAATCCTCAACATCCTCGCCTCAGAGAATGCTGGAATCACAGCACAAATGGCTAAAAACAGCTGTTTATTTCACTGCAAATTCTTTGTGTGTTGTGCCAATCTCCCAGTCAAGGTTATGGTTGCAAGTTTGTTGAACCCTGCGGAAATTCAGAGCCCTAAATTTTATAGTCAAATGGGCCATAATTGTTACTGCCTAGACTCACGATGATTAACAGCAGGTGTGTGCTGCCAGAACTTAAAAAAATGTAGCCGAGCCAGACAGCATCTTAACAGAGGAAGGGACAGTGGACAGTGGTGGACAGTGTTGAGCAATAGTTCAGAATACTTCAAACATTGCAAACATTGACAACAATTTCACAACTTATTTGTCATGCTTTAAAATGATCTTATTGATTTTAATAGCTTTTGACTTTAACTGTGAGATTTTATAATGTATTGAATTGAAATACTTTTACAGAAAGTAGATTTGGAGCATTTTTAATTTAGGTCCCACCATGGTATAATAAACAACATCAAATATCTGGCTTGGATTCAGATATGTATTTGGGTATTTAAACAATTTCCTTCTTTGCCACCTTTCCCCAAAAGGGTATTTAAAAAATGGATGAAATCTTCTAATCCCTCCAGCAGCGGGAAGACTGGAGGACTGGGAAACATACTTTGTCAGGAGGGCAAAAATTAACTTCCCAATAGCAAGATGAACTTTAGGAATTAAGTTCTCAGGATTTGAAAAATGGTTTGAAGGTAGGTTGAGCTTCTCAATGAACAATGTAGGAAGCTCTTTTTCATGTATTAATAACTCATGCATGCTCACTAAAAGGCCACCTCTGCAAATTAACTTCCCCACGACTGAGAAATTAAAATGTTCATGTTTATCACTACAAGTGGTGAGTTTAACTTCTTCCAAGACTTTGAAGTGAGTTACCATTGCTTTGGCCTTCTTGGGGACCATTCACAAGACTCAGCATCTTGGCTCAGATCGGATGCCCACACGCAGAGCTGCACAAAAGCTGGAAAAAGGAGGCAGTTAACATCTGAGAGTGGAAGAGGGCTGGGTGGAAGGGCAGAGCAGAGGCTGGCCACAAAAGGCAGGCTAAGGGGGAAAGAATCATGCTGAAGAGTGGAGCAGAGGCTGAACATGGGAAGCAGGCTAATGGGGAAACGGAGTGAGGCTGTCTAAGGAAAGCAGATAGACTATCCATGTCAGGGCCAAGGCAGTGATAGAATGCAAGGATGCTGGGACCTGGGATGGAGGGAAGGGCCTGAATTGTTGGGTCTGGAAGTCCTGTGGTTAGGTGGGGAGGGTGTTTCTGGGCAGGCACAGTGATAGAGAAGTGCTCCGGGAGGGCAGGGTCAGTGCTATCTATGGTGATGACCTGCGGATTGAACTCAGTGTGAGGCAGTAGAGGGAACAGGCACAATGAGGTTAGAGTATGGGGGCTAGAGGGATATGGTAGGGTGACAGAGGCAAGTCTGCTAGTCTGATTGCTGGAAGTTTCATGGGGTGAAGTCATGAAAACAGACAAAGTAGGTGGCTCAGATAAGAGGATGGATCAGGGTCAAGGGGGCAAAGGGATGGTCATGGATGGAGGCTCAGAGAGGAGAGAAGGCATCTGGAGAGTATTGGTTAAAGGTGCAAGACCAATCGAGGAAGATTCACCGGTGACAGTGGGGAAAGTAATGGTTATATAGGTGGATCAAGGATGATGGGGGAGAGGTTAGTAGGTAACGTGGGAAAAGTGGAATGTAGTGGAGTGAGTGTCAAATTTCACCCACACCATTTTGGAATTCTCAGCTATGCAATGCTGTCAATCAAACTGCAATCATCCAAAGGGGAAAGAGGATGTTTTCAAGTGGGTGGAGTTCACGGTCAGCTAAAAGGCATCCTAATAACCATGAGGCAACTGGATATGAATCATACTCAATTGTGCTCTTTTCTCTATCATGAAGCCCATAAGGCAGTCGGTCATTTCTGACTCATGAGTTTCAACTTCGAGATCCCAGTAAGGTCTAGAGCTGCCATACATTCTGTCATCTGCATCCACATCCCTCCCTTCCTGTCACGAGCAGGGAGGGAAAGATGTGGATGCTTCCAATTGGCACTGCTGATGGATGGCAGAAAGCCCTCAATCTCCACCCTTCTGGGTGAATGATCATGAGATTAGTCTTCCTATGTTGCCAAGGCAATGATCTCTGTATAAATTCTTAGGATGGTATGAGGGAGAGCTCTGGTACAGGTCAGTTATCACCCTGGTTAAAAGACAGTATCTCCATGCACAGTCATGTCTGAAGGGGAGATACACTCATCTCTATTCCTTTAGGATGTCCTTCAGCTGGAAGCAATGGGATGGGGTTTATGTATAGATGGAAGACAGGCAATGGTATTAGCAATAATCTGGTGACTCTGAGATAGAAGCAAACCTGAATGGGATACATGCCTGGATAATGTAGGCTCCAAGCAACCTTGTCTCACTGCTAGCTCTCATCCAGATGAGGAGGATGACACACCAGCACAGGTTGGCACATAACCAGAAGGACCAATGGCCTGAGCAGCAAAGGGCAGCAGAACTTCACAATACTGCTGACCAGGTGCCAGTGCCATAGCAAGCATTTGCCTAGGCACCTCACAGGCAGTGCAGCTATTTACGGATGAGCAAATGTAAGATGAGTGTTTGATAAGGTTCCCCATGGTAAACTACTGTAGAAAATGCGGATGCGTGGGATTGAGGGTGATTTAGTGGTTTGGATCAGGAATTGGCTAGCTGAAAGAAGACAGAGAGTGGTGGTTGGTGGGAAATGTTCAACCTGGAGTTCAGGTACTAGTGGTGTACCGCAGGGATCTGTTTTGGGGCCACTGCTGTTTGTCATTTTTATAAATGATCTAGATGATCAGAGAATTAGATAGGGTGGACAGTGATGGCTAACATGAGGGGACATAGCTTTAAATTAAGAGGTGATAAACATAGGACACATGTCAGAGGTAGGTTCTTTACTCAGAGGGTAGTAAGGGCATGGAATGCCCTGCCTGCAGCAGTAGTGGACTCGCCAACTTTAAGGGCATTCAAATGGTCATTGGATAGACATATGGATAATATTGGAATAGTTTAGGTCAAAGGGTCATTAGATTGGTTCCACTGGTTGGCGCAACATGGAGGGCCGAAGGGCCTGTACTGTGCTGTGATGTTCTATGTTCTAAAAGGCAACGTCAGAGGTAATTTTGAATGTTATGGTTATGCACATCTGCCAGCATCTCCATGATGACTGGCAGTTGTAAGGATTTGGAGGCAATCCTGCACCAGTGGCATTAAAGGTCATTGTGGCTGTAAACATCTTTATCAGTGGCTCCTTCCAAAGCTGCACTGAGTGCTTTTGTGACATCTCCCAGTAATGACACACAAGTGTTAATCATATGTGACAGATGCCCTGCTCAGAAGAGCCCACCAATTTGTCCAATTTTGCCTGGATTCCGAAAGCCTAGCAGCAAAAGCATTGGGTTTTGCAAGTCTCAGATTTCCCACAAGTGCAAGGGAGAATTGACTGCACGTGGCCTTGAGAGCTCCCTGGCAACAGCCATCACATTTATCTGTGAGAATGGTTTCCACTTTTTGAATGTGCAGCTGATATGTGACACATGAGACAAATCCTGTAGGTTTGTATCCCATTCTCAGGGAGCTCTCGCAATACTTGTATTCTGACTCATTCCCAGGTATCACAGGTTTTTGAAGGACCTTGACAATTGCACAGCTGGCTCCACGGGGATAAGATATACTGCCTAAAGACCTGACTGATTACTCCACTTTGCCGTCCATAGAATGACGCAGAGGAGAGGTACAATGCTGCAGAGGCCCTACAAGGTCCATAATTGAACAGTTAGTACACCTCCTAAATTCAAGATTCAGATACTTGGACTGCTCAGTGGGGCTCTCCAATACTCACCACATAGACTATTCCAGAGCACCATTATTTGTTGCACCCTGTACAACCTCACAATACAGAAGGGGATGCCTTGGCTAAGGGAACCATTGAGATGACTCCTCCAATGATGGGGATGGTGCTGACAACAGCCAGGTTTGTTGCTGAAGCACACACTGGGAGACCCTGTGAACACTAATGATTGTGTATGGTGAAGGAACAAGTCTGAAACTTGTCTTTTATCTTAAGCAAGTTCATTCTCAAACCAGGTTAACACTATCAACCTCCTCCTGATCCCTCACATTAAACTGTTCTAGCTGTGTCCATTTATATTTAAGCTAATGATCATCACCTGTCTTTAGTAATGTGAATGGTTTAAGAATGTTATTGCTTAAGGATGCAATTGCTGCTATATTAGAGTCACAGAGGTTATAGACCCTAGCTCCTTTCTGTTTCAGACATTATACTTTGCTCTAAAGTACTTTGATTTATGATACTGATTTCAATTGCACTACTCAATGTCTGTCCTGCTGGTATCTTGATCCTTTATATTTAGCAAACTGTGCTGATATGCAAAGTCCTGGTGCTAAATGCACACTTAGAATCAGCACCCCATACTCCCACAACCTCGAACACCTGTAAGTAGAATTAAATGTTTTCTATGCCCTCACAAAGTCCATGTGCATGGCAATTTGGAAGCAGTACCAAATCTTACCTTGCCTGACATGCACACGTCATCCTCACGCCTGCTCCCAGGTCTTTGGATACACAGGGAGGAGCAGCATGAAAAGAGCATTTGGCCCCTTGAAGATTGATCAAGGGATGTCGTGTTCCTGCCTGAGATGCCACTCATCCAATATAACCCTATATTTCTTGAAATCATTATCATACTGAAAAGGTTTGAGGTTTCTTTAGAGCCCACTCACTGAGAATTCTTTATCTGCCTTATGGGTTGCTAAGCAGCAAGCACTCTAGACGTTCCAGTTGCAAAGACCCTTACCAATCTCAGTCCGAGATAAAGTTAGTATCAGTGTGAAATGGGTTCTGTAACTGTGGACATCCCAGCCAAGGTAAATATATTTTTTATATGGACCCTGCACAGCCGTGTTTCAGTGGCTGATGCTTTGCATGAATTGCCTCACAGTCCTTGGCACAGTCCAGCACACAGGCCCATTCTACTCATGGACTAAGACCCTGGTCCTTCAATGAGGTGCAATGCACTTTGCTTGCAGACCCTTTATGCGAGATCTACAGCAATGTTTGATAAAGAGATGAGCAGGCCAGACAAATCACTATGTGAGGTCTGACAAAGGCTGCAGTCAACAACATAAACCTCTTTAACCTCGCACTTAATCCCTCTTGAAATCAAGGTTAATTTGCCTGTTGCCTCCTTACTTGCAGCCTTTGACAGAACTGGGTACAGTGCACATTGTGATATAAAGGAACACACAAACTGAGTCTGGAAGGCAATTTTGACTGGACAAAAACATGTATAGAGGCAAGTATGGAGACAGTTCTAGTTTAGACCTTATTTGTATATATGAACATAGTTATATGTAGCTAATAAACATTTATTGCTACATTATATAAGATTCAAAGCCTCTTCATGAAATCTCCCAAACTACACACAATAGGGGTGATTCTCCAACCTCACTTCACTTGGCACAGATCGTGCTGATCCTGGAGAATAGCATGTGGGCTTAAAAATGGGCTTCACACACAGTGTCAAACAGTTTACAATTCTCGTTGCAATGGTGTGAACCAGATTGAACCCATGAGAGCGATTATACATTTAAATATGTATAGCCAATTTGAATCCTAGCGCACACAGTTCTCCGGTCTTCAGCTGTGGTGTAGGAACAGTTGATAAGGAGGATGTGCTGGATATTCTTGAGGGTTTGAAAATAGATAAGTCCCCTGGTCCGGATGGGATTTACCCTAGGATTCTCTGGGAGGCAAGAGAAGTGATTGCAGAGCCTCTGGCTCTGATCTTCAGGTCGTCGTTGGCCTCTGGTATAGTACCGGAAGATTGGAGGTTAGCGAATGTTGTCCCATTGTTTAAGAAGGGGAACAGAGACTTCCCCGGGAATTATAGACCGGTGAGTCTCACTTCTGTTGTGGGCAAGGTTTCAGAAAAAATTATTAGGGATAGGATTTATAGTTATTTGGAGAGTAATGAATTGATTGGAGATAGTCAGCATGGTTTTGTAGCGGGTAGGTCGTGCCTTACTAACCTTATTGAGTTTTTTGAGAAAGTGACCAAAGAGGTGGATGGGGGTAAGGCAGTTGACGTGGTATATATGGATTTTAGTAAGGCGTTTGATAAGGTTCACCATGGTAGGCTTCTGCAGAAAATGCAGATGTATGGGATTGAGGGCAATCTAGGAAATTGGATCAGGAATTGGCTAGCCGATAGGAGACAGAGGGTGGTGGTTGATGGTAAATATTCGTCATGGAGTTCGGTTACGAGTGGTGTACCTCAGGGATCTGTTTTGGGGCCACTGCTGTTTGTAATTTTTATTAATGATCTGGATGAAGGTATAGTTGGGTGGATTAGTAAATTTGCTGATGACACCAAAGTCGGAGGTGTGGTAGATTGTGAGGAAGGGTGTCATAGTTTGCAGGAAGACTTGGACAGGTTGCAGCGCTGGGCTGAGAGGTGGCGGATGGAATTTAATGCGGAGAAGTGTGAGGTAATTCACTTTGGTAGGAATAACAGATGTGTTGAGTATAGGGCTAATGGGAGGACTTTGAATAGTGTGGATGAACAGAGGGATCTAGGTGTATGTGTACATAGATCCCTGAAAGTTGGGAATCAAGTAGATAAGGTTGTTAAGAAGGCATACGGTGTCTTGGCGTTCATTGGTAGGGGGATTGAATTTAGGAGTCGCAGCGTCATGTTGCAACTGTACACAACTCTGGTGCGGCCGCACTTGGAGTACTGTGTGCAGTTCTGGTCCCCACATTACAGGAAGGATGTGGAGGCTTTGGAGAGGGTGCAGAGGAGGTTTACCAGGATGTTGCCTGGTATGGAGGGGAGGTCCTATGAGGAGAGACTGAGGGATTTGGGGTTGTTTTCGCTGGAAAGAAGGCGGCTAAGAGGGGATCTTATTGAAACATATAAGATGATTAGAGGTTTAGATAGGGTGGACAGTGATAGCCTTTTTCCTCGGGTGGAGAAAGCTAGCACGAGGGGGCATGGCTTTAAATTAAGGGGGGGTAGTTATAGGACAGATGTCAGGGGTATGAGGTTGTAAATGTGCCTAGTTTGGGGGCGTTTAAGAGATCTGTGGATAGGTTTATGGACGAAAAGGGATTGGTTTAGGTTGGTGGGTCATTGTTTTTTAACTGGTCGGTGCAACATCGTGGGCCGAAGGGCCTGTTCTGCACTGTAATGTTCTATGTTCTATGTTCTAACAGCAAGAATCACTATTGGTCTCCACTAGTGGAGACCTGGCACATGGGGGCTATTGAAGCTCCTGGGTGATCAGAGACATGGCCAAGCAGAGTCCATCAGGCAGTGCCCTCCTAGCAGTGCCCACCCGGCACACTGGCAGTGCCCAACTGACACAATGGACAGCCCAGCAGTAGCCACCAGACAATCCAATGCTGCTAGTTGGCGTCCATGACAGGGGGCTACTGAAGGGGGATCTGATGGGGGGGGGCTATGCAGTGGCAGTATGGGGGTGGGGGGTCTGTCAGGCAGGCTTGTGCAGCAGTAGAACATAACAGAGGTCATGATGGGGTACATGTTGGGGGTCAGGCAGGGAGAGGGCCTGGGAGATCATGTGTCATGGGGGAGGCAAGGGTATCCCGATATCTATGGGGGGGAGGGAGAAGGTCTCCCAGTGCACTGCAATTGGGGTGCCCTTGCAAAACTGGGCCCAATAGCTCTAAACCCAGACACTGATGTGTCTAGCACCCCACCCCACCCCTGACCATCCCCCCCCATCCGCAGTACTGGCGCAAAACTCCCAAATCTCCAAATAAATGAATGGGTGTGGGAGGACTGCAGAATAGATCACCCCTGAAAAGCTGACGCAGATCACTCCTGTTTTCTGTTATGACACTTAGAAATCTTTTGGGAGAATTCTGCCCAACATCTTACAACATGTGACAGCAATGGGAAAAACTCTTCACAGAAGCTGGAGAAGAAATTTAAAACCTGGAAGATTAAAAAGCGCAGCATTCTGACCTGACTGAAAGTACCAGGAGACTGCGGGAAGCTCTGAAGCAAGATTGGAAGCAGAAGGCAGAAATAAAACTCCACACTGTCGCAGATAACCCCAATGAATCCTGTGAAAGACCAGCTTCAACAACCAGTGTAGAGTCAGAACATCCAACAAGGGTCAGCTAAACAAAACTTAAGCTTTTGGCCAAAATGAGTTTTAAGTCAGGAACAGTCAGAAATACAGTTTTAAAATGCACTGCGAACACTCAAGTCCCACGTTGGCATCAAGCCACATGGCAGTCGAGCTCACTTTGAACCAAAAATATTAAATAAACAAATACTGGGCAGTTAAAAAAAAATCAAAGGCCAGAAATCAACAGCTTCAAAACCTGAGAACATTCAAATACTGCAGGAAGATTCAGAAAAGTAGTTCCAGGGAGTCACTGCTGAGAAATTTAAAACACAGAAATTGCAAATGCCATGGCTGCAGGAGCCTGCTAAAGATGACAAGCATGGATATCTCATTGTGAAGAAGTGTACAGCAGTGCCACCTTGATTCTCCTAACAGCACTTAAAACTTTACACACTTTTAATTTTAAATGACCATTGATCAAAAATCTACCTTACCGGGCCAGTTGCAGTCATCCAAGATTCAAGCCAGACACAAAATTGGGGATAATGGAGAAAGAGATTCCTTAGATACATGATTGTTTCACGTGTAAAAAGACAGAAGCTGAACAGATTATTATTCTGCTTTATTTAGTAGGTCCGATAGCTGACAATATAAAAACTAGACATGGAAACATTGAATCCTCAGCAAAATTTGATGACTTTTAAAATCTTCTGACACATTTTAGCAATAATATTTATTTATTTTGTTTATTAGTTCACCTGTATGCTTACATTCACACTGTGATGAAGTTATTGTGAAAATCTCCTATTCGCCACACTTCGGTGCCTGTTTGGATACACTGAGGGAGAAGTTAGCATGGCCAATGCACCCAGCTAGCACATCTTTTGGACTGTGGGAGGAAACCAGAGCACCCGGAGGAAACTCATGCATATTCGGGGAGAACGTGCAAACTCCACACAGACAGTGACCCAAGCTGGGAATTGAACTTGGGTCTCTGGTGCTGTGAGGCAGCTGTACTAACCATTGTGCCACATGATCCTTGAAAGAGCAAAACTGAACAAACATGTCCAACTACGAGAATCTATTGACCCCTTCATTAATAAGTTGTACAAAATAGCTGGAAAGTTGTGACGCCAATGACCTGAAATCACAACTAATCAGGGACAGATTTGTTATTACAGTGGCGAACAGTGCATTCTCAGAAAAACTTCAAGCTAAGGAAAGTTTGACCTTTGAAAAAGCCATTTAAATTGTCAGGCAATCTTTAATCCATTTACAGCACAGATAGATCTTAAGGGTTAAAAGCAAGCCATGGTACCGATCAACTCACTGTCCAGTTAGTAAAACAATTTATGAGCAGGGACATGTCAGGTAAAGGCAAGCAGTAAGAGTGGCATGGTGGCACAGTGGTTAGCATTGCTGCCCCATAGCACAGGGGCCCGGTTTTGATTCTGGCTTTGAGTGATTGTCTTTGTGGAGTGTACATGTTCTCCCTGTGTCTGCTTGAGTATCCTCCAGGTGCTCTAGTTTCCTACCACAGTCCAAAAATGTGCAGGTTAGGTGGATTGGCCATGCTAAGTTATCCCTTATTGTTCAATTATGTGTAAGTTAGGTGTATTAGCCATGGTAAATGCATGGGGTTGTGACGATAGAGTGGAGGGGAGGCTCTGGGTGCAACATCCTTTCTGAGAGTTGAATCAATGAAGACTTGATAGGCTAAATGGCCTCTTTCGGCATTGTACAGATTTATGGGTGGGACCTTGAGCCTGCACTCTCCGTGCAGCAAGGGCACAAAATCCACAGAAAACTGGAAATCGCGAATCTCGCCAGTGAGATTACAGTTTCTGATTTTCCTTGCCACTCACTGATGAAATGTGCATGAACCTGATTTTAATAGATTTTAACAAATTTAAATATACATATCTAGTCCCCTCATCAAATTATCCCCACCTCCAAGTATTCAAATGTCAACTTGTCAGGATATCCCCCTTGGGGCACAAATATAAGTATAACCCCTGGGGGGTAGTTTGAAGTTTATTAAAATTTATTTTACTATTGTCACAAGTAGGCTTACATTAACATTGCAATGAAGTTAAAATGTGAAAATATCCTGGAAAAGGACATGGCCAGGCAGTACACTGTCACAGGCTGACACTGCCAGTTTGACACTGCCAGGTTGGCACTGCCATATTTTGCCAGGGCAGTGTCAGTGGCGGGCCCTAGGGGAAGGGGGGAGACTTTGAATGCCGATGATGATCATGGGTGGGAGTGGGGGTGCGGGGAAAGTGGGGCACAGCTGGGGATGGGGACACTGGTGATGATTATTGGAGGGGGATATGGGGATGCCAATGATGATCATGGGGTGGAGGGCAAGTGGGAATGGGGGGTGGGGATGTTGGCGATGATCGTGAGGAGATGTGGGGGTGGGAAGTGGAGATTATGTCTTATTTTCCAATTGGGATGCCCTTTAAAGATGGTGCCCTGATCTCAGCTGACTTTGCTGGCTCTAATAGTTCCTGCCCCATCAGGGTGATGGTGTAAGCCACACCCCAATCTTTTTTTCAGACTAAGGGGCTCAAAATCTGGAGAAAAACCTGACCAGCAGAGCTGGAGAGCTTCATGCCAGTTTTCTCACCAGAACTGACACTTTGCCAAATTCTGGTAAGATCGCATCCCTTTGGTTCTAATATTCTAACCACGAGAGGGGGGGAAACTTAGCCAGCAATGTGGATCCAAGTGATCAATGTCCAGCAATCTCAGCACAGTGTTTTAATAGCAACTGCATAGGATACTTCGAAAAGCTAACACAACTAGACACACAGGAGATTCAGCTGGTTACAATGATGCCTGAAGAGGAAGATAGCCAAGAAAAGAACCAATAGCAAGAAGAGGTTCAACCTCCAGCTCTGACATCTGTAGCTAAGATACTTTAAAACAGTGCAACCTTCAATCAGCACAACAGTTAGCTAGACAATGCTGGAAAAGAGAAGAAGCCGTCAAACAACCACAGCATACCTCAGTTAGGCAAGAAGGCCAACCAATGAGAACCTCATTGCACAGAAAGCAATTTGAGTCCATTGATAAGTCACATGCACACAAAAGGAAGCGCCACCTTCCATCCCACTTCAAATATAAACAGAAAAGAAATAAGATCAACTAACCAAAAGCTAAAATGATCACATCCAAATCAACCTACTATTGATCAAGATAAAATCAAAATATTATGGATGCTGGAATCTGAAACAAAAACAGAAAATGCTGGAAAATCTCAGCAGATCTGACAACATCTGTGGAGAGAGAATAGAGTCAACGTTTCAAGTCTAGACGATCCTTCATCCGAGCTGAGAGCAAAAATGTATTTGTTTCTTTTTTATTACATCTTGGTGCAGCCCTGACAGTCATAGCTGAGGTGGAGGCAACTTGCTGATTGCTACAGCCTGTTGATAGTGATGACTTTGGTAGACATTCTCTGATGGCCTAAGGCCTAGAGGTTCAGGTGCATCCTTCTCACTCTGGCTTACTGGAGGTGACAGGGTTACTGGCAGAGGAAAGATGGAGCATCAGGGTACCCTTGGAATGAAGGCCCTGGAGTGTCTGTCTGGTATTTCTCTTCCTTGTGGGTGCCTAATGGCACCTCCCTGACACCTTGAGGAGAAATAGCACCTGGAGCAAGATCAAGTTGCCCCATCCCCTCTCACCGAGCCAGAGCTGCTCTGCACCTGCAACTGGAGTGACAGTCTCTGTCTGTTCTGTTTAGCTTGGGTCTCCAAGGCAGCTGCCACTCTTTCCATGGACACAGCCAAGTACTTCCATTCCAGTGCCAAGGCAGCATACAGAATGTGGATCAACTACACTGATCTTAAGAGCAGTCTTCTGGCATCTATGCCTGACATTCCCTTTTCAAGAACTCGATTGTCCAAAATGCCAGCTTTGGCCTTGTTCGCTCGTTTTGATAATGGCCACTTTTGTCCTGCAGGTTGACAGTAGAATTGAGTGCCATTCCAAGTGGTGAATGAGCAGTTCAGGATCATGCAAGTTTATGGCAGCTCCTGACTCTTCCCAGTAAGTGATCAACACCAAATTGTTCTCCAAATGGTAAAAGACTGAGAGCAGGAAGTGGCTGCCACACAGTCAGTGCACATATGCTGATGAGTGCTGCAACCCAAATTCTTGTTTGACATCCCTGTGTGCACATATTTACACTGCTTAATGTCTTTTTGAGTGTCTGTTTTCAGTGAGTAGACAGTGCTACTTACCCTGGCAGTAAGGTTTATTTATTGGTGTCACCAGTAGGCTTACATTTACTTTGCAATGAAATTACTTGAAATTCCCCTTGCTAACCACTGTGCCACCTTCATCCTCTTCCTGAACAGCTGAACAGTTCTGCTGGGGGCCCCAGGAGTGTTAACCTTTGCTGCAACCTCTGCAGGCTGCCATGATCAAGGAAGAGGGCCTTATGATGCCAGTTCTTGGAATCAACAACTCCTGCCTTTCATAGACAGCCTTCTAGGAGGCATCAGTAATCTGTGGGGCCACATATTGGGAGCAATCTAATGGCCCCATCTACCGTGGGTGCAAATCCCATTATGGTCACTAAATTTCACAAGAGGGCCAAAACAGGATTTGCACCAGCAAGATCTTGGTCTGAGATCTTCCCCGCCCCCTGCCTATGATGTGATCAGGTTCATACCCAGGGAGGACATGAGCCTGTTTTACAGAAATTTAAATACATTTCAAATAATGAAGGTTTTATGCCATAGTGTCCAACCACAAGGTATCCTCCCAACCTGGCACCACAATATTATGCCAACACATATCATTATTGGTTTTCATAAGCAAAAACCAGTCATGATGACATGCCAGGGCATGGAAGCACCTGGAGACCCCGTGAGTTAAGGGACGAGGCTGGGCATTACCCCCAGCACCCTGGTAGTGCCCCATGGCAGTGACCCAGGGTACTGCCAAGGGGTACTGCTGAGGGCACTGCCAAATGGGTACTGCCATGTTGGCACATGAAGAGGCAGTGCTAAGTGGACACATGCCATGGGGGCTCTAGCAAGGGGGTAACTTCCTCTATTGGGAGTTCACATGTTTGATAGGGGGAGAGGGGATGGCTCCAGTGATTGCCAGGGGATTGTGTGCCTCTATGTTGGAATTGTTGTTGGGGGAGTGGGTGGCCTGATGTTGGTGTTGTGGTGGGGGAGGGGTGTCCCAATGATTGGGGCATGCTCAGATAGCTGTGTTCATGGTCCTGATCTTTGTGGGAGTTGGAGGGAACCTTATATGTAACATTGAGATTGGTGTGCCCTTTCAAAATGGTGCTCCAATCTCAGAACCCTGGCTTTGCTGAGTGGTGTTTAGGTACCACTCCACCCACAACACCACCCTGCCCCCCCCAACCACTTCCCCCCCACCTCTCAAGCTGGCTGTGTGATCCTGACCAGAACTTTTAAATTGTTTAATTAGGCAAGAAAAGGCATCTGTGAAGCCAATGAGTTTCACACAGCTTTTCGTGGCTGATCCAGCACTCTGCAATTTTGAGGAAATTCAGCTTATTTTCTGCTCTGCAACATCCTAGTCTCAGCAGAATCCAAAGCTCCTAACTTGCAGTCAGTGAATGGCATTCTGAATGTCTTTAAATATGATACTCAGTCCTTGGATCCTACAAGATAGCAGGGGTGATTTTCCGCCATAACAGCCAATGGTTCGTATTTGTTTGCCTTTCTAATCATCAGTTTCTGTGTATTTAATCCCATTGTGAATTTAAATTAAATTAGAAATTGATACTCTTATGTTGAATTATTTTCAGCACTAGGCAGTATTTTCCATTGTAACACATAAATATACAGTTACTGACATAGGCCGCAAATATGTGCCCACATTCGTTGCAAGCACAAACAGCAACATGGTCCCCCAAAAAATCTCAAGACTTGAAAGATGAGAATCTCGCTAGTAAATTTTCAATTCTACCCATCCCTCGCTGGTGACATAACAAGGTTCCTGTCCAGGAACCTCATTTAAACGTATTTAAATATAATTAGCAGCGTCCCTGCTGTATCGCTCCCCCCACATTTGGAATCTTCCCTTTGCCAATGTGACATCATGTTGGTGAGGTTTATGACTGCTGTTTAAAAACGTGAACCCGATGAAAGGAACCAGCCAGGGGCACAGAATTAAGTATAACGTCTCAAGGCAAAGGAAGCACCCTGACACTGCCACCTGGCACTCTGGCACTGACCCAGCACTGCTCACTGGCATTGTCCCTGGCACTGTTTCCTGGTATCCTGGCACTGTCCCCGGCACCTAAGCACATTCCCTGGCAACCCAGCATGGCCCTGGGGAGCTCTATAGACAGGTTCTCTTACTGGTTGGGTGGTTCTCCTTGTGTGTGGGGGCGTGCAGTTCCTTGTGTCCATGCCAAGAGGCTCTCGTATGCATGTGGGAAGGGGGATGTGGTTCCTGTTTTGCCTATCAGAGATCGGCCACCTTCTAAAAACGGCACCCCAATCTTGGCATACCCAGCTGCCAGCTTCTTCCAGTTCTGCCCTGCCAGCATGATGGTATGGGCCAAGGCCCCAGACTTTTTCTGCACAGATGCAGAGAATGGAAAATTCCACCAGTAGTTAACACTTGAAATTATTTTGTTGTGATTTTTATTTTATCATGCTTTCTCTTCCTAGTTGGTGTATCTGCCAGCTTAATTGTGTGATTGGTGTAACTATATCACATAATGACATTGCAAAATTCGCTTTGCCTCTGTAGCTAACTAAAGATTGTTTCACTTTGTTTCAATGTTTCACGAGGTTCACTTCAGTTTTAACACTGATAACACCGTGTTTATATCACAAACAAGTTTTTCTATTTACTTTCACCAGGGATATACTTAAGATCTCTTCACTCTCCATCATCCCAGGCCTCTGCCAGTGCCTCTAACAAAACAACTATGTGTGATAACCACTCTTCGGTTCTGTAAGGCTCCATCCATCATGATTTCTTCCCATAACAGAATGACTGTGATTGAGTGCTCAGAATTGTAGATTTGAACCGACATCCTACACAGAATAGGATTCTGACAAAGATAGAATCCCTACAGTGCAGAAGCTGGCCATATGGCCTATCAAGTCTGCACCGACCAAAATCCCACCCAGGCCCTATCCCCATAGCTCCACATATTTACCCTACTAATCCCCTTGACACTAAGGGGCAATTTACTTTGGCCAATCAACCTAACCTGCACACCTTTAGACTGTGGGAGGAAACTGGAGCACCCGGAGGAAACCTTTGCAGACAGGAAGAGAATGTGCAAACTCCACACAGTCACCGGAGGCCAGAATTGAACCAATGTCCCAGGCGCTGTGAGGCAGCAATGCTAACCACTGTGCCATCGTGCTGCCCCAAAACACAGCACCATTGAAGATGGGATCCGAACCCATTCATGCAGAGCACAATGGATTTACAGTTTATCGCCTTAACCACATGTACAGCCACTGTGCTGTCACATTACTAAACTGGTCACAATAAGTTGGTTTTGTTAAAACAAAATTGCTAAGATTGGTCTAGATACCAACAGCCACCATTCCCCTGGAACACCCACTACCGACCGCACAATTGAAGACTGCAGCCGGTGTTATTAACACTCCATTCATTTCTATGTCAACATTTCAAATACATTTGATATAAATTTATAATACTGATTTTCTGGCACTAATGCCCTTGTACAGGATATGGAGACTACTTTTAAAGTACTCAAGAGATCCATGGAAACAATACTTCACTTTGTTGTCAATAGAATGATGATATCATTTGTTGTCCCCTTTTTACATTGACGGCAATCCTGCGCTGTGGTCTTCCGTCCAGTCGAAACTGGGTGGATTTTGACTAATCTAACTTCCCTGATTGCCATGAACAAACCCTGGATATGTTTAAACCAGTTTGAACACAGGTTCAGTGGTAAATATTAATTATGCCAACCATCTGTGCCACCCACTCTCCAGACATGATGATTCACATCCTGTCTAATATTTCTTTCTTTGTCTTACATTTCTGAAGTAGAATGGTCATGTAGAAATAGAAATTCAGTGAAGCCAAAAATTCTAAGGAGTTCATTGTATTAAAATGCTTTAGCATTGCAGTTTAAAACATCAACCCAAGTCATCTCTTGACTATAGATCTGTGTAGTTTATTAGTCATAAATAACAACTATTTTGAGTAGGTGAGAAATATGTAAACTGTTGCTTACATCTTATGGTTTCATTAATTTCATAAATATATTTATAGCATTGCTGTCTGCATTCTCACTAGATTTTACATAGCTCTTGGCTTCTTTATTCAAAAAGTTCAGGTCACTATTATTGTCTATTATCTGGGCTAAAATTCCTACATGCCTCTGTCACTCACACACAATTTTTGGAATAATTTTTGGCCAACTTGTTTTTGATCTTTTAATGAATATATATGAATTCTTGACCAAGTCACTTAATTATATAACCTGTTGATGAATTAACTCCATCATAGAGACAAAGAAACATGGACCTTCCTTTGTTTACATGCCATGTGAAGGTTTACTCTCAGCCAAAAATCAAACTCACAATGTTCATTTAACTGTATTTCACAGCAGAGTAAATGAGATGTGATATTCAAAATCATTGTCATAAAGAAATAAATTTCAATATACAGTATCATAGAATTCACTGCACAACTAACCCAAATCATTGAAATCATCTGGATGAATTAATGCTGGATGTCATTTATTGCACTTAAATTTAAATAAGGAATACAAAATGTAATTTAACCATTAAAATAACTTAAAAATGCATTTTATTAATTCCTCTGTGGGTACAAGCTAATATTTCAAATTAAATTTAATACAATCAGGAGTATTATTCTCTGTATTTATATCTCTTTTTATTCAGCAAAACACAAGGAGAATGTGCAAACTCCACACAGACAGTGACCCAAGTTGGGAATTGAATCCAGGACCCTGGAGCTATGAAGCAGCAGTGCTAACCACTGTGCTACCATGCCACTGTGCTATAGGGCAGAATTTTATAGCCTCGCCCACTATGGGAATCGGAGCGGGTGAGGGGCGAACAATGGAAAGGTTTTGCAAGCCCAGGCAAATCGTGGGGGTTACAAATAGTGTGACATGAACCCAAAATCCCTATACACTAGATACATTGATGATATTTTCTTCATTTGGACTCATGGTAATCAATCACTGAAACAACCATAAGATGACATATGAAGTCGTCCTCATGCGTGCAGAACTTGGCTATTGGTTTCTGCTCGGTCATTCTGCGTTGTCGTCTGTCTTGAAGGCCGCTGACTGCCGAAGTGTTCCCCGGCAGAGTGGGGATACTCCTGTCTGGTGATTGTCAAACGATGTCCATTCATCCATTATCATAGCATTTGCAGGGTCTCGCCAATGTATCATGCCTCAGGACATCCTTTCCTGCAGCGTCTCAGGTAAACAATGTTGGCCAAGTGCAACACCCCTCATCACAATGGATGTGTTGGCGCTCTACACCACCATCCCCCATGACGATGGCATTCCTGCAACTGCCTCAGTACTCAATGCCGACAACTGCCAATCTCCAGACACAATTCTATAACTCATTCGCTTCATCCTGGACGACAATGTCTTCAACCTCAACAACCAGTTCTTCATCAGACACACGGAACTGCCATGGGGACCAAATTCGCACCTCAATATGCCAACACCTTCATGCACAGGTTCAAACAAGACTTCTTTATTGCACAAGACCTTCAACCAATGCTATACACTAGATACATTGATGATATTTTCTTCATTTGGACTCATGGTAATCAATCACTGAAACAACCATATGATGACATCAACAAGTTCCATCTTACCATCTGACTCACCATGAACTACTCTCCAGAATCGACTGCATTCTTGGAAACACGTATCTCCATCAAGGGCGGTCATCTCAGCACTTCACTGTACCGCAAGCCCACAGATAACTCATGATGCTCCACTTCTCCAGCTTCCACCCTAAACACGTTAAAGAAGCCATCCCCTACGGATAAGCCCTCTGAATGCACAAGATCTATTCAGATGAGGAGGATCGCAACAGACACCTATAGACACTGAAAAACGCAGGATATGGCGCTCAACTCATTGATCAACAGTTCCAACACACCACAGTGAAAAACCGCACAGGGCTCCTCAGAAGACAAACGTGGGACACAACGGACAGAGTACCCTTTGCTGTCCCGTACTTCCCCGTAATGGAGAAGCTACAACATCTTCTCCAGAGCTTTCAACATGTCATCGATGGAGATGAACATCTGGCCAAGGCCATCCCCATACCCCCCACTACTTGCCTTCAAACAACCACGCAACCTCAAACAGACCATTGTACGTAGCAAACTACCCAGCCTTCAAGAGAACAATAACCATGACGCCACACAATCCTGCCACAGCAACCTCTGCAAGATGTGTCAGATGATCGACACAGATGCCATCATCTCACGTAAGAACACCATCCACCAGGTACATGGTATACATGGTACTTATTCTTGTGACTCGGCCAACATTGTCTACCTGATACACTGCAGGAAAGGATGTACCGAGGCATGGTACATTGGCGAGACCATGAAGATGCTATGATAATGGATGAATGGACACCAATCGACAATCATCAGGCAGAAGTGTTCCCTTCCTGCTGGGGAACACTTCAGCAGTCAAGGACTTTCAGCCTCTGATCCAAGGCGGCCTCCAAGACACACAACAACACAGAATCGCCGAGTAGAAACTGATAGCTAAGTTCCGCACACATGAGGACGGCCTCGACCGGGATCTTGTGTTCATGTCACACTATCTGTAACCCCACAACTTGCCTGGGCTTGCAAAATCTCACTAACTGTCCTGATTTGAGACAATTCACATGTCTTTAATCTGTGTTAAACCTCCACTCACATTGTCTGCATGTAAAGGTTTGATTACCTATTAAGACTCACATTCCAACCATTCTCTTGTAATTGAGTTTATATCTATATATGTCTATATATGTGAAACAATCCTGCACTGACCTGATGAGGCAATAGCGCTCTGAAAGCTCATGCTATCAAATAAACCTGTTGGACTTTAATCTGGTGTTGTGAGACTATTTACTAAAAAAGCCCATCAATGCCTTTACTTTCTCAGGCATTTGAAAATTAAGAAAATTTGGTATGTCCACTACAACTCTCATCAACTTCTACAGATGCACCATAGAAAACATTCTTTCTAGTTGTATCACAGCTTGGTATGGCTTCTGCTCTATTCAAGACTGCAAAAAACTACAAAGGGTCATGAACAAAGCCCAGTTCATCACACAAACCAGCCTCCCATCCATTGACTCTTTCTACACTTCCCGCAGCCTCAGAGAAACAGTCAGCATAATCAAGGACCCCACGCACCCTGGACATATTTTCTTTCACCTTCTTA